>NC_056631.2:110598682-111231182 GCF_002870075.4 Lactuca sativa
GCCGGGACGCATACGCTATCACTTTTCCACGTTGCATGAGAACGCAACCTAAGCCTTGATTTGACGCGTCACAGTAAACTACAAAATCTTCCGTTCCTTCAGGTAGAGATAGTACAGGGGCGCTGCAAAGAGCTTGCTTCAAGGTTCGAAACGCAATCTCTTGTCGGTCTGTCCACTTGAATGGCACACTCTTTTGCGTAAGCAAGGTAAGTGGTTTTGCGATTTTCGAGAAGTTTTGGATGAATCTTCTATAGTACCCTGCTAGGCCTAAAAATTGACGAATTTCTGTGGGCGTAGTCGGAGTTGCCCATCCTTCCACAGCTTTGACCTTAGAGGGATCCACATGAATCCCGTCTTGGCTAACTACGTGGCCTAAGAAATTCACACTCCGAAGCCAGAACTCGCACTTGGAGAGTTTGGCGTAAAGCTTTTCCGTTCGCAGCGTTTCTAGGACTTGTCGAAGATGTTGGCCATGCTCCTCTTTGCTTCGAGAATAGACGAGGATGTCATCGATAAACACAATGACGAAGTTGTCCAAGAACGGTCGGCAGATTCGGTTCATCAGGTCCATAAATGCGGCGGGTGCATTTGTTAGACCGAAGGGCATTACGACGAATTCGTAATGTCCATAGCGGGTTCGGAAAGCGGTTTTAGGAATATCTTCTTCTCGGACCTTGAGTTGATGGTATCCGGACCGTAGATCTATTTTAGAAAAATAGCTAGCTCCTTGGAGCTGGTCGAATAGATCATCGATTCGCGGGAGTGGGTAGCGGTTTTTGACAGTGAGTTTATTCAACTCTCTGTAATCGATGCACATTCTGAAAGATCCGTCCTTCTTTTTGACAAAGAGCACCGGAGCTCCCCATGGCGAGTAGCTAGGTCGGATAAATCCCTTGTCCAGAAGCTCACTGAGTTGGCTGGATAATTCCTGCATTTCAGCAGGAGCCAGTCGATATGGTGATTTAGCGAGGGGAGTCGCTCCTGGAACGAGGTCGATTCGGAATTCAACCTGTCTCTCTGGGGGTATTCCTGGAAGATCTTCGGGAAACACGTCCGGAAATTCACACGCTACCGGGATGTCTTGGATGTTAGTTTCTTCTTTTGTCTTGTCCACTATGTGGGCCAAGAACGCTAAGTTGTTCTTTCGCAGATGTTTTTGTGCTTTGATGCACGAGATAAGACGAAGATTCGTGCTGGGTTTGTCTCCGTAAATTACTAGGGTTTCGTGATTTGGGAGACGAAGGCGAACGGCCTTCTCGTGGCACATAATCTCAGCATGGTGGGGGCTTAACCAATCCATGCCGATAATCACATCGAAACTCCTAATTGACACTGGCATCAGATCTATTCGAAAGACGTGCTGGTTAAGGGTTAGGGTACATCCAGTGTAGATTTCCCTAGTGGATTCGGTTTTCCCATTGGCCATTTCCACCGTATAGGTTTCATTTAGCTTTTGGGGTTGTTGTTTTAGTAAATGTTTAAACTTCTCGCTTACGAAACTTCGCTCCGCTCCGGTATCAAATAAGATGCATGCATAAGTGTGGTTTAGGAGAAACGTACCGGTCACAACTGCGGGATCTTGAACTGCATCACTCTGACCCATAGTCAGCATTCTTCCTGCTCCTCTGTTTCCGGAGTTGTTGTTGTTGTTAGGGCAATCTCGACGGAAATGTCCCGTCCTTCCACACCCGAAACAGGTGTGGCTAGGCCCTGCGTTGTTGCCGCTGGCATTGGTGTTGTTGGTGTTGCGGTGATAGTTGTTGTTATTCTGGTTGTTTCCCTGACTCTGGTTCTGAGAAGGATAAGTCCTGCAGAACTTTGCAGTGTGTCCCCTTCGATTGCAACTGGTGCAATGGAACTCCCTACATTCTCCTTGGTGATGGAACCCGCACTTGTTGCATTTGGGATGAGTGCCGGAATAGGGTCTTGAAGTATTTGAAGTAGCTGAGGCTGGAGCATGTGATGTGACTGGTACCGGCGCAGTGACAGCGTGAACTGCCACCGTTTGCTGCTTTTTAGAGGTCTCGGGACCTTGACGCCCCTTCCTCTTGTTGTTCCATCCCTTCTTACCATCGCTCTCCTTCTTCTTCTCAGTCTCTACCGGTTTCTCGCCCTTTTTGTGGTTATGATCATAGAGCCTCTTTGCCAATCTCTTCGCGCTGTCGAACGTTTCAGGGTTAGCAGCTATCACGTTCCCCTGAATGGGGGATGTCAATCCCCAAATGAATCGTTCAATCTTCTTCCCCTCTGATGTGATCATACCCGGGCACAACAGAGATAGTTCGCTGAATCTCGATATGTAAGCATCGATGTTCCCATTTTGCACCGTGAGGTTCCATAGTTCCTGCTCCATCTTCTGTATTTCGCCTCGGGGGCAGTACTCAGCCGTCAACATCTCTTTCATCTCTGTCCAGGGAATAGAGTTGGCGACAGGGAGTGTCATAGCCTCTATGTGACCATTCCACCAAGTGAGTGCTTGGTCCACGAAAGTGCAGGCCGCGAACTTCACTTTCATCTGTTCGGGGCACTCGCATATCTCGAACACCGACTCTACCTTCTCGATCCATCGCTTTAGGGCGATCACTCCTCCGGTACCGTTGAAAGTTCGGGGTTTAGCGTTCGCAAAATCCTTGTAGGTGCACGTTTTAGTGAGTCCTTGGTTCGTCCCGTTGTTCGAACTTCCGGATCCTTGCCCGTTACCTCCTCCGTTGTTCCCTCGGTGAAGTTGTGCCATAGCTGCCGTGACCGCAGCAGACACAGCTGCCTGGAAGGCAGTGGAGTCAACTTCCGGCGGGGTTGGTTCGGGATTTCCGCGAGTAGCTGGGCGAGGCATCTTTCTGTCATGAAACGGAAGGATGTTGAGTGTACGTGGTTTTGGTGAGGTTATGATCCTATTAACTAGGTGTAGGGTACGAACCTAAGCATTACTATCATCAAGCATATAATCATAACAACTCAACACATAACAACTGTGAATATCATAGCGGAACACACAAAAGTTCATTAATATTATCCGTTTTTAGTACAAGAAAATTTGCTCGTAGGAGCATACATAAGTAACACTAATCCGACAGCATAACGGCTCCATGAGTAGTGTAGTCACTTAAACATAGAGCCGGAGTACATAACATAGTTACTAATATCCTACTACGATAGGTCTATCCCTAACCGCGATGAGTTGCGTCAGGAGGTGGTGCCAAAGATGTGGACGCTCCCTGAAAACGAGTCACCAAGCGTTCTGCATCCTGAAGTCGAGATTCCCACCTTACCTGCCTCATGTGAAACTCCCGGAGGACGTCACGCGTCTCCTGTTCCGCACGCTCGACTCTAGTCCACAGCTGGCGTACTTGATCAGCAGTGTCCTGAGCAAGGTCGCCGGTGTCCCGTAACCGTCTCACCATGACCGGTAGGGCTCGGTCGGCCGGTCCTCCGTCCCTCAAGTCAAAGAATTCCCGTGACATGCCAAACGGGGGTCGCTGTCCCTGATGTCTGCTCCATCTCCAAAGATCCATGCCCCAAGGAGGGGTAGGTCCAGTGGGTCCCACACGATAAGCGGGTACCCTGATCGGGTAAGGGGGGTCGATGACCTCGGACTCTGCATCCGAATCACCCCCTTCGCTGTCATCGAGCTCCTCTTCGAAAGGTTCTTCGTCTTCTTCGGGTTCGGCAGGCTCGCCCTCGACTTCTGCTTCCGGTTCCCCATCTGATTCCTCTTCGGGGTCCTCCTCAGGTTCTTCTTCAGGCTCTTCCTCAGGCTCCTCCTCTAGCCACCCGTTGTTTCCCTGATTAGGGAAGTAGGGGTCTCCAGGGTGATGAAAACCAGCCATGCTGTCTGCGCGAGTACTTAATTATGCTACATTATTCCTAGGGTACTATGACTATTACACAGACTAAGCAAATATTCTCTTTTTGGGTGATATAGGGTACAATTTTTAGGTTCCCTGGCTATTCCGATCTCATCAAGACATGTGTTAGTTTTACCTTGGAGAGAATGTAGTTGATCAGGCTACATTCACTCCTTGGTATCACTAAGAACAGTCCCGAATTAACCGAGATACCAGTATTATGGTGTTTGATTCAGCGTTAGGTCCTTACTCCTAATGCAGGCAAGGGTATTTTATTTATTTGTTTTGTTCAGAGTTATGTTAGTCCTTCTTTTTGGTTTATAGTTGCATATCAATGTATGGCTCGACATGCTAGTTCACTATAAACAAAGCTCTGATACCAACCTGTCACACCCCCGAACCAGACGGCGGAAACGTCCGGGGGCTGTCGTGACTCAATTGAATACCATAACATTGAATATATATGAAACAAAACAACATTCGTCACCATTCATCAACATAATACAACCAGTAGTGTTTACATGTCATACATTGTTTGAGATATTACATTTCCAAAAGTTAATATTGTTTGGTTCATTCAAAAATAAACTGCAACCGTCACTGAGCATGATTTCCCCTGACTCACTGGTTTCCTGAGAATACAAGTATTTTGAAAAACGTCAACATATGAAATGTTGGTGAGTTCATGAGTAGTGTTTGAAATCGAATGTTTATATTGTTTGAAAAACACCAGAAAATCCGATATTTTCTGAAAAGAAAAGCTTTCAAAACGTTTGTGAAGATCCATAGGTATGCTTGTTTGTTTCTATACTTGCAAAAATTGTTCATTTAAGATGTATGCGTTTAAAATCTGTATGTGATAAAAACCCTAGGGAAACCCGATGTTCCCCTAGTTCTTTTGAAATCCATTGAGTTGCGTTGAAGCCATTACAAAAATAGTAGTATCGGTCCCAAGCGACGTTGGAAGGTTCTCGAGCATTGATTATTTACTACAAACCCGCATTACACAAATGCCCGGTTTATAGATATACCAACGATTCCCGAAGGCGTCGTCAGTACTAATCACGTTATCCAATCGCCCGGACTATGAGTAGTCCCACATCCGAAGAGAAAGAGGTCACGAAGACCCCGGTAACTCTATTAACCGGCTGGGGAAATATGTGTGCGAGGGGTCCCCGACCCGCCTCGTAAAATGTGTAGACTTTTCTAGCAACACCATGGCCCTTAGGGTCCAATGGTACAAGCCATTGAAAGTCACCCTACGTTGTGCCAAGTCGGTAAAACTCAACACTTCGTAGAAAAAAAATGTCTTCGGGCCTTAAGATCAGGTCATTGGGCTAGCTAGGCCCAACAAACAAGATTTTACACTTTTGGGGCCCGAAGATGGTGCGTAGACGTCTGTGCACACTCGCATGTATGTGTATTACCAATCGTTATTTGTATGTATCAAAGAGTTAGTAGTTGTAGATTTCCATTGGCTCGAGACCGAGCCAATTCGTTTAGCAACGACTTTTGGTATTGTAATGAGTTGTATTTCGTTGATAGTTGAGGTATCATTATTTGATCAAATTGTACACATTGAACCAGCCTTGAAATATTTCTGTTTTCAGCCCCTCATTATTTGTAAAATTTACATTTTCAACCCTTTTATTTAAGTATTTCCCGGTTTGGTCCTTAAACTATTTTTCTTGACATTTTAACACCAAAAATTATTGAAATTAATATTTTCCAGCATATTTTTCAAAGAAAACAGTTTAAGTCCCTGAAAATGCAGTTTTTCTCGGTTTTAGCCTATCTTTTCGCAATTTTGACAATTTTGGCCCAAAATGGAAAATTTTTGCAACTTTGGTCCTTTTTAAATTTAAAAAGCATTTTAACCTTTGAAAAGGGTTTGGGACACTTATAGTCCACTGTTTTACAGAATTTCACAGTTTTGGCCCTTCAAAACAGAAGAATTCGCATAATGGGCCTTATTGGGCCGAAATTTGCATATTTAGCCCAATAGGCTTGAAATTTATGTTTTTAATCCACCAATTGAATAGAATTCCAGAAATAGCTTTATTGAAACTGTTTTGACACATTTCAAACATCAGAATCTGTAAAATGTCATTTTGGGCCCTTAATTTTGTATTTTTCACATTTTTGGCCCAAAATATGTGTTTTTAGCTTAAAGAAAATTGTTGCTAACCACTTGGCTATTTATCTAGTACCACTTATTATGTAGGAACATATTTGAAGCTAATATCATAAAACATGAGTTATATCTCGGTTTTGAGGGGTTTAATGGCTAGATCCAACATTAAAACACATATAAGCATACATATAAGCATGGAAATCATACAAGGCATACAAACACATATAGATCTACACTTTCACTTGTATTCCCCCCCACAAAAACTCTTAAAAACAGAAAATAGGGGTATGAATCTCACCTTGGGTGGGTAGTTTCGGTTCTTGAAGAAAATTGGAAGAAATGAAGTGATTTTTGGCCCTTGCACTCCTTGATGAATTTTTCGAGATTATGGGGTTTCTAGAGTGCAAGATCATGGTTTTTACATGGATTAGGAAGAGATTTTTAATAACAAAAGAATTTAAACCATAGATCCATGAATAATCTTACCTTAGGTGATGATTTACTTGCAAAATCCTCTTGGAAGGTCCCTAAATTTCGAGATCTTGGATGGAGAAGAGGAAGAAGTCTTGAGTGTATTTTAGAGAGAGTTTGTGAGTGTTTTGTGTGTGTGTGTGCAAACTCTCGGCCAAACAAGAAGAAAGAGAAGAGAAAGAGTTTGAGTTGACATTCCTTGGTACATGTTGGTCCATGCATGGAGATATGTGGGATAATAGTGAGGTGGCAAGTGTTAAGTCAACCCTTCTTCTTGGGCTTTTCTTTTGGGCCGAAAATGGGAAGGAAAAAAAAAGTTTTTGGGCTTTTTGCTCCTAAGCCCAACATTAGTGTTAATTAGGGTATTTATTGGACTTATAAAATAAAATTGTGATTTTTGTGCTCTATTAAGCTAGGTTAGGTTTAATTATGGATCAAAACTTGTGTTTTATTTCCTTCTAGGTTCTACCTAGCCCAAATATTGAAATAAACGAATGTGGGTCCAATTAGAGCCCAATTAGGGTTCTAAGCCCATGATAGTCTAATTGGAAGCTTATTGGTCCATTTGGATCCAATAAGGAAGTTCTAGCCTAAATTAGACTTAATAAGAACTTCTAGGGTCTCCAATTGTTTGATGACTATTTGTACTCCTAGCATGTTGTATTTGATTGAAGTTTTTGATTCACATTAACTTGAATGTGTAGATTACATAGCTTAAAATTTACAGTTGTGACAAAACCCAATCTTCATTTTTATCCTCCTCTTACCCATTACCTAGGGTAAAATCTTTTTCACCCCTCTTTATAAACCCTTCTTCTTCTCCATCAATCCTTTACGCTTTCTGAATATCGATTGTCTCTCTCAAAAAACCTCCATAACTCTCAAAGAACTCTGTTTCTCTTCTCTCATAATGGTGAAATCAGGTACATCCAAGAAGCAATCCAAGGCTTCAGGTTCTGCAAATCCAACAGGTTTAGACTCTCCATCAATCGCCTCCATCAATTTCAGAGCTGTATTTGAAGATCATCCTTCTTACAATGCTCCCATCAAACTCATGATCAAGCTCCTTAAGAATCACCCTCTGTTTGGACCCTTTGATGCATTTACAGAAATCGTACCAATTTCTACCTTGTTCAAGTGTGCTTTTTTGGCATATCGACCACTCCAAAACCCTCAAGAAGTGCATCTCCATCTTGTGAATGACGCATTGGTCATTCTAACCAGGGAGAAGTTTCTAAGATCAATCAACCTACTGGTTTATCCATCGATCAAGTTCTTCTCCCCATCAATGGCGGATATTACAGCAGTACTATACCAAATGGGTTACCAGAAAAGAAACAAGGGTATCGGCGAGTTCAAGAAAAATCAACTGCCCGCAGTGTGGCAATATGTGTGCCATTTCATCATCCGAAGCCTATCCAGCAGAACCGGAGGAACCAACAATATGGGGCTCAAGCTCCTTGAATTGGTTTGGAGCATATTCACAGGTCATGATGTGAATTATGGGAAAATTCTATGGGATGACTTCCTTTAGTACATCCCTAAGGAACACCGCAAGGAAAACCCAACAGAACTTACCTTTGCTAGGTTCTGGTCATTGTGCATCCTGGATCTTCATGCCGATGCAGCCATTCCCATGAGCAACAATATCAATCCTTTCGTTACAAAAGATCTCAAAAGGTACAATCCCTCATCCGATCAATCTCTTTTTGGACCAATCCGCAGGCTTCCCAACCATATTCTCTCTACACTTGGTCCAGAGACTGTTGATGTCTCAGACCATATTGAGGCTACGGAGGGTATTGCCCCATACCTTTCTACCCCGCCTCTTCCATCCACAACCATCATCCCTGAGGGTACCGCAGTCCCCTCTACCACTACTCTATCCAATCTTTCTCAAAGAAAAAAGACATTCGCATCCAAAAAGAAACAAAAAACAACACAGAAGGATGCTCCAAAACCAACCGCACCCACAAAGAAACGCAAAACCCAACCAACCACTGTATCAATCAGTGATTCTGAAGAGGATAGGCAACCAATTTCGATCCTCAAGAAAAGAAAAACCAACACTACCTCTAGCCAAATGCATGACCGGATTGATACCTCAGCCTCTCCACAGGCTAAGGTAACCCTTGGGATTGCCGCAGCTCCATTCAATACCACAATCAAATACCAATTAAGCTCATCATGTGAGTTTGTTTCATCATCATCATCATCTGAATGTGGAGACAGCCCCCCAGTTCTATCTCAAGTAGATAAATCTGGACATCGCCCTAAGGTCTCCAGGGCTTCTCGACTGCATGTTTTTTCTCCCGATGAGTTAGACTCCATCCTCTTGAACATTTCCCAAACACTTCAAACACCAATCCATCCGCAGGGCACTTCTTTCCCTCATGCCAGAACGGAGCCGAGGCCAAACGTGACCACGGGTCACGGAGACCGAGGAAGCTCCGGAAATCCTACTCTGCTTCCATCATTTACAGGTGGTTTAGGCACGGTGAGCACACATGTGCAAGGATCCGTGAACCCAAGGGACATCTTGGTGCGCAACCAAAGAATTGACGGAGATTATTCAAGTGATTCTTGGAGTCGGTATCAACCAACTACTGATGCCGAAATCAAGAAATATGCTGCCTTTCGAAGAGCATTCCAAGCCCGAAAGGATCAACAAATCAAACAGCAACTGCAAAAGGAACAAGAACTTCAGGTGGTTGCTAAGTATTCGGCTGATGCGATCAACAATGCCTATACTGTAGCAGGAATTCTTCATTTTCAAGACTGGATGTCTCAGAAGGTTGATTTACTTCTCAAAGCTCAAGCAGCATCCGCAGTCCACCATACCACCCAAATTCCTCCCACTATGGTTCTTGGAACATCACAAGACGAAGGTACTGAGATAGCAATCAGCTCAGCTCCTACCTTCGGTCTTGATGATGATGAGGTACAAGAAGTCAAGAAACCCTCTCCTTCTGAAGACGACCTCATGATGTTCGATGAAGGTGACGAATCTAGTGGTTCTCATCACTCCACCTCAAAGCCCAAGAAGAAGAAGAAGAACGCAGTCACCAGAAGAGAGTTTCTATCACTCCAGGAAAAAGTCGATCAAATCCTGGCTGCGGTCAAGCCAACTCAACCGCAACCAGAGGATGCTCCTGGACCTCAATCGCTGATTGAAAGGATCTAAAGACTAGAAGCAAGGGAACGACTGGCTGCGGAGCGCATATCTCTAATGGTCAAAATGGGAATCCGCTCCCTCGACAACGCTCACAAAGCAGACCACAAAGACTTCATGGAAGCCACTGAACGCCTTATTTCCGAGGTCACTGCTATCAAAAATGATCTTCAAACTGCTATCAAGGATCAAGCTTCACAATCTCAAAAAATAATAGATGAAACTCATACAACGTATGAGTCTACCATCTCGTTCTTCACTCCACCATCAACCGCCTTCAACGATCATTATCAACCAACTTCCATGGCCCTGAAATCCTTCAACTCACTAATGAGATTCATCGCCTGTTGTTCAAATCATCCTCTACAACCAATCAACAGCTCACAGACGCCATCAAAGCTCAATTTCAGGAGGCCTTCTCCAAAATTGATGGCCTTCGGACATGGATTGAGGAAGCTCCGGTTTGGACTTCCTCAAGAGGGGGAAGTGAAAAAGAAGCCCATCAATCTCATCAATCAAATCATGAGCATCAATCTCAGCAATCAATCTCTCCACATCAAACTCCACCTATCATCACTGGCAAGATTCCCTCACCGCAACCATCATCTCACAACGCGCCTCACATTCCGGAGAAACCTCAAACTCCCCCGCACTTCAAACATCTTGAGGAGCATATGTCGTCTCCAAGCTCAACAAAATCTCCCACCACAGCCCAAAGGAAGAAATACTGGAGGGCAGCCAAACTTGGTGAAGAGATCTGGAGGCTATGTGGATTTGATACAGTCATGGATGAGACTCTGATCAACTCATGGCTTAATCCACACAGAAGACTACTGGATGAAGACTACGTTCCTCATCTTACATATGCTGAGCCTCCTACTGATGGTTACTAGGATATTCCCATCTCACCCAATGCCAAATACTTCACTTTGTTTGAGCCATTCAATCAAAGCCTTCCTGATGCCAAACGAATGCCTATGGAATTTGAGAGACTTTCTCAATTCTATGCAAAGCATGCTTTTTCTTTTGAGCACATTTGGTCAAATGATCGACCATCCGCAGTGGTAAACTACAAAGCCAGAAAGTTTATGAAGGCAGAGTTTTTCCAATACACTTTGACCCGAAGAGAACAAGATTATGTAAGGAACCAAGCTGACTTTCCTTGCATGAATCAGGAGGAGATCTTCCTCATTGTAAGAGTGTTCCAGGGCAAGGAAGAGAAATATACGAAGATGCAAGTAGCACTTGATAGAGTCAACAGCTTTCTGATGGATACTGTATGTGATTTTGCTAAAATTGATACAGATATCTATCCTATTATTGCGAAGAAGCATGAGTTACCTCCACTTGATCCAGCACCGATGCCCTCCGAAGGCTTTGAAGAAAGACCCTTAGGTGCATCCAACTTCCCTGAACTCGGTGTCATCTTCAAAAGAAAAACCGATAATGTCAAATATTTCATCCCTACCTCTATTATTCATCGTCTAACAAAGAAGCAGCTTGACATCTATTGGGCCACAGTTGAAAAGTCAAAATACACCACACCGAAAGTAAAATTTGAAATTCTAAGGAGGATCTCTTGGTTAGAAAGTGTAAGGAAATTTTGGTGGATTCTAATCAAGCATCTTCTTCTTGATAAGTGATAAAAGTTAAAGAGGTCACTTAGGGGCAAAATTGTTAGAAAACTAAAAATGACCCTCTTGAACTTTACAGAACCGCAGCCAACTTGCTACCGCAATGAAAGCATCTACCGCAGTCATCCGAAGTCAGAAGACAACAAGCTTTTGGACTTAGTCTTTTTTGTCTTTTCTTTATGCTTTCTATTTTCCAGTATGCCTTGCATGGCTACATCTAGAAGTTATCTTTTGTAATGCTTGAGTCTCTATAAATAGAGCTCACTTGTTCTGAATAATAGATAATCACGCATCTTCAAGTATCTTTACTACTTATCTCTGAAATCTTCTTCTCTCATTCTCTCACTATCATATCTGATCATAATCTCTCTTCGGAGCAAGTCCTTGTGACTTCTTCACTAAGTTTGATCTCTCTTACTAACTTTGGTTTGAATGCATTCCAAGTTATGAATCAACATATGTGTATGCTTGATATAACAATTTCTGTCATTTACATTACTTTACTTTCCGCATCTAACTCACTAACTCCTAACTATTAATATTATTGTTGAGCTAACAGATCCTTCGAGATTAACTATTCCGCTATATACTTGTTCTAACCATTTTTGTTCAAGTTTATCTCTAAGTTTTTCTCTCAACAGGTATTATAACTCTTTTTATAGTTATAAATAATGTTTGTAACTTATTTTATCGGTTTATTGGCATTCTATGTAGTGATTCCAAGATTCAAGAGAAATTGAGGAATCAAGTATACTAGTCCTAGTTTTCAATTATGACTTAAGTTCTAACGAGACTAGGACCTAATTTCTACCACTAGGTCAAGTGTATGATGTGTGTATATGATTCATGAAAAGTTGTTCGAGTCAAAGAGTGACCTAAATTTGGATATTCACTATTGTTAAGTAGTTGTAGAATTCACATATCAATGTGAAATCTAAGTATACTATCCATTGATTTTAATTGTTTCCAAGTTTCTAGTAGGTTATAACTTAGTTTCTAGTTACTAAGTCTAGTATGCGTCATGCCTACACGTCCAACTACGTTTATAAAATCTAGAACAGATTCGAATTTTGACGGTTGTCACAAACAGTGTCATGATAAGAACAAAACAAAAGTATTTAGATGTTGGACACTATAGTTAAACCTGGAGAGTTATGTAATCACATCTGCAATAAATATAGCTTCATCAACTATATTTATTTGAGACACAAGTAACATGTGTTTGGGAGTGGTAGTGGTGTTGCAACAAGTCTAAAACTTACCAACTCTATATACAAAGGAATAATAGAACCAAACATAAAGCTTAAAAATACTATAGGAGTATTTTATAATACTATACAATAACAACAAGTCTAAAAACTTATCAACCTCATCTACCAAGAAGCTCTAGAATCAAACATGCAATTAAAATACTATAGGAGTATTTTAGCTACTGTAAGTAACTTATGTGAAAACTAAAAGACCCTTATTGGGAGGTCTATAATTACCGAGTGTATACGTTATGATTATATATAATTGATATTTTATAGACTTAGAATTTGTGATCTTCGCTCTACTTCCGTTCCTTGTTTGGTTGTGGACTTAGAATAGGATCACTTATTCGAAGGTCTATTTTATCTTGGTTATATATAATATATATATACACTACGTGATTATAGAAGGACCCGGTAAGGATCACCCCAATAAAAATTAATTTCAAATGAAATGTTTTATTAATCTCACAGATTATTTAGACATTCCTATTCTCGTACAACCGACACACCCAGACATCGCAAAGAGCCAACAGAGGAGTTGAGGCTGAACTAAAAGATGGTTCACGAAGAGGGTTCCAAGAAAGGATCGGACAAAGAGAAAGGTGCTAGAGAGATCGTTAACAAACCTTACGCTATTAGGAACAAGCTAGAGAGCACCGTATGCGTCACACTAATAACTAAGAAATTGATATGACCTAGTGACTCAGTGATTACACTACTCATACTATGTGTTAGATTTATAACGTCTTTCGTCACAACTAATAACTACAAACCTCATAGAATTTCAGTGAGGATGGTCGCTATTGATAATTTAAAAGTTTATTTTCACATAGACTTCCGTTATGAATGGTCTACAAAACACTTTCGGAGCATGATACACACAAAACTATAATAATCTAGTTCTTATAACATTCGATTTATAACCACTACCAATACCTTACCAACCCTTCATCTTTAAAACTATATGATAGAAAGATGCCGCCTCGTAGATATATTAGGCTTAACAATAGCACGACAACAAATCCACCACCACCACCTCCTCAATATGACCCCACTATGTTCCAGGCTGCGGTGACTGTCGTTGTAGCAGTTGCTATGAATCAGATCAACGCAAGTACTGTCAGTGGGGCGGGAAGTGGTGCCAACCCATCAAATCATGGAGACAGCCATGGACACCCAAGGGAGTGTTCCTACAAAGACTTCACCAACTGTAAAACCAAATCCTTTAATGGAAGTGGAGGAGTCCTTTAATGCAATGGTTTGAGAAAACAGAGTCGATTTTTGAAATATGTATGTGCTCAGAAGGGAACAAAGTGAATTTTTCTGCTTACACCTTCTCTGACAGGGCCCTTACATGGTGGAATGGTCATGTCAAGTCACTAACCCTTGCAGTGGCTAACTTAATGGGATGGGAGAACTTAAAAGCCATGATGATGGAAGAGTATTGGCCGAGAGGCGAAGTACAAAAACTAGAACAAGAGCTCTAGAATATGATGATAAAAGACTCTGACATTCCTGCTTACACAACCAGGTTCAATGAGCTAGCTATTATGTGTCCCGGAATGGTACTTCAGAAAGTAAGAAAGTGGAGAGATACATCTGGGGACTAACTCCCCAGACCCAAGGGAATGTGATAGTTGCCAACCCACTTACTTTCGACAGTGATAAGTGTCTGGCACAGACACTTGTGGACTATGGAGACCGCCAATGTGTGATGGCCTCCATTCCTGAACTGAAAAGAGAGGACGGCCATAAGAAAAAGTCTGGGAGTAAGAAAAAGGAACAGCCATCTCAAGAGCCCCAAATGAAACACAAAATTATTGTCATTCATGCTTCCACGACACCTGCCACACCAACACCAGCAAGACAATATGTTGGAGTTCGCCTGAAATGCAACAAGTGCGACTTTCATCAATATGGAGCCTGACAAGAGTTACACTGCAGAAATTGCCACAAGAAGGGGCACACTGCCTGTTTCTATAGGACACTGGCACAACCACTTAACCAAGTCCCCAACATTGGAGTAAACCCGACTTGTTACGAGTGCGGTGAAACTGGACACTTCAAAAGAGATTGTCCAAGAATAAGGAATGTTGGTGGTTATGGAAGGGCGTTGATGATCATCATAGGAGAGACTATCCTGGAACGACCTGTGAACACCGGTAGGTTTTCCTAATAAAAAAGTTTAAAGCTCAAACTTTTAATAAATTACTCTCTCGTCCGAACAAAAACACATCATTCATATAAAAACTAAGGATTCTTGCAGGTGAGTTATGATGGCTTAGTGTATATAATAGGGTCATATATAATTAAGACTTTAAAGGCTTAGAGTGCATGATTCCGCCTTATTTCCAGTTCCTTGTCTAGTTGTGGATTTAGGCCAGAGTCACTCAGTCGACTGCCTTCTCAATCTTAATTACACATGACTTGTATACACCAAGTGATTATAGAGGGACCTAGTAGGGATTATATTATAAAAGCTTCATCATTTTATATCAAAGTACTCGTATTACTAGAACACCCTAAAATCCGGAAAAAAAATAGTCGCAATAGTAACAACAAGGATGAAATTGGTAGTGTTAAAAACATGCACGTAGAACACACTATCATTCTAAACAGTCATCCTTCCAAATCAACTTAACATATTAAGTCTAATATCGTCATTTGACATGGATTGGCTTGATCCTCACCAAACCAATTTCAAGCACTGCAAAGAGACACTTCACCATACCCGACCGCTTAACGAAACTCTATAATGATAAACCTCCGAATCATCTCTCGCACTTGGGCTCATAAGTACCTATGTAAAAGGTACCATGCTCTTTCCTAGCCATAATAGAATTAGGAAAGAAGAAGCAAAAAGACCTCAAAGGAATCTCAGGAGTTTATAACCTCCACGAGATAATTCCGAAGCCCTTTTGAAAAAATCACCCACGTGCCAAGTTGAGTTCGGAATCAACTCGACTCTTGGAGCCATCCCCATAGCCAAACCCCTAATGCCACTTAGCACCAACACAAAAACAAATATTATCCGATCAACATAATGACCTAATAAGTAAGGGAACTATCAGACGAAGCCTCTAACCTCAAAAAGCACCCATCCGATTCATAAGGAGGAAAGGCGAATTGTCCATAGGACCACTAACTACTAAGAGTCAAACAAACCCATCCTCAAGGATCGATATCTCATGTTCTGAATCAAAGACTTATTTGACCAACTTTAAGGAACAAGCAAAGGCTGACATACCACTAGCTCAGAATTCCATAAGAAGAAACTTCCAAGACAACCTAAGAATTATAAGGCCAGCAACACCACACACAAACTTAACCTTAGTGACAACAGTGTTCGTCTTAAGGTTTAGAGACACTACCTCTAGGGTGCCTAATACACAAACATCGTTAGACCATTCGAGATCCTCACCGAGATCGGTCTGGTAGCCAAGAGACTTCAGTTGCCACAAGGTCTCAGCATCATGCATCCCATATTTCACGTGTCCAACCGTAATAAGTATCTAATCGTCGAAGCTCTGGTAATCCCACTCGACGAAATTCAAGTAAACAAGAAACTACACCCCCGAAGAGGAACAGTTAGGGATCATGGGAAGGGAAATCAAAAGAGAAAGGTCAAATATCAATAGCAAAGGTCCGATTGAACACCAAGCAATGACCCAAATACCTCTAGGAACGAATAGACCAGATGAAACAGAGGTGCCCGATAATTTCCCCTAGTTGCAAGAGTCGTCCAAGATGCTAATTTCGGGACGAAATTGCCTCTAACAGAGGGATGATGTGACAATCCAAAAGATTTGGGTCAAGCAAGGTCTAAAATGTAACCCAATTACAATAAAAACCTTGAAAGCCTTAAGGGCATTATTTTATAAGTTCACATGTATGTATATATGTATATATGCTTTGAGATAACATGATGTAAATAGCATTAGCAATTCATAAGACAAACCAAGCACCCATCAAACAATGGCTCATGAATTTTGGGCCTAGGACCCCCCACTAATGCTGAAAACCCCTTTGTGGGTTAAGTAGGACCGCAATCACTCCTTAAGGAGTGATACACGAACCATAAACTCTTCCATGGACCACACCAAAACCACAAACACCACTAAGGACCCTACTATGGCTAAAAACTCCATTGTTGGAGGCATTTAGGCCGTAAACACCATACTTCTATGGTGTTTAAAGATGTTTACAATCATAGTTGGGAGTAAGACAAAAAGGGTTGACCTTATGAAGTGAATTTACATCTTCCCAATATATTCCCAGTAGACCATGCATTATCCACCAGATACTTAAGCATTAACCTTCATATTACCAAGCACATATTTTGTCCTTCCTTGTTTCATAAACATCGATAGTAAACACATTACAAACCCCACCATTTCTCTTATTTCGCAAACTTCACTCGTATTCTCTCAAAATTTCCTCTCAAGCTCAAGAGTAAGAAAGTGCCAAAAGGATTAAATCTTCAAGTTTTCCTTAGAGTTTTTGGTAAGTTGTCCCATTAGTCTAGTGTTTATTATCACCTTCATGATAGATTTATATTAATTACACAAATTAATATATGATAAAAATCTAAGGATAACATTCCTTCCAAAGAAGTTCATCAACTCATCCAAGGGTTTAGGCTTAAGATCTTCACTCAATCACTCCAAACAACTCATTAATCAACTCAAGGTAAGTTCATACCCCCCATATTTTCAAGCTTTGTCCATGTTTTAGAGGGAATACAAGTAAAAGTTTGTTTATCCCACAAATAACTACAAGTTTTTCATCTTTAGGCTAAGCATAAATTATTATTTGTACAAGTTATGGTATACTCTAGTTTTGGTATAAATATTTGCGATATATATATATATATATATATATATATATATATATATATATATATATATATATATATATATATATATATATGTGTGTGTGTGTGTGTATGTGTGTGTGCGTGTTTATGTGTGTGTGTATTAGCAAAACTAACATGATCAATGTTATAAAATCATAAGATGTAGTTTAACATGTGTGTGTGTGTGTGTGCAATCACTAGATTAGGTCAGGGTTTGTTCCCGCTACTGCAATTCAGCTATGAATGATTGAGTTGGGGAGTGAGTCAGGGTGCGAAGCCCTGAAGGATATGATTTCTAGAGCCGAGAGCGGGAGAATTGTTGGAATACTTTGGGAAGAATGGTTTTATATGGGAGGTCTGCGGACCGGGTACCACAGGATGGTTATTCAGCATTTTCAGGATTCAGTAGTTCAGTAACGGTTATTGATTGGTGGAGGAAAGCGCCAAGGGAAGTAGCTCATTATTGAGATATCAGGTGGAGCATCTATCTTTGGACTTCAGGATTTAGGTGTGGGATCATTCGAGCATTAGGGACTGTTGGTTTCCCTGGTATGCAGGAAGTGTTCATCTAGTTGATAGAAGCGTGTGATCATTCGAGATTGGCTAGTAAGGGAGTACGAGTTGGAAAAGTCTGGTTGTCATCAGATCGATCGATGGAAAGTAAGAAGATTGGGAATTCTTCAACTTTAATGTATTGTGAAGACTTAGTTGAATCTAAGTGGGGAAGAATTATTCTGGGATTCGGAAGTAGGATCCGTTTTGAAAATGGGACAAGTTACACATCGTTGTCAGGAAGGAAGACAACCCAAGTGGATATTTGGTTTGAGGGTTGTGTGAATTGGGAGTTTGGTAAAACTCCCCAGCATGTGAATCGTGTCTTCTCGATGCTTGGTAGCAGAATTTGGGGAAACCAGGTTGGGATTCTAGCCATGAATTAAGTTCAGTGGTGTGTTAGGTCGAGCGCGTGTTCGACCGGTATGGAAAGTGTTGTAAGAATGGGGGTGTAGCCGCAACATTCAATAGGTTGGTTAGGTAGGAATCACTCCTAGCCTTGGACTTGATAAGGTCAGGATTTGATGCATGGATTCGATCGGTTGGACAAGGAGGTTGTTAGAGTCGCAGTGTCATGATAACTAGTGGCAACTAGTTCCAGGGAAGGATTTTGTTCGGAAGTCGTGTGAGGTAACTATGTGGGAGTCCTTTAGCTTCGCAACCGGGTCGGAACCCAGTATTTCTGATGAGTGAGACTCGGTTGGGATGAATCAGAGGATTTTGGATGAGATGCAAGGATTGGTCCTTGGATTTCAAGTTATGGGTTAGACCCGAGTAACGTATATAATGGTATTCCAATCTAGGGTATTCCATCATAAGGGATGACCGGACCCTACGATTGAATGGAACTGACATGTTTGGTATTCCAACCCGGAGGATTGGGCCATGTATGAGTATTTGTGCTTATGAGCCGGTTATTAAATGTATGTGGTTTGGGACCGAAAGCAAACATTGTCTTGTTGATCCAAAAGGCTTCATCTCCTAGTTTACACCCCGTTGTTCATTATATCCCTAGGAATTGATTACTAGAACGAGTTTCTCATGAAGAGGTACTTAATCTCTTGTCAAAGAAAGGATCATAGTTAGCAGTATGGGATTTGTGATTATGTTTTCTAGTGGGAACCTTAGGTTATCAGAAGTTGGGTAGCCAGTTAGGATTTAAGTGCAATGCATTCGACAATGATCCAGTGTGGGCAGTCTGTCAGGAAGCCAGACGATCTTGAGACTTCAAATTCCAGACCGAGTAAATGTGATCATATTGCAAGGGATTCATTATTTTCAGGTTTTAGAACCCTATAAGGCTTGGTTACGGTTGCCTTGGAAAGGCTAGGGTTATGCTCGAGATTGTGGTTCAAGTTGTTTGGCGTATAAGGATGAGGAGAAACGATTTCGAGGACGAAATCAAATTTAAGTGGGGGAGAGTTGTAACATCCCATTTAAAATATAATAATTAAATATAAATCAGGAGCCCCGAGAAGTTATTATAATTAGTATTTTTTATTATTAGGGCTCAGAAATTAAATAATAATTAGTGGGGTGTTGGTCTCGGGAAACCAAATGGAAAGAATTGAACCTCTGGGGATTAAAATATTTTGAAAACAAATTGTAATAACTTAATGGTTTTAAATGTTTAAAAAGTTTTAAATTGGCTTGAATTTTACGGGTGTTACAAGTTGGTATCAGAGTCTTTCTTTGAGTGAATTGGAGGAACATTCGTGTGAATCCAGTCTCAAATCAAGGAAAGATTTTCAAAATGACTTCCAAAATGGTTTTCAAAATAAGTAAAGGAGGATGTTGGGTGTATGATCAGCCGGAGCCAGTAAGTAGACCCTAAAATATCATACATTATTTGATTATGTGATATGTTAAAACAACATGCTAGTGCTAGGCTAGGGATCTTCAGGAATTGCATGATAGAATTGCCTGATTATATGATGCCTGCTAGCCTAGGGTTTCCTTTATATGAGACTGACATCATTACTGTAGTTGCTTAGTGTATGCATTACGGTTAGACATAATTAAGATCTTATAGCCTGAGAATGTTTGATTAGGCACTATGTTCTGTTCTTGTTTGATTGGGAGCTTAAGGTAGGATTGGATATTCGAAAGTCTATAGGGTCCAGCGTTATGTATGGCTAGCATACACTAGTGTTGCAGGGTTGGTGGATATTTCATGGATGGGTGGGTTGTGAGAGGCCGGGAGGCCAGTTGTGAGATATTTAGCATTCCTCTAGGAGTGAGGATTGAGCGCTCGATGTATTTATGTGTATTTGTAGGGTGTTGTGGTGACACTTGAGACAAATATGGGTAGGTGTGGAAGGTAGTATGGGCCTATACTACTGAAAGTACAGGACCCATATGCGTAGCAAGGAAGTCACAACCCCTGGGGTTTAATTGGGAGTTTGTTCCCGGTTATTATATGGACTATACGAGATCTTTCTGGTGTATTATCAAAACGATGGTTACGAGACGTTTTAAGACCGAAATCGGATCAGGATCAGGAGCTGGTAGCCAGGATAGGCCGGTATTGTCAAAGAATTGTGTCAGGGAGATCATCCGGGTGGAAGTGATTGAGATTGTTCGGAGACAGATTTTGGAGATGATTCGGTCTTTCAAGACCGTCATAGTTGTGTATTTATCAAGCGTCATGCAACCATTGCTGAGACGGCTGCCGCAGTAGCTTCAACACCTGTATCGACGGCAAGGAGAGGAGCTGGTCGAGTTTTCCAGTACCGAGACTTGTTATTGGAACATATTCTGATGAGAAGAGGGCTGCAATTATTTGGAATCAGGGAGGTGTTATGTACATGTAACAGTCCACGGGTTAAGTGGGAGAGTCTAGCACATGCGTTTCTAGATTTGAGGGTTCGTGGGTTTTGTTCGAGGCCGGAATGTGAGTCGCGGGGACTCCGGAAAGGACTAATGATTATGTTCAGCTAGAGTTATGTACCTGGAATTAAAATGGTTGATTGATAGGATTGGGATGTCGTTTTCTAGGATTGAGCTGGTTTTTGATCCCAGGATCAGGTTGTATTTCAGCTCAGGGTTAGTTGGTCGTTGGGATTTGCGCCAATAGTTTAGCGTTGGTGAGCGTGGGTGGGTCAAGGTGACATAAGTATCTTATGAGATCTGATTCGCCTTGGATATCTTGTATCGGATGGTAAGGATTGATTGTGTGATCTATTGCACTTTTGGGATTGTAGACTACGTCTTGGGAACATTCACGTTAGGATTGTGTGCGTGTGTATTAGCAAAACTAACATGTGTGTATTGCACTTTTAAGATTGTAGACTACAGTATGGTCATTTACTAATCTAGTGGGTTTTAATACCTAAATACTATGTTTTGATTTCATATTTTCATGCTGGAATACACCTTTATATTTTTATAAAAGATTGCATAAATAGTTACAAACCAACAAGATAAAATATAATAGGTATAGTTTGGGGAACATTAACGTTATTTTACTCGTTTGGGTCAAACGAATGGTTACGTTAAAAATGTGATTATTTTATACTTTGTAAATACTATGAAAAGGATAATACATATGATAACCAGGAAAAGATAACCACCACACACTTTATGTAAACTAGATAATACAGGATTATGAGCCACTCCTTTGTTGTACCAAACATGGTACCCGTTAAAATCCTGAATTATAACCAGTCTCCTGGAGGGAGAGAGTGAGTTTTTGCATAGATCTATACGGGACTGACAATCCCGCACCCGAGCTGCTTGCAACAGTTAGGCCAGCAAGCCTGGGGTGACAAACGTCATAATTTTTCCTATGCCTGAAGAACATCTTGCAGGCCATTAGTCATATTAGTACGGTTAAAATGAACTCTCATAATAAGCATTAACTAAATATTTACAAAATGGTACATTTTCCACCAGTCTTAAAGGGGTATTAAATATGTGATTAGAAGGCATATACATTAAGGTTATGTATGATTAATGTCCGGTAGACAGTGGAATGTGTGATTTCCGCCTTACTTCCTATTCCTTGTTTGGTTATGGGCTTAAAGCAGATTCACTCATTCGACTATCTGTTCAATCTCAATTTTATACAACTCGTATGTACTAAGTGATTGTAGGAGGGTATTAACATCACATCTAGTTACAGTGCAAACACATCTTCAACTAGTTTTATTTATGAATGAAACTAGTTATCACCAAACTAAGTAGAGTAATTATACTTGTACTTTTCAGTCTTGGAACGCTTAAGACTATAATTTGATTTTGTAGAAAATATTGGATTTTTGGAAACACACTCTTTACTTTTACAAACAAAAAGATAAAAAGGGACAAGCATGCATATATTCACAGTTTGGAACGAGACTTACAAATCATTTTCATAGAAAATATCAGATTTTCTAATAGTACTACGAGAACTTTTTTAAGCAAGTGGAAACCCATTTTTATACAAAAATGCTTATGAACTAAGCAACTTAATTGTTGACACTTTTCAAAATTACTTGTATTCTCCTGAAACCAGTAGACATGTACTCAACTCTTCTTGGGGGCCAGCGTTGTCGTCTTATGTTTTCCTACTTTTCAGTAAGTTGTATTCAACTTTTGGAACAACTGTATTTGTAAACAATGTAATACTTGATATCTAAATGCATGAATGTTTGTGTTGCTATGTTTCATTACTATTTAATTGTTATGATACTATACATGATGTCACTCCATCCGCTCCCAGACGTTTCCGCCTTCCGGGTATGGGGTGTGACAATTTTCTTTAGAAATGAGTTGTAAGTCTTGAATCAAAAGACTAAAAATATATGTAATGTTGTATTGGGAAATAGTATAATGTAGTTTTATCTTTTTATAAAACTATTTGATTGTATGTGAACTCCCTAACCAAATGTATTGTTAATACCCCATGTGATTTATCATAACCATGCTAATGACTAGTTGGCCTGCTACAACGTTCTTCAGGCATTGGAACTGTTAGGCTTTTGCCACCGTAGACTGGCAGGTCTAACTGTAGCTAACAACTTAGGAGCGGGGTTGTCAATCCTATATAGATCTATACACAAGTGTCACACTCTTCCTATAAGAGACTCTGGTTATAATTCAAGACTTAGTGTGTACTCTATTAGGTATAGTGAAGCCAAATGTCTCACAAACTTGTATTAACTGGTTTAGTATAGTGTACTAAAAACCCTTTTTCTTGTAAATGAATGCATCACTCTTCCATAGTGGGTACATAGTGTAAAAATAATTATACCATTAAATAATTATATGTTTCCTTCCGAAATGATATTGTAATGTTTGTGATTCCCAAACTATGCCAACTATATTTCAATATGTTTGTTTGTTAAGACTATTTATATAAACCTTTATATAAATACATAGTAGTTATCATGTCTAGATGTTTTTAAATGAATATGTCATGGAAACTTACATCTAACACAAGTATGGGAAATTTGCATGAAAAAGTCCATCTCGAGCTTTTGCCCCGTTTTGTAATGGTGTTTTTGTCAAGTTTCAAAAGGTATGGTCAAAACATCATATTTTTGGGTTATGTCCCACAAAATGGTGAAATAACTAGAATGCAACCCTTTTTTTAGAAAAACTATATGTTGGTAAAAAGCCTAAAAATCCTTGTAGTTTTGTAATGATAACTTTTCTTATGATTATATAACATAGTTTGTATTTTGTTTTTGTTAGTTTTGCATCTCAAAACTAATATATCACAAATAATTGTCTACAAACTAGTGATAACCATATTTCATGCTAATAATGTTTTATATTTAACATAGAGATGAAACATGAAAGTATTTGTGTGATAAACCAAACATTACATGTATTCCCCCCCCCCCCCCCCAAAAAAAAAAAAAAAAAACATGAAAAACTCGAAAATGTGGGGGGGGGGGGGGGGGGGCATGAACTTACCTTGAGTGTGGTTGTGGTTGGATAAAGAGATGATTGTGAAGATCTTCAAGCCTACAACACTTGAAAGTGGTTGATGATCTTTGGAAGATGGTATTATCCTAAGAGTTTTAACACATTATAATGTGTGTAAATGAGATGAGACCAGCATAAAAGTGTGTAAAAACACTACATTATGAAGAAACACTTACCAAAATGTCAAGAATCACTTGGAATAATTTAGCTTAATGAGGTGAAGTTTTGTTCTTGAGAGAATATGGAGTAAACAACAAGAAATATGGAAATGGTAGGGGGTTTGCGAATGATCTCGCCCAAAGATAAGGAGGGAAGGGTAATGGGATATTTGCTTTATTATTTGTTGGGTAATTGTTGTCACACCCCGGCCGTCGGCGGAAACACCAGGCGGTGTAACGTTATTTTTCGTATCACAGTTATATAACATACATTGAACAATACTTAAAGAAAATACATACCTTTATTGATGATTGAAAGTTACAATACTGTTTTCCTAGTATTTATTACATAATATCCGACTATGACATATTTCTTAATAAACAGAAAGATAATAGTAAAACTTCTGCTATTCGAATACATACCATCTTTTCAAGTTCCAGAAAACACATGCATTTTAAAATACGTCAACATAAAGTTGGTGAGTCCACAGGTTTTGACTCCATAAAATAATACATTTTTACACATTCAAAAGTATAGTTTTGAAAGTATCATTTTGACTCTCCAACATTAGGTATAATAGTATACTTATCAATTAAGTGTTATACCTAAACATTTCTTAATCTTAAGGTATAAGTAGGGGAAAACTTATACTTAACATTAATACTTGTATACGACAATGTATAATGTTTCTAACAATTTGCTACCATGAGCCTGTAACCGCTGCTATGACATAATACCTCTGATAGAATACACTCATGATTTACCATGAGAAACAACACCGTACGCTTCATCGACGCCGGAATAATAACAAATAAAAGGATAGTTCATCACTTGTTTTTCGTTGACTGTAGCTAACAGTCACAAGTGGGGTGGTCAACCCGTATACTAATTATACACGACTTCCTCTCTCACACGGGATTAACGGTTTCAGTTCAGAGGATTTCCGCTAAGATCCCCAATCTTAGTTGATGAATACAATTACTCATGTAGACTTTGACGGCTTCCTGTAGCTCTAACAACAAAAGCATCTTCATGTCTAAAACCCTAAACTAGACTATGCTTTTAAACATTAATCCTAACTTCATAATATTTAGGCTGTATAACAGCTTTATCTTGAAGTAAAGCCAGGTTTTATCTTGAGCTAAAACCAATAATAACAACATATAACGTTTCTAGTTTTATCTTGACATAAAACTATTAATAACAATACCAAGTTTTATCTTGACATAAAACTAACAATAACAACATATAACATATCTAGTTTTATCTTGACATAAAACTAATAATAACAACATATAACGCAGCCAGTTTTATCTTGACATAAAACTATTAATAGCAACATACTAAATAACTTAACATTTAGAACTTTCGAATACAACTTCGGTATTATATCGCACATAACATTTATATATAGAATCCTAAGTATAACTCAAGATCTACATTAGTAAATTAACATACTGATAAGTTAATAATAGTTGTATGTATTCAAAATGTTATATTTAGAACAATCATATCTCGGTTATCATTACTATATACTATCATATAGACATAATAATAACATATATATATATATATATATATATATATATATATATATATATATATATATATATATATATATATATATATATATATAAATAACTAGCATGCGTTTTCCCCGAAATATTAGAAAGTGGGGCCGTGAAACTCACCTTAGTAGCGTGATTTTATGTTATCTGAGTAAAACGGTCAGCGTGCGAGATCGTCGAGGCTCGGGATGCAAGATGGCTTCAGCAAGGGAGAGAGGAAATAAGGAAATGGTGTAAGGAATAGCTAAAGTCGGACCTGCTATTTTTGGTAAGGATTTTGGTCTCTCATGTCGTGAGTTTCATAAGGCTCACGTCGTGATTCTTGCATGATCACCCCGTAGACTTGCCATTTGCGTCCCTAGCTTCGGAAGGTGGCCATGTGACTCCTCACGTCGTAAAAAACTCCTTGTTCACATCGTGAGTTTGGATCCTATCCCCTCGCAACCTCGTCACACCTTCAAGATTCCGAAATGTGGCAAAATGACTCCTCATGTCGTGAATAAACCCTTGTTCACGTCGTGAGTTTAGTTAGCTTAGGGTTTCTGAAAGCTGAATCTTCGGAAGGCCATAACTTTTGTATACGAACTCTATTTTTGACGTTCTTTATATGCATGCGTAGGTATTTACAAGTACTACAACTCTATTTTAGACTTAAATAGCTAATTCTAAGTCTATTTTAAATTCCTCTTATTATATAGATTTATAGTGTTTGGTTTATCATAACTTCTTCATGCGAAGTCAGATTCAGACGTTCTCTATATTTTTGGAATCGTATGGACGTACACTTTGAGTTGTATCATAAAGAAGGTTCATATTTGTATTAGAATTTATCATGAACAAAATAACACTCTTACCACATTACTAGGTTAACATAATCACATTACATGATTGGCATAATCATATGTGATTGTCTATTGACCTATTTTGACTAGTGTTACATTCTCCCCCCGTTAGAACAATTTCGTCCAGAAATTTATCTTGTGGATAGGGTTTTGTCAAACAGTTGGGGGTATTTTTCATTCATCTGATCTTCACGTTCCCAAGTAAATTCAGGTCCTCGCAAAGAGTTCCATCGAACTTTCACTATGGGAATATGACTTTGCTTTAATCGTTTGACTTCTCGATCCATGATCTCGACAGGTTCTTCTACAAAATTGAGTTTGGTATTGACTTGTATCTCGTCGAGAGGTACCACAAGAGTGTCATCGAATAGACATATTTTGAGATTTGATACGTGAAAAACATCGTGTACATTACTTAGCTCTTGAGGCAACTTGAGTTGGTATGCGACAGAACCAATTCTAGCTAGAATTTCAAAAGGTCCTATATACCGTGGGTTTAGTTTTCCTTGCTTACCAAATCGAATTACAACTTTCCAAGGAGAGACCTTCAACATTACTTTATCTCCAACTTGGAATTCTAAAGGCTTACGTCTTACGTCAGCATAGCTCTTTTGACGATCATGTGCAGCCTTTAATCAATCCTTAATTTGCACGATCTTTTCAGTTGTCTCGTGGATTATTTCTGGTCCAGTACGTAAGGTATCGCCTGTACGTTCTCTGGCCATCTGCGTATCTCCAACTTCTGCCCAACATAATTGGGAACGACATTTTCGTCCATAAAGAGCCTCAAACAGTGTAGCATTGATGCTGGTGTGATGACTATTGTTGTAGGAAAACTCAATTAATGGTAAATGAGTCTCCCACGCATTTCCAAAGTCTATTACATAGGCTCAGAGCATACATTCTAAAGTCTGAATGGTTCTCTCACTCTGACCATCAGTCTGTGGATGGTAAGTTGTACTCATGTCTAGACATGTTCCTAAGGATTTTTGTAGATATTGCCAAAATCGTGAAGTGAATCTACTATCTCGATCAGAAATAATAGAACTAGGAACTCCATGCAATCTAACAATTTCCTTAAGATAAACTCTAGTAAGCTTCTCCATCTTGTCGTTCTCCTTAAGTGGTAAGAAATGGGCAGACTTAGTTAATCTATCGACTATTACCCAAATAGTGTCGAACCCACTAGGAGTTTTAGGTAATTTAGTGATGAAGTCCATTGATATATGCTCCCATTTACATTCAGGTATTTCCGGTTGCTGAAGTAAACCTGAAGGCTTTTGATGTTCTGCCTTCACTCTAGAACAAGTCAAACAATTGCTCAAATATGTAGCAATTTATGCCTTCATGTTTGGCCACCAATAATGTACTTTTATGTCTAAGTACATTTTGTCAGAACCTGGATGCACAAAATATCTGGACTTGTGGGCTTCTTCGAAGACCAAGTCCCTGACTCCACCGAACTTAGGCGTCCAAATTCGGTTCATAAAGTGTCGCGTCCCGTCATCTTTTTGTATAAGTTGCTTTTCCATTCCTCGCAAGGCTTCGTTCTTTATGTTATCTTCTTTTAGAGCCTCAAGTTGAGCGTCTCTAATTTGTGTGGCAAGGAAAGAATGGATAGTTATGGTTAATGCTCTTACCCGACGGGGTTTAATATATTCTTTCTAGCTCAAGGCATCTGCTACCACGTTTGCCTTTCCAGGATGATAACGAATCTCATATTTGTAATCATTCAACAATTCGACCCATCTTCATTGTCTCATATTAAGATCTTTTTGGTCGAAGATGTGCTGGAGACTCTTGTGGTCGGTAACAATAGTACACTTAGTACCGTAGAGGTAATGTCTCCAGATTTTTAGTGAAAAAACTACAGCTCCCAATTCAAGATCATGGGTAGTGTAATTATTCTCATGCACCTTAAGTTGTCGTGATGCATAGGCGATAACTTTTCCTCTTTGCATCAACACACATCCCAATCCTCGATTTAATGCGTCGCAGTATACGACGAAATCTTCTGTCCCCTCTAGAAGGGATAGGATTGGTGCACTACACAACATTTGCTTCAGTTTCTGAAAAGCAGCTTCTTTTTTGTCTTCCCAGTTGAACTCGGTATCCTTCTGGGTTAGTGTTGTAAGCGGCTTGGCTATTTTGGAGAAATTCTCTATGAATCTGCGGTAATAGCCAGCAAGTCCTAGGAATTGACGCACCTTTGTTGGCGTCTTTGGTGCTTCCCAATTCCTGATTGCTTCAACTTTGGATGGGTCAACATGAATTCCTTCGTTGCTAACTACATGACCTAAAAATTATACTTCTCTAATCCAAAACTCACATTTGGAGAATTTAGCGTACAACTTTTCTTTTCTTAGTAGTTCCAAGATTATTTGTAGGTGTTGACCATGTTCTTCCTTGGTTCGTGAATATATCAATATATCATCGATAAATACGATCACGAATTTATCCAAGTATGGTTTGCAAACACGATTCATGAGATCCATAAACACTGTTGGGGCATTGGTTAATCCAAAAGACATAACTAAGAACTCATAATGACCATAACGAGTTCTAAATTTTGTTTTTGGAATGTCGTCTTCTTATACTCTGAGTTGATGGTATCCTGATCGAAGATCTATCTTTGAGTACTAGCTAGATCCTTGTAGTTGATCGAATAAATCATCAATTCTTGGAAGCGGATAACGATTCTTGATCGTTAGCTTGTTCAACTCCCGATAATCAAAACACATTCGAAAGGATCCATCCTTCTTCTTGACAAACAAGATTAGTGCTCCCCAAGGTGAAAAACTTGGTCTGATAAAGCCTTTGTCAAGAAGTTCTTGTAGTTGACTAGATAATTCTTGCATTTTGGATGGAGCCAACCGATAAGGAGATTTCCATACTCGTGTTGCTCCTGAAATTAAGTCAATTCGAAACTCGACTTGTCGGACGGGAGGTATTCCAGGTAGATCTTCAGGAAATACGTCAGGGAAATCACATACTTGAGGTATGTCCTTGATTTCTTTTATCTTTCTTCTCTTATCTACAATGTGGGCTAATAATGCGCTACATTTCTTATGTAGATATTTCTGTGTCTTGGTACAAGAGATGACTTTGAGGTTTTTCTTAGACTTATCACCATAGATAATCAGGGCTTCACCGTTTGGTAAGGGTATTCGTATGGCTTTCTCATGACATAGAATTTCGGGACGGTGTGAAGATAACCAATCCATGCCAATTATGACATTAAAACTACCGATAGGCATTGGCATAAGGTTGACATGAAAATGGTAGTTATTAAGAGTTAACAGACAGTTTTCTAGGATTTCATGTGTTTTCTTAGTTTGACCGTTAGCGATTTCTACTTCATAGATTTCTTTTAATATGCTAGACTTATGACTTAACAATTTTCTAAATGTCGGAGTTATAAAACTTCGATCTGCTCCAGAGTCGAAGAGTATGCTAGCGTATAAATTATCTATGAGAAACGTACCAGATACAACCGAAAGGTCCTGGATAGCCTCTCTGCTTCCGATCACATATGCCCTGCCACGCCCTATGCCTCCTTGACTCCTTAACTTTGGACATTCTTTCTTGATGTGTCCAACCTCTCCACACTCATAACACTTTCTTTCTTCACCATGACCTGTTCCGGTATTTGTTTGCTGATTGACTGTTGCAGGTGTTGTGCTCCTGCAGTAACTAGCAGTATGCCCCTTCTTTTTGCGTTTCGTGCAAACAAAACAATCACCTGGGTGATGACGGTTGCAGTGGTTGCACCATGCAGACTTTGGTTGAGTAGGTAATCCTGTTGTGGCTGCATAGTTGGTTGCCACTTCTTGTCTTTTCTCAGATGATTGTTTGGGATTCTTCTTATTAAACTTGCACTTGTTTGTTCTAGCTTTGGGAGACTCATCCTTTGAGACCACTTCTGTTCCATGGATCTCTGTGAGGGTTAGCTGATGAGCTATCCTCTTGGTGCTGTCATAAGTCGTAAGCTTTGATGTGATCACCATGCCTTTGATTTGCGATGCTAAACCCCAGATATATCGCTCAATCTTTTTATACTCAGGGGTTACAAGTGCTGGACACATTACAACAAGATCATTAAATCTAGCGGTATAAGCTTTTATCTCTGAACCTTCATGGTTAGGGTCCACAGTTCTTGTTCCAGTTTATGTATCTCCTCCCTAGGACAATACTCCTCTACTAGCATCATTTTTATCTCCTCCTATTTCATGGAATTTGCAGTATCAATTCCCATTGTATTCACATGGCTATTCCACCATGTAAGTGCTGCGTCAGCAAAAGTACATGTTGCAAATCATACTTTACAATCATCTGGACAAAAGCTTATTTGAAAGACAGATTCTGTCTTTTCTATCCACCTTTTCGAATTCACTACCCCTTCATTTCCATGAAAGATTTTTGGCCTGCAATTCATAAAATATTTGTAGGAACATGTTCTAGTGGTCCCTACATGGCCTTCATTTCTAACTCCATCTCTTGTGACATTAGATAGAGCTACAACAATTCTTTGAGCTATGATTTCTTCAAGTTGTATTGTACTTATTGAGGGGTTTATTTCTGGTGGTGGTTGTGGTTGTTGTGGTTCTGATGGTCGATTAGGGTATAGCCGATTACTCCTTCTAGGCATTTTGTTTTAGTTCCTATTATAAATAATAAGAACTTTTACGAGTTTTGTTGATCATTTTATACACGAGTACTAAATACTCTAGTTATTTTTCACAGCGTAAAACATAACAGACAACATAACGATTACTATAACGTATGCTTCATATTATTACCAGTGGTTACATCAGTTTATTTAGGTTTATAAGAGAAAAGTTTCTATAAACATTGCAAAATTTGAAAGGTTTTCTAAATCCTTGCTATAAACTTTCCTCTTTTCGCCTTAACTAGTCTGATTTTCTCTATTTACATAACCACTAGTTGTAGCTTATCTACCAAAAACCTAAGCGATGACCCAGCTTGTCAGTGACATTAACCACTTGCTCTACAAGTGCTTGAGTTCTCTGCTCAAGACTTCCCGTGCGTTCTTCATTTCTAGAGGTTTGATTGTAGAGTTCTAACTTTGCAATCCTGGCATCGTGAGTAATCATGTCATTATAAGCAAAATTTATACGATGATGGACATCCATCACCGATTCCTGATCTCGTGTCCTTTGTCCTTCTAGCCTTCGCACTCTTCCAGAGAGATGAGTAGCCCTCCCTTCGACAATTTCCATCTTATCTTCAATTTTCACACTTTTCTCAAACAATTGAGATAAAGTGTTATCTTCAGAGGAATGTGGGAGATGTGGTCGAGATGACTAACTAGTCTCATACATCTTGGCAGCTTTTTCTTTCGCCACCCATTTATCAATTGTTTGTGCGATCTGTGCAGGTTCATCTTGAACTCTATGACTTCCTGAAGATGTTGCCTTCTGACTCTTCTTAAGCTTTTGCCATATCGGTATAGATTTACCTGCAGTGCGTTTCCTTTTTACTCCTCTTGGAACTTTACGGTAAAGAGTGTTCAGTGGTGGTAGAGATGATGCCACCGACTTTGTCTCTTCCATGGATTCGCTTTCTTCCATTGGTTCACTCTCTTCCCATTCGTTAGAGGCTAAAGGTGTTCCATCGTCAGAAGGTATTGGATGAAAGGTGGTTGGAGTTACAGGATAGTAAGGATCGCCTAACATCATAGAGAATGAAAGTTCCTCTTCTTCATCCGTATCCTCGATGATTATCGTTTCTCGTGAATGTGCCATGTCGGATTCCTATACATTTTGGATCTCCAAGATTTTAGTATATCAAATATTTCTCCCAAATTAAATAGTTCATATGATCTGATCATAATAAAATGTAGTTGCGCACCTACACCAAGTTGCGATAGGATCTATGCACATATAAACTTTAGTTGGAATATTTGATCTAAATCCTTGAGATCAAAAACACTCCGGGTATTAAGGTGTATTCTCATCGCGGGTCTGAGTCTTTATATATGACTCTATATTCTTATTTATTGTATTCACGCTTTTACTATTGTTTGTTACTTCAGGTCTATCTAATAAGGCTCCGGCCAGTCAGGACTGTCGAAAGGGCAGGATCATTTTAGCATATGACCGTTCTGAAATCCAGCAACCCAAATCGACATGTCTATCCTTGTCACCGCTCCCGTAAGTAGTCCTTCAGTAGTATAATTAATAACACTTTTTATTTATAGGCTAAGGGATATACCTACACCTAATAGAGTAAGTCCAAAACTATAGACGTACTTTCCTAAGAAAGTACTAGTTCACTATAGTTAATAGTCTAATACCAATCTGTCACAACCCGGGCGTTGGCGGAAACACCGGGTAGTGTAACGTCATTTTTCTTATCACAGTTATATAACATACATTGAACAATACTTAAAGAAAATACATACCTTTATTGATGATTGAAAGTTACATTATTGGTTTCCTAGTATTTATTACATAATATCCGACTATGACATACTTCTTAATAAATAGAAAGATTATAGTAAAACTTCTCCTGTTCGAATACATACCATCTTTTCAAGTTCCTGAAAATACATGCATTTTAAAATACGTCAACATAAAGTTGGTGAGTCCACAGGTTTTGACTCCATAAAATAATACATTTTTACACATTCAAAAGTATAGTTTTGAAAGTATCATTTTGACTCTCCAACATTAGGTATAATAGTATACTTATCAATTAAGTGTTATACCTAAACATTTCTTAATCTTAAGGTATAAGTAGGGGAAAACTTATACTTAACATTAATACTTGTATACGACAATGTATAATGTTTCTAACAATTTGCTACCATGAGCCTGTAACCGCTGCTATGACATAATACCTCTGATAGAATACACTCATGATTTACCATGAGAAACAAACACACTCATGATTTACCATGAGAAACAACACCGTACGCTTCATCGACGTCGGAATAATAACAAATAAAAGGATAGTTCATCACTTGTTTTTCGTTGACTGTAGCTAACAGTCACAAGTGGGGTGGTCAGCCTGTATACTAATTATACACGACTTCCTCGCTCACACAGGATTAATGGTTACAGTTTAGAGGATTTCCGCTAAGATCCCCAATCTTAGTTGATGAATACAATTACTCATGTAGACTTTGACGGCTTCTTATAGCTCTAACAACAAAAGCATCTTCATGTCTAAAACCCTAAGTTACTAGACTATGCTTTTAAACATTACTCCTAACTTCATAATATTTAGGTTGTATAACAGCTATATCTTGAAGTAAATCCAGGTTTTATCTTGACCTAAAACCAATAATAACAACATATAACGTTTCTAGTTTTATCTTGACATAAAACTATTAATAACAATACCAAGTTTTATATTGACATAAAACTAAGAATAACAACATATAACATATCTAGTTTTATCATGACATAAAACTAATAATAACAACATATAACGCAGCCATTTTTATCTTGACATAAAACTATTAATAGCAACATACTAAATAACTTAACATTTAGAATTTTCGAATATAACTTCGGTATTATATCGCACACAACATTTATATATAGAATCCTAAGTATAACTCAAAATCTACATTAGTAAATTAACATACTGATAAGTTAGTAATAGTTGTATGTATTCAAAATGTTATATTTAGAACAATCATATCTCGGTTATCATAACTATATACTATCATACAGACATAATAATAACATATATATAATAACTAGCATGCATTTTCGCCCAAAATATTAGAAAGTGGGTCGTGAAACTCACCCTAGTAGCATGATTTTATGTTATCTAAGCAAAACGGTCAGCGTGCGAGATCGTCGGGGCTCGGGATGCAAGATGGCTTCAGCAAGGGAGAGAGGAGATAAGGAAATTGTGTAAGGAATAGCTGAAGTCGGACCTGCTATTTATAGTAAGGATTTCGGACTCTCACGTCGTGAGTTTCATAAGGCTCACATTGTGAGTCTTGCATGATCACTCTGTAGACTTGCCATTTGTGTCCCTAGGTTCGGAAGGTGGCCATCTGACTCCTCACGTCGTGAAAAACTCCTTGTTCACGTCGTGAGTTTAGATCCTATCGCCTCGCAGCCTCGTCACACCTTCTAGATTCCGAAATGTGGCAAAATGACTCCTCACGTCGTGAATAAACCCTTGTTCACGTCGTGAGTTTAGTTAGCTTAGGGTTTCTGAAAGCTGAATCTTCGGAAGGCCATAACTTTTGCATACGAATTCTGTTTTTGACGTTCTTTATATGCATGCGTAGGTATTTACGAGTACTACAACTCTATGTTAGAATTAAATTGCTAATTCTAAGTCTATTTTAAATTCCTCTTATTATATAGATTTATAGTGTTCGGTTTATCATAACTTCTTCATGCGAAGTCAGATTCAGACGTTCTCTATATTTTTGGAATCGTATGGACGTACACTTTGAGTTGTATCATAAAGAAGGTTCATAATTGTATTAGAATTTATCATGAACGAAATAACACTCTTACCACATTACTAGGTTAACATAATCACATTACATGATTGGCATAATCACATGTGATTGTCTATTGACCTATTTTGACTAGTGTTACAATTGCATTGATACATGTTAGGTAACATTTTGTATTGGAATAGATGAAACTTCAAGTCACAAAGTTAACCCTTTCTTTTCTCCTTCTTTCCCACCGAAATCCATCACATGTCCACCAAAATCATATATGATTTCGGCCTAGCACCACCAAGATCACCTAGTGATTTCAGTCCATGCACCAACAGAGATAACCTAGTGATGTCGTTCGATGCACAAACCAAAATCACAAGGTGATTTTGGTCTAGGTGCCAACTGAAATCACAAGGGTTTGGGTCCTAGCCATTGACTTGTTGACCTTACTTGATTTTTTTGGCTCGTTTAACTTTTGGTGGATCCAAAATTGGCAGTTGTCACATCATCCCCCCGTCAGAGGGAAATTTGTCCGAAAATTAATTCTGGAGTGGGTACTCATGGGCTAGGGAAAAGATGTGGGTACTTCTATTTCATTTGATCTTCTCATTCCCAGGTGAATCTAGGACCTCGCTTGACGTTTCAATGGACCTTCACTATAGGTATGCGGCTTTGTTTCGTCCTTTTGACCTCCATGTCAGTGATTTCCATAGGCTCCTCTACGAAATGCAGACTCTTGTTTACCTCGATTTCATCGAGTGGGACTACGAGAGTCTCGTCAGACAGACACTTCTTCAGGTTAGACACGTGGAAGGTGAAGTTACATAAGGTAAAGAGTTAATGTCTTGATACATCCAGTCTTAGGCTTTGGCTTAAGCATGTAAGAGTTAAATGATGATTATACCCCTGGTGTATGGATGTTGATGATTTGGTTTATATAGTGAGGTGAGGTTTGTATACTCAGATCCGAAACACTAAAATCCATAAGCTTTTTCATAACTGGAAGCTATCCTGCCCTAAATTCTATTTAAACTTTCACATAAAGCATTTTTCTTCTTATTATCTTATCAGAAAAGGCTTAGAAAAAACTCGGCACTTGGGAAGAAAGTAGAAGAATCGACTGCTGCAAAACCCTCAGGTTATTACAGGGTGACTTGTAAGGTGTGAACATACCATAATATTTTCCATTTCAACCCTTATATTATTGTATTAGTTTCATGTTTTACTCCCATAAATTATTATACATTTTGAAATTTGTATGTAGGATAATGGAAAGGGAATGCCCCATGATGCTATCCCTAATATGTTTGGAGAAGGTTTAGTTATTTATTATATATCCCCATAAATATATTGTAGTTAAAGTTTTTGTCTGTACCATTGTCATGTTACTTTTTCTAACATATAAAAATGATGGTTGCAGTTTTATTTAGGAAAAAGCATTGTCATGTCACCACAACAGCCATGAAGAGAATCAAGTAAGAGTTGTTGTTTTAAGTTTTTCAATCTTCACTTTTACTAGCAATTTTTTAATTTGTTCAGGAAAATTAGGTAACGTTGCAAATAAAAACTCAAGTAGATCATCCCTACTTATTCTCCTGATTTTAAGGTGGAAAAGATACAAAATTAATAAGATGCAGGAAAAAATGGCATTTTTGTTGTTATGTAATTTTTTAATTTGCTTCCTTATTAGGAGAATAATAATAATAATGTCCTCTTCTATGTTATTTTTTAGAGTTGCCTTGAACATTGCTGCAACCAGCTCAAGTCCCTAATAATTAGCACAGACCTTAAACAAAATATGGATTAGTAAGTTGATAATCTTTTATATTTGTGAGATATTAATTACTTTTGTTTTTCTCTCAAGTTAATAATAATTTATGTTTTTATATTGGTTGTAGCTACATTGATCAAGTTTCAATTGTTCATGCTAACATACTGAAGATTCGCTGACAAATGAATGGTCCATATACTGAAGTAGTGACAAAAGAAAAGCTGGCTCAAGATCTTCATGAGTTGATCACGGGCCCGCATGGATTCTTCTAGAATGGAAGCATGTGAAAGAGTCACAGCAACTTGGTCAGCAACCACAGTTACAAGTTCAAGTTCATGGTCACGCCATTTTCTTACACAATTTAAAGGAAGAATCAAAACCATGACAGCATAGCTTTTTGCAGAGTGATCAGGTCAGTTGTCAATTTCAAAATTAGAGAGGTGTAATAGAGGGACACAAACAACAACCACTTCAGGTGGGATGTAACTCCCAACATGGGTCCTGATTCAAGCTAATGGACAGTTATGAGGGATTCTTATGGCTTCAGCACTATTGAACACCTTTGTGATTATTGGGAGATTAATTGGAACTGTGGATGCAAATGGTATTAGATTGTGTAAAGAGTGAGAAAGCTGAAGGATCATGACTTTTCTTGATGGCATCCATAGAACACATTCTTCAAGATCCAAAGTCCTACAAAGCTCAATCAAAGTAGTTTTCAATATGGTGTGCCTGTCAAGTGTGCTCCTGATTTCATGTGTCAGCATTCTAACATGTCTTCCGGTTTCTTTTTTCTTAATGATTAACCCCATTTCACGATCCAGATATTTAGCTCTTTGCTTTAAGAACAATTCTCTTGTTTTTACACTCAATAGATCGGGTATAATGTGAACAAGCATCAAAGCAATGACACATGACAGAAAAGCTATAAAGAGCTTTGCTATAGTCATTACAATAGCAACAGTTTTGGAGTGTACACGCGAGATATCGAAAAATCAGGGATCACTATGGATAGAGAAGAATTCGAGTTTGCACACGAGATCCACACACATAGTTGCACCATTTCCCAAGTAAGTTCAATTCCAGAGTGGAATGGTTGATTTAACTATCTAAATATTTTTAAAGTTTTGCTTTGCTTTAATAATTATTTGTAAATTTGATTTTTGTTTCTTTGTGTTAGGCAGGATTAATATAAGATTAGATGGCACTGGAATAGACTGTAGGTCTCCAATTATTGGAGCTTTTGTTCATAAGGGTAACAGTTTGTTTATTTGGGTTTTGTTCATAAAGGAACAAAGATTATGGGACATTTTGTTTATTTGGGTTTTTTTTGTTCATCTGAATTTTTTGGTCTGTTGAAATTGATGTTTGAACTAGGGTTTGTTTATGTGTGGAAATTAAGTATACCAATTTGGAAAACAATTATTGGTTTTCAGGTAGATGCATATGATTGATCGGTTCAGTTTTGGTTCACAAACATACACACATGTCCACAAGATATCACACATCACCAAAGGTACTTGCTCCCAATGCATTGTCTATAAAAAAATAAACAACTTTATATGAATGATATGATTATAATTTGGTAGATTTGTTATAATACAATAATATAATGGGAACAAATGAACATGACAAGTGATTTTGTGTTGTGTTTACAGGGTTAATGAAAGAGAATAGCTTTGGAGTTAGAAGAGGAAAAGAAAGCTCAAGCTGAAAGAGATAGGATGCTGCAAATGCAAGTATTGCATTCTTCATTTCAATTGTTAGTATGAAACACATAGTAGATTCTAGATGAATGCAAATTTATATATTGTAAGAAATAGAATTATATGACATTAAATTTTATACAATGGATTGTATTTTTTGTATATGGTATTTTATTTCTATTATGAGACATTAAATGCTAATTTATTAAAAAAATTAATAAATATGCAAATATATTTTTTTAAACATTCAAATCTACGATACACAAAAATGTGTGTCATCTTCATTTATGACATAGCCTTTCTTGACAGGGGTTTTAATGATACGCATTGCGTGTCATAAATGCGTGTCGTAAATGTGCGTCATCTATAGATGACGCGCAAAAGCGTGTCATCTCTCTTATGACAAGGCCTTCCTTGATGCGCATTCGCGCGTTGTCTGAGCATTTTATGACACGCGTTGCGCGTCGTAAAAGGCTGTTTTTCTAGTAGTAATACTTTTAGTTATAATTATTATTAATTTGGGACAAAAGGTACTTATTATGTTAGAAATATGTTTTGTAGCAGCGAACACATCCTCAGGATGAAAAGGAAGCAAACGAGGAGCATGAAACAAAAAAACGCAAGCTTAGGCAAGAAGAAGAAACAAAAAGGATGTTGTTGGACAGTTTGACCCCTTTTCAGTATTTTGACCATATCTCATGACTCGTAACATTGATTGACGTGCTTGAAAATGACCTGAAAACTAGACAAAATTTTGGATGACTTTCATGTTTTGAGAAAATGAAGATTCCCAACGAACATAATGTGGTGGCACCACCACGACGTGGTGAATGGAATCTTTGGATTCTTGACGCTGACTTGGAGAATTCGAGATAAACTTCACGACCATGATGTGGTGGTGGTCAACCACAACGTGGTGATCCGATTTTGGTAATTATAAATACTTCGTATAGTAGGCTAATTTCAGAAGGTAGATGGCTTAAGGCTACGATCATTTACAAAGAAAGACCCTTCTAAGAACCCTTGGAGAGCAGAATTCGACTAGAGATCAAAGGATAAAGAGATTGGAGCAAGGATTCACACATCTTCATTTGGTTTGCCTAGTTTAATTATCTTTAGCTTATTTTTCCTTTTGTTTATGTGTTTTCTAGCTGTGATAATGGGCTAATAACCCTTGCTTTCATTTAGATTAGATGAACTCTTGATTACTATGTGTTGATTTCTTGTTTGATGGATTGATGAAGTTGGTTTTTGCTTTAAATATTGTTTGATAAATCTAAACCTAGCTTGTTAAAGTTTCTATCGTGATTGCCCTGTCTTAAGATTGTGTAGTTAAATTGCAGTTAATTGCATGAAATTCATTTACCTAGTTATTTATAATCATTAAATTGATAGAGATAGGATTGTCCATATCCTAATACAGGTGATCAGTTAGTTGCTTAACTATGTTAGAGAGCAGTATTTGATCATAATATTTGCTCGATTACTAAACTAGACCAAAGAATAGTAGCATGTAGATTCTATCATTCCGAGTCCAAATTACCTTTAAAATCAATTTAGTGTCCTTAAATTTCATGATCATTGGGGATAAAGTTGTTAAATTGATTTATGCTAGTTAGTCTGACCATGATGATTAGTAACTTTTATTTGGTAACTAGCGGAATTAATCCATTGTCTTGAAAACGACCATAGGAAAAAAGGAGGGATTCGAAGCTAAGCGAGAGTATCTTTTATTCTTGGTTTTAAATCGTCCTTTTAGTCATTAATTAGGTATTTTAGTTTAAGTTTTTCTGAACTTGTAAAATCGGATAAAACCTCCACTCTTAGTTATTTTCTTAGTTTAGCTTTTAGTAGTTATTTTATTAATTAAATATCGTTCCCTGTGGCCGACACCTGACTTACCCAAGCTATTTTATAATCTCGCTAGGTACACTACCTATAACTGCATAATTTAACTAAATAGTTAAGGTTATAAATTTAAAGCTAGATAGGTATAGAAAGTGCACATCATTTGGGGAATCTGTGTGAAAATTGTACATGTAACCTCTATTTGAGAGCTATGAATAAAGAATACTCCCCTCCAGCTCGTGGACGTAGGTTACATTGATTGAACCACGTAAATACTGTGTCTTGTGTGCTTATAATTTTCCTAGTTATCCGCTTTACTTCCTAACATATCATTTGCATGATAGTTATAAGGGTACTATTAGAGTACGGTATGCTAGTTAACTAGGATAACTCCTTGTTATGCATTTGCAGTGTAGGATACTTGGTGTCATGGTATGACAGACTGATAGGGTCCTGATTATATGATGCCTTTAGGTGTCATAATTAGTTAGGGTAATGATAGTATTGATTATTTGTTGAATGACTACCCTAAGAGTTGTATGTAGTTAAGTTGGATATCTTGAGAACTCTTGGTTTAATACCTGATAGCATGGTTCTTATTTGATTAATTGCGTTTTAGTGGATCACATGCTCTATTGTCTATCTGATCCCTGAATATATATGACTTATGCATTGTGCGAAAGACCAGGATTTGGCACTTGTCATTGTAGGGAAAGACCATGGCAGGAACCATGACAACTATATGAAAGACCAGGATTTGGCCCCTGGCAATCGAGTTTGGGTTAAGCCCATTATACTCTTGGGTTGGGCCCGTTATGTATGATATATGTGTGTGGGTACGAGATTTGGTTGATTGGCGTTAGAGTCGAGAATTTTATGTGGATGCATTGTATGTATGGTGGAATATGTAGTATATTGGTTAAGTCACTAAGTTTAATACTTATAAATGTTTTCCGGGTTGTTCGTGAGAAGAGCTCGACAGGACTATACATACGCAATGGTTTCAATCAAATAAATGCCACTCAATGGTTTTTGGGATAAAGGTTTTTAAGTGATTAATCTATTTTATTAATAAAAAATCTATCTATAAATTTTGGGACGTTATAGACCTATTAACTTATCCTACTGAAAGGGCTAATGTTAATATTCACTCATAAATAATGGCTAGAGGGACACAAAAAGTAAATAAGGGGATTTTACCAACCAAGTGTATATATAGGACTTTTTTTGGAATTTTCCCTAGTTGTAATACAAATAAATAAAGTTAAATTATGGTTATATATATATATATATATATATATATATATATATATATATATATATATATATATATATATATATATATATGCAAAAATATTTAATACTCTACAAAACGTTATATTACATCAAGTTTAACAATAAAAAATTAAAAAATCAATAAAGTTAAATGTAAAAGTTCATATTTTTAGAAATGACATATAAAAAGAGAATGACTTTATGTAATAAATATGTAAAATTCATAACCAATGTTCAAAGGGTAGGTTGTTACATAAATTTATTTAAAAAACAACATGAAGGATCAACCAGACAAATCTTCATAAATGGTCTATGTGGTTTCTCAAAATATTAAGTCTAATTCCTAATTTTTTTAATGTCATTGAAGATTCATGTTGTTTGAATTCCTATCGATAGTTGGTCATATCTCACCTAAAAAGACTTTTATACTCTTTTTCTTTTATTTTATATTTTTTTTAACTAATTTTAACATAAAAAAGGAAAAAAGAAAATAAAAAACCCTAACATTTATACGAGAATTATGATATTTTAACATGAATTGAATTCATCTAGTAGAAATAATTAATTTAAGTGTCTACTTCTCATTGGTGTGACCTTATAGGATCATATGTTATTGGCAATATCATTTTATGATCATTCTTGAACATATAGAATCAACACATATCCCCTAAGCTATGTATTTACATGTTTTGAAAGTATTAATTACACTTATATTTTTACTTGCTACATGGCCTTATATTATATGTGCGTATGACATGAAAACTATTTTGTACATGATTTGGAAATATGATTTTGGGGCATCCTTTTGATGCATGTAGGATGGGTTTGAGATTCCATATGACTTGTTATATGTAGAGGGTGAAAGTCCCTTATGGAGGATCCAATATCTTGGAAATAAGAGCACCAACACTACTTACGGAAGTGTAATGATTCAAGAAAGGATTTGCAACCCTTTTCATGAAGGAATGTTTAATGATCATATGTATATCCTAAACCCTACTCTTAAGGATGGTGGTTACCATCACCAACAGTTGTAAGCGGGTAGCTTATCCGGTATGTACCTGATCATTGGACTTAGGTTGAAATGGGACCTAATGTACAGTAGTGGACCTATGTACCTGATCATTGGACTTAGGTTGAAATGGGACCTAATGTACAGTAGTGGACCGAGTTTGGGTTAGTTTAATATGCATATGCATTGTTATTTTATGAAATTATACTAACTCACTATTTACCACACTACATTTAATTTTTTGAAAATGGTTTAAGATAAATGAAATGGTTTTAAACCAAATATTTTGGAATCTACACTGTCGAAGTGGGAATCGCCACTCCTAATTCCATTCCATAGTTAGATTCCGATGTTATTCATAATGTTCTCAAGCCTAACCCTTTATTTTGACATGTACTCACATGTGAATATGAAGTTTAGGATAGTAATCTTGGACATTTAGAAGGCCATGTTTGTATGGTTAATCGTAACCTTATGTAATTATATTGATTGGCGCACTCTCGTACACAATTTAACTAAATCCTATGATATAAATGTTTTGGGTCGGATATTCACACTAATATTTTCAAAATGAGTCAAAGGTTTAACTTTGATTTTTTTAAAGGATGGCTTAAGTTATACTAGCCTTTTGGAGAGATGTTTGAAAACTCCTCCAAAATTAAGACATAAGTAGACTATCTTGAACCAATAGTATTGATGATTAAACTTTATATCTTTTCACCACTTCATTAACATAGAGTTCTTCAAGGTTTTACATGGGCCATGTCTATTGGTTTTCCAAATATGATGCGCTCTCGGTTAATATATCATCTATTACCTAAATCATGTCATGCCCTTTCTTCTACTTTGTGACAAAGTCCATTGTTATCTTGTCCCGTTCCATTGTGACAAATCCAATGGTTATGAATCTCCTTACACTTCAATGTATTTTTCTATGTCAACATTCATGGTAGGCCACCAATAATACGTCTTCATATCCATATACATTTTGGTTCTTCGAAATGCATCGAATATCTTGATTGTGAGTCTCAACCACTAACATCTAGCACACTTCCCCATGTTTAAGCACCTATACTCTATCTTGAAGTGCATTCAATTCATCTTGATTTGTTTCCAAATATAATGGATCTTCCAAACTTCTCATTCATAATATTCTTCTAACCACTAGCTTCCATTTAACACTTTTTCAATGTTTTAAATAATGCTTCTTTCAATAAGTAAGATGGTTGAAAAGTATGGTTAGGTGACATATCCTAATGTCTTCTACAAGCGAATGGACACTAACCAACTATAGTGCACAATAAATTTTGAATCTTGGGTGGGATTAAATGTATGATTTTGTAATGTTGCAGGTATATGTGGTGTGAGCGATTGATCTGGTGCCAGAATTAAGGGAAAGGGTTAAGAAAAGAAGCTTACCACTTTAGAACATAATCAATTGATACTATGACTTGTAAATGTTCATTCAAGTAGTACTGTGATGCAATAAATGGATTTAATTAGATTTTGATCTGTAAAACAATGGGTTTTATTTTCAATTTTGGATTAGTGGATGGGTATTATATGATTTTTTTAACCCTTGTGCGAAAATATGAGACTTATAAATCCAAGTGAAATTGTTTCTTAATAATTATTAAGAAACCTAATAAATTTTATAGTCTCGTTGATGTCCCTGCTATATAAAATATAAATCAATGCCTAATCTTATTAGTATAATACAAAATAAACTAAATTAAAATATACTTATGATAAAATGATGAATATTTTACAACGTGCAATAGTTTTATTCATTTTAGGATTGTAGATGGTAATATCACCATTGTGTGATTAAGTTATTTCCCCTTCCATTATCCTTTTGGAGAATCGTGGTGTTTCAGTTTAGGTTATATTTCTTTTCCATATACTCGCAATGTTTATAGAATTCATTTTGATATGACAAAACGAAGAACTTCATTATTAATATTTCTACTGCTAACATTTTTATATTGTGATATAACACAGAGTCGGTCCAAAAATATAATGGTCCCAGGACGATAAGAAAAAATAAGTTTCCAAAGTCATAAATATAATAAAAATTAAATTGAAAATAGATGCACCGTTATAAAATTCACTAATGATATTATGAAAAAAAATACAAATATAGCCAAAATATTACAAAGACAACTAATTTAAAAAACAAAATACTTTTCATATCATTTTTAGATATGTTAAATTTTTCTCTGTATATATACTATATATTATAGAAATTTTGGGCCCCTTAGAGACATGGGCGCTAGGCGATCGTCCGGGTTGCCCATCGTTTGGACGGTGCCTGATAGAACATGAAATCTTGATTTGACATGTAAAATAATAACAACACAATCAAAACGATGATTTAGATGTTAAAAGACATTATCAATCAACGAGGAGTTATAAAAAGGCATAATATCTAGTTTAATGAATTAACTTAGCTCATAACTTTTAAAAATTATATCTCTCAAACACACTCTATAGTGAATATGGCAATCACTATTTATAGAGGTGCATGTACAAGTCTCTCTCTCTCTCTCTCTCTCTCTCTCTCTCTCTCTCTCTCTCTCTCTCTCTCTCTCTCTCTCTCTCTCTCTCTCTCTCTCTCTCTCTCTCTCCTCTCTCTCTCTCTCTCTCTCTCTCTCTCATAAGCTAAAGACCTACATGTCTAATTGGGTCGTCCAAGTGTTATCTTCTTATAACATTCTCCCCTAAAAATTTAGAATAGATGATTAAACTCTAAAATCTTGAAAAACATATAGCGAATAAGAAGTCTGTATGTGACATCATAATGAGAAGTAATCATGAAGAAATCCACAAACTTCAATCTTTTTGGTCAATAAGCATCGATGACCTCTAGGATTAACAATGTAGAAAAACCTCCAAAAGGAATAATCAACTCGAGCTATTGAAAGCGATCCTACAAATATGGTTTTTTTAAGGAAAACCCATAAAATACCCGCTTAGGATATATCAACGCTATACTCCCTCGACAAGTGAAACGAACGTGAAGTTTCAAAAGTAGAAAGTCGACTTTGCGGATCACCTTCGACTTGTATATGAATTAAATATGTACTGTTCACATGAAATATCATTACCTAAAAAATTTATATTTGATTATCTCAAAAGTCAGCCCCAATATTATAAATTTTTCCTAAATTTAAACGAAAACTGTCACATACTAAAACTCTATGGAAAAAAAAAAAAAAAAAAAACTGATAACTAATTAACTTGTTAACTTATAAGCTAATAAGTTAGAGGGATATAACTTATTAAAAAATAACCTATTAATGGTTTGCTATTGTTATAAATTATTTTTATCCGAGTATTTTTTTTTTTAGCTTATATAACAAACTCATCTCCCAAACACCCCTGAGTTTGCAAGCCCGGAATGTATTGAATTAACCCGAAATCTTCACAGGCCCAAAATGGTGTTCATCAGTACGAATTTAAAATTTTCATCAACTCGAAATTAAGTTCTTAAAGCCTGAAGAACTCAGATCAATGATTTCTAGAAACACAAATTCATCTTTGATATATACCTGAAAGTGATTTACATATCCTTTTATGTAATTTTATATATTTCAGCTAGCTTTTCAGTTAGTTTTACCAAACGTTATTTTTTATCAGCTAGCTTTTCAGCTATCAGCTAACTTTTTATTTAACAGCTACTTTTTCAGCCATCACTTTTCAGCCATCAACCAAACATAGCCCGGTAGCACTCCAACTATCAAACTCTGCAAATTAATTTTGACTTTTTGCCTTAAGCTTTGACCACTCATTCACAGCAAATGCGGACTTAATTAAATCAAAGTCAGACTTCGAATCATCAGTAATCATCAATACCATGAATGAATTAGGATAAAACCAAATCGATCAGGAGGAAAAAGAAAACAATTATCGGACAGATTAAATTGACAACAAGATACGAGATTTAAAGATAAAAAGAATTGTATGCTGATGAGAAAGAATTCAAAGATGAAAGAGATTCAAAGAAAAAAACAATTTGACTGGAAATGATATTCACGATGATGAGAATATACGTGATAGAGAAACGAGTAAAATCGATGAAAAATTAATTGACGATGATTGATGAAAACGTGAATCAAAATACTTGATCAATATTTAATTGTAATCCAAGAACAAATCTGTTTTCTCGATTCAAGGAGGTACGAAGTGAGAAAGAAGGAGAATCAATCAGATGCGTAGGATTAAACAAATTGGAATGGACTAACAATAACAATCACAAATTTGGGCTGGATTTGATTTTGGGCTAATCTTCCAGCTAAATCACAAAACAATAAATTCAATTAACAACTGGGCTTGAAAACCAATCACAACCAACAGAAACGAGATGAACAATTTCCTTCAAATTGCAAATTTAGCCAATATATATTATGTAAAAAATAGCTAAAAAAAACTAAAATTGTATTTTTAGCCACTAAAATCGTAGATGTGTATAATCCATTATTCATATGTGATTTCGCTATGCCATCTGCGAACGTACAAGTGGTTACAGCACAGACGTGCTTTAGCCACTTGTACGTTCGCAGTTAGTTTTCTTTTTTTCTGTTTTTTTCGTTGTATATATATATATATATATATATATATATATATATATATATATATATATATATATATATATCCCTTTTTCAGCCTAAAATCGTAGATGGACTATGTCCATCTGCGATTTCCTCTCCTTTTGAACTGCGATTTTGTGATTTTTGCTTTTTATTTTTTTAATTTTGACTAAAAGGAATATTTTTGTTTTGTTTTTTATTTTTTTAATTTTGACTATAAAATTGATAGGTTTCACTACAATACAACCTTATTAAATATAAATTTTTTCAATAAATTATCATTTTTGTTATTTTTTTGGAAAATTTATTTAAAACATCTCTAAGGAAATCAACCATGATATCATCCATGATTCTAAGGAAATCGCAAAGAGAGAGTTTCTCCAAAAAACAGTGAAAAAAAAAAAACGTTTTTATACTAGATCCCGGATGGACTTCATAAAATCACAGACGGAATGGCAAAATCGCAGATGGGTTTAATCCATCTGCGATTTTAAGGGCTATTCTTGTAATTTGAGTTTTTTTTTCCACAAAGTAGTTAATGTATTTGGCTAAATTTGTAATTTTCTCTAAAAACAACTACTTGTTTGAATTTTTATGATTTTTGCTATGATACCATTTAACAAGACATAAAAGCTCGAGTTAACATGCAGATTAATAAGAACACAATCGACACGATGATTTGGGTGTTAAAAGACATTATCGATCATACTGAGGAGTTTCAAAAAAAATCTAGATCTGATCTAAATAATTAACTCAATTTAAAATTCATAAATGTTACATCTCTCTAGCACTCTATACTGATCATACTGAGGTGCATGTACAAGTCTCTCTCTCTCTCTCTCTCTCTCTCTCAAATGATAAGCGAAAAATCAAAATACCTGAGTCTTCTCTTCTCATTCTCTATGAAAAACTTGGCATCCCAACATATTATTACGTACGTTAACATCATGTCTAGATGTGAAATGGCCATGTTTAGATTTGATAATGATAATATTAATAAACAATAGAAGTAGTTTTTAAATAATGATTTGGGATGCTAATGTTAATTTTTTTGGTTTGTTGATAATAAAATGTCAATTTACAATGATTGATGATTGATAGTTGGATCTTTCATTAAAATAATATTTAGTTTTCTTGATTTTTATTTATATGAATAGATTAGAATTATGTTTATTCTTTTATTCAAGATCAGTTATTATATATTATTTTTTTCTATTTTAAGTTATCTTCTATTAGACATAATTTTTTTAACATATATAGAAATGATAAACTTAACAATAGTCCATTCAATGTTCAATGTAAAAAAAATGAGTTTTTGACATAAAACTCCTTATGTTAAGTTTTGTTGGTTTTGTCCCTTTGACGATTTTTGGTACGTTCACGCCCTAGTATTTAGGAAGTTTCAATCAATTTTGCCCTTCAACTATTTTTTTAGCTTCTATAGTAGGTCACCCGCCTATTTGGTGTTGATTAAGTCATCCCTATGTGGCGCTGACCATGGCGTTTGTAATGTCCGAGTTGCCATTGCCAGGTATTCTCTTAATCTAATAATAATAATAATAATGATAATATTATGAGAAGGGGAGGGATATATGTTAAGCGTACATAGTGTACCACGGCGTAGAAAGGTGAGGCGTGAAGCAGGGGAAACCCCTGCATACACTAGGCGTACCCATGCGTACGATGGACGTAAGCTGGCCAGATGGAAACCCTAAATTTTAGGGTTTGCACCTTATGTAAACACCTTAAGTTCGTTCGAACCTTCATTCTCCCAGCCTCCACTGTCCCTAAAGTGCTAAACTCGAACCCTAAGCCTCTTGCATGTATCTTGATTTAATCTTGAGCATTTTTGGTGATATTAGGTGATTTTGAATAAGAATGAGTTTGAAGAATGAGTAAGAATGTGAAGAGGGCTTGTAGATCTAGAAGTTTGGCATCATTTCTGACTCATTTTAGGTATAAAGCTTTAACCTTGACCATTACATGTTTGGATCTAGTTTTGTGGTGTTTTGTGTTGCATTTTAGCTCCATAGTTGAGGTTTCTTGAATTTTAGAAGTTCCATTCCATATGAGCTGTCCTTTTTAGGCTCTTGGAAGTGTTTAGAGCCATAAAAATCAGGCCTTGATGGTTTACCCTAAACCATGGAAGTATTAGATGGCCACAAACTGTGTTTATGGACTTAAACCATGTCTTAATCCCCATCCATGCATGCAACAGCATAAAGTTTACAACTTTATGGACGTTAGGACTTAACTAATTAAGTCACAATGAAGCTTCTAAGGTGGGCGTACCCCTAGTATGTTGTGCGTACTGGGTCAACTTCTCGTAGTTGGTCAAGGCCAGTGTACGTTAGGCGTACAAGCCAAGTACGTCGCGCGTACCCATGCAATGGGTCAAATGTGGTTTTTGGGCCTGGATTTGTTAGGCCTCAAGCCCACCTGTGGATTAAGTCCTCTTGGCCTAGGACTAGTATTTATGGTATTGGGCCTTAAAGCTTAGTTGGATGGACTTGGAAATTTTAACTTGAAATATGGGCGTTAGAAGAAAGAGGTCGAATAGGGAAAAGATTAGGGAACCTTTTCCTTATGTCATGAATCAAGGTTTAGGCCTTGGGGACAGGTTTAGATATAATATCTAATTAGGAGGTTTGTTGTGATATTAGGAGAGAAGTTTCGAGTCGTCCACGGAGTACGATTTGACATTCACAGTTGAGGTGAGTCTCCCTTCGTGAATACTATGGGTCGAAGGCACCAAGGTCGGCCCTTTATTTATTGTATAGTATGATGGTTGTATGTGTGATAATTATCATGGTTCACGTATTGCTTGATGATTGTGTGATTTATGTACATTATTATGTGGTAGTGGTAGGGGCGAAATACACCCTGTAACTGGTTGAAATAAACCGGAGGGTAGGTCGGGCACCCATATATGCCTGGCAGGGTAGGTCGAGCACCCAGATATGCCTGACAATAGGACTAGGGATCTGCTCAAACTTATGCATGATAAGATGCTAGGGGAGATGCCTTAGATGCCTGCTATAGGAGCTTGTAGGCTTGGATACTAGTACTGATTCCTGTATGATGGAATGGCCTAATTAGGGTATGGTTGATTCTTGTTACCCGAAACCCGAGTGTTTCTTGCTTCGTGCTTCTAGGAATTCCAATTAACTTCAGTTAAATAATGAGCGAATGTGCCAAGTTACATGTTATACGGACCAAATAATTTTAGAATGTTAGGTTTGGCTCTACTGTGTAGCTCTTGTTTAAGTCCAATCATTGTAAAGTAAGACATCTCATTTGAAGAATTATCCGGTTTTAGTAATATGTAACTGTGTTCGTGCGCTAGTTAGAGGAGGTCGTAAGAGTCCTTTCGGTAGCTAAGGGTGGTATGTGGAGAGAGTTGTGTCCCAGGGGGTGTCTAGGAAGAAATTAGGTCCAGGAGCCTTACCTGGTTTCAATTGTATGATTGGATAGGAAGTAACCTGGAAGATTCAAAGCAATCCTCGAGGAAAGTACAGATAAATGTGGAAGGTAGTATGGGTCTGTACTACTGAAAATAGAGGATCCATACTCGGTTCAACAAGTGCCACGAGGAAGCCAGGAGAACTTGTAGAATGTGAGATCTCACAATTTGTATTCATAATCCTGATAGTTGTATAGTTTGTTTTAGAATGGTGAAGACACGTTAGGGAGCATAAGGTTCTAGATCTGGGTCTGGTTTGGGTATGGGTTCCGAGCCGTTTGATGAGGGTCTGCGGGAGTTCAACACATCTGATATTACTAGAGGCATCCTTGACATGGCCCTGCTGATTTTTGGGTCGATCAAGGAGGGTATTATCGAGCTGATGGAGGATCGCCTTAGGGCTTTCAAGATTGATATGGCACCTAGCCACTCTAGGGCTCGCATGCTCTCCTTCAAGGATTTTAGGGGGTGTGGAGAACCAGACTTCTTCAGGGTGAAAGACACTATTGCAGCTAGACGATGGATATAAGACATCGAATTTGCTCAGCGGGCCAGCTTCTGCCCTGAGGGGTTGAAGGTTAGATTCGTTACGGGTTGTTTGAAGGAGCGGGCCAGGGACTGGTGGGAGGAAGTTGGTTATGCTTTGGGAGGATTGGCCATTGAGGCCATGAACAGGCCAGATTTTGTGACCAGGTTCCAAGCAGAGTTCACACCAACAGTAGAGATTCAGCAGCTGGCCAGGGAGTTTTTGAACATGAGATAGACGACAAAGACTGTGGCGAAGATTACCGCCAAGTTTAAGGAGAGGGCCTTGTTAGTGCCCCGGTATGCAGCTGATGAGGAGATGAAGAAAGCTCGATAGCATGATATGTTGAGAGCAGACATTAGAGAGTTTGTTAGCTATTCGGCATGCCCGACTCTGGATGATATGATTGCCAGGGCAAAGAGTGAGAGATTGATATGTAGCACATTGGGAAGAGGAAGGCAGAGCCTGGTCAGACTATTGGGGTTTCAGCGAATAAACCCAAGGAATTCGACCCGAGGTCGAAGGGCCAGCAGGACAGGAGCCACTGTGGGAAAAGCAGAAAACCACATGAGGAAGCTTGTAAGTGAGGGGGCTCAGGCTGCTATAAGTGTGGAAAGACTGGACACTTTAGCAGGGATTGTACCGCCCCTACTCCCACCATTCAGACATCAGACTAGATTTGCTTTCATTGCAATCAGAGAGGCTAGAAGAAGGTCCATTGCCTGAGTCTAGCATCAGGAGCACCAATGGTGGCGCCAGCTCCAGCGACCTTGCGAATATGCTCCAGTGGTGAGGAGCCGAGTCATTCAATTAACTTCCAAGGAGGTGCGGGTCGCACCAGATGTGGTGATAGGTATGTTTCTTTCCTTTAACTTTTATTTTATGTCAATTTCGATACTTATAGTTTATTTGTTTTGTTCTAGGATCGTTCCATGTGAACGATATTCCTATTTTAGTAATGTTCGACTCGAGGGCCACCTGATCTTTCGTATCTCTTGCGCTCAACAAGAAGTTTGTCGGATCTCCGAGTGTGCTAGACTACCCATTAGAGGTTGAGATTGTAGATAAGCGGTCTGTCCGAGCATCAATGATCCATCGGGATTGTGTTTTGAGGATGTATGGCGAGTGCTACGCTATCGACTTGGTTCCCATCCCTCTACGCAGGAACATGGTCATAGTAGGGATGGATTGGCTGAGCCCCAATGGGACAGTGATTGATTGCGAGCACCAGCTAGTGCGTATGTGGACCCCAAGTGGGGGAGAGTTGGTGTTCCAGGGAGAGTGAATTCAGCGCAACCCCATTTTATGTTCAGCTGCTAGGGTTAGGCACTATCTCCATCAGGGCTGCTCGGGGCTTTTCACTTGTGTTATAGATACTCGGCAGCAAGATAGAGTGACGGTTGATGGGGTGCCAATTATTTGAGAGTACCTAGATGTGTTTCTGGAGGATTTACCCGGAGTGCCCCCGGAGAGGTAGATGGAGCTCCGGATCAATCTAGTTCCTGGTGTAGCCCCGATATCCAAGGCACCGTATAGATTAGCCCCACCGGAGATGCAAGAGTTGTCTATGCAACTGCAGGAGCTGTTAGGCAAGGGATTATCCAACCGAGTAGCTCGCTGTGGGGTGCATTGACCCTGTTTGTGAAGAAGAAGGATAGGTGACACTGGTTGTGTATTGACTAACAGGAGCTGAACAAGCTAACGGTGAAAAAACCGTTATCCACTCCCGAGGATCGACGATTTGTTTGACCAACTTCAGGGGGCGTCTTGGTTTTCCAAGATTGATATGCGCTCGGGATACCACCAGATGAGGGTCAGGGAGGATGATGTGCATAACACAGCCTTTAGGACTCAATATGACCATTACGAGTTTGTGGAGATGCATTTTAGGCTCACCAATGCCCCAACCACATTTATGGACCTCATGAACCGCATGTGCAGACCGATGTTCGATCGGTCGGTGATAGAATTTATTGATGATATCCTGGTCTATTCCAAGACCCATGATCAACATGAGGAGCATCTGCGAGAGGTGTTGGATACCATTAGGAAGGAGAGGTTGTACGCAAAGGTCTCCAAGTGTGAGTTCTAGTTGCACGAGGTGCAGTTTCTGGGGCACCTTGTCAACCAGGATAGATTATGGTCGATCCAGCCAAAGTGGAGGCCATGATGAGATGGGGGGGGGGGGGGGGGTCCCAAAGTCTCCATCTGAGATTCATGGCTTCCTTAGGCTAGCTGGATATTATTGGAGATTTATCCAGGACTTCTCCATAATCGCAGTACCCCTGACCTGATTGACGAAGAAAACTACCATTTTCCGTTGCGGGCTTGAGTAACAGGTAGTATTTCAGACTTTCAGGCAGAAGTTATGTGAGGCACCGATTTTGACTTTGCCTGAGGGTGTTGAGGATTTCGTAGTTTATTGTGACACATCTATTGCGGGATTGGGGGCGGTCTTGATGCAGATGGGGCATGTCATCGTGTACGCCTCAAGGCAGTTGAAGCCTCACGAGGCAAATTACCCGACATATGATTTAGAGTTAGGGGCAATGGTTTTTGCCTTCAAGATTTGGCAACACTATTTTTATGGAGTCCGTTGTACTATTTCCACGGATCATAAGAGTCTGAGGTACCTAATGGATCAGCCAAATCTGAACATGAGGCAGCTTCGGTGGTTGGATGTGGTAAAGGACTATGATTGCGAGATCCTTAACCACCCACGGAAGGCCAATGTGGTAGCCGATGCTCTTAGCCACAAGGCAGTCACAGCTTCGATTAGGGATATATATCTGAGGATGATAGTGGTGACTCCACTTCTGGAGCGGATTGAGGAGGCTCAGCTGGAGGCTATGAAAGAGGAGCACTGGAAGAGTGATCGCATTGTGGGTCACATTTCCTCCATCGATTATGATAGTCATAGGTTATTTACACTCCATCGTAGAGTATGGGTTCTGTACTCATGCGTCGTGTGCCAAATCCTGATGGAGGAGGCACACAAATCCAGATTTTCCATCCATCCCAGGGCGATGAAGATGTATAGAGATCTTCGTCCTGATTATTGGTGGCCCAATATGAAGTGGGATGTAGTCTAGTACGTCGAGAGGTGATTGACCTACAGGATGGTTAACGCTGAGCACCAGAGACCTCACGACAAGATTTAGTTGTTCGACATCCCGGTGTGGAAGTAGAAGGAGATTACCATGGATTTCAACACTAAGTTGTCATGGACGACGCGAGGAGGTGATGCGATAGGTTCATCATGGATCGGTTCTCCAAGAGTGCCCACTTCATTCTGATCCAGGAGAGCATTTCTACCAAGAAGTTGGCATATATCTATATCGAGGAGGTTGTGGCTCGGCACGAGGTGCCGGTTTATGTGATTTCCGACAGGGAAGTGTGGTTCACTTCTAGATTTTGGAAGAAATTTCATGACGAGCTGGGTACTTGTCTACACTTCAGCATAGCCTTCCACCCGCAGACGGATACTCAGAGCGAGCGGACCATCTAGACATTGGAGGATATGCTGCAGGAATGCGTTCTATATTTCAGTGGTAACAGGGATACATATCTCCTATTGGCTGAGTTCTCTTATAACAATGGCTACCACACCAGCATTGACCGACCTCCCTTTGAGATGCTTTATGAGAGGAAGTGCAGAACCCTGATATGTTGGGGGTGAGGTCGGTCAACGGGTCATGGGGAGTACCGAGGTGGTACTCAAGACAACTTAGATGATCCAGCAGGTCTGGAGTAGACCCCAGACGGCTCAGAGTCGACAGATGTCACACCCCAAAACCAAGAACGACAGAAACGTTCCGGGGTGGAAGACATCATGTATAGTATCACAACAATGCAAAGTAGTAAACAAGCAACAACATCATCCATTGCATTAAAAGTAAATATTTAATACATGTGTGTTCTTTATGAGTAATTAGACACCATAATATGTAATCAAAATAAAAGACGAGTCCTGTCTGTGCTTCGTCTTCTCAAAACCTGGACATCGTACCTGTCTACTAGTGACCTGAGAATACAAGTTATTTTGAAAGCGAGTATCAGCATAAAGCTGGTGAATTCATAAGTATTTAAGTGTCATTGTCTTGCTTTGGAAATCTGTTATGAATGCTATGAAAATCTTTGAATGAAACAATTGATATAAGTTTGAAGACCCTAGAAAATCCCATATTTCCTACTAGTATAAAATGTAGTCTTCTACCAAGACCCGAATGTTTTGCTGTAACAAAGATGATTTTCCCCTTTATGACTACTATTAATAATATATAGTCTACCTCCTCGTTTATGTGAATGTAACACAAAATAAAAGTAATAGGGAAAATATAACCATAAAGGTATTATCCTTTTGCATTAGGATAAACACGACATCGCGACTGCCGAAATGTATAACCTTGAGCATCCGTAGATTGTTCATTTTCCTCTGTAGCTGGCAGCAGGTTTAAGGAATGGTTAGTCCCGTAAAGGTACTCCTAATATAAGTATTAACCGTAGGCATCTGTAGATGTTCATTACCTCTGTTGCTAACATGTGGGTTCCGGAATGGTTAGTCCCGTCAAGTTATCCTTTTGAACTAGGATAGGCAGAACAAATTACACATAATGTACTAGTAAATCATCCTAGTGAATCTAGGTACAAGTATCCATGTAAGTGTATACAAATAAATGTATATATGTAAATGTATTCATGTAAGCGTATCGATGTAGACGTATTCATGTAAAATGTAATGTATACTATAGACTCATGAATGAACTGACTCTGATGTAATTCCTTGTAATAGGAATAATGTTTTGTATCTCCTAACTATCCCTATAATAGTTAACTGGAAGGTAATTGATTGTCCAAGCAGGTTTATACACCCTTGCTACACAAGAGTGTGGGAAACTGAATGAAGGATGAAAACTATAACATCAATACATATATAAGAACATAAGTTTATAGATATAGTTTTGTTCAAGAAGGTAAAAATGGTTTTGTAAGACATCTAAGAGTTTTGAACAATAATTAACAATGACTTGATGTCATTTTAATAAACATTTCAAACGTAAATACTTTTGCTACCAAGGTATTTTTAAGATAGAAAACCATTTCATGCATCACATTTTAAAGTATGTGAAATCTGCTGGATGAAAACACAGTTATAAATACATATGATTGATTTAAGAACATGCTATTTTCTACTTTTATTCCCCCCCCCCACTAAAGCATTTAAAATCATTTAAAACATTTATTAAGGGGTATGAACTCACCTGAAGATGGTGGTTTGGATGAACTGAACGATGTAGGATTGTTAGGTGTCAAGTGAGGACTTGTACACACACTATGATCCTAATGAACATATAATCACACATATATGCACCCAATTAGTCTGGAACTACTAATTGAAAATGTTAAGACATCCTAGAACATGATAGAAAATTTATATAAGTGCTATAAGCCCTAGGGATTGCATCTAAGTTGTTGTAGGACAAGGCTAGTGGGTTTAGGGTTCCGAAGGACCCTATCCTTGAGTTTACTCTTCAATGCCATAACAACAAGGAGTTTATGGTCGTAAACCCTTGATTTTATGGCCGTAAGCTCCTAAGCTTAGGTTTATTTGGTGTTTTGAAGTGTTACATGATCCCTAGAAGCAATTATACTTGATAGTTTAATCCTTGGAAGTGTTTAGGGCATTAATACACTCCTTTGAGGAGTTCACGGCCCAAGGACCAAAACCCTTGGAGATTACAGCCGTAATCTCTCCTTGGGATGGGTTTTTGATGATTTAAAGTCCCTAAATTAACTAGGAGTAAATCAAGGCTATTGCCCAAGGCTTTAGGAGGCTTTAGAGTACCTTTTGGCTCTTGAGTTTGGAGTTCACGGTCCAAGAACTTCTTGGGCCATGAACACCTTACTCTTGGTGTTCTTGGGTGTTTTTATAGTCCTAAATGCATTAGTATACGAGTCTAAGCTAGTTTCATATCAATAGGAAAGGACTAGGCACTCATTTGTCCTTTATAAAAGGGTTTACGGTCCAAGATGTTCTTGGGCGATAAACTCTTAAATCTTGATGTTTTGATATGATTTCGATGTTATTATGCACATAAGAATCTCTATAATACAACTAGATGGAAGTACTTACGTTTTGGAACGAAAGTACGAAGATCCGTGAGAGAGAATTCTGCTTTTCTCTAGATTGAAATGCAACTAATGAATAAATATGGCTCAAAATCCTATATATACTCCTAGGATATTTGGCAGAAAATATTTTATTCACGAAATGAACTCTAATATCATAGAGTTTTGAAATAACAGTGTTGCACAAAACCCTAGTGCATCCTCTCTCCTGATATCTCTTTCAGAGTAAACCCTGAAATACTCAAACTTATACTGAAAAGTCTGAAAATTTACTGCAACTGTTCTAACTTCTATTGACTTGATATTGTTTGTACAAAATGGAGATTTCGGGTTGTCACAGCAGAAGAGCTACGCTGAAAGACGCCGATCGGACCTAGTGTTTCAGGTCGGGGATATGGTCCTCCTGAAGGTGTCACCTCGGAAATGTCCCTTCAGGAAGCGGGGCAAGTTAGGCCCCAGGTATCTCGGACCCTTCAGGATTATATCCCGAGTGGAAAAGGTGGTGTACTGATTAGACCTTCGGGAGGAGCTCAGACAGATCCACAACACTTTCCATGTATCGTAGCTGCGGAAGTTCTTGGTTGATGATTCTGCGGTGATTCCTATGAAGCACATTCGTGTGGATGACCGTCTGAACTACATAGAGAAGTGAGTAGCAATTCTCGATAGGAAGATGGAGGATTAGAGGAACAAGAGGGTCGAGCTGGTGAAGGTGCAGTGGCAACACTGTAAGGGCTCAGAATGGACATGGGTGATAGAAGGCAAGATGAGGGAGCATTACCTGGAGCCATTCCTAGCAGCCACTGCAGACTTCGAGGACGAAGTCTAATTCAAGTGGGGGAGATTTCTAATTCCCTGAGTTTCCATGTATTCTCTTAATCTAATAATAATAATAAAGATAATATTATGAGAAGGGGAGGGTTGTACGTTGGGTGTACATAGTGTATGCATGGCGTGCAAAGCGGGGGAAACCCAGTGTATACTGGGCATAAGCTGGCCAGATGCAAACCCTAAGTCTTAGGGTTTGCACCTTATATAAACACCTTAAGTTCATCGCAACCTTCATTCTCTCAACCCCCACGGTCCCTAAAGTGCTAAACTCGAAGCCTATGCCTTTTCCATGCATCTTGAGCTAATCTTGAGCATTTATGGTGATATTTTATGATTTTGATGAAGAAGGAGTTTGAAGAAAGAGTAAGAACATGAAGAGGTCATGTAGATTAAAAAGTTTGGCATCATTTCTGACTCATTTGAGGTATAAAGATTTAACCTTGACCATTAAATGCTTAGATCTAGTTTTGGGGTGTTTTATGTTGCATTTTGGCTCCATAGTTGAGGTTTCTTGAGTTTTAGAAGTTTCAGTCCATATGAGCTGTCCTTTTAGGCTCTTGGAAGTGTTTGGAGCCATAAAAATTAGGCCTTGATGGTTTAACCTCAACCATGCAAGTGTTAGATGGCCACAAAGTGTGTTTATGGACTTAAATCATGTGTTAATCCCATCCATGCATGCAACAACATAAAGTTTATAAATTTATGGTTTAGGACGTCTTTAAGGGTCTGGATCCATATTTTGGACGTTAGGATTTAACTGATTAAGGCACAATGAAGCTTCTAAGGTGGTTGGCCAATACGCTGCGCATACTAGGCCAACTTCTCTTATCTGGTCAAGGCCAACGTACGCTGGGCGTACGTGCCAAGTATGCCGCGCGTACTCATGCAGTGGGTCAAATGTGGTTTTTGGGTCTTAGGATTTTCGGTATGGATTTGTTAGCTCTCAAGCCCACTTGTGGATTAAGGCCTTTGGGCCTAGGCCTAGTATTTTTGGTATTGGGCCTTATTGGGTGTTATTGGGACTTAATGCTTAGTTGGATGGAGTTGGACATTTTAACTTGAAAGTTGGGCATTGGAATGAAGAGGCCCAACAGGGCAAAGATTGAGAACCTTTGCCTTATGTCATGAATCAGGGTTTGGGCCTTAGGGAAAAGTTTAGATCCAATGTCTAATTAGGAGGTTTGTTATGAAATAGGGAGAGGAGTTTTGAGTCGTTCAAGGAGTACGATTTGACATTCGCAGTTGAGGTGAGTCTCCCTTCGTGAATGTTATGGGTTGAAGGCACCAAGTCTGACCCTTTATTTATTGTATAGTATAATGGTTGTCTGTGTGATAATTATCATGGTTCACGTATTGCTTGATGGCTATGTGATTTATGTATGTTATTATGTGGTAGTGGTAGGGGCGAAATAGATCCCATAACTGGTTGGAATAAACTGGAGGGTAGGTCGGGCAGTCAGATATGTCTGGCAGGGTAGGTCGGGCAACCAAATATGCCTGGCAAGATAGGTCGAGCACCTAGATATGCTCGTCAGGGTAGGTCGGACACTCAGATATGCCTGATAGTATGTTTGTGTTATATGCGGTATAGTGAGGGATACTCACTAAGCTTTGTACTTACTGTTTTAGTTTGTGCTTCAGGTACTTCTAGCTCAAAGGGGAATGGCCCAACTTGATCGCAACACCTCACACTATGATTTTCCGTAGTAGGGATTTTGGGACTTGTGTTCTGATAATATTTTTCCATGAATTGCCTTGATTATACACTATAACTATTTTGTGTTTTTGTGATCTTGGAATCAATGATGCTTTTTGTTTGTGATTTGGTAAACTTAAAAATGAAAATTTTGAGTCATGTTTTTGGGGACGTTATAGCGTTGAGATGACATAGCTATCATTTCAGAATCTCATTTTGCTAGAATACACAGGCTTTCAGCCCTGTCTTTGTATTCTGCTAATGCCAAAGTGATTCTTATGTCATACACTTCATGCCTAAAGGCTACATACCAGTACCCAAGTTATGCTTATGCCATACACTTTGTGGTCAAAGGAATAGCTCATTATCATAATAACATGGGAAAACACATTGAACATATAACACATAACATACAATTGTCCCTATATTGAACTCACCGTGAAATAACCGAAGGAATAAATGATAATTTGGGCAGCACTTCGGTTCTAAATATGACTTTCTGTGACTAAACCATGGATTTTAGTTGAAAATCGGCTTTACTTGGGCAGAGTTTCGACTTGAGAATATAATTTTCTGAGGAACTTCGGGGCGTCGGGGCTTGCTTCTGGTACCGGGGATAATACCAGGGCTTCATGGGGGCTAAAAGTGGGTAATAAGGAAGTAGAGAGTGAGAGAGAATAGGTTTTGTAAACAAAAACCCGGAGGTCTTGCTCACTTTTTATAGGGGTTGAAACCTGGATTACGTTGGGCGTAATCTTCAAGTACATTGGGCGTACAGTTTAGTACGCTGGGCGTACCCTGATGTGTAGCATCAGACGTTTTGGACTTGCATGATACGTGTCGATTGCGAGAAATAGGCGACGTGGCCAATCTTGGATCGTGAACATGAGTACGTTGGGCGTACTCCTATACGCATGGCGTACTCTGAATTTCCAAACTTCAAAAATTCATATCTTCTACATACGAACTCCGTTTTTGATGTTCTTTATATACATGCGTAGGTGAGATTATACTCTACAACTTTCGTTTAGACTCCGTCGGCTAATTTTTACTTTATTTTTAAAGTTATATTTTGAACGGGCCGGGATAAGAAAAAGTCCGTTAAAATTTCATAACTTCTTCATCTGATGTCCGTTTTCGTCTGTCTTTTTACCATTGTACTACTATTGACGAGACCTTCGATTCTCGTTTAGGTTGTATCGGCTAAAAATCACTTGATCTTTATTTCGAGTTTTTAGTTGTCTATTGCTATTCTGAAATTTAGAAAAATCATAACTTCGTCATACGAAGTCAGATTTGGATGCTCTTTTCATGACAATTTTCGGTTTAATGAATACTACGAATTTCATTTAGATCATAAGGGCTAAAAAGTAGTTTATCGAAAACTCACTTTTTACGTCATATGACGTCGTGCCGGTTCTGTCTCGAAACTTCAAATGGTTATAACTTCTTCGTTATAACCCGGATTTCGATGAGGATTTCGCCTAAATGTTTCTAACAAGATTCTTTACATCTTTCAATAATAAAATTTTACTTATTTCAAATTTGATATTTTCGTTAAATTTCAATATTTGACATTAGATTGGAATCTCATAAAACTTCCAATATTTTCCCAGTGATTCTAAACATAGTTTTTGATGAGATTAAAACTTAATCTTGAAGATCGATTAGATCTCAAACAGGTAAAATAAAGATTAAACAGCAAGAACACGAAAACAATAAACAACTCAAGAATGAATCAAACGTGTCGAATGATTATAAAACAACCCTCAGAAGAGCTCGATCAAGAACATCAACTGTAGAGGATTAAAAGGTTTACATGAACGATGAAGAAAAACAAAGCTATCGTAATTCTCTATCTTGTATTCTAGATCGTTCACCTAATATGCATGCAAGCATATTGTTATATAGTAAACCTAACAGGCTCACGGTTGGACAGGCCCAAACCGGAGTACAAAATAATTGAACAATTAACCGAGCCTAATGACGCAATATTAAACAAATCTGCAACCCAACAATCTCCCTCTTTGCGTCAATTGGAGCGAGATCTTCACTTCTTACTTAGGCCAGCAGCAACAGCCGGTACCTTCTTCTTTACAGTCTGAAACAGACGAGAGATAAGAGCAAGTATCGTTTGTCTGAATCTGATGTACCATTGAATCATATCGTTGAAGTATTTAATATCATCTGCTGCATTCTCTTTACACCGATGGATGATCCCCAGCACATGCTCAAGACAAGCAATGGTATAAAGATGTTTATCCGCTAAGGCAAAGAGACATTTCTGTCCTTCAGCCTTAGTGAACATGACCGAATTACGCTTTGGGTCAATCTTGCCCATCTTCATCTGGTTCAGATCACTGGCTGAGCCAACAGGAGATACCTTCGGTTTCTTCTTGAAGACAGTGGCTACCTCCTGATCCATCAAGGCGACCTCCATGATATAGCATACTAACATCCTTTTGAGATGGTCTATAATCGGACCATATTCAGCTTCATTCGTCAATAGGATGTTATGCAGAACAATCCAGTCATGGGGGTTGAGGTTCGGTAGATCTGCTAAAGATATGAGATGTTCGGTTCTTGCAGACCCTCGGATCACCCTGAACCGAACGTTGATGAATCTCCCCTCAGAATAAGGCTTCAAAACCCGAACATTAACGATCTTCTGAGCGCTCCATGTTTGGTACTGTGGTTGAGCAGCCTTCAGATAGAAATCGATTAACTCCCGATCAACCTCAGGATTAGGATGAGGGACTTCAAAAATGCTGGAGAAGGCGTGGAAGATAAACGCCTTTCGGGTTAAGGGCATGTCGAACTGCGAGTCGACAGAGTTGTAGCAGTCGAAGGAGATCACCGGTTCGAGCCATAGGATGCTCGGAGTATCGATAGCCTCCTTAATCATTCTCTCTCGAGTCCAAGCAGGGAAAAGAGTCTTCCTGCTCTCGAGGAGATCGTGGGCTTCTTTCTTCTTGCGTTCGGCTTCTTCAGCTTCTCGCGCCACACGAATGTTGTCATTATCAACATTGCGACTATTTTTGCGTTTCAGCAAGTCAGCAATGGTTTCTTTATCATCTTCATCTTCTTCCTCAGCTATCTTCTTTCCTTTATCCTTCACACCCAAACCCGAAGTTTGACCAGTAGGAGGAGGTTCGGTTGTGTGAGCAGCTTTTAAGGAAGGAGGTGGTATCGATCCGGACTTCACTTCTCCCTCTTGTTTCGGAATGGACACGAAACTAGGTAGACCTTCTAATTTACTGAGCAGGTCCAGGGCAGGAACAAGTTTTTCTGCAAGGGTTCGCCTCACAGAGTGGTTGAGAATCGGATCGTGTGCTTCCAGGATGTTGGATATGGCAGAGTGTACATCCGAAACACATGTCTTGATGACCTCCCGTTCGGATCGAAGAGCGTCAAGTTGTTGCTGAGAGTTGGAAAGCTGAGTGCTCTTGACCTTGAGGGCGGTGGTTTTGCTTGCAAGGGCGTCCATCAACGAGTTTTCTGCAGCGAGATCCTCTTGGAGTTTAGAGAGGCGCTCGTCAATGGAGGCACGAAGGGCCGAGTTGTCGTCACTAATTGATTGGCGAAGGGTATCGAACGACTTCAACTCCGTTGAGACGAATGTGGCCAATTGTTGAACAATCGGTTCCAGCGTTGTCTTGGTTGCAACAGCACTCTCCTGTAGAGATCGTAATAAGGCAGAGGCGTCGGAGAATAGTTTATCGACTTTTTCGGTCGCCGCCTCACAAGCTTTTGTCGAAGCGTCAATTGCTGCAGTGGCAGAAGCAACAGAATCATGTTGAGCCCTGGAAAAGGCATCAACGATCTTCTGAAGAGCAGCTTCAGAGAGAGAGGATTGAGAATTGGAGGATGAAGCAATAAGCAGATCAACCTTCTCATGCAGCTCCTTAAGATGTTTCTTCGTTACTGGAGCTTCCTCATCATCGTCGCTTTGGACCTGAAACGGACTGAAATAGACCGAATCAAATTGCATGTTCTCCCCGCCAAGGAAAGGGTTATCTCCGTCAGAGGCATGACCGGGAGATGGAGGTGGTGGTGAAGCCGATGGTGTAGTGGTGTGAGTGGGTTCAGGTTGAGTTTGAGGAGGGGTAGGTTCGGTTGGTGGTTGAGTGGGAGTAGGTTCGGTTGGTTGTTGGGTTTCGGTAGTGTGTATGGGTTCGGTTACTGGTGGTGGTTCGGTTGCATCGGTATGAACCCCCATATCAGATACGTTGGTTGTAACCTTTGCAGTAGTAGTTGTTGCATCGGTGAAAATGGGTGGTGGTATAGGGAAAGAGGTTTTAGGAATGTTGGTAGTGGGGATTATGGTGGGAATGGAAGTGGGAATTGTTTGAGTAGGAGAGGGGATTGGTGAGTTATGGATTTCCATGTCAGGAGTAGGTGATCTGGGTGGGTTGTTGCCTCTTGGAGGGGTGTTGCCTCTTTGAGAGCCGTCCGAATTCGAACTCTCACCCTCTGACTCGTCGGAAGAGGAAGCGATAATGAGCTTTCGCTTTGGTTTTGTCTTTCGCCTCTTCTGCTGCGGGGACTGAGCAGGTTTAGTAGCCTTCCTCTTTTTGGGAGAAGGGCCTTTAGCCCCTTTCGCCACTTGCTTTCCTTTATCTGCCTTTTTGCCTCTATGAACAGGCTTATCGGCATCATGTATAGACTTGAGCATCTCCTGTGTGAGCTCCCTCGGTCCAGACTGCTTGAACTCCTTGATAGTCCGGATGATCCGGCTGTCAGATGGAACATCGCCGTACATGGTCTCCGGAATAGAGCCAATGAATGAGAACTTTGATGCATCTGAGACGATAATCTTTGTGGTATGAAAAGTACCGATCGAAGACATCGATGCACCGGCAGCAGTGGGGACATCAAATTTATCCATCGCCCATTTTGTGATGAGAGCCCAAAACCTTGCATACGACACCTCAGAATGTCGTGAAGAAGAAGAGAGGCTTTGGATGAGTTGTTGCCAGAGAACCAACCCATAATCGACGTTGATCCCGTTGTAGACACCATACATGATCGACAGGAAGTGTCGACTAGAGCCATCGGATCCTGAGCTCCGTTCAGATAAACCTTTAAAAAGAACAGTAAACATACCGTTCCACTGTGGCGGCAAGCAAGACTTTTTAAATTTCGCGACGGAGGTGAGCACCTCCGTGTACCCCATGTTGTAAAACATACTATAGATATGGCCAATCGGAATCGTCTCCGGATTAACCCTAGAAGGGTCAGCAGCAAACCCTAGCAAGGCGCCGAATCGTTGCTTTGAAATCGAGGTCTTGTGATCAAAAACCTCGAAGAAAACCCTATCGGCTGCTTTATCGTAATGTGCAGTCGCATACACCTGCGAGAGGAGCTCCATAGGCACAGATTCAACCTTAGAAAGTGCAGGAGCGATCAGCGAGTACTTCAGGCACTCAATAATCGGGAACATGTAGGAATCGTACGCCTGAGGGGTTAAATCGATCACCAAACACTGTTGAGGGCGAATGGGAAGGATGTGGGAAGTAGCGTGAACTGACGATGATTCTGCCATTGTTGAAGTTGGAAAAAAGAAGATGAACAGTAAGGGTGTAAGGGAATTTTTGCTCTCTTGGGAATTCGGATGCAGTAAAGAGGTAAATGGGAGAGGAGACTGCCTTTTATAGTGGGTGTAAGGAGAGAGAAAAATCTGTTCAAATCTTCTATCGAAATACGAAAGGTTTTTCCGGAATGACAGATGCGTGACAGTTAAGGTATGCGATGATCACGCATGAAAGAGAGTGTCAGATTCCTTGTAACACGCCGCCCAACAAGCGCCGTTTCAGAAGAAACCGTTTCAAATTCACACGCGCCTGTTTGTGCCAGAGAGGAACCGCTTCATCTTCACACACGCGTCCATAACGTCAATTAAAGAATGGGCGTTTCAAATTTGCATGCGTCCCTTTTTACCGCTGTTTGAAATTCAATCCGTTTATCTCCCGCCTGAGTCAGCAACCCTTCATCTTATCTTTTGAATGACATCTTTTGAATAAATCTCCCACGTGAATTATTTTGACCACAACTTGTAAATAACCTCCAATTCAGTAAAACAGCCTGTAATTACTAGTACCAGAATTTTGGAAAATCAAAGATTTTCATGCTAAGAGTGTAAAAAGAAAAGAATAAAGCAACTCTTTTTAGGAATAAATGTGATGTCAATAATGACACGAAACAAATGATCCCGGGCAAGAATCTCTTCCTTCAAGGTCAAGAGAGACCTTAAAGTGTTGATATGGTTTCTCGTTGAATGACGATCAAACACTTATTAAGAAATGTTGAAATGCTTCTTTTAATTAAGCTACTTAAGGGTGGCTTTCGCTTTGATGCAACGATTATAATCTTGAAATAAGAAAGAAAGTGATCAAAGTACTTGTGAGACCAGTGTAGTCTATTGAACAAGTAGGTAGGAATTAATTTTAAAGTGGCTTGGAAAATATGAAATCTCAACACACAAAAAAAATAAAACTAGATTCCAAGGGAAGAAATGTTATGGGGTTTAACAATTTCATAGGAATCACACAAAATAAATTTTGAGATTTCATCAAGGTACATCCGTCAATTCTTTGGTGAAAACTTGAGCAAATTAATTGTTCACCGTCAATTCAGATTTGGTGTTGAATTTTGGGTTTCACTCAGCTCGTAGTGGCACGAACCTAAGATCATAAACATAGTTGTTGTGTAACCATAAACCTCAGTGGTAATTTCTGAGAGTCTCAAGGGTTACATTGATGAAACGAATGTAATGGAGAAATGTAATGGAGATGGTGTAAGAAAGTAAAGTACCTCAGCTGCAAAAAAAATAAGGACCAAGCAGAAAACTCTTATCTCATATGAGAAGAGAGTGAGGTAGCTCACGATTAGAATAAATGTGGTAGCCTAATTGGGAAGACAATGTTTGTTTATACCAGGTCATTAAGGCTATTATTCAAAATCTTATGAGGCTTGAGACACATACAGCAACATGCTTCTAGGGACACTTAACTAATCCAGCAATTTTTATTCCCATAGACGAACGAACACACAAATAAAATAAAAAAATATATTTTTGGAGTTTTTGATATATAAAAAAAAATAAATTAAATTAAAATAAAAAAAACAAGCAAGAAGAAAAAAATAAGATTTAGAAAGATTAAAAAAAAAAAAAAAACTTTGGAAAATTTGGTAACCGAACCCGAACGTTCGGTTGGTTTCGGTTGAGAAAAATTTTGAAAAACCGAACCCGAGCGTTCGGTTGGTTTCGGTTTTGAAAAATTTTGGAAAACCGAACCCGAGCGTTCGGTTGGTTTCGGTTTTGAAAAATTTTGGAAAACCGAACCCGAGCGTTCGGATGGTTTCGGTTTTGAAAAATTTTGAAAAACCGAACCCGAGCGTTCGGTTGGTTTCGGTTTTGAAAAATTTTGAAAAACCGAACCCGAGCGTTCGATTGGTTTCGGTTTTGAAAAATTTTGGAAAACCGAACCCGAGCGTTTGGTTGGTTTCGGTTTTGAAAAATTTTGGAAAACCGAAACCGAGCGTTCGGATGGTTTCGGTTTTGAAAAATTTTGAAAAACCGAACCGAAGCGTTCGGTTGGTTTCGGTTTTGAAAAATTTTGAAAAACCGAACCCGAGCGTTCGGTTGGTTTCGGTTTTGAAAAATTTTGGAAAACCGAACCCGAGCGTTCGGTTGGTTTCGGTTTTGAAAAATTTTTAGAAACCAAGGAATTTTGACATTCAAGTAGGTAATACTTTAGACGAATAGATAAACAACTTTGTACAAGAAATTTACAACCAAGAAAACTACCTTTGAAATGATGAGCGAGTGCAGATGATGCAACCGAACCCGAACGTTTGGTCAAGTTCGCTTCTTACGTTTGAGATCGAGAGGTAGTTTGTAGTACTGATTCTGATTCCATCATACCTAGCCCTTGTAGAATTTTGTTGAATGAGGCTTCGGGAAGAGCTTTGGTAAAGACATCAACCAGTTGATCAGTGGTTCTAACAAAGTGTACTTCAACATTTCCATCTTCCACATGATCTTTGATGAAGTGATACCTCAGTGCTATGTGTTTGGTTTTGGAGTGTTGCACTGGGTTATGACAGATCCTAATTGCACTTTCAGAGTCGCAATATAGTGGGATCTTTTTCATATTGAGTCCATAGTCTCTGAGTTGACTCTGGATCCAAATCACTTGAGAGGTGCAGGATGCAGTTGCAATGTATTCAGCTTCTGCAGTCGACAAAGACACACATGTTTGTTTCTTTGACTGCCAGCTAACCAACTTCCCGTCAAGGAATTGGCAGCCACCAGTTGTGCTTTTTTTGTCGAGTCCACAACCTCCAAGGTCCGCATCTGAATAGGCTTGAACGAAGAAGCCTGAGTTGGAAGGATACCATAGACCTAGAGAGGTGGTTCGCTTGAGATAGCGTAGAATGTTCTTCACTGCAAGCATGTGAGGTTCGCGTGGATTTGCCTGAAATCGAGCACAGTAACAAACAGAAAACATTATGTCAGGCCTGCTAGCAGTGAGATACATCAGTGAGATAAAGCGTAATATCAACAGCCGGTTTGTCCAGGGATGGGGTGAGCTTGGTGCCGAATGCCATTGGGACTTTGACTTTGGAGTCTCCCATCATACCAAACTTTGCTAGGAGAGTCTTCATGTAAGCTTCTTGATTGATAAAGATGCCTTCGGGTCCCTGTCTAATATTTAAGCCAAGGAAAAAGTTAATAGGACCCATTGAGCTCATTTCAAATTTAGTCTCCATCAGCTTTCTGAATTCAGCTGTTAGGCTGGGATTCGTTGAGCCAAAGATGATATCATCGACATAAGTTTGAAAAATCATAAGGTGGTTACCTTCCTTTTTGTGAAAGAAGGTTGGGTTAACCGAACCTTGTTTGAATTTAGACATCTTTAAGAATTTAGTTAGCGTTTCATACCAGGCTCTCGGAGCTTGTTTCAATCCGTATACAGCTTTATCTAGAATGTAGCAATGATTTGGATATTTTTCGTTCACGAACCCAGGAGGTTTCTCCACATACACTGTTTCTTCGAGTTCTCCATTAAGAAATGCACACTTTACGTCCATTTGGAAAACTTCAAAGTTTTTGTGGGCAGCATAGGCAAGGAATATTCTGACGGATTCAAGCCTAGCTACAGGAGCGAAAGTCTCTTCATAATCAATCCCTTCCTCTTGACAATATCCTTTGACTACTAGACGAGCTTTGTTCCTTATGACATTTCCTTCCTTGTCCATTTTGTTCTTAAAGACCCATTTGAGACCTCGAACGTGACCTCCAGTGACAAGTTTGTTGATGTCCTTAAAGTTAAGATGAGAGAGCCTTCGATGCCACAGCCAGCTTTCGTCAGATTGCGCTTTTGATAACAAGCAGATAGCTGGGTTTCCTTTGATGGGTTTGAGGTTTAGAGGAAACATTTCACCTTTGCATTCAGATTTGAGAATAACTCTTTTCGTCTTCTTCTCAATTATTTCAGAACCCTCATCATCGAACGAGACTTTGAGACCGGTACCTCCAACAAGCTGAGATACACTGATGAGGTTGTGTTGTAGCCCTTCCACGTATGCAACCTTCCTTATCGTGAAATCACCGTTAGTAATCATTCCATATCCTTTTATGGTGCCGAAGGAGTTGTTCCCGAACTTGACGTTTTCACCATTTGAAAGAGACCTGTATTCCCTTAGTTCTTCTTTCCTCCCTGTCATGTGACGCGAGCAACCATTATCAATGTACCATTCTTCGTCAAACTGCTCGTCACTGATAACCTGCAAAATTAAGCAGATTTAGGAACCCAAAGTTTCTTGGGTCCTCGTGAGCCTTTCACAGGAACAGGAATAGTAAGAGAGATGTCAACAAAATATGTTCGTTTAATTAGAGTTGTTTCATCTTTCTTTTTGATGGTAAAAACTTTCATTTTATTAGGATTTGGTTCTTTTGGTTTTGAATCTGGTTTAGACGCTGAAACCTTCTGTTTTCCCTTTTGTTCTGCTGATGATTGAGATTTTTGAGAAAGAGCAGAATGGGATTTAGAATGAGGTGAAGAAGAGTTGGAAGAATTAGTAGAAGTAGATGAGTGAGATTGAGAGGGCTTAGATTGAGATGACTTCTTGGCTGGAGACTCTAGGTGACCCTTTTGCTTTTGATCATTTGTGGGACTGACCTTAGAGTTTTGATCTCTTTTAATTTCAGAACCGAACCTTTGCTTTCGGTTGGAGTTATTCTCAGAACCGAACCTTTGCTTTCGGTTGGTTTCGTTCTCTGAACCGAACCTTTGCTTTTGGTTGTTGTGGCTCTCGTGCATTTCAACCGGATTTTTCTCATACTTCAGGTTCTTGTCTTGATGAGAGAAATAAGCATTCTGGGATTGCCAGAACTGTTTTCTTTCAGAGAGATTCTTCCTGTATCTCTGATTCCTTTGACGTTTCTGATTTCTCATCTGCTTCGGTTGATGATGGATATTAGCTTTCGGTTTCGGTTTTTCTATGGCTGGTTCACTCTGAACTGAGGAAGTTTCACTTGAAGTTGTGACTTCTTTTGCTGGAATTCCTTTTTCTTGAGGAATGTCTTTCGTACAGCTTGTGCTTGGCACATCGAAGTTATCAGGTTTATTCAAGGGTTCTGGTACGTATCTCCCTTTGCTTTTCCATGAGGTCCTTTCAGACAAACCTACTGTTTCATCAGCATTATCGATTAGAGCTGACCAGAAAAACTCATCGCAGCCATCAGCATTGTCTTCGTTTACAATAGCTGTGAGTTCAACAGTCTGATGTTCGGTTACGCCTGTGACCTTGTATACCTGATTTGGAGTAGTTCTAACCTTTTGATATACTACGGCCTTCTCTGCAAGAATCGGGGACTTTTGTTGGGACAAACGAGCGAACTCTATTGAATTTTCTGAAATTAGATTCTTGTGGTTTTCGGGTTCGCTTTTTACAAATTCTGAGCAGTCAACCGTGTCCTCTACAGAAATTTCACTCATATTATCGTCCTCATTAAGCTCAGATGCATTTTCAACATCAATTTTATTTTCTGAGCTCAAGTTGGCGTTTAAAGAATCAAATTTTTGTATGGTTTCGGTTCTCAGTGTCAGTTTATCATTTTCATCCAAAAGGTTTTTAAGCATGTCCTTATGGTCCTTGGATTTAATGAAAGATTCGATTTTGTCCAGTCTATACATATAGGTCGGATTGACGTCATCAGATGATATCACACTCTCACAATTGTAAGCTTCAGCATCAATTTCATCCTCCTTAAACTCAAGGAAGGGCAAAATCATGCGATGAATCTTTTGTCCTATTTCACAATCCATGTGAAGCTGAATAATATTAGTGTAAAGACGTTTAGCAATAACATTTCGTTGTTTCAAAAGCTTTAAATTGTCTCTTTGCAAATAAATGTTTTCATCTTTTATTTTGACTAATTCTGACTCCTTCAATTCGATCCACATGCGTCGTTCCTCACTCTTCGAAGACACCCTGCTTAATTGATCAGTTAGGTTAGAATTGGTGACTCGAGTTTGAGTTAAGCTACTATCTAGATGAGAAATTCTTGAATTAACGCTTTTTAGTTCTTTTTAATATGAGCATTGTGGGACTTTAAATGAAACAAACACTGATTGTACCTTCTTGATGAGTTCATCGAGCTCGTTGAACTGCACGCTGAGCGGTTTGGCTGTAAAGCACATATTCTGCTGCTCCTTCGGTTCATTGCTTCCACCATCAGTGTTGTATCCCCTCATCTGAGATACGTCAGACACCATCAAGCATCTTCCTCCACTGTTTTCCTCTTTTGCCACAAATGCCTTTCCATGAGATGGCTTCCTCACTTCATCGTCTTCAGAATCGGTTGACCAAACCTCCATGCCACCGAACTCGTCATCAACAACCGAACCCTGCACAATTAGAGCATTCATAGAAGGGTTAGCGGTAGATTTCTTCTTCCTTATCTCATCAAGCTTTTTCTGCAACAAAGCTTCTTCATCCTTTTCCTCATCCTTTTCAGCCATCTTTTTGAGGACACAATCCTTTGTATAGTGGTTCTTTCCCCCACAATAGTAGCAGCTTACTCCAGAATCACCTTCTACCTTCGGTTCCTTCTTAGACTCTTCAACCTTCGGTTCGTCTTTAACCTTTTCTGAGCTATAACTCCCCTGCCAGTTTCGGTTTTTGTTGTTGGGGAATCTCTTCTTGATGAACCTCTTGGGGTTAGATACCATCATAGCATAATCTTCAGACGTGAGATCATAATCCTCCAAGTTGAGGTCTTCGTCCTCCATTACAGCTTTACTTTTGGACAAGAGGGCTAACGAACCTAGGCTTGAAACCACATTCTTCTCCTGCAACACAATCTTCTCCTGAGATTTGAGAATGCCCACCAGTTTCGCCAAGGAATATGATTTAAATTGCTCGTGGGCTTTAACTGTGGACACGACTGCCCTCCACTCTGATCTTAGACCATTTAAGAACGTAACCTTCTGCTCAACAAGCTTTCTTTCGATGTCATGTTTGATCATCTTGCTAAGAAGATGATTGAAGCGATCGAACGTTTGGGTCACGGTTTCTTCAGTTCCTTGCCTAAATTCACCAAACTCAGACAAGAGTAATGTTTGAATGGAGTGTTCTAGATCTTCGTCTATAGAGTACAGTTCACGTAACCTGTCCCATATTTCTTTTGCCGTCGTGCATGAACTTACCAGCCTGAAAGTGTCGGACTGAAGGGCGAATCTGATCAATCTTAACGCCTTGATATTGCACTGAAATTTATCCTTTTCATCTTGCGCCATATCTTTAACATCTTTCAGAAGATCATTATACTCCTTTTGAGTTTTAATAATCCTTGAAGTTGCAGAATGAGAAAACGGTCCATTAATGATTGCTTCCCAGATGAGGTATCCATTATCCTCAGATCCTATAACATAATCTTCAAAGTGATGCGCCCAGACTTCATAATCATGGGTGTACAGGATGGGAATTTTCGTTGTTGATCCAATGTTGTTTGAAATATTGATGGGATTCGATTGCGACTCGTCCATAATGATCGAATAACCTGTTTAAAGATTAGACTTGTAATAAATCAGATTAGGGCAAAACAATAAATATCAAGATACGTCAATAATGAGATGACGGCTCAATAAATATCAGTAATTGCGGAAAACCCTAATTGAAACCTTTTTCACAGAAAAGAAGTGTATCGATTACACAGCCTCCTGCTCTGATACCAATTGATGAGATTAAAACTTAATCTTGAAGATCGATTAGATCTCAAACAGGTAAAATAAAGATTAAACAGCAAGAACACGAAAACAATAAACAACTCAAGAATGAATCAAACGTGTCGAATGATTATAAAACAACCCTCAGAAGAGCTCGATCAAGAACATCAACTGTACAGGGTTAAAAGGTTTACAGGAACGATGAAGAAAAACAAAGCTATCGTAATTCTCTATCTTGTATTCTAGATCGTTCACCTAATATGCATGCAAGCATATTGTTATATAGTAAACCTAACAGGCTCACAGTTGGACAGGCCCAAACCGGAGTACAAAATAATTGAAAAATTAACCGAGCCCAATGACGCAATATTAAACAAATCTGCAACCCAACAGTTTTACTTCAATTGTAGTAAAAAATATCTGCTAGAACTCAACACTCAAATTACATAATATTTCATAATATTCTTTACTTTTAAATTTTACGTAACATGATAACTAAACGTGTATGTTGCAAATACCTCTTCCTTTTGAGGATTTCGTCCCCGAAATTACAACGATTTAAACAAATGGGGATATTTTGTTCTTATCTCATTCTTGTTTTCCCAAGTATAACTTGGGCCTCGATGGTGTTTCCACTTGACAAGCACGAACTCCACTTCTTTATTACGTAGATTAGTCGTTCTTTCGTTTACGATCTCTTTAGGCTCTTCTACATATGTTAACTTATTATCTAGTTTCACCTCGGATAACGGAACCGCTTCATCATATATGCTTAAACATTTTCACAGATAACTCGTATGAAACACATCATGAATACCTGCCAAATCTTCCGGTAATTCCAAGCGGTATGCTTGCTTAGCAATTATATAGATGATTTTGAAAGGACTAACAAATCTAAGACTTAGTTTTCCTTTCTTCCCAAATCGCATAATGCCTTTCCACGGGGATACCTTCAGCATTACGAAATCACCCACCTGGAATTCTATGGGTTGTCTCATTTTTTCTACATAGGACTTCTGTTGATGTTGGGCCGCTTTCATTCTTTCTCATATGAATCTTGTTGGTGGTGTCTTGAATTTTTTTAGGGCCTCCAAGGATTTTCTATCATATTTATCGCCAACATAATGGAGTACGACATCTACGTCGATATAGTGCTTCATATGGTGGCATTTTTATTGAAGCGTTGTAACTGTTATTATATGAAAACTCGACAAGAGGTAAGTATTTGTCCCAGTTACTACCGAACTCCAAAACGCATGCACGAAGCATATCTCGTACTGTTTGGATTTTTCTCTCCGTCTGACCGTCTATTGGGGATGATAAGCTGTACTAAGAGCAACTCGAGATCCCAATTCACGTTGCATACTTGCCAAAAAATGAGAAGTGAAGCGAGTATCACGATCGGAAATAATCTTTAGTGGAACACCATGTCTTGCAATAATTTCATCCAAGTACACTTGTGCGTATTTCTCCATTGGAGCTATTTCACGCATGGTGAGAAAATGGGCACTTTTAGTTAGGCGGTCGAAAATTACCCAAATGCTATCATGTTGTCTAGTAGTCTTTGGCAATTTGGTAATAAAATCCATGGATAACTCTTCCCATTTCCACACAGGAACACTAAGACTTTCTTGAGTTCCGTAAGGCTTTTGGTTCTTTGTTTTAACTTGTAAGCATATCAAGCATTCCTGCACATATCTTGCAATGTCTCTCTTTAATCCAGACCACCAATAATCGACTCGTACATCATAGTACATTCTACTTGTACCAGGATGTATTGACAGCTTAGACTTATGGGCCTCATCTAAAATCTTTCGTTTTAATCCACCAATCTTTGGAATCCATAGTCGATTCTTAAATACTTTCAGTCCTCGTGGATCATCAAGTAAAACATCATTATAATGTATCATCCCTTCTTTCTTCACATTTTCTGGCTTTAGGGCCTCTACTTTCCATTTCTCTAGTTCATCTAGAATAGTGAACTTTACTGTAGTGTGAGTAATAGCATAACACACACTATTATGATAAACCTTTCTGCTAAGTGCATCGGAAACTACATTGGCCTTTCCAGGATGATACAGAATTTCACGGTCATAGTCTTTGATCAGCTCCATGGCTCGTTATTGTATCATATTCAAAGTTTGATGACTGAATATGTAATTGAGACTTTTGTGGTCGGTAAAAAATTGGCATTTTATACCAAAAAGATAATGTCTCCAAAGTTTTAGAGAAAATACCACTACAGCGAGTTCAAGGTCATGGGTGGGATAATTCTTTTCATACTCTTTCAGTTGTCTTGAGGCATAAGCTATCACTTTACCACGTTGCATCAACACACTACCGAGTCCTAACCTTGAAGCATCGCTATATATAGAAAAATCATTATCACCTTCTGGAAGTGATAAGATCGGAGCATGAGTCAAAAGATCTTTTAGAGTTGGGAAACCTTTTTCTTGGGCTTCACCCCATTCGAACTTCAGTTTCTTTTGTGTAAGACTTGTGAGAGGTACGACTATACGCGAAAAATCTTAAATGAATCTCCGGTAATATCCCGCGAGAGCCAAGAAGTTGCGAAGTTCAGAAGCATTACGAGGCGCTTCCCAATTTTGAATGGCTTCGATTTTGGTAGGATCTATGGATATACCGTCACCAGAAATCACAATGGCGAAGCCAAAATTCACACTTCGAGAATTTAGCATATAGTTTCTCCTTTTGAAGAAGTTCTAATACTTCACGAATATGAAGGGCATGATCAGATTCAGACTTGGAATAGATTAGAATATCGTCAGTGAATACGATGACAGATTTATCGAGCAAAGGACGGCATACGCGATTCATCATATCCATGAATACAGTAGGAGCATTTGTCAGACCGAACGACATGACAAGGAATTCGAAATGTCCATAACGAGTACGAAAATCAGTCTTCGGAACATCCTGCTCGTGTACTTTCAACTGATGATATCCAGATCTCAAATCAATCTTCGAAAAATAGGTAACATCCTGAAGTTGATCAAATAATTCATCAATGCGAGGTAGTAGGTACTTGTTTTTGATAGTCACCTTATTTAGCTCACGGTAATCAATAGACATTCGCATTGATCCGTCCTTCTTCTTGACAAACAACAATGGAGCACCCCAAGGAGAGGTACTCGGTCGAATAAATCCTTTGTCAAGTAATTCCTACAGTTGGATCATCATTACTTTCATCTCAGCTGGCATAAGACGATAAGGAGTCTTTGCAATCGGAGCATCACCAGACACAAGATCAATTCGTAATTCTACTTGCCTGTCCGGAGGAAGTCGATGCAAATCATCGAGGAAAACATCAGGATATTCGTTAACAACGGGAACATCATCTACCATTTTCTTTTCCTATTTTGAGATATCGACGATGTAAGCTAGATAGATAAAACACCCCTTCGATATGAATTTACGAGCTTTTAGGAAAGAGATTATTTTTAAGTTTCTTTGTTCACTGTAGACATAAATAGGATTTTCCCCTTCAATAGGAATACATACTATCTTTTCATAGCATAAGAGTTCTGCTTGGTTCTTTGACAACCAATCCATGCCAAGAATAATATCAAAGTTGGGCAAGGAGATAGGAATTAGGTTAGCAAAAAAATTATAGCCTTCAATTTCTATGACACAATTCCTATAGATTTTATCAGCAAGTAATGATATACTTCTTGCAGTATCTATGTGAAATGTGTAACACCAAGAATTTAAAAAAATTAATTTTTCGCATTTAATAAAGTTAACTTCATTTAATATTCATAAAACATCATTGTTTGTAATTCATCTCATAACATATATAAAATCCCCAAGATCACATAATATAAAAATCCCGCGTGTGTGCACTGATCAGGCCGGCGCCTTCCCGCGATCCTCACTAGTACCTGAAACAATTAACACCAACACTGTAAGCATAAAGCTTAGTGAGTTCCCCAAAATACTATATAACACATATTAGCCACTCGAGGCTATAACTCTGTGGGTCCGTGCACCCATACTCTGTGAACCCTCATGTTCTAACTCTGTACACAAGCATAGCATAAATCACATAGAAGAATGCAGTGCAACACATAACATACATAGCATACAAACACTCTATCATATAACTCTGGTTACCTACTCAAGGTAAAGTATAGTGAGAAGACTCACCTCGCGTGTCTCGATATCTCACAACCTGGGAATCCCTCGTGCCCGATTCTCCGAGCTCTAATCCTCCTATAACATCATAATGTCCCTAGTTAACACTTTATATCTCTAATGTTGACTATCCCTAAGAAGTCAACATAGGTCCACTCTGGTCAACGGTCAACGGTCAACAGTCAACTTTGACCGGACTCGGCGAGTGCTAAGGCGACTCGGTGAGTCTAGACGTCCTCACTAATTCTCTAAGATTCCCTTTCTACTCGTCGAGTATCTCCCCTGACTCGACGAGTTCCTCCTGGAAGAATCGTGGGGCCACCCCGAATCAACTCGCCGAGTCTGAAGAACAACTCAACGAGTCCCAATTAATCTTCAAGCTACTCGCCGAGTCTGTTCATCGGACTCGGCGAGTCCATGCCATGCAACCGCTCAAACTGCTTTCTACGGTCAGAATTGCTCCGACCATTCATAGGTCTGGCCTTCTTAGACTGATTCATCACGTAAGGTCCTCATTTTGGTGCTCATAATACACCCCATGACTCATAATTTACATTTTGACCTAAGGCATAAGGATTCCAATCCAAAACCTCCATTGATTCACGAAATGCTCAGGCATGGGACATTCTGGACTTCCAAAGATCCCAATACAGGGTTCCAATCGTTTGGGGGACTAAGGTAACACTCAATCTAGCCACAAAAGGGTTCAATAAACCCTAAATCCATATACTCATCAATCATAGAAGGATGCAATTCGAAATATTACCTGAATAGCGTGCTCTCTGTGTCCCCAATTCTCAGAACGTGGCTTCCCTTGTTGTTCCCTTAACCAAGCCTCCTCTTCCTTGCAAAACAACACTTCCAAAATCAACAATGGTCTTCTACCTTGCTCCAGATGCTCACAAACGAATTAGGGTTTCTCTCAGAGGACTAGGGTGAACAATGACGGCCATAAGGTCCCTCATATACGTCCCAAACCTGAACGGTTAGGGTTTTCGCTAAACAGCGCATACTCGCCGAGTCCATATCCGGACTCGTCGAGTCCAGTCGCGAACCCGCGGCCAGATTCGCGATCCTACTCGGCGAGTCTAGGCTCCAACTCGCCGAGTCCCCTCTTAAAACACCCAAAATCATAAATATAACAATACCTGAAATTCCGGGCTGTTACAACTCTCCCCCACTAGGACTAGACTTCGCCCTCGAAGTCTCACTCTGAAAATAGCTCCAGATGCTGCTCCCGCATCTCACGCTCCGGCTCCCAAGTCATTTCCGATCCCTTCCGGTGTTGCCACTGAACCAACACCAGAGGTACCTCCTTGTTCCTCAGAACCTTGATCTTCCGATCCCTGATGGCCACTGGTCTCTCGGCATAATTCAGGCTCGCATCCACCTGAATATCCTCTAATGGAACCACTGCCGACTCGTCGGCTATACACTTCCTCAATTGCGACACATGAAAAGTATCGTGGATCTGCCCCAACTCTGCTGGCAACTCCAAACGATAGGCTACCCGGCCTATCCTCGCAATCACACGAAATGGCCCAATGTACCGGGGTCCCAACTTGCCCCTCTTCCTGAATCGAATCACTCCTTTCCAAGGAGAGACCTTCAGGAGAACGAAGTCGCCGTCTTGAAACTCAAGCTCGGATCGGCGTCTGTCTGCATAACTCTTCTGTCGGCTCTGGGCGGTCAATAACCTCTGTCTAACCTGCTGAATCTGCTCTGTCGTCTGAAGCACGATCTCTGTACTACCCATCACTCTCTGCCCCACCTCTCCCCAGCAAATGGGAGTCCGACACCTCCTACCATACAACAGCTCAAAGGGTGGCATACCAATGCTCGAATGATGGCTGTTGTTGTAGGAAAACTCTGCCAAGGGTAAATACGCATCCCAGCTACCCCCAAAATCCAATACACACGCCCGAAGCATGTCCTCGAGCGTCTGAATCGTCCGCTCACTCTGACCGTCTGTCTGGGGATGATATGCGGTACTAAAATGCAATCTAGTACCCAACTCCTCATGAAATTTCTTCCAGAACCTAGAAGTGAAACGCACATCACGATCTGAAACAATTGAGATCGGCACCCCATGCCGAGATACTACTTCTCTCACATACACCTCCGCCAATTTATCTGCTGAAGAACTCTCACTAATGGCAAGGAAGTGAGCGCTCTTCGTCAATCTGTCTACAATCACCCAAATTGCATCAACTCCTCTGGCAGTCCTCGGCAATTTGGTGATGAAGTCCATAGTGATCTGTTCCCACTTCCACTCGGGAACCTCCAATGGCTACAACTTGCCATGTTGTCTCTGGTGCTCGGCCTTAACCCTACGGCAGGTTAAGCACCTCTCGACAAACCACGCGACATCCCTTTTCATGCAGGGCCACCAATATTCTCTCCTCAAATCCAAATACATCTTTGTAGCCCCGGGATGGATCGAGAATTTTTATCGATGTGCCTCCTCCATCAAAGTAGTACGTGTACCGCCCACAAATGGTACCCAAATCCGACCCTGAAAGGTCATCAACCCTCGATCATCAGTAACGAACTCTGAAACCAAACCAACGACCCGTTCCCTCTTCTGCATCTCCGGTTGCATAGCCTCAGACTGTGCCCCACGAATGGCATCCAGTACTGGAGCTATCACGGTCAACCTCAAACATACATTTCGTAGTGGAGTGCTCTCCCCCTTACGGCTCAACGCATCTGCTACCACATTAGCTTTGCCCCGGTGGTACAGGATCTCGCAATCATAATCCTTGACCACATCCAACCACCTCCTCTGACGCATGTTTAGGTTGGGCTGGTCCATCAAGTACTTCAAACTCTTATGGTCAGTGTATATCGTGCAACGAACTCCATACAAGTAATGACGCCAAATCTTGAGGGTGAACACTACCGCCCCCAGCTCTAGATCATGCGTGGGATATCTCGTCTCATGAGGCTTCAGCTGCCTCGATGCATATGCTATTACATGTCCTCTTTGCATCAGTACTGCACCCAACCCCGAAATAGATGCATCACAATAAACTACAAAATCCTCCATCCCTTCTGGGAGAGCTAACACCGGGGCTTCGCACAATCTCTGGCGAAGTGTCTCAAAAGAGGTCTGCTGCTCGGGTCCCCATGAGAATGCAACCCCCTTACGGGTCAATCTAGTAAGTGGCACTGCAATTCTGGAGAAGTCCTTAATAAATCTCCGATAGTACCCTGCCAATCCAAGGAAACTCCTGATCTCAGAGGGTGACTTTGGCACCTCCCAACTCATCACCGCCTCAACCTTGGCCGGATCGACCAATATCCCTTCCTGATTAACAACATGTCCTAGGAATTGGACCTCCCGCAACCAAAAGTCACACTTGGAGAACTTTGCATAAAGCTTCTCCGATCTCAACACCCCAAGGACCTCCCTCAAATGTTCCTCATGTTGCTCTCTAGATCTCGAATACACCAAAATATCATCAATAAATACAATCACTGACCGATCCAACATCGGCCTACATACCCTGTTCATGAGATCCATGAATACCGCCGGGGCGTTGGTGAGCCCAAAAGGCATCACCACAAACTCATAATGCCCATATCGCGTCCTGAATGATGTCTTCTGAACGTCCTCATCCCGCACTTTCACTTGATGATATCCCGACCTCAAGTCGATCTTGGAAAACCAAGATGCTCCCTGCAACTGATCAAATAAATCGTCGATCCTCGGTAATGGGTAACGGTTCTTGACCGTCAACTTGTTCAACTCCCGGTAATCAATGCACATCCGGTGTGGACCATCTTTCTTCTTGACGAACAGAATAGGTGCTCCCCACGGCGAGCTGCTCGGCCGAATGAATCCCTTTCCCAGCAACTCCTAAAGCTGCGAGGATAACTCTTGCATCTCTGGAGGTGCAAGATGATAAGGCACCTTAGCGGCAGGCGCGGCTCCCGGAATCAAATCAATACCAAACTCCACTTGCCTCACAGGAGGTACTCCCGGCAGCTCCTCGGGAAAGACATCTGGAAACTCACGCACCACCGGTACCCCCTCAACTGAACTCGGTCTCTCGGAAGTCGCTCGCGTATCCATCACATACGCCACAAAACCCTTACAGCCCTACTGTAGACACTGCCTCGCTCTGGCAGCCGAACAAAAGGCTGATCTCGAACGCGTACCCTCGCCGTACACCGAAAGAACTCCCCCACTAGGGTTTTGTATAGTCACCAGCTGACGCTCGCAGTCGATGACTGCGCTGAATCGGCTCAACCAGTCCATGCCCACAATGACACAGACATCACCCATCGCGATAGGAATTAGGTCAATCGGAAACTCAACCCCAAAAATCTCTAACACACATCCCCGGAAAACCCCCGTGGCACAAATCACTCTATCATCAGCTATGGAAACTCTTAGAGGCCGACTCAATGCCTCACGACTAGCACTGATATGCTGACTAAAGGCCAGAGATACAAAAGACCGACTCGCACCCGAGTCAAATAACACTAAAGCAGGCACAAAATTCACAAGGAAGGTACCTACGCATAACCTAATATAAGCATAATATTTCAACATCAATATAAATATATGAAAAGAAACGTACCAGCCACCACATCGGGCGCAGCGCGGACTTCCTCCGCAGTCAGCTGGAAGGCTCTCCCTCGAGCTCTCGGTGCCTCGATCTTCATAGGCCGACTCTCTGTAGCTCTTATGGCGGCAGGAGCAGATCCCTGAGGTGCTCCGCGCAGCTGCGGACACTCGGCCTTCCGGTGTCCAGTCTGGTTGCAGTGAAAGCACACTGCAAATCCCTTGGGGCAGTCCTTGGCCATGTGCCCCTCCTTGCCACATTTGTAGCAAGACCCTGCTCGGCAAACTCCGTCATGCCCCTTGCCGCACTTTCCGCAAGTGCGGCCCTTCTGGCTCCCTGGTTTGGGATCAGCAGGCTTGGCCCGCTTGGCGGCCGGCTGCGATTGTGCCGGTCGTCGATCCCTCCCCTGAGACTCCGCCTCCTCCCTGGCCTGAGTCTCAAGCTCGATCTCCCTCTTCCGGGCATTTGCCTGAAGTTCGGCAAATGTCCGGTATGAGGAGTTTGCAGCAAACTCCCGAATATCCCGCCTCAAGACACTCAAGTAGCGGCTCATACGTGCCTGCTCAGTGGGCACGTGCTCAGGGCAGAACATCGCCCTCTCGTGGAACATCCTCGTGATTGCTGTAACAGACTCAGTACCCTGCTTGAGGGTCAGAAACTCCTGTGCTAAACGCTCCCTCTCCACCTGGGGAACGTACTCATCTCGAAACATGGTGGTGAACCTCTCCCAGGTCACCGCAGCAAGCTCGGCCGACGTATAATGCGCCGTTGCAAACTTCCACCAGTCCTTCGCTCCCAAGCGAAGCTGGTTCAGCGCAAATTGAACCTTCAAATGCTCAGGAGACGAGCAAGTGAAGAAGCACCCCTCAATATCAGATATCCACCTCATCGCTGCCACCGGACCCGGGGTCCCATCGAACTCTGGTGGTTTTGTGTTGCTGAATTCCCGGAATAGTAACGCGTCCCCACCCTGCGGCCTTGCAGCAGTCACCGCTGCGGTTGCCGCTGCAGCAGCAGCCTTAGTAAAAGCGGCATAACGCTCGTCGAACGTCTCGATCAGTGTGGTCTTTATGGACCCAAACATCTCCGGAATCTCTGCCCTGATGGCTGCAGCTACCTCCTCCTGGATGATCCGGCGGATATCCTCCTCACTGGTACCACTGCTCTCGGACGTGAAACGTGTCCTCACCATGATCTACCGCTGAAATACGACATACAATAAATTTAGAATCCCCACGAACACACTCACACTCGTCAACTCTTTCCTCCTTGATTCTTGGCATTCCAAAGATTCTTACTTGAGCTGTACCCCGCTCCGGTGCTTCCAGTAGTACGGGCCCAATACTACTGTCCACACCGCACCAGAATACACTCCAAGTCCTCCTCTTCGGATTCAAGGTCTCAAGTACTCTATCATGCGTAAATTACTCTTTAATAGATCTCTCATAAGTCCCTCGCTGCTACCTACTCACTCTCAAGTATCTCATAGCAGCTCACCTCTCCCTAGGCTAAGGCAACACAATCAGGCCAATCTAGTTCTAATAGCAATGCCTAGCCTACTCTAGCATGCAGATACATCATATCAATATTAACATCACATAATGTAAGGGTATTTTGGGAAATCACCGTTCGGGCGCGGGCTGATCGTACACACATCTCTTGCTCTGCGTCTTTTAAAAATCTTTTAATCTTTTGAAAATTACATCTCAATCCTCAATTTGAGTCCAAATACGCCCGAAGGTGTACTCGAATCCCTCAAACCAAGGCTCTGATACCAAATTGTAACACCAAGAATTTAAAAAAAATAATTTTTCGCATTTAATAAAGTTAACTTCATTTAATATTCATAAAACATCATTGTTTGTAATTCATTTCATAACATATATAAAATCCCCAAGATCACATAATATAAAAATCCCGCGTGTGTGCAATGATCAGGCCGGCGCCTTCCCGCGATCCTCACTAGTACCTGAAACAATTAACACCAACACTGTAAGCATAAAGCTTAGTGAGTTCCCCAAAATACTATATAACACATATTAGCCACTCGAGGCTATAACTCTGTGGGTCCGTGCACCCATACTTTGTGAACCCTCAGGTTCTAACTCTGTACACAAGCATAGCATAAATCACATAGAAGAATGCAGTGCAACACATAACATACATAGCATACAAACACTCTATCATATAACTCTGGTTACCTACTCAAGGTAAAGTATAGTGAGAAGACTCACCTCGCGTGTCTCGATATCTCACAACCTGGGAATCCCTCGTGCCCGATTCTCTGAGCTCTAATCCTCCTATAACATCATAATGTCCCTAGTTAACACTTTATATCTCTAATGTTGACTATCCCTAAGAAGTCAACACAGGTCCACTCTGGTCAACGGTCAACTTTGACCGGACTCGGCGAGTGCTAGGGCGACTCGGCGAGTCTAGACGTCCTCACCAATTCTCTAAGATTCCCTTTCTACTCGTCGAGTATCTCCCCTGACTCGACGAGTTCCTCCTAGAAGAATCGCGGGGCCACCCCGACTCAACTCGCCGAGTCTGAAGAACAACTCGACGAGTCCCAGTTAATCTTCAAGCTACTCGCCGAGTCTGTTCATTAGACTCGGCGAGTCCATGCCATGCAACCGCTCAAACTGCTTTCTACGGTCAGAACTGCTCTGACCATTCATAGGTCTGGCCTTCCTAGACTGATTCATCACGTAAGGTCCTCATTTCGGTGCTCATAATACACCCCATGACTCATAATTTACATTTTGACCTAAGGCATAAGGATTCCAATCCAAAACCTCCATTGATTCACGAAATGCTCAGGCATGGGACATTTTGGACTTCCAAAGATCCCAATACAGGGTTCCAATCGTTTGGGGGACTAAGGTAACACTCAATCTAGCCACAAAAGGGTTCAATAAACCCTAAATCCATATACTCATCAATCATAGAAGGATGCAATTCGAAATATTACCTGAATAACGTGCTCTCTGTGTCCCCAATTCTCAGAACGTGGCTTCCCTTGTTGTTCCCTTAACCAAGCCTCCTCTTCCTTGCAAAACAACACTTCCAAAATCAACAATGGTCTTCTACCTTGCTCTAGATGCTCACAAACGAATTAGGGTTTCTCTCAGAGGACTAGGGTGAACAATGACGGCCATAAGGTCCCTCATATACGTCCCAAACCTGAACGGTTAGGGTTTTCACTAAACAGCGCATACTCGCCGAGTCCATATCCGGACTCGTCGAGTCCAGTCGCGAACCTGCGGCCAGATCCGCGATCCTACTCGGCGAGTCTAGGCTCCAACTCGCCGAGTCCCCTCTTAAAACACCCAAAATCATAAATATAACAATACCTGAAATTCCGGGCTGTTACAAAATGGTTGCACAATTACATAGCAAGCAATTTGAAAGGAATGCGCAAATTCATGAGACACAAAAGAATCTAAGGCACCAGAATCAAATAAGATGTGAGCAGGTCTAGAGTTGACAAGAAATGTACCCGTCACAACATTCGGGTTCTCACGTGCCTCCTCTGTGGTAATCTGGAATGCACGACCCTTAGATTTTGGCACCTCCTCCTTTTTAGTTGGAGTACTCTTTGATTGTTGAATAGGAGCTTGACTTCTTTCTGGTTGTTGAACAGAAGCTTGACTCCCTGTCACCTGACTAGTAAGAGTAGGACATAAGCGCTTTCTGTGGCCAGTAATACCACAAGAAAAACATGTAACATCCTTCATTGGACAAACGGGCTTCTTGTGGCCTATTTCTCCACATCCAAAACAGACCACTGATTCTTTTTCTAGTCTGCATTCGCCTGGATGATTCTTTCCACAATTTCGACATGATGGCGATTGAAGAGAAAAAGATTGTGACCTACCGCGACCACGAGAGGCATTATGAGATTGCACTTTCTTGATAGGTTCAGTTCGAACGGGTTGAGTTGGTAGAATAGAGGAAACAGGAACAATTCGATCGATACATGGATGCTTTGAGACGGAAAGAGTGACACCACGTATCTCCAAGTCATGCTCACGTTTTTGGGGATACTCAACAGCTTTATCAAATGATAGAACATCCCGATTACTCACAAAATCGTGGATTTCATATCTTAATCCTTCCATGAATAAATGAATTTTATCATTTTCAGTTGGAATATACTTTGTCGCAAACTGTGCTTTTTGATTGAATTGTGTTTCATATTCATTCACGATCATTCCTCCTTGTTTAAGTTCAAGGAACTCCTTTTCCAATCTTCTTCTCATATCTATAGGACAATACTTTTCTAGTAAGCAAGTTTTGAACATTCCCCAAGACAAATTCTCCTGATCATACTCTTTAAGAGCTTCAATTGTTGCTTCCCACTAGACCAGGGCTTCTCCGGTGAACATTGTGGAGGCATAATTAACTTTGTCTACATTTATCACATGAGAGATACGAAATACTTTTTCTGTATTTTGTATCCAGATAAGAACAACAATAGGATTAATGGCACCTGAAAACTTCGTAGCACCACTACTCTTGAAATCTTTGAATGAGGGACGCTTTACCTCTCCTTTTGAAGATTCTCCAGTGGCTTTCTCTTTGCCTTTTATCATTATCCTTCTTGTGTTCTTTGAGAGTCTGCGGAATAATACTAGTAAGTTTACCCAAGAGTCGCTCCTCTCGAGGGGATACTGGAGTATTTACTTCACCAAGTTTAGGGTCTCCACCCACTTCTGGTGTATGGCTACCTTCCTGTTCAGCCATTCTTTTGAAAAATTTGGAGCATCGTAGTATTTAGAATACTAGGATTTATTATTACCTAATACTTTACTTAAAAATTTGGAGCAACGCTGGGATTAATCTTAAAGTACGCTGCGCGTACTACTCTATTAGCCATTACGTTGGGCGTACAATTTAGTACGCTGGGCGTAACCAGATGCGTGGCATCAGACGTGTCGGACTTGCATGATACGTGTCGATTGCGAGAAATAGGCAACGTGCCAATCTCGGACTGTGAATATGAGTACGCTGGGTGTACTCCGAATTTCCGAACTTCAAAAATTCGTATATTTTGCATATGAGCTCCGTTTTTTATGTTCTTTATATCCACGCGAAGGTGAGATGATACTCTACAATTTTTTTTGACTCTGTCAGCTAATTTTCACTTTATTTTAAAAGTTATATTTTTAACGGGTCGGGACAGGAAAAGTCCGTTAAAAATTTATAACTTCTTCATCCGATGTCCGTTTTCGTCTGTCTTTTTACTGTTGTACTACTATTGACGAGACCTTCGATTCTCGTTTAGGGTGTATCGACTAAAAATTATTCGATCTTTATTTTGAGTTTTTAACTGTCTAATGCTATTATGAAATTTACAAAAATCATAACTTCCTCATACGAAGTCGGATTTGGATGTTCTTTTTATGAAAATTCTCGGTTTAACGAATACTACGACTTTCATTTAGATCATAAGGGCTAAAAAGTAGTTTATCGAAAACTCACTTTTTACGTCATACGGCATCGTGCCGGTTCTGTCGCGAAACTTCAAATAGTCATAATTTCTTCGTTATAATTCGGATTTCGATAAGGTTTTCGCCTAAATGTTTCTAACGAGATTCTTTACAACTTTCAGTAATAACATTTTACTTATTTCAAATTTTATATTTTCGTTAAATTTCAATATTTGACATTAGATTGGAATCTCATAAAACTTCCAATATTTTCCCAGTGATTCTAAACATAGTTTTACTTCAATTCAACTAAAAACTATCTGTTGGAGCTCAACACTCAAAATTACAAAATATTATTCACTTTTAAAATTTACATAACATGATAACTAAATGTATATGTTACATAAATCCTCGAGTCCGTATTAGTTATCATGGACGTGGGTTGCATGCTAACACACTACTACCAAGTATTTGAGTTTGACGTTTATGCTTTTGACGAAATAGGTGGTGGAGAATTGTTCTCATAGTCTTCATTATTTTTTAATTCCGCACTGGAACTGGATTTTATATATATATATATATATATATATATATATATATATATATATATATAGGGTCTGGTTCATGTGAGGACTCGTGAGAACACCTTAAAAAATTGAAAAAAAAAAACTAAAAAAAATACAAATCATAAAATCGAGCACATGTCTATATTCGGGAGAAAGAAATTGGAAAAAAATTTGCATCATTAAAATAAATTGATTCATGATTCAATTTTAATTTTTTATTTTGCATCATTATCATCCATTATTCAATTTTAATGATCCAAATTATTTTTTCTAATTTTTTTCTCCCGAACATAGATCTATATACTCAATTTTATGATTTTTAATTTTTTTTTAGATTTTTAAAAATGTTTATATATATAGTGGCAATTCTAGAAATTGATTTGAAAAGCTCAATAACGTTTTGTTAAACGCTACATGAAATAGATTTTAGATATAAAACGTTTTGTTTAAACTAAATGTTAAACGCTCGTATTGTCAAACGAAACTGAAACATTTTGTCAAAAACTAAAAACTAAAAGCTCCCAAACTTTCTATGCGAAACATACTTGAATTCATTAGTATCAAACAATGGATTTCCGATGGAGCATGGATCTTTAATAAAACTCTAGAAAACATTTTTTTATTACGATATAAATTGATCCGTAATTTTTAATATGATGACAAATTAGTTTCCCTCTAATCTATCTCAAAATTAGAGTTTTCTAGATTGTCAGTATTCCTTCAGTTTCAGACAAAATTCTTCGATCTTTACATTTAGGTTATGTAAAATATATAGATTAAATGATAACAGAATAGGAGAATACGATGTGTCTTAGATTCTTTTAATTTCCTTTTGGTCCCCCATTGTTGCTATGACAACGATTGAAAGCCCCTTCTTTTTTGGAGAGGTTCACAAAAGTCAGTGTGCGGCCTACCTCCTTACCATACTTCTGTCTATTTCCCACTGAAAGTTACAAAGTCGTGACTCAACAAAACTGATGTCCTCTTTTGCACTTTACGCCCTCTCTTTTTTCATTTTAGTCAACATATGTCCCTACGCCTAATCAACAACGTCCATATTTTCGCTACAATTCAAATACTTCTTTTGTCCCAAAATAAACACACCTACTATATTTTACATGTCATTAATATGATTTAATATGATTAGTATGTTATTAGTTATAAGAGTATTTTAATGCTTAATCTTTGTCATATCATTTTTTACATTAACTTGTATCTAATTTATTTATTTATAATAAAATAACCTCTTTAAATTGATTAGTATACTATCACCGCTACCCTACTAAAATATAAAGAAGGATGAACTTTATACCTCTTAGGTAGTCATTGATCTCCATGCTTGAGATCTTGTCCTCCTCAACGTTACTTGGATGAGGAATCCACACCAAAATCCTTTTAATTGTATAACACCCAATGAACACCGAAAAGATAATAAAAAATAAATAGGAAGATGATCAAAATTTTGTAAACCATAATCAAGGTTTATAATTTCATTCACAAGGAGAGGAGAAAGAAGGAGGCGAAATTTCAAGCCAAAAATGAGCTAGTAGAATGAAATCTTAAACATTCTATTTATAGGTTTTGAATCCTTATCCCATTTACATCTCCATCCCATATGGGATATATTCAAATTTCGTTCACCTCGTTATCTCTTTACAGTTTCTGGAATATTTCAGTTAGTTAACTTTTAAATGATTAATATTCGAGCCTTGAATTAATTGATTCCTAATAATTCCAAAATAGTTTCTAATTAATTTATTAAACACAATAAACTAATAAACTAATTACTCTCTTAAATCCTTATTGTTTTTAATTCCTCAAATAGGTCATGAAGGCAACCCAAAAAGACAATGTTATTATTAGAAATATTACCAACAGCTGATGACATTGGATATTCTTTCCAACAATTATGACACCCCTTTTCACATCATGGAGTGAAATATGGACCCTAACGTATTTGAATAGTTTTTTTTCTTGAATTAGGTAATATATTTCTAAGGATTAATAAAACAAACTAGAATTGAAATTAATATTGAATAATGTCTATAATTTTATCCACTAAAATCCACTACTACACTATCTCTAAAATGATAAGCTATAAGGATTGATCAATCTTGTCCAAATTTGTAGTTTGAGAATATTTATCATGAACGAAAATAAATATCATGCCTTATATAATGCTTTCTTAAGGTTCCTTTAGCCACTGTGTTTTCATTTGTAAGAAGCGGATACCAAGTATACGTTGTATACCGACTGTAACACCGTAAATTTTCATACACAGTTTTCATTTTTAAAAATCACATAAATATCATCAATCTATATCATAAAATCTCAATATATCAATTATCAAAACACGTGTTCATAATAATTTAAATAAAATCCATGATCCTCGAACACAACTCCATCTCGTGTGTACAATCAAGTCGGCGCCTTCCCATGATCCTGAGAAGTACCTGAAACACATAACACATAACACGGTAAGCACGAAGCTTAGTGAGTTCCCCAAAATACCGCATACAACTCATTAGCCACTCGAGGCTATAATTCTGTAAGACCCTCTTGGTCAATGTGTCTCAATGAGACCTTCCAGTCCCACAACTCTGGTGGACCCTCCGATCACAACTCTAGGACCCTCTGGTCCTAACTCTATAAGCTCATAATACTGATACATAGCATAAATCACATATACGCAATACAAGATCTCACAGTACTCAAGTAAACACATAAGATCAACATATACACAGATTACTATAACAACATAAGTCACAAAGACAGTATGCATGATAACACATGACACCTTATAAACAAATAAGACCCTCCGGTCGATAATGTGCTAAGACCCTCCGGTCAAAAAGATGATTAAGACCCTCCGGTCAATAACATGAATAAGACCCACCGGTCACAAACAAGTCACCACACAGGTAAGTATAGTGTGAAGACTCACCTCGGATGGCGGACAAATCCTATAAGTGCTGTTGTTGTACTCCGACTTCTAACACTGAGCCAAACCCACAATTAACCCCATTAGAATCTAAGACCAAACCCTCACACATTAGGTCTAAATATGGTCCACCAATCCGGTAAAGAAATAACCCAAGCCCAATGGGCCCACCAAGGCCCAATACCAAATGGGTCTATAAGAGTCCACTAATGGCCTAACTATGGCCAAATTTTCCAAATTGGGCCCAAACCTCATACGGGCCTTGCCTTTAAGTCCATATAAACATACTAGTCCACATGATAGCTCTTGGATGGCCCATCAATAGCCCAAACACCAAAGCCCAAAAGAAAGGCCCAACTCAAGGCCCAAGCAAAATTAGGGTTTTCACACGAAATGACGATTAGGGTTAAGTGTTCTCACTTAACCCATTAAGGACTTAACCCATTAATTCTATTATTCTACTAACCCATCATACAACGGATATTGGCATGAGTCATGACGTCAGTCCGCTGGCCCAAACGCGGGTCCCAATAGGTCCAAACCAACAAACACAAAATTTGGGTTTTCTAAACCCTAATTAGGGTTTTTAGCCCAATAACCATCCAACTAGTCCAGATCAAGAATTTTGGGCTGATTAGGGTTCACTATGCCAAGCACCACCCACTACCACCTCAGGTACTGGTGATCAATGGCGGCTCACGGCGTCGGCCACCATTTCCAATGGCAGTGGCTTGAAATCTTGTCTTAAAAATCACATATATCACTTACACATAATGCACACACACAGCCACCCTCCACGGTGGCAGGAGGCGGTAGAAACGAAAATAGGGGCGGCACGGTGGCAGGAGGCGGCAGAAACGAAAATAGGGGCGGCAGCCACCATGGTTGGCTGCCAAGGTGGTTGCTGCGGCTTTCCGACAGCCTACACATAAACATATTCGAATGGATAAGTTCCCTTCGCCATCTTAAGATAAACATGCACCACACACACCGGAATACACACTACGCCGCTACCCTCACGGCGGCAGGTGGCAGCCTAAGGTCTCAATGGAAAGAAACAGCCCGGAGCAAAGATGGCGTCAGGAATCGAGAAGGTAACGAAAGAAAGAAAAGGACATCTTACCGGCGGAAGGGGATGTAGCAGCAACATGAGCTGGTCAGTCTTCACAGCTACCAGCAGAGGCAGTTTGCGAGGTTGGCTCCAAGTTCTAGCTTCTCTCTTCGTCTCTGGCAGCAAAGCGTGCGGTGGTGATGCTCAGCGGCGAGGCAGCCGATGACCCTATCTGATCGGAGCAGCGGACAAATGGAGAGGTGGTGGCGGCTGGTCATCATACATGACGGCTGGAAAATAGGGTTAGGGTTTAGGGAGTAATAAGGTAAAGGGTTTGATCTACCGCCCATTCTCACAAGATTTCCATATTGACGCTTTTAATCCCTCCTCCCTTTAGTCTTTTCAATAACATCCGAAATTTACCATATAGCCCCCACCACTCCAAAGTTCTTTCAATTTGAGTCCAAAACTTACTTAACAGCCCCTATCTTCAAAAATCCTTTCATCATAGGTCCCAAAATTACCAATCAGCCCCTTAAGCCTTCAAATCTTTTCAAACTAGTCCATAACTTACACATTTAACCCCCAAAATCCAAAATTACATCAATTGACTCCCCGACACCCTCACCCCGGTAAATATTATTTATTTATTAAACGGGATGTTACAATTCTCCCCCACTTAAATTAGATTTCGTCCTCGAAATCTTTCCTCATCATCCCTTGCATGCGCGACAACTTGAACGGCATGGCCACAAGCCCGAGCATAGCCTAACCATCCAAATCAACAGAGCTATCTTAACCAACCATATGACCAAGAAATCACTAAGTTCTCTTACTCCAAGCTATATTACAGCTGATCTGTAGTCACACATCATTTCCGACCTCAGTCATCTAACACTCGCTAATCTCCATACATGCTGTGGTCCTTCTTAAACCAAACGAACCGACCATCCCAGGTCCACAACATCAAATGCAAACCATAACCACTAAAAATGAAATCCATCAGGACCCTAAAATCTCAACTCGTCTATCCTTTACACAAGTAGGGCCAAAATCAAACTCGAGAGTTTGGTTTGACAGCGAAATTGGTACCACTCATATCCAATCTGATACTCGACTCATGACCCATGATCCGCGAATCTATGCGTACCTTACTTCTCCAATCCTTTCCGATTTGCGACACCCTCTCCTCCATTCAAGATATAACGGATCCGACTATCATAGAGATCCCAGTCTCGCCCCTGCCTGGCCACCAGGTTCCCAAAGACTTAGTCATTAAGGCTAGATAAGACTAAGAACTCCTCTGCGTCATGCCCTAATTAGTGAACACCACGACTCCCCGTAGTGTTATAACACTCTCTTACTGGCTAATGAGTGCTACGGCTCCCCGTAGACTTGTGACACCCTCCCACTAACCAGGGAGTGCTACGGCTCCCCGTAGTATCACAACACTCTCTCACTAACCAGTGATTACTACGACTCCCCGTAGTATGACAACACTCTCCTGCTAACCGGTGAGTACTACGGCTCCCCGCAGTATCACGTAACTCTCTCGATGACTAGTGAATATGACGGCTCACCGTAGTAACATGATTCCCTTTCCCACTGACTCGTGAATGCTACGGCTCCCCGTAGTCTTACAACACTTTCTCGATCACCGACTCACCATGAGCTCACTCCATGGTTTCTCCTGATAATCCCAAGCGATTACTCTTTACCCGAATCCACTTGCTCTCTTAACACCCCCACAATCTCATCACCAAGTAATCACTACTATGAGTTCACCAACTCATGCTCTGCAGCTCAACCTAGATAGGTGCTTACACCCACCCAGCTTATGCACCACCACTCCATGATGTAAATTCTCGAAGGCAAGGTACTTTTCTCAGCACAGATACACCCTTAGACAGTCCCACTCCGGCGACACTTCATGTAACACCCAAAATCAGGAAGGCCAAGAAAGGAAAGAAAACCCTAAGTCAAAGGGTCAACTCGTCGAGTCCAGGGAGGAACTCGACGAGTTGGAGCGGGAACTGGGGGATCGATTAAGTAACCGACTTGGCGAGTCGGCTAAGGGGACTCGACGAGTCTGGTCTGAACAAGGAAAACCCTAATCCCGGGAGTTGTATCGTATATAAAGGGTGTTATGTCCCTTCCTTAGCCTCCATATCATCCTAGAGAGCTTGTAAACCCTAGATTTCGTGTGAGCTTACATCATTTGAGAGAAATAAATTTGGAGGAGGGAACCTTTGAAAGGAACTTGAAGATCAAGAGGGTTGCTTCAAAGGAGAGGTGTAGATTCGAGATCTACTTCAGTTTGTGTTCATCTTGGAGGTAATAAGCTGCTATCTTCCCTCCTTTGCATCTAGATCTATTTTTGTTATGAGATTTGGGGGTTTTATGGTTGTTTGAGACCTAATTCGGGTTTGGGGCCTAGATATGTGGTTGCCACTTCAGATCTAGTGTTGGGATGGTCCATTATGTCGTAAGGCATCAGATATTGAGTAGTTGGTGAAGCCCTTTTGTCCCAAAACCTAGCCCTAGTGTGTTTTGAGCCTAGATCTCTTTAGTTATACGTAAAGTTTGCAACTTTACATAAGGATTGATCTTTGGAAGTATGGATCTATGATTTGGAGCCCCTGCATGGCTCGAAAAGCCACTAAATGGATTAAGAACTGGAGCGACTCGGCGAGTCACATGGGTGGACTCGGTGAGTTGGATGAAGTTGGGCAGGAACTCGACGAGTTGGAAGAACAACTCGGCGATTCTGTTGAAGATTGCCTTGGACTCGGTGAGTCTGTTCTTGGACTTGGTGAGTCAAGTCGCGAAACCCAAAACCCTTCGAGTTAAGACTCGGATCAGTGAGTCGAGTGGGGACTCAGTGAGTTGGACAGGTTAGGACTCCAAAATCGGTAGGCTCGGCAAGTCAGGGGATGACTCGGCGAGTCGAGTTGCGAATGAAAGGATCATGAGCTAATGAACTCGGCGATTCAGTAGGTAGACTCGGCGAGTAGGGTTGACCTGGAAGGTTAACTTTGACCAGAGTTGACTTTTGGAGATCAGTTAAGCTAAGTGATATATGTTTTGATATTGGTAGCTCGGGGAGCTAGTGGAGCAGCGGTTCAGGGAATTGTCGGTCAGCATCCAGAGGGGTTATCAGCAAGTTCAGCAGTACCAGGTGAGTTTCCCTTTGTGTGAATGGGTCTAAGTCCACAATGCCGGCCCATGTAGTTATGAGTAGAAGACCCGGGGGTTAGCCCTAGGTACAGTATGCTAGAATGATATTCAGGACGAGGTCCAATGATAGCGGGTGGGTGCCCAAGAAAGGGTTTATGTGATAGTTTATACTTGCTGTCTGTATGATACTTGTATGTGCCTGGTAGGGAGGTGAGTGTGGGTGAGGTCCCGTATCTCACCAATAGCAGAGTGTGGATGGTGTTCCACATCTCATTAGCAGCAGATCAGGGGCGTGGCCCAAGTTAGGGAAAGAGTGAGTGTGGGCTGGGCCCGAATATCACTTCCTGTAGGAGCATGGACAGGGTTCCATGACTCATCAGTAGCAGGACAAGGGTGTGGTCCAAGATAGGCGAGGCCTTAGGACAAAATCCATTAGTATATGTTTAGCTTATGTGTTGTGATATGTTTATGTGCTATTATATGTTAGCAGGCAAGGCCCTGTGACAGGCGAGGCCTAAGTGAAACAGATCTGTGTCTGAGCGGGGCTCGAAGCCAGGTGGGGCCTGGAGCGGCGGGGCCGTTGTAGCGGGCGATGCCCAGAATAGCGGGCGTGGCCCAGTATGTGCAGTATGTGGTTATTCATGGTGTGTGGTAGGTTGGGGAACTCACTAAGCTTCATGCTTACGGTTTTCAGTTTTGGTTTCAGGTACTTCCGGTAGCGGAGGGAAGAGCTCGGGGTGATCGCATGGCACACACCATAGATTAGTCAGCCTGAGAATGTTTTACTCTGATAATGAACATATGTTTTGGAAATTAATACTCTGATTATGTTTTGGATTGATGATTATGATTTAAGTAATGTTTTATTAAAAGAAATTTTTAGTCTTAAATTTTGGGACGTTACAAGTTGGTATCAGAGCCTTGGTTTGAGGGATTTGGACGTACTCTTGGGTGTGTCTGAACTCAAACTAAGGAATTGGTATGGAAGTTTTCAAAATGAAAAGTCAGTTTTGTAAAAAGAGTTTGAGAAAGAAAATAGTTTTAGAAAAGCAAAAGAATTCAGAAAGAAAAGAATTTTGAAAAGAGAAAAGGGGTGTGGTGCATGCAATCAGCCGAGCTCAAGTAAGTACCCCAAAATACCCATACAAGTTTATGTTATGATTTTCAGTTAGTAGAACATCATGCTAGATTAGGACTAAGGATCTAGGGAGGATGCTTTATGTGCCTGTTATATGTGCTTTTGAGCTGCATGATAGTGCTCGTTAGACAGTAGTAGGATAGCCTGTTTAGTTTATGCATGAGTTTATGAGTTTGTGTTGCATGCTAGTACCGATTCTTGCTGTGTGGATATGATTGCTTGAGTATGTTATAGTTAGATTTTCCCTTGTCTGAATGCTGCTTGCTTTGTGCATTGTGGGATTCTGAGTGATGGGAGTTAGCCATTAGGTGAATACGTCACGTCACATGTGATCAGGGTTGAATAATCTCAGAATACTGGATTTGGCCCTATTGCGCAGCTCTTGTCTGAGTCCAACCGTTGTAGGGACGAGTCTTTTACTCGAAGGATTATCTGAGTCTCGTCACATGTGATGGTATTCAGGTGATGGCTAATTGGCATCACAAGGAGGCCTTCAACAGCTGAGGAGTAGTAGTAGTGGGAAAGGGACCTGGTGGAGTCGAAGCAGTTCTTGAGGAAAGTACGGATAGATGTGGAAGGTAGTATGGGACCGTACTACTGAAAGCAGAGGATCCGTACTCGATTCGGGAAAGGCCGAGACAAGATAGGGAACCTGGTAGTGCGTGTGTTTGGTCTCGCAGCGGTGATAAGCATTCTGATAAGTGGATGTATTATATTTTCAGCATGGTGACGTTGCGAGAGAGACCAGTGGGCGGATCAGGCGCCGGAAAGGGATCAGGCTCGGGTTTAGGAGCCGAGCAGCTCGAGGAGCGAATGAGGGAGTTGATATCAGCTGAGGTTACGTGCAGTATTCTAGATCAGACTCCTATGATCTTTGGCATGGTCAATGAGGGTATATTGGAGATCTTGGATGAGAGGCTGGGAGCCTTCCGTACCGAGATGACAGCATTGATGGGTGCACGTACTTTGACATTTCGAGAGTTCAGGGCTTGCAGGGCACCATATTATCATGGGGCTAGGGACCCCATCACTAGCAGCAGATGGTTGGCTGATGTTGCCAATGCATTCCGTACGAGCTGGTGTCCCGAGGGGGACAGGGTCAGACTCGCTTCCTGTCTTCTGAAGGACAGAGCGAGGGATTGGTGGGAAGAGGTTGGTCATGCCATTGGTGATGATGCCACGTTGGACGCGATGACATGGAGCGATTTCTCGGCCAGGTTCAGGGCGGAGTTTTCGCCGATTATTGAGGTGTAGCAGTTGGCACGGGAGTTTCAGGATTTGACGCAGACCACTGAGACTGTGGCAGAGATCACCGCCAAGTTCAGGGAGAGGGCTCTTCTTGTACTGCAGTATGTCGCGGATGAGGAGATGAAGAAGGCCCGATACCATGAGATGTCGAGGGATGAAATCAGCCAGTTTGTGAGCAGGTCGAACTGCAAAACGTTGGAGGATATGATCGCGCGAGCTAGAGAGAGAGAGAGAGAGATTGATTTGGAGCAGATCCGGAAGAGGAAGCCGGATGAGGTTCAGGTAGCCACAGGTTCGGGAAAAAGGCCCAATGGATCGGATTCGAGATCGAGGGATTATCAGGACCGCAGCCGGTGCGGGAAGTGTGGCAGGGCACAAAGGGGCGCGTGTAAGAGTGGTAGCGGTGGTGAGTCTAGCTGCTTCAAGAACGGTCGGACTAGTCATTTTAGCAAGGATTGTACTGTTACCACCACACAGGGATCAGACTTGATATGTTTTCACTGTAGTCAGCGGGGCCACAAGAAGGCCCAGTGCCTCAGTTTGCTTCCGGCAGGATGGGTGATAGCACCTGCCCCTGCAACTTTGAGGATCACGGAAGGCCGTCAGGGCCGTACAGAGGCGCCTGTGGTAGGAGGTAGGGCTTTTCAGATGACTACCTTGGAGACGCGAGCAGCATCGGACGTTGCAGGTATGCGACTTCCGTTTTCAGTTCTTTTATTTGTGCATGATTATATTGTTATGGTTCTGCATCATTATCGGCATGAGTATTTTATTTTTGTGCGGCTTGACTGTGATCGAGTTATATGCGATTTGCAAACCTTAGATATTTGAATGGTAGTTAAAGGATGGGCTCTATTGGAGAAGGTTACTTAGGATGCAGTAACTGTAGCATGCCTGGGAGGGACTTGGTATGTCTCGCTAGTTTGGAGTCGTATAGTTTTAGAAATGGACTGGTTAGATCCCTAACTATGGTAAGCTTGGGGTTCCTCAGCAGATTGATTATGGAATGGTAGCAAGGATTGGGATTTCTTTTTGAGCATTGAGCAGCGAGGTGTAAGTAGGATCAAAGTGGGGGAGAATCCTCCGAGTGTACAAGGGTATGAGCACGCAGATCCAAAATGAGTACGTGATCTCTGAGAGGGAAAAGAAGTAGTACAACGTTTGATGGATTGAGGAGTTCAGGGTTGGGAGTTTGAGAAACTCCCCATCAGTTAGTGCGTGTAGTGGTAATGGTTAGTACGTGGTTGGGAATTCAGGTTGGAGGATCGCTTGTAGGACTCGAGTGAGTCGGAATGAAGATCTTGAGGACAGATAGCATGAGATGCTTTCGTGTTGGTAGAGAATGGGAGAGGCAGCATGTAGAGCATGGTAGAGCGGCGGGAGAGCCGCAACTTTCTCCAGCATCGGTCAGTGGTGGAAGGTGATGCAAGACTACAGGGCAGCCGTAACATTCATTAGCAGTCAGAGATGGAAGGTGGTATAAGACTACGGGGCAGCCGTAGCATTCACTCGCAATCAGAGATGGAAGATGATGTAATACTGCGGGTAAGCCGTAGCATTCCATAGTAGCTTCGTTAGCGGAGTTGGGGTGAGGCCCTTATCTCCTAGTGATCAGATAGGGATCAGGAATGGGTAGTGGATGAGAATACTAGGGAGTTTGCCTGTATAGCCCTAGAGAGGTGAGACCATGGGAGAGGCCGCTCCAGGATGTAGTTGGGTGAGACCCGTGGGCGAGGCCCGTATGAGAGTAGCAGTATAGGTGAGACCTGAGAGCAGGGTTGCTCAGTAGTATGGTTGGGTGAGACCCGTGGGCGAGGCCCGTCGTAGAGTGGTTAGACAAGTGAGACTAGAAGGATAGAGGCGGGTGAGACCTGTAGGTGAGGCCCGTGAGTTTTAGTAGCACAGGTGGGACTTTAGTGTCAAGATAGGGGATCGAGGACCAAAGGGTTGTAGTGCCAGAATGGCAAAATAGATTGAGTAGTTATAGGCAGTCGAAGTTTCTTCGAAAGTCGCTGGGAGCGACTAGGAGTTGTGTTGGGGCTAGCGACCAGTGGGAGTCAGTAATCCAGATATTGATAGATTGGTAGGGACCAGGGTGGTATCGGTTCATCCGGAAGGCAGATAAGGAATAGCAGAAATTTCCAGTCAGTAGCAGTGTTGGTAAGCAGTCTATGGTGGAATTCAGTTAGTTGATCGTGGGGTGCTCGACACCAAATTATAGTAGAGAGAAATGCCCAGTGGATACTGGTGGTAATGACCCATACTGGAGGTATCGGGAGTAATGGATTTGGTGAAGGATAGGACCTTCACAGTGACAAAGGAAATAGTTGGTTATGGAGCATCGACTTGGGAAGGCAAGGAAACGCACAGGGAAAGAGGGGTCAAGGTTGACCCCTATGGGTTCAGTTGGAGTACTCGGAGAGTACCAGAAGGATTGTCGGTTGAGTAAGTTGTGTTTCCAAAATCTTCGGGGTCAAGGTTGACCCGAGATTATTATCCGCAAGGATGTATGGTCGTCACGAGGACCGGGCGAAAGGCCAACGATGGTAGGCAGCTGGTGTTGGATTAATAAGTAGAGTATTGAAAGCAGATCATAGGCGGTTGGCCATTGCAAACTTCGACGACGAAGTTTAGTTTAAGTGGGGGAGATTTGTAACACCCAAAATCAGGAAGGCCAAGCAAGGAAAGAAAACCCTAAGTCAAAGGGTCAACTCGTTGAGTCTAGGGAGGAACTCGACGAGTCGGAGCGGGAATCGGTGGATCGATTAAGTAACCGACTCGGTGAGTCGGCTAAGGGGACTCGGCGAGTCTGGTCTGAACAAGGAAAACCCTAATCTCGGGAGTTGTATCCTATATAAAGGGTGTTATGTCCCTTCCTCAGCCTCCATATCATCCTAAAGAGCCTATAAACCCTAGATTTCGTGTAAGCTTCCATCATTTGAGAGAAATAACTTTGGAGGAGGGAACATTTGAAAGGAACTTGAAGATCAAGAGGGTTGCTTCAAAGGAGAGGTGTAGATCCGAGATCTACTTCAGTTGGTGTACATCTTGGAGGTAATAAGTTGCTATCTTCTCTCCTTTGCATCTAGATCTATTTATTTGTTATAAGATTTGGGGGTTTTATGGTTGTTTGAGACCCAATTTGGGTTTGGGGCCTAGATATGTGGTTGCCACTTCAGATCTAGTGTTGGGATGGTCCATTATGTCGTAAAGCATCAGATATTGAGTAGTTGGTGAAGCCCTTTTGTCCTAAAACCTAGCCCTAGTGTGTTTTGAGCCTAGATCTCCTTAGTTATACATAAAGTTTGCAACTTTACGTAAGGATTGATCTTTGGAAGTATGGATCTATGATATGGAGCCCCTGCATGTCTCGAAAAGCCACTGAATGGATTAAGAACTGGAGCGACTCGGTGAGTCACATGGGTGGACTCAGCGAGTTGGATGAAGTTGGGCAGGAACTCGGCGAGTTGGAAGAACAACTCGGCGAGTCTGTTGAAGATTGCCTTGGACTCGGAGAGTTTGTTCTTGGACTCGGCGAGTCAAGTCGCGAAACCCCAAACCCTTCAAGTTTAGACTCGGATCAGCGAGTCGCGTGGGGACTCAGTGAGTTGGACAGGTAAGGACTCGGAAATCGGTAGACTCGGCGAGTCAGGGGCTGACTCGGCGAGTCGAGTCGCGAATGAAAGGATTATGAGCTAATGAACTCGGCGAGTCAGTTGGCAGACTCGGCGAGTAGGGTTGACTTGGAAGGTTGACTTTGACCAGGTTTAACTTTTGGAGATCAGTTAAGCTAAGTGATATATGTTTTGATATTGGTAGCTCGGGGAGCTAGTGGAGCAGCGGTTCAGGGAATTGCCGGTCAGCATCCAGAGGAGTTATCAACAAGTTCAGCAGTACCAGGTGAGTTTCCCGTTGTGTGAATGGGTCTAAGGCCATAATGCCGGCCCTTGTAGTTAAAAGTAGAAGACCCAATGGTTAGCCCTAGGTACAGTGTGCTAGAATGATATTCAGGACGAGGTCCAATGATAGCGGGCGGGTGCCCAAGGAAGGTTTTATGTGATAGTTTATACTTATTGTCTGTGTGATACTTGTATGTGCCTGGTAGGGAGGTGAGTGTGGGCGAGGTCCCATATCTCACCAATAGGAGAGTGTGGATGGTGTTCCACATCTTATTAGCAGCAGATCAGGGGCAAGGCCCATGTTAGGGAAAGAGTGAGTGTGGGATGCGCCCGAATCTCACTACCAGTAGGAGCATGGACGGGGTTCCATGACTCATCAGTAGCAGGACAAGGGTGAGGCCCAGGATAGGAGAGGCCTTAGGACATAATCCATTAGTATATGTTTAGCTTATGTGTTGTGATATGTTTATGTGCTATTATATGTTAGTGGGTGAGGCCTTGTGACAGGCGAGGCCTAAGTGAAACAGATCTGTGTCCGAGCGGGGCTTGAAGCCAGGTGGGGCCGGGAGCGGTGGGGCCGTTGTAGCGGGCGAGGCCCGAGGTAGGGGCGAGGCCTAGAATAGCGAGCGTGGCCCAGTATGTGCAATATGTGGTTATGCATGGTGTGTGGTAGGTTGGGAAACTCACTAAGCTTCGTGCTTACGGTTTTCAGTTTTGGTTTCAGGTACTTCCGATAGCGGAGGGAAGAGCTCGGGGTGATCGCATGGCACACACCATAGATTAGTCAGCCTAAGAATGTTTTACTCTAATAATGAACATATGTTTTGGAAATTAATACTCTGATTATGTTTTGGATTGATGATTATGCTTTAAGTAATTTTTTATTAAAAGAAAGTTTTAGTCTTAAATTTTGGGACGTTACACTTCACTAATGGGTTCCCACTGGAACAAAAGTCTCTCGGTACTCCACTCACCACTTCACAACTCGAGTCTCAACATGACCAAAAATTAGGACATCATACTCGGGTACCTCGGTACGCCATCATAGCATCTCACGTTGTCTTGCTTCAACCACTGATCTTCCACTTACGCAACTCGAAACATTGAAATGCTCCTATCTCCCAATGGAAATACAGAGGAATTGTCAGCGACTGAATACACATTGACGAAAATACGAAGATCCATCCTCTACTGATCACCATCCATAGGAAACTACTCATACAAACTCTAGAATTGTTTGACAAATCAACTGCTCCCCCTTGTGGAGTATAGATCGCAATCTATACTTGTACCCACAAATCTCAGCTATTGCACCCTGAACTTAGCAACCCAACCACCTCGAACTCAACATTTGAAAACCCAAAAAATTCCCTAGCCCCATTAACTCCTCTGACCAATGGCCACCCGCCGTGGATTCACTCATCCTTCTTAAGCACATACTCATACATAATCCCGCCTTGCACCTCACCTCATCTACCAATAACCCAGGTCTCATGTGTTTGCGCCGCAGATCCCCATAACTAGTTCTCTACCCACACTTAAACGAATCGTTGATCCTTCCAATAGAATACCCAGTTCTCCCCCACTTAGGGTTTGAACCATCATCAATTGGCATACTTACAATCTACTCCATACTGTTTTACCAGGTACGTTACACTTGACTCTTGGAACGTACCACGTAATCAATCAATGATCATCCCAATGGGAACCACCCAACTCCAAATATCCCGCTATTCAGTGCCTCTACTTCATCTCGAAGCCTCAGGCCGACACACCGTTGGACACCCTCAACTGGTTCGAATAGACCTAACCCTCAATCTCCAAATAACACACGATCACGCACCTCGTCACTGATTCCTCGACCAGCCTCCCATCACGGGAATCATCCTACAAACAAAAGACTTCACTCTCATAGTCGATCCGCTGCATAACCATGAAAGTCATCATCTTGATACACTCCCCTCGTTTTCCGGCAACAGTTGCTGATATACGACTTAACAAACTCAAACAAGGCATACATGATCCCTTGCTGGTCACCATACCCACTGATGATTCCTTCATGACATAGGAATGCAATCCAATGATCTCGTACAACAAAATACTCTTGGTGCCAATATCGCAACTACCTGGTGCCCCACAGGGTCTTCTTTTAATCTCTGACATCAGAAACTCACTCACCCATCCTCTCAAAATGCGAAACAGGAACAATATAATCCTCAACATAGAACTTTGACATCACAGGCCATCGCCTAACCACTTATCTCAGACAGCAATTCTCCACTATGCATCATCTCCTCCCCTTATTTGAGTCTTGCGACTCTAACTGGCATCTCACCAGTCAAAACCCTCGATCTAACTCAGATTTTCCCACCTAGGGCATAATCCATTTAAACTCAACCAACATGGCCCTCTGGCCCCACAATCTTCCATATCCACTCCCAGACTGGACAATCACAACCGGATAACTGATAAAGGCGAAAACACACTCTGCTACAAATCATGGTACCCGAACCATGTTATTTCTCCTCATCCTGCTTCTCAGAACCTCTGGGATTCTCCCTGCTTCAAGTATGGGTCCTTTGCTTTCAGTAGTACAGGCCCATACTACCAGCCACAGCTACCCATACTTTCCACAATGATCCTCTCAGATTTTTTTTTCTTTTTTTTAAATGGCTACTCAACCTCCTCGATCACATTTCCCGTTACACATGTTCGCTCTCAAGCAAATACTCACCTCTAAACAGCGTACTCATCGGTCTAGGATTACTTTCTAGGTTCGCACACTTCTCTGCCATCAGCTGCTGAAGAACTCCTCGTGATGCCAACCATCTACCTCCTGAATATCTTCATATTCACTTAGTAGCTAACTCCCATCATTCGAGAGTTCCACAAAGCACAAAGCAAGCAGCATTCGGGCATTGAATACCAGCATATGAAAACCACTCTAGCATACCAATCCACTCGCTCTTCTCATAACTCAAAAGCCATCACCGAACCCATGCAATCCTTCCTCTCGTGGATCTCTAACTACTCTCTCAGTAGATTCCTCAAATGCTCTTCTAGGTATCTCTCCTAGATTACTCCTTGACTCAAGACTCTCTCTAAAAGATTCATGCTAAGTGCTTCTACTCAGAACATACAGGGAAAATAGCAGATAATATCAATCAATGGCATCTCCTAGGCTAAGGCATCATGAATCAGGCAACTCTAGCCCTAATTTCTGAAATACCTAGCCTATCCTCTAGCATGCAGCTCTAGTATCTCATAATAATCTCATAAAATAAACAAATAATGGTATTTTGGGAAATCACCATTCGGGCTCTAGCTGATTGTACACACTGCTTCATCTCGATTTCTCTTTAAGACTCTTACTCGTTTTAGAAAAGAAATCATTTCCTTTTAAAAATTTTCTCAAATCCTCAGTTTGAGTTCAGAGATACCCAAGAGCACGTCTGAATCACTCTAACCAAGGCTCTGATACCAACTTGTAACACCGTAAATTTTCATACAAAATTTCCATTTTAAAAATCACATAAATATCATCAATCTATATCACAAAATCTGAATATATCAATTATCAAAACACGTGTTCATAATTATTTAAATAAAATCCATGATCCACGAACACAACTCCATCTCGTGTGTACAATCAAGCTGGCGCCATCCTGTGATCATGAGAAGTACCTGAAACACATAACACATAACACGGTACACACGAAGCTTAGTGAGTTCCCGAAAATACCACATACAACTCATTAGCCACTCGAGGCTATAACTCTGTAAGACCCTCTTGGTCAATGTGTCTTAACGGGACCCTACAGTCCCACAACTCTGGTGGACCCTCTGGTCACAACTCTAGGACCCTTTGGTCCTAACTCTGGGACCCTCTGGTCCTAAATCTGTAAGCTCATAATACTGATACATAACATAAATCACATATACGCAATACAAGATCTCACAGTACTCAAGTAAACACATAAGATCAACATACACACAGATTACTATAACAACATAAGTCACAAAGACAGTATGCATGATAACACATGACACCTTATAAACAAATAAGACCCTCCGGTCGATAATGTGCTAAGACCCTCCAGTCAATAACACGAATAAGACCCACCAGTCACAATCAAGTCACCACACAGGTAAGTATAGTGAGAAGACTTACCTCGGATGGCAGACAAATCCTATAAGTGCTGCTGTTGTACTCTGGCTTCTAACACTGAGCCAAACCCACAATTAACCCCATTAGAATCTAAGACCAAACCCTCACACATTCGGTCCAAATATGGTCCACCAATCCGGTCTAGGAATAACCCAAGCCCAATGGGCCCACCAAGGCCCAATACCAAATGGGTCTATAAGAGTCCACTAATGGCCCAACTATGGCCAAATTTTCCAAATTGGGCCCAAACCTCATACGGGCCTTGCCTTTAAGTCCATATAAACATACTAGTCCACATGATAGCTCTTGGATGGCCCATCAATAGCCCAAACACCAAAGCCCAAAAGAAAGGCCCAACTCAAGGCCCAAGCAAAATTAGGGTTTTCACACGAAATGACGATTAGGGTTAAGTGTTCTCACTTAACCCATTAAGGACTTAACCCATTACGTCTATTATTCTACTAACCCATCATACAACGGATATTGGCATGAGTCATGAATTCAGTCCGCTGGTCCAAACGCGGGTCGAAATAGGTCCAAACTAGCAAACCCAAAATTCATGTTTTCTAAACCCTAATTAGGGTTTTTAGCCCAATAACCATCCAGCTAGCCCATATCAAGAATTTTGGGCCAATTAGGGTTCACTATGCCAAGCACCACCCACTACTACCTCAGGTAGTGGTGGTTAGTGGCGGCTCACGGCGGCGGCCACCATTACCAATGGTGGTAGCTTGATATCTTGACTCAAAAATCACATATATCACATTACACAGAATGCACACACACACACACACAGCCACCCTCCACGGCGGCAGGAGGCGGCAACATGGAGGCAGGAACAAAAATAGGGGCGGCAGCCACCATGGTTGGTTGGCATGGTGGTTGCTGCGGCTTTCCGGCAGCCTACACATAAACATATTCGAATGGATAAGTTCCCTTAGCCATCCTAAGATAAACATGCCCCACACACACCGGAATACACACTACACCGCTAGCCTCACGGCGGAAGGTGGCAGCCTAAGGTCTCAACGAAAAGAAACTGCCCGGAGCAACGATGGCGTCGGGAATCGAGAAGGTAACGAAAGAAAGAAAAGGACATCTTACCGGCGGAAGGGGATGTAGCAGCAACATGAACTCGTCGGTCTTCACAGCCACCAGCGGAGGCAGTTTTCGAGGTTGGCTCCGAGTTCCGGCTTCTCTCTTCGTCTCCGGCAGCAAAGCGTGCGGTGGTGATGCTCAACGGCGAGGCAGCCGACGACCCTATCTGATCGGAGCAGCGGACAAATGGAGAGGTGGTGGCGGCTGGTCATCATACATGACAGTTGGAAAATATGGTTAGGGTTTGGGGAGTAATAAGTTAATGGGTTTGATCCACCGCCCATTCTCACAAGATTGCCATATTGACGCTTTTAATCCCTCCTCCCTTTATTCTTTTCAAATAACATCCGAAATTTACCATATAGCCCCCACCACTCCAAAGTTCATTCAATTTGAGTCCAAAACTTACTTAACAACCCCTATTTTCAAAAATGCTTTCATCATAGGTCCCAAAAATACCAATCAGCCCCTTAAGCCTTCAAATCTTTTCAAATTAGTCCATAGCTTACACATTTAACCCCCAAAATCCAAAATTACATCAATTGACTCCCCGACACCCTCACCCCGCTAAATATTATTTATTTATTAAACGGGATGTTACACTGACATATTAAAGTAAAATGGAATTTCATTAAGTTAGGAGTTGACTATGGTTATCATTATCAGCTATCTGACATGTACATATAATTAAGTCATTCTGATTTAGATATGAACAACCTTGAATTGTCCATAAAGCAGTTACATGGCATGTTGAGGGCCTTTAGTAACTAACATGGCAAATCATAAAAATTCGAACTTGAAATGCTCATATATTCACTATTGTGAATGTAAGTGTCAAGAAGAAAAAAGCCAATTGCCCATGGATAAATGGTGGTTTGAATTTGTATACCTAATTCCGACCCTAAACACTAAGGACAAAAGGAAGGCATATTTTGAGACATGTTAAGTATAAAACTAGAATGATCGATTATATTCAATACAGGTAAAAGAATCAAAACACAGAAAGAAGATCAAAGTTGTGTCGAATGATATGCACAACCTTAGAAGAGCTCGATGAAGAACTGCTACTGTAAAGGCTGTATAGGGTTTACAATATTGACGCTCACAAGATAAGGTGCATGCATGCACTTTAAATAGTAAAACCCTAATAATAAATAAATAGTTGGACATACCCAACCCTCTATACAAAATGGATTAAACATTAAATACACAATAACGCAACCCATATGAGCCAATAATCTCCCCCTTTGCTTCAATTAAGGCAGGAGACCTTCAGGGTTGACTACGCCTCTGAACTTCAAAAAGCTTCGATACAATGCTCAACAAGGCCTTGCGAAACTGGATATACCAAAGGATCATATCGGAGAAACACTTCTTATCCCTTTTATGATTTTCTTTGCATTTATCCATAAAATCCAAAATGTATTGCAGGAAAGAAGTGGAGTAAAAATGCTTATCTGCAAGATATAAGAAAACTTTGTGGAAATCAACATCTGTTCGTTCTTTGATTTGAAAAGTCATGCACCATCCTTCCTTTCGTATTTTCCCCAGCTTCATTTTCTCAAAATCTTCTGGAGCTTCCTTGGGGAATACAGTCAGCCTCTTTCGTTGAACTGTTGCAATCTCAATGTCCATTTTTCCAACACCTTGAATGTAAGAAACTAACATTCACTTGAGATGAGCAACAATGGGTTCATACTTTTGTTCATCCTTAAGCAACATATTAAGCAACAAAATCCAATCGTACAGGTTCAAGAAAGGTAGATCAACAAGTGTAAACTCAAATAACTGACTCGTAGAACCTCTAGCAACCTTAAAACAAGCATTTGGGAAGCTATTAGTTTCAATTGGACCTAAAACCTTCACAACTATTATCTTTTTCACACTCCAAGTTTCATACCGAGGCTTCATGTGCTTTAAGTAGAAGGAGAAGAGTATATGGCCAACACCATTGTTAGTCAGAGGAACGTTCGCAACTTTGATGAAGCTACGAAACTTGAAGGCTTTCGGTGTTATTGGAAGATCAAGTTGCGAATCTTGTGTGTTTTGCAAGTCGAAAGATACAACCGACTCTAACCAATATTTGCTGGGATTATCTATAGCCTCATACATAATTCATTCCAAAAGTCCACAATTGAAATAAAATCTTCCTACTTTCCAAAGCAACTTGAGCTTCTCGTTCAACTTTCTCTTTCTCTTCTGCTTCTTTGAAAATATAATTGTGTTCATCTATTTAAGCTTGACGAGCCTTCTTTCGTTTCAGCTCATGCTCATTAGGCTAATCCTCTTCAGTGTCATCAATGATATTTTCTTTACCTCTAGAACTCGAAGCTACATTAACCTTTGGTTTGACTTCTGACTTTGGCTTTATAGTTGTATCGGTTGATTTCGAGGTTTCTTTTTTAGATTGCTTCACATTGTCTCCCCCTTGTTTCGAAAGTGTGTCAGACTCCGAAATTCCCTTAATCTTGTTGAGCATCGCGAACACAGGCCTAAGTTTTTCAGGCAGATGCTTCATGACAATGATCGTGATTAGAAAATCACGAGTCTCAGTGATGTCTGTGAGTAAGGCGTTCACATCGTCAACACAACTCTTCATCACAGTTTTTTCAAATAAGAGCGTATTAATCTACTTTTCAACATGTGCCAGCTTGACAGATAGAATCTTCACCTTTTCTGTTTTGACGGCGAGCTTATCCATGATTTTGTTCTCTATAGACAAATCCTCATGATGTTTGTCTATTTTGGAAGAGATGGAAGAGTGAAACTTTTGGTTGTTAGTTTTAATTCCAGTGCAAACACTCTCAAGATGATCCTTCTCGGAACGAAGGGTAGATCCAAGACTAGTTATCACTACATTCGCCTTTGTAGTGTTCATCTCAAAAGAAGTCTGAAATGTACACATAAAGGATCGAGCACCAGAAATTAGTTTATCGACTTTTTCGGTAGTCTCCTTGCAAACATTCGCAGAGTCGTCAACAACCTTTTTGTTTTATCCAGGTTCGCAGAGTGTTCTTTCGTCAACGTTTCAAAGAAGACCTTGACAGTTTCTTGAGAGTAGTCACCACGAGAGGATGTTTTGGTGGACTCAATTAACGAATCCAACTTTTCAGTCAGTGCCTTGGACTTCCCTCTGGTGACTAGAGCTTCATCATCATTCTCTGTCCGGATATTGAATGGACTATAGGTAAACCCTCTAAAATCGTCTTCATCATCACCATAAACGGTATCTGGATCATCTTCGCGTAGAGGAGAGATGGGAGGATTAGATGACCAAGAGTGAAACCTGAAGCTCCTGCCCCCGCATGAAATGCGTTGACAGAAACTTGAGGTTCACTAGTAGCTGTGGTTGTGGTCACTGTCGAATCTATAAACAGTGGAGTGGATTGTGCAACAGTAGCTTGAGGTTGTGAAACTCCCATAGAGAAACTTGGAAATGGTGCAATAGTGATTGGTGTCGTAGTAGTAATGGGAGAGTGAGGAGGAGTAGTTTGTTGAAAGAAGTCATCAGTGAGGGGAACAAATTCAGGAATTGAAAAATTTACCTCTAGATTCGTACGTATTGGGTCTCAAACTTGGGGTTGCGAAGTCGCAACAACGTCATATTGTTCGTGCTGTTCGATGCGAATCTCAGAAATAATGTTGGATTGAGACTCCTCATCATTACTTAGGGTGGGAGTTCACGGCTTGCGAGCCGCTCGCTTGACCTTCTTCATGGGGGTCTGGGCAGTTTCGGGTGGACCAGCCTTAGCAGTTCTTTTCTTTCCGCTCTTCTTTGGTTTGTCAGCCTCCTCGAGAACCTTGCGAACAACATCTGTTATTCGTTGAAGAACAGAGGCCGGTAGACTACGATAGGTTCACATAACTTCACTCGATGTAGGAACATTGTGAAGCATCGCCTCAGGGATGGAGCCGATGAATGTGAATCTTGAAGTATCAACCAAGATGATGTTGGTGGTGTGGAAAATCTGAATAGCAGCCATACTGGAACCTTCTATGACTGGGATGTTGCGCTGATACATAGCTCTTTAAACCACGAGAATGCGAAAACGAGCACAAGAAATCTCGTTATCTTGTGTAGTCGAAAGGGTATTTTGGACTAGTTGAGCCCAAAGCACTGAACCATTTTCGAGGTTCACATTAGAGTAGACACTATACATGATGGTCATGAATAGTTTGCTTACACAGTCTGAGGCGGTTACCCTCTCAGAGAAGCTTTTGAAGAGAAGGGTAAAAAGACCATTCCACATTGGTGGCAGATTTGGCTTCTTGAACTTAGAGACGAAGGTCAAAACCTCCCTGTATCCCATTTGGTAATAATCTCCAAGATTGCAGAGTTTGAGATGGATTCTGGGTCAACTAGGTCACGCGCTTGTGGAAGCCCTAGCAGGCTACAAAATCATGACTTGGTGATGTGGGTTCTCTTTTTTTTCGACTTCAAAAGTGATATGTTCTTCCCTTTGTTGATAGCTTGCACTCGAATACGCCTTAGATAGATGAACCAAGGGTACGATTTCTGATTTCGTTAGTACGATGACCAGTGGGGAATAACAGGAGTCACTCGATGAGAGGTTGAAGAAAACCATCACACTTGGACGGATCAAGGTCCATAGTGAGATTCTGGTTAGCCTTGATGGTAAGAAGTGAGGATTGAGCCATTTGTTCTGCGATGGAAGGGGTTTCTCAGGATGCTGCCATGGATACTTAGTGGAAAAGGAGAGGAATGGTAGAGAGAGAAATCACCGGGAGTATTTTGAGGTGTTTTTGAAAGTAGTAATGAACATCTAAACGTCGAAAACCCTTTTATACCATTTGATAGGAGAGAGAGAAATTCGATGGTTGGTTTTATCAAAACACTGAAAAGTCGCCTAAAAAAGCGTGAGTGAAAGCTGTGACATGATGTACCATGTGTCAGGCGGCGTGACATCAACATCAGTTTCAAATTTTCATACGCCCAAATCTTATCCTTTTAAGATGCCATTTCAGTTACGACCTTTTGCAACCGATTCAGTTACATCCTTTCGAAAGTAATCGCCATCAATTGTTCTACGAAACTGAAAGTAATCATGACTACCACGAACCAGACTTTAGAAAATCACAAGGACCTTCGTACGAGAGTATGCCAGAGATAAAGAAATAAATCAACATTATTATATGGGATTCTAGTGATGTCTGTTAAGACATAAAGTAGATGGATCCGGAGCAATGATCGCTTCCTTCGGAGTCAAGAGAGACTCTAAAGTGTCTGTGTGGTATCCCATTAAATTACGATCATCTGTTTGTTGAGAAAAAGTGAAAGGCTTCTTTTCATTAAGCTTATAGGGTGGCTTCATCTTCAACCAAACAACGTAACTTGAGATAAGTCTGAATGTTCGGATGAAGTACTTTTCTGACCAATGTAGCCATAAGAACAAGTATGCTTTGGAATCATTTTAAGTGACTTGAATAAGTATAGAAATCTCAAGAAAAAAACAAGATCTATTCGGAAGAAACGTCTTAGGACTAGAACACTTCATTAAGATCGAAAAAAAAAATAAAAAGAGATTTCATGGTACCGACCACGAAGGTGGACATTCGTTAATTCCTTGGTGAAAAATCTAGAATAATTTTAGAGTTCACCGTCAATTCTTAAATATGTATAACCGTAAACCTCAGTGGTAATCTCTGAGAGTCACAAGGGTTACGTTCATGAATGCGAAAGTGATGGAGAAGTGGTAATGTCTGAGAGTAAACCTCAGTGGTAATGTCTGAGAGTCTCAAGGGTTATGTTCATGAATGCGAAAGTGATGGAGAAGTTGTGGGAGGTGGTTTCAAAGAAAAATGTACCTCTACTATGCGAAAGTGACCAAGCAATCCACTCTTAACTCAGTATGAGAAGAGTAAGGTAGCACATGACTTATTGAATGAATAGCCTGGTTGGGAAGAAACGATTGGTGTTATCGATTCATTAAGGCTTCAACATAGAGTCTTAGAGGCTTCAGACTACATGCATGAGCGTGCTTCTAGGAAAACTTAACTAGTGCGTAGATTCAAATTTTTTTACCTATCCCATCATTCATAATTGAGATCATCATGACATGTGTCTTCAATTCTTCTCAATTATCTAGTCTTTTTGGTATTTTTTAATATTTCATGAAAAGAAATAAGAAATTGAAGATAAAGAAAATAATTTTGTATTTTTGTTATTCTGAAAAGAAATAAAGTATTTTTGGATTCTCGATTTTCTGGAAAAGAAATAAAGACAGAATAAAATAAGTAGCAATAAATAAAATGTATAAAGGATACATGTAGTTCCAAACCACAAATGAATAGTAGACTGAAAGTCACTACGAATGTTCGCACCAATTCGCCGTTCAACCAAAACTTTGAGACTGCGAAGGTAGTTTTGGAAATTATTCAGCCTCAATCATTCCTAAGCCTTGAAGAATGCGATTAAAGGTTTGTTCAAGTAAGGCTTTTGTAAAAATGTCAGCCAATTGCTTAACGGATCTAACAAAGTGAATCTCGACATTTCCAGCTTCCACATGATCTTTGATGAAGTGACACCTCAGTGCAATGTGTTTGGTCTTGGAGTGTTGCATTGGGTTGTGACATATGCGAATGGCGCTTTCAGAATTGCAATACAAGGGAATTTGCTTCATGTTAATGCCATAGTCACGAAGCCTACTTTGAATCCAGATAACTTGTGAATTACAAGAGGCATTGGCTATGTACTTTGCTTCATCAGTTGATAGGGAGACGCAAGTTTGCTTCTTTGATTGCTAACTAACAAGTTTCTCATCAAGAAATTGACAACCTCCTATTGTACTCTTTCGATCTAGACCGCAACCTCCGAGATCAGCATCCGAAAACGCTTGCACAAAGAACCCTAAACTGAAAGGGTACCATATTACGAGTGAGGAGGCTCGTTTAAGATACCTGAATATGTTCTTGAGAACGGTCCTGTGGGGTTCACGAGGATTTGCTTGAAACTTGGCACAATAGCAAATAGAAAACATGATGTCTGGACGGCTAGCAGTTAGATACATCAATGAATCTATCATTTAATGATAGAGTTGAGAGTGTCATATCAACAACTGGTTTTTCCAAAGATGGTGTTAGTTTCGTTCCAAATGCCATTGGAACCTTCACCTTCGAATCTCCCACCATTCCAAACTTAGCAAGTAAGGTCTTTTTATAAGCCTCCTGATTGATAAAAATTCCTTCCTGACTCTGTCTTATATTCAAACCAAGGAAAAAGTTAATTAGACCCATGGAGCACATCTCAAACTTACTTTCCATTAACTTTTAGAACTCAGTAGTTAAGCTGGGATTAGTGACCTAAAGATGATGTCATCAACGTAAATTTGGACGATCATCCAGTGGTCACCATATTTCTTGCGAAAGAAGGTTGGGTCGACCAATCCTTTTTTAAATTTAGCCTATTTTAAAAAGCGAGTAAAAGTTTTCATACCAGGCTCTGTGGAGCATGCTTTAGACAATAAACTGCTTTGTCCAGAATATAACAGTGGTTCATACATTTTTCGTTTATGAACCCTGGTGGTTGTTCCACATACACTGTTTCTGCTTGTTCCCCGTTCAGAAAGGTACACTTGACATCCATCTGATATACTTCAAAGTTCTTGTGTGTTGTATATGCCAGGAAGATGCGAACTAATTCTAGTCTTGCAACTGGTGCAAAGATTTCTTTGTAATATATTCCTTCTTCCTAGCAATACCCTTTAACAACTAGTCGCGCCTAGTTTCGCATCACATTTCCCTCTTTGTGTAACTTGTTATGAAATACCCATTTTAGACCAAAAAAATACGCATCCTTCGGAGTGGGAATTAGTCTCCTGACCTTGTTATGTTCAAACTCATTGAGTTCCTCCTGTATTGCTTGCACCCAATCAGAATGATAAAGAGTAATCTAAACATTTTTTGGTTTAACTTTGGAGATAAACAAATTGAACATGGAAAATTCCATTTTAGAGAATAGCAGAGTCTGATTCGCCTTGTGTTGTGCCCTCGTACGAACTCCTGTAGGGGATTCTCCAATTACTTTGCGTTTTGGGATAATCTTTGGTCCATTTGGTCAAAGGAGGGTAATTTGTATCATATGTAGGATCAATTTCAATATTTACATCCTCAAATTCTGACTGCACATCTGAATCATCATTCATATTTTCATTCTCCCCCTCGAATGATGTATGTTCTTCTTCATTCAGAGTTGAACCCTCCCCGTGGAGTGGTGGTTCTATGCTGATTTCAGGTGTTTGTTTCTCCCCCTGAATAGGTGTATGAGATGAGGAGGATGAAGTGAAACCCCCCTATGGTGTAGCATTCACACCCTTTCATTGAGATGGAATTTCAGAGTCTTTCGGAGTGGGGTTCTCGTGTTCCATATCTTTTGCAGCATCATTAATAATCTTTTTCAATTCGTTTTCTTTGTTATTTTTTGCCTTAGATTATGAAGAGATCGCCTTGTCAGGTTCGTCAAAGAAGTTCATGAATTCCTCATAAAGGCTAGAGAGAGGAATTGTCATCGGATTTTTCACAAGAATGATTTCCTCTGATTGAGAGTTGACCTTTTGATACTTCTTAAGATAAGGGTCATCAAAGGTGACATAGTAGGTTTCTTCGATTCTTTTTGATTTTTTGTTTAGAATTTGATATGCCTTCAACGTTAAAAAATACCCCAAGAAAATTCCTTCGTCAGCTTTCGCATTGAATTTGTTCCTTTGTTTGTTAGAGTTAAAGATGAAGCACTTGGAACCAAAGACATGGAAAAACTTAACATTAGGTTTTCTATTATTAAAAATTTCATAAGGGGTAATGGAAAATCTTTTATTGAGGAAAGATCGGTTTTCCATGAAACAAGCTGTGCTAATAGCTTCTGCCTAGAAGTAGAGTGACAGGTTCACAAATGATAGCATAGTTCTAGCAACTTCGGACAAAGATCGGTTTCGCCTTTCAACGACCCTATTTTATTGAGGAATGTAAGTAGCTAAAAAGTTTTGAGTTACTCCTTTCGCAGTTTGAAAATTTTCAAACGCTTGGTTTTTGAATTCCAAACCGTTGTCACTACGAATGTTACGAACCAACTTTCCTAGTTGTATCTCAATCTTCTTTATAAAATCCTTTAGCTTGGGAGTGGCTTTATAGCCATACTCTATGATGAAGAGTCAGTAACCCTCGACTATCATAATCAAAGGAAGCCACCTGACCCAAATGCGCTCACTCTTCCGGTGATGTTCCTTTATAGCCTCTATCTAAGCCTCATGAATCCACTACAAAAGCATACTAATCACTTTCATCCTCAAACAAGTATCTTTGATCAGAGCCGCAACCACCTTGTGGCTAAGAGCATCAACCGCGACATTGGCCTTCCCTGGATGGTAAAGGATCTCATAATGATAATCCTTCGCCACATCCAACCACCGGTGTTGCCTCGTATTTAGATTCAACTGATCGATTAGGTACCTCAGGCTCTTGTTATTCATGTAAATAGTATAGCGAAACCCAATGTTAATACCGCCAAATCTTGAGCGCAAAAACCACAGCCCCAAACTCCAAATCATATGTCGGATAATTCGTGTCATGAGGCTTTAGCTACCTCGAAACGTAAGCGATTGCGTGACCCCTCTGCATCAGAACTGCACGCAAACCCATGATCAACGCATCATAATAAACCACGAAGTCGTGAACACCCTCTGGAAGGGTCAAAATGGACACCTCACAAAATCTCTACCTTAGGTCTCAAAAGCTGCCTGCTGCTCAAGCCCCTAACAAAAAGTGACGGTCTTCTTTGTCAACCGATTCAGAGGAACCGTTATCTTAGAGAAATCCTGAATGAATCTCCAATAGTAACTTACTAAACCAAGGAAACTCCGATTCTCAGATGGAGACCTTGAACCTCCTACCTCATCATGGCCTTGACCTTGGCAAGATCGACCAGAATACCATTCTAGTTGACAAGGTGCCCCCGAAACTGCACCTCACGCAACCTAAACTCACACTTGGAGAACTTTGCATAAAGTCTCTGCCTCCTCAATGTAAGTCCCTAATTTGCCTGTGTATCAGTCAAATCCGTTTGATGGTGCGGAATCCCAATCAAACGGATGATATCAGATAAAATAAAAGAGAATGAGAAGAAGAAAAAGATGAATCTCGATTGTATTAATGATATGAATTAAAATCCGGATACAAGAGATTCACACACACATAAAGCTCCCATTTCTCTCCTCTCTGGCCGTAAACTACTTTTCGTGTTCATCAATCATCAATCTCTACTCCTCACCCTAACACCTCTATTTATACATGTTGGATATGGGCCGGAAACAAATGGGCCGTAAATGAGTTTACGGCCGTAAGGTGTTTACGGCCGTAAACTCAGCCGTAAACATGGCCATAAATTCATAAATATTACACAAAAATAATTGCCTAGAAAAGTAAAGTATAAACCATATTTTTGACCCAACAATCTCCCCCTTGGTTTAGAGCTTTCTTTTCTTAATGACTCAACAATTTCCCCTAAAAGGTAGCTAGCTCTTCTTGTCAATCTTCAATGAGAGCTTGGCTTCAGCTTAAACCTTCAGTTTCTTCACAACATCAGGATGAACATATGAATCTTCAATGAATGACTTCATCTTGAGCACTTGAGGTTTTCTTCAGAATTTGACATTGAACGCCCATTGGGTGAGGAGGCTTGACGTACTGATTCTTGAAAGATAGGGCTTTTAGCTTGAGAATCTTCAGAGAGAACATCAGAGAGAACAAATCTTCTAGATCTCTTCAGCAGGTACAACAATAGCAGCAGACTGATTGAGGAGGCTTCAATGCAATCCGTCACATAATCTTCAAATGCAGCTTCACCTTGCTTCTGGGGTTGAAAGATTGAATGTTGAAAGAATGATCTTCATTTCTTGCTCCTTCGAATGCGAATTCTTCGATGCTCACGGACGAAGCCTTTGGCTCAGAAATCTTCAACACAAACTCCATGAGTCTTATCTATACCTGAAATTGCTTTTCAAGACAAAACAAAACTAAAAGAAAACTTAGCACACAAATTAAAACAGAAACAAAAATATTTTTGGTTTTTTTTTCTGAACAAGAAATAAAACAGAAATAACACTATTTTTGGATTTTTTAGTTTTTCTGATTTTTTTTAATTTTTAATTCTCCCCTAATATTTAAATTAGAAGAAACTATAATAAATTTAACAAAAATAAAAATGATATCCAACTTTAAGAGTGATTTGGGATTAAAGTTTTTAGACAGCCTTTATCCACTTGTCGGTACCTTCCATATTCACATCTTTGTCTGGTCGATCGTCGGTATTGTTGTCCACTTAAACACGAAAAATTGTGACAAATTTAAGACATACTATTTGTTACAAGACAAGGTGAACTTAAGTTCCTAAAAATTATATCTGATCCTAATTCCTTAGATACTATATCTTAAGGACCATTCATCTAACGACAACCAGGGATATTGTCGTCCACCTAAATTGAGCAACGTGATCTATAGACAATCTTTGAGTGTTCAATTTTAATTGTACTGGAACGTGTTTTCCGCTTCCTGATATGCCCCAGCCATCAAGAACTTCTAGAGTACTCCTTACACCGGGTGAGCAGACAACCATTCAGAGAGAGAAGAGATTCAGAATTCTATTGCTAACTACTTCAGAGGGGTTGAGAAGAAGAAGGTTGCATATGTTGTGTACCAGGTCGGATTAGAAGTCGCGCAAAGGAGACAACATATGGCTAACAGATGAGAAGTATTTCACACATATATTTCACACACATATATATATATATATATATATATATATATATATATATATATATATATATATATATATATATATATATATATATATATCCTGTAGAGAAATAGAGTTGCATATGTTGTGTACCAGGTCGGATTAGAAGTCGCGCAAAGGAGACAACATATGACTAACAGACGGAAAGAAAGAAAATGATATTCTACAGACCTAATTTATCGGAATTTACCAGTCGCCCCATCCAACCGGAATTAAGGACAGAATCCGCACATCGAGGAAAAGTTAAACCACGGTTCCAAGTACGGGTTCATTTAATGTGACGAGTAGATTCCCATATATATCTCCCTGCTCAACCTATCTGAGCGTCGTATTGTCAGGCTGAACGTATCTAACTAGGTCAAGATTTGTCAAGTCTATAAATTTCCTAAGTTCAACTCTGCCTAGTTATGTCCATTTAAAATTTTTCGTGCCTACCGACACATCAAGTCAGAGCATAGAACCTTCAACTTCGGGTACGTTATGCAGACTCAGGTTGCCTGTTATCACATTTTCATATCACTTCCCAAAACATCTCCCTCAAGCACATTTCATAACCAACATTTTTTTTTATTTTCTGATTTTCTGATGTTTTTGGATTTTTTTTTTAAATTTTGATTTTGTCTTTCAAGTTTGACCTTTATTTTTAAACATTGACTTTTTCGTTTAACCTTTAAAATTTCAAATTTAACTTTTCGGTTTGACTTTTAAGTTTGACTTTTCAAGTTTGATTTTTGAGTTTAATTTTTTTTTATTTTTGACTTTCAAGGTTGTTTTAAAAAAAAAGGGCATTTTAAGTTTGACTTTTAAATTTTATTTTAGCTTCTAGTTTTTTTAATCGATTTTAAGGTCTACGAGGGAATTTGAAAACATGAAAGAGAGTCGTCAGGAGACTATAAGACAAGATTTCAACTTTTTCGATTTTATCCCTGGAGAAACCCTCGAAACTCAGTTGCAGAGATTTACTACACTCACTACTGAGATGAATATAGCCGGGATCTTCTTGTCTAAATCTGAGATCAACAAAAAGCTATTGAATTCTCTTCCAAAATCGTGGGATATGAACATGGCCATCATCAAGAAGACAAAAGATCTAAATCATCTTAGTCTTGCTGATGTTATTCAAGAACTTGATGCTTTGAAGTGTAGAGAAACAATGAGTTCTGAAAACCTTCCGGTCAATGAAGTGTCATGTTCTCATTCATGTGAAGTTTCATATTCTCAATCATGTGAAGATACGATTAAATTTATTAGGGATCAAATTGATTTATTTAAAAGAGAAGTTGAGGACCTGAGATATGAAAGATATCAACTCAGGAAAGGATAGAAACCCCTGAAGGCTGAATTAGAAGCTAAAACCAAGGACTTTAGGAAACTTCAGGAAGACTACAGTAACAAATGTGAAAACTATGATTATGTAGTCAAACAAAATGCTGAGCTAGTGGCTGAAGTTGAATCTTTGAAAGGAAAGTTTGAAACTGCCAAACTTGATGTTAGAAAATATGATTTCTCAAGTGAGGTGGTTGCAAATATGATAGACCAAAGCATGCAGTTTAAAAGGAATCAAAACAAGGGTCTAGGGTATAATAGTGTACCTCCTCCTTTCAATCATAACTAGACATCCATCCCTATGACAAAGAACGAAATTGACAGGGAGGCACATCTTCAATATGGAAAACGAGCTGGATTTGTGTCAGGAGGAGTTATTAATTTTGAAGATACTAATGTTGCTACTTCATGTGCAGGTAAGGTAGCAGAAGATGAGAACAAGGAGAACACTATTGAACAAACCAATAACTCCTTGAACTCTAAATCTGTTGCTTCGAACTCGGCTGCTTCTAACAAACCTACCGTTGAGAAATACAGGCCACCAATTCCAACGCAACAGAGTTCTTGTGGCAAGTGTGCATGTGGGAACAACAAGAAACAAGGCAATGATACGCCACCAGGGGCAGGAAGAGATAACTTCACAGTGAAGAAAAAGACTTGCTTTCACTGTGGAACACCTGGACACATTGCCAGAAATTGTCCTAATCGTGCATATGTTCCCTACTATGCACAAGGCTGGCAGAACGCGCCAAGAGGGAGATTTTTCAAAAGAAACCCCTCAAAGTCACGTTCAGACCATGATGACTGGAACGCGCAGAAGGCCACGAATCAAACTCCAAAGGCCAAGAATCCGAATCCCAAGGGCAAGAAGGGAATGCCGGCCAAGAAGCCCAATCCAAGAGATGCCCCTGTGAAGCCAAGACCGGTTAGGTCAAAGTTATCTCAGCAGCCGGCTTCAAGTTCCAAAGCAAGCACTGAGCCACCCATCAGATCGAAAAAGAAATGGGTTAAACCCAGCTACAAATGGGTTCCAAAGGCTTACTCTCCCAAATATCCTAATGCTTCTAACGTTTCTACATCTTCTGTTTGCGACAAGCAGGATATGTCATGGGAGAGAGTATCGTGCGTCGATGACAAAGGTCGACCCAGTTTCAAAATGGACTGGGTTCCGAAGACCAACTGATCCCGCTCTGTGCTGGAGCAGCTATGGAGGCATATCATCAGACTTCGGTTTGTTGGTAGTGGCTGCTCCTGGCATATGATTGGGGACATCTCTCAACTGTACAATACTCAGAATTTTGTTCGAGAGTATGTGTCCTTTGCGGGAAAGGAAAGAAGGAAGGAAAGAAGGGATCACACGGGGTTAATTCTTAATGATATGAAGAATTTTTCGGATGTATTATGAGATTACGTGTGCTGTTCTCAGACCTTCTAGATGTAGATTCAATCGGTGAATTACGGTTTGCGTTTTCTTCTCTATACTCCTAAGTTTTTCTTAACCTGATTCGCTTTAAAGACTAATTTTTGTTTTAGGATAGTTTAAATTTGCGCATTTACTTTTGTTTCTCTCCTATGCACAAATTTAGGGGGAGAAATAAAAACAAAACAAAAATTTCAAAATTTTAAAAAAAAAATATGGTTTATACTTTACTTTTCTAGGCAATTATTTTTGTGTAATATTTATGAATTTATGGCCATGTTTACGGCTGATTTTACGGCCGTAAACACCTTACGGCCGTAAACTCATTTATGGCCCATTTGTTTCCGGCCCATATCCAACATGTATAAATAGAGGTGTTAGAGTGAGGAGTAGAGATTAATGATTGATGAACACGAAAGTAGTTTACGGCCAGAGATGAGAGAAACGGGAGCTTTATGTGTGTGTGAATCTATTGTATCCGGATTTTAATTCATATCATTAATACAATCGAGATTCATCTTTTTCTTCTTCTCATTCTCTTTTATTTTATCTGATATCATCCGTTTGATTGGGATTCCGCACTATCAAACGGATTTGACTGATACACAGGCGAATTAGGGACTTACACTCAAAGTCTCCAATACCTCCCTCATGTGCTCCTTGTGCTGCTCCTGGGTCTTAGAATAGACTAGGATGTCATCAATGAATACAATCACAGACCGATCTAGCATCGGCATACATATGTGGTTCATGAGGTCCATGAAGGTGGCTGGAGCATTGGTGAGGCCGAAGGGCACCACCACGAACTCGTAATGACCATAACAAATCCGGAAAACTAGGATGCACCCTGAAGCTTGTCAAATAAATCATCATACATTGGGAGTAGATAAAGGTTCTTCACCGTTAGCTTATTCAACTCCCGGTAATCACTACACATCCGATGAGACCCATCATTCTTCTTCAAAAGCAAGTTCGATGCTCCTTATGGAGAATTGCTCGGTCGAATGAACCCTTGGATAACAGCTCTTGCAGCTCTGTAGACAACTCTTGTACCTCTGGAGGAGCTAATCAATATGGTGCCTTGGCTATCGGCGTCGCACCAGGAACAAAGTCAATCGTAAAATCCACCTGCCACTCCGGAGGCACCCTAGGAAAATCCTCTGGAAACACATTTAGGTACTCTTATACAATTAACACATCATCCACAGTCGCCTTACCCTTATCTTAGAGATCCATAACATAGGTGACAAATCCATAACAACCCTCATGAAGATAACGTCTGACCTTAGCCGCTGAACATAGAATCGACCCACACTGAGTTTGAAGGGTCCAATTAATGGTTTTGTCTAGAATTTCATTGTAATAGGTTCTTTTGGGTCAATGAGCAATTTTAGTAGTTTATTTGTAGTTTACGGCCTTGTTATGAGTTTACGTCCGTAAACCCGAAGGCGGCTCAAGTCCACTATATATAGTTGCTTGCTAGGTCATTTGATGGTTGTTGATGCCACAGAGTTTACGGCTGATATAGAAAAGTTGTACCAGACGTTTTTCATCAATAGAAGCGTGTGAAAGCTTGTTCTGATTTCTGTTTCTACTTTGTTCTCATTATTATTGATTGTTTTGTTTGTTTGATCACTGGTAAGATCCATTTCAGGACCTTACAATTGGTATCAGAGCAAAACCAGTGTCAAAGCATCCTACACTCGAGTTTTTGGCCACATTCTTCATTGTTTGCGACTGAAGTTGGTGTTTGCTGCGAAGGGGATTCAAGTTTAATCCATAAATCGTGATTTCTTGAAATTCTGAGAGTTTACTGCTTAGTGTTTACCGCAACAAACTCAGTTTACGGCCGCAAGCTCAAGAAAGTTCTTGGGCCGTAAACTCCGTTCTTAGACCGTGAATAAAGATTCTTCAATAACCGCAAGCTTAGACTCATAGACTGTATACAGAAACCGCAAACTTTTTACGACCGTAAACTCTCGACCGTAAATAGAGTTTACGGCCGTAAACACCCCTTTGATTGTAAACACTTGTTTTGACCGGAAACTCATTTTTTTTAAAATAACTTAATTTTTATTTAAATTAATATTAAATGGATTCACAAAGTCAAACACATCACCATGAGCTGGACTCTGTTATGGGCACAACTACTTGCATTCCAAGACTCATGTCTGCAGATGGTTTTCCTGAGTGGAAATGTTGAATTGAGAAGTGCATTAAAATGAAGGACTTTAAAATTTGGAGAAGCATCGTCAAGAATCCCGTCGGAATAACCACAACTGTTGCAGGGAAAGTGGTTGACAAAGCGATTGAGAATTACACTGATGAAGACTTTGAGAAGGTTGAAGAGCAAGAACGGGTTTTAGCCTCTCTAACCATGGCCCTGTCTCCGAATATAGCTCAAGGTTTTAGGGAGTATACTTCAGCAAAGGCTTTGTGGGAAGCCCTAATTGAGGTATATGAAGGGAATGAAGATATGAAGGAGACTCGCCAGGACATGATGTGCCAAGGATTGAACATGTTCAATTACATTCCTGATGAGACCCTGGAGGAACAGCTTCAACGATTCACAACTCTCACGATTGAGATGAGCATAGCTGGAATCTTCTTGACAAAGTCTGAAATAAACAAGAAGCTACTAAATGCCCTTCCAAAGTCATGGGACATGAATGTAGCAGTTATCAAGAAGACCAAAGACCTAAATCGCCTTACTCTTGTTGAAGTGATGTCAATCATCAAGGCGTGTGATATTGATGATAAACAGCAGGAGATAAACCATGTGAATTCGTACTCAGCTGCAAATCTTGGCATTTCATCTAACAATGCTCTTTCATCTCTCACCTTTTCCTCTACAGGTCAACCTTATGCTGTTCAACAAGTTAAGACTCAATCCTTTTCCACTTCATCAGCTACTTCACTTCCTACTGCATCATCCATTCCTCTTCCTCAGAATCAATCATTTGCTGCCTCTCAAGTTGATTCTTCTTCTAATGGGGCTTCTTCCTCAAGTGATAAGGAGTGTGATGAAAATATTGCTCTCGCCACAGGACTTGTTAACTGTTGCAACGCTCTTGTAGCTGGAGATCTTCCACCATAACTGTTGTTTGTTGATTTGGATCAGATTCATCCAAAAGATGTGGAAGAAATGGATATAACATGGCAAATTGCCATGGCAGTTTTCAGGGAAAAGCAGTTTGCTAAGAAGACCAGGAAGAACAACTGGGGTATGAGTGCCGATAAGAAGGTAGGGTTCAACAAGGGAAAGCTACGTTGTTTCAATTGTCACGAGCCAAGTCATTTTTCTCATGATTTCCCGATGCCGGATCGAAGATTGAACAACGACAGGACAATGGTGGCGATGGGAAACAATCGGGGAGGTGCCCAGGTATACAGCGAGAAGGCTATGGTTGCTCAGTCATTTGACTGGGAGGACCAGATGCAGGCCTTGAATATTTCAAAACCAGAGAATGCTCACCTAGCCCAAGTCAAAGATGAAGCTTCTGTGGAGAGTGTTGCTGCTGAAGAAAAGACGATGGAGCTTCAGTTTGCGTTGATGGTATCTTCTACTTCTGAACCAAAGAAAAGTGAGGTAAGTTTGCCTTCATGCTCTCAAGCTTGTATTGATTATGTTAAAATTCTTCATGAAGAAATAGAAACATTACGTAGAGAAGTAGAGGATCTTAGATATGAGGGTTATCAACATAGAAAAGGACAAAAACACCTTAATGCCTAGTTAGAAACTAAAATAAAGGACTTTAGAAGACGTCAGGAAGACTACTATAATAAATGTGAGAATTATGATTACATAAAGCGACAAAATGTTGAATTAATTACTAAACTTGACACATTAAAGAGAAAATTTTAGACTGCTGATTTCGATTTTAAAAAATTTGATGTATCAAGTGAAGTAGTTGCCAACATGATAGACCACTGCATGCAATTTAAACATAATCAGTCAAAGGGTCTAGGGTATGAAAAAGTGCTTCCTCCTTTCAAACATTCATATCAGTTTCAACCTTTGTCCAAGGAGGAGATTGCCAATGAACCATTCATGGTTTATGGCAAGCCGTCTGGTTTTGTTTCAGGAGGATTTATTAATGTTGAAAGTACTAAAATTTCCACTTCTCCTGCAGATCAATCCTTAAATCAGTCAAAACATGAAGTTGAAGGATCTTTTTCTGAAAATAAAACTGAGTATGAACCTGAAGTTTTAGTTTTAAATAAAGACTGTAAGTTTTCTGATGTTGAAAGTAACAATGTTTTTTGTGATTTTTCTGCACCTTCTGATACTGGCTTGAATGTTTTTAAAGTGTTTGATGATGTGGTTGACAATTCTAATGTTTGTGATGATACTAATAAAAAACCACCTGTTCCACAAGTTTCTCCATCTGATACACCCTCACTTATCTCACAACCTAATTCTTATTCATGTTAATGTGAGAAAAGCAAGGGTGTCGGTATGGAAAACAAATCTAAAAATAGTAGTACAGGTTTTAACAATAACAAACAGATTTGTTTCAATTGTGGTATTGGTGGTCATATAGCTAGGAATTGTCCTAATAGAATGTTTGTACATTATATGTCACAAAGAGGAGAGAACGAATTTAGAGGAAGGTCTTTAACTAGAAAATCCTCTAAAACTCGTTCTCGGAATGATGATTGGAAGGATGATCATAGTAGAAAATGGGGAGTTCTTAAAAATAATAAAAAGGTCTTTCATAACAAAGTCCCGAACAGTTTGCCAAAACCAAACATGGCTCAGCCAAGATTGGTTTCGTCAAGGAGTAGCTCTGGGTCTTCAACCAATTCTGGTAGAAAACCCAGATGCTCAAAGCAAACTGATAGAAATCTTGTTTCAAAGCCATCGGTGACTGTTAGAAAACCTAATTATCAATGGCTACCCAAAATAAGTTCCAATCCATCATCTGTATCCTGTGGAAAGTTAGTAAATAATGGTAAATCTGAAAAGGCAATGGGTCAACCAAGGAAAGTGATGACATGGGTTCCCATATCTGAATGAACCCGCAAATTTTGCAGGGACAGTTGTGGGGGAATGTCGTTAGACCTTGGTTCTTCGACAGCGGCTGCTCCTAGCATATGACAGGAGATATCTCCCAATTGAACAACATTCAATCTTTTAATGGGGGATATGTTTCCTTTGCGGGTGGAGAAGGTGGCAAGATCACTCAGAGGGGAACTGTTACAAATGGAGTGTTAAGTTTCGAGAATGTCAACTTTGCTCCCGAATTAAAGCATAGTTTGTTGAGTGTGTCTTAGATATGCAACAAAGGCTATTCTACACATTTCACTGACAAGGAATGTATGATTCTCAAGCCATGTTTTCTCATCCCAGAAGAGTGGATTCTTGTCAAATCTAAAAGGGATGGGAATGCTTACATTATTGATATGAATAGAAATCTTCCAGAACAAGTTACATGCCTCTTTTTAAAGATCTCAGAACAAAATGCAATGCCGTGGCACAGAAGACTCGGTCATGCTAACGTCAAAAACCTAAATCGTCTTGCAAAGAATGAGATGGTTTGTGGTTTGCCTGTTAGAGACTTCATAACCTTTGAGAAATGTGTTTCATGTGCCCAGGGTAAACATCAGAGAAAACCACACCTGCCAAAACAGGTTAACTCAATCAGTCAGCTGTTCCAATTATTACATATGGACTTGTTCGGTCCAGTCAATGTCCTTAGCATCAAAATAAGCTCATACTGTCTAGTTGTGATTGACGATTTCTCTTGGTTTACGTTGGTCTTCTTCTTATCCAATAAAGTTGGGGTTGCAGAACTGATAAAGAAGTTCATAGTGCTAATTGAGAACCAAACCAACCATCGAGTGAAGGCGCTTCGTAACGACAACGGAACAGAGTTCAAGAATTCTATCCTTGATCATTTTTGTGCTGAAAAGGGGATTATGCGTCAATATAGCTCCGCTCACACACCTCAACAAAACGGTGTTGTTGAAAGAAGAAATAGAACCTTAAAAGACGCTGCAAGGACAATGCTGTGTGACTCCAAGTTACCAATTTTCTTTTGGGCCGAGGCGATTAACATTGCTTGCTACATTCAGAATCGTGTGTTGATCAACAAAGCTCAGATGAAGACCCCGTATGAGATCCTCTATCGTCACAAGCCATCAGTTAGTCATTTCCATGTATTTGACTACCCTGGCACCCTTTTTCACCTAGAGTCCAACCCAAAGCTTAAAGCCAAAGCCGATGATTGTTACTTCGTAGGGTATGTTGCATGCACCGCATATAGGATCTACAATAAGAAGACGAAGTAGATTGTGGAATCCTATGACGTGCGCTGGTTAGAGGAGAATGAAACGGATGCTCGAGTAGGTCCGGATTGGTTATTTGACTACACTTTGCTTTTCAAATCCATAAATGTGTCTTCGGATAGCTCATCTGGGTCTTTCTCTGGTTCGAAGAATGTTTTTGAAGACGAAGACGAAGAAGTTGTTTACAGACCCCCAACGGTATCCTCTTCGCCATATGAGGGGGAGTCCTCTGCTTTGCCTGAGGGGGAGTCATCTGTACCACCTGATAGTCCAAAATCTCCAGTTCAGAATGATACTCCTGATGTTGAGGCCACACCACTCACTCCTATTGAAAGTGAGTTGATGTCTAGAGATGCTTCCGCTGTCACTTCAACTTTTATGGAACTACTCTTTCCTGAAGATATTTCTAATGAGTTTGTAGAAGAGTCTTCTGGTGTGGAACAATCAGCAAATGAAGGAGGTGTCAATATTCATAATCTTCCTATCTCAATTAATGATATCAGCCAGGAGATGCCCTCAAGAATTCAACACGATCATCCGATCGAGAACATCATTGGCCAGCTGGGCGATGGCGTTAAAACCAGAAGTCAGAGTGGAGATGTCACTACATGTCTTTATTCTTGCTTTATCTCTCAAATAGAGCCCAAGAATGTTGAAATGGCTCTGAATGAGCCTAGCTGGGTTGATGCTATGCATGAAGAATTGAATCAGTTTGAAAAACTCATGGTTTGGAAATTGGTTGAGTAACCAAAGGGAAAAAAGTCTCTTGACACATGTTGGGTCTATCGAAACAAGCAGGATGATTCAGGGGTTATAGTGCGAAATAAGGCTAGATTGGTAGTTCGCGGGTTTCAACAAGTCGAGGGTCTTGATTATACTGAGGTTTATGCTCCAGTGGCTCGCTTGGAGGCTATTCGTATCTTCTTTGCATATGCCTCCTACGTGAACTTCATGGTTTATCAAATGGATGTCAAGACTGCCTTCTTGTATGGCAAGGTGAAGGAAGAAATCTATGTTGATTAGCCCCTGGGTTTGTTAACTCGAAGTTTCCTAATGATGTCTACAAGTTGGACAAGGCATTGTATGGGTTACATCAAGCTCCTCGAGCGTGGTATGAGACTCTAACAAAGCACTTGCTCGAGCATGGATACTCTCGTGGCACTATCGATCAAACTTTGTTTATCAAGCATGTTGGTAATGATCATATTCTAGTTCAAATCTTCGTTGACGACATTATCTTCGGGTCTACCAGTCTGCAGCTATGCACAGAGTTTGACGGTGTTATGAAAAAGCGGTTTGAGATGAGTTCGTTAGGAGAGATGACCATGTTTATGGGGCTTCAGGTCAAACAAAATTCAACCGTAATCCTGCTACGTCAAGCCAAGTATGTGGAGGAATTCTTGAGAAGTTCGAGTTTCAAGACGCTAAGCCTGCATCGACACCAACGGATGAAAGACCTCTTCTGCCTCCAAATCCTGATGGCAAATCCGTAGATTAGACACACTACATATCGATGATCGGATCGTTGATGTATCTTACTACAAGCCGACCTGACATCATGTTTGCAGTTTGTCAATGCGCACGTTATCAGTCTTATCCTAAAGTTTCACATCTTATTGTTGTCAAAATAATTTTTCGGTATATTAAAGGCAGCCCAAAATTGGGTCTTTGGTATCTGAAAAATTATGAATTTGATTAATATGCTTTTGGTGACAGTAATTATGGTGGATGTGAGCTTGACACGAAATCCACTTCAGGAGGGTTACTATATCTTGGAGATCGGCTGGTGTCATGGCAGTGCAAGAAGGAACACACCGTCTCAACTTCAACAGCTAAAGCGGAATACGTTGCTGCATCTCCCTGTTGCTCTCAAGTCATTTGGATCCAACATCAGCTGTTGGATTAAGGTTTGAATTATCTAGAAACCCCAATCTACTGTGACAATGAGGCTGCGATTCAAATTGCTAAAAATCCTATCCAACACTCAAAAACCAAGCACATTGACATCAAAATTCATTTTATCAGAGACTATTACGAACGTTCACTTATCCGGCTGGAACAGGTTCCCATTGCTAATAATGTGGTGGACCTGTTCACCAAGCCTTTTAACAAAGCTCGATTCGATGTGCTTGTGGGATTTTTGAAGATGATACGTTTTGAGGATTAAATTTTTTTTCTCTTTCTTTTTTACTTAGTTTAAGTTTTTTTTTTAAATTCTTATCTTCTATTTTTATTTTTGGTTAGGTTGGTTTAAATTTGCGTATTTTCGTGATTTCATTCTTACCCATGCACAAATTCAGGGGGAGAAATAAACAAAAACCAAACAAAAAATTCAAAATTCAAAAATCCAAAAACAATAAAAAAAAAAAAAGAAAATCACAAGTATGATGCTAATTATCTTGTTTGTAGGTGATGTGTTGGGAAGTGATATTATCAAGTGATAACGGGCAATCTGAATTTGCGTAACGTACCAGAATTGAATTGTCTACGCTCTGTGCTCGATGTGTCGGCATGCATGAAAGATTCTAAATGGACTTGACTAGGAAGATTTGAACTTAAGAAATTCAAAGACTTGACAAATATTGAACTAGTTAGATCCGTTTAACTTGACAATACGACGCTCGGATAGGTTGAGCAGGGAGATATACATGGGAATCTATTGGTCACAATAAAAGAACCAATATCTAGAGCTGTGAGTTCACTTTTCCTCGATGTGCGGATTTTGTCCTTGATTCCGGTATTGATGGGGTGACTGGGGAATTCCAATAAATTAGTTCTGTAGAAGGTTATTTTCTTTCTTTCTGTTTGTTATCCATATGTTGCTTCCTCTGTGTGATCGAAAGATCTGACCTGGACTGTAACATATGCAATTCTATCTCTCTGCATCTTCTATCTATGCAATTCTTTCTATCTGTTAGCCATATACTGTCTCCTCTGCATGACTCACAATCCGACTTGGTACACAGTATATGCATCATTCTTTTTCTCAATCCCTCTAAAACTTCAGTTAGACATATGTTTCACCCTTTGTATGATTGGAAGAGATCCGACCTGGGTGTATAGCATATGCATTCTAAATCTATCTTCTCTCTTAATAATTGTCTGCTCACCCGGTGTAACGAGTATTCTGGAAATTCTTGATTATTGGAGCATATCAGGAAGCGGGAAACATGTTCTGGTACAATTAAAATTAAACACATATAGATTGTATGTAGATCTCGCTGCTCAATTTGGGTGGACAACAATATCCCTGGTCATCGTCAGCTAAATGGTCACTAGAAAATTTGTCTAAGAATATAGAATCAAAATGTCTTGTCATTCTTAGTTTGTCAAAAACTATCACAAATTTTTCATGTTTAAGTGGACCACAATACCGACGATCATTCAGACATAGACATGAAGATAAAGGTACCGATAAGTAGACTAAGGCTATCTAACAACTTTGATCCCAAAGTCACAAAATTTATATTCAGTGTTTGTTTAGATAAAGTTTAGTTTATTTTGTCTTAAATTTTATTTTTCTTTTATTTTATTTTATTTTTTAATTGTCAAAATTTAAAATTTAAAATTTTGGAAATTGTTTTGTTTTATTTTAAGTTTAATTTTGTTTTTATGTTTATTTTTATTTTATGTTTGTGTATGCCAAAATTTTAGAAATATTTAAATTTTAATTTTATTTGCTATTTTAATTTTATCTTTATTTTTATTTTTATTTTACTTTATTTTATTTTTATTTTTGTTTTTATTTTTTATTTTTTATTTCTGTTAAATTTTTTGTTTTTTATTTCCGTTAAAATTTTATTTTGTTTTATTTTTAGTTTCATTTTAATTTTTGAAATCCTCAAAGTATTATTTTTGGAAAACTTTTAAAAAGTTGGACTATGCCTTACATAGTGTAGAAAGTAGGTAAAAGGTCAAAGATATTTATAGGGGTTTACAACCGGAAACCCCTTATTTTTTTGATTCTGGCCGCAAACACCCCTTCATTCTGTCTCAACCTAGAAATTTTTTTTGTCAAATTTTGAGTTAGAATCCCAGATCTGAAGTTACTACTTCAGATTTAAGTGTATCTTGGCCTAGAGAATCATAAAACATCAGTCTATGGGTTGATTGTTAAGCCTCTTTGTCTTAAACCCTAGTTTATAGCATTTTGAGTCTAGATCTCCTTAGCTACACGTAAAGTTTGCCACTTTACGTGAGGAATAGGATTTAGAAGAGTGGATCTATAGTTTGGAGTCCATGCATGACTCAAAAGCTTATGAATATATGAAGGATTGAATAGATTCGGCGAGTCCTTCGAGTGGACTTGGCAAGTAGTATGAAGATGAGATGAACTCGACGAGTTGGATGAACAACTCGGCGAGTCTGTTTTTGGACTCGGCGAGTCAAGTCGCGAAACCCCAAACCCTTCAAGTTAAGACTCGGATCAGTGAGTTGAGTGGGGACTCAGTGAGTTGGATAGGACAGGACTCGGAAATCAGTAGACTCGACGAGTCAGGGGTTGACTCGGCAAGTCGAGTCGCGAATGAAAGGATTCTAAGTGTATGAACTCGATGAGTCAGTAGGCAGACTCGGCGAGTAGGGTTGACCTGGAAGGTTGACTTTGACCAAGATTCTGACTTTGACCAGAGTTGACTTAGTTTGACTTCTAGAGTTCAGTTTGAAACTAAGTGTTATATTGATATTAGTAGCTTGAGGAGCTAGTGGGGCAGCGGTTCAGAGAGTTGTCGGTCAGCAGCCAGAGGTTTATCAGCAAAGTTTAGCAGTGCGAGGTGATTCTCTTCACTGTTTTTATGGGTCTACGGCCACAATGCCGGCCCATGTAGTTTTGTATGATAGGAAGACCCAAGGGTTAGCCCTAGGCATTATGCATGAAAGACCTGGAGGCGGCTCCTGGCACACAATATGTTATAATGTATGATAGGAAGACCTTGGGGTTAGCCCTAGGCAATATGTTATTGTGTATGGAAGACTAGGAGGTGGCTCCTGGCGCACTGTATGCTATTGTGTATGGAAGACTAGGAGGTGGCTCCTGGCACACTATATGCGGAATAGCCTAGCAGAGTAGTATATATAACTGTCTTTATGATACTTGCATGAAAGACCAGGGGGTGGCCCTTGGTACTTGTCTGTAAGACCCAGGGAGTGGCCCCAGGCTTGACCAGGAAGACTACGTGCGGCCCGTGGCATAACCACAAGACTATGTTTGGCACATAGCACCTTGGCAAGAGTATGTTTGGCACATAGCACCTTGGCAAGATTATGTTTGGCACATAGTACCTTACTTGATTATGGATATGTTGGTTATGTATGGCTCTTGGCTATGTATGGCATGTATGGATCAGTTGGTTTGTATGGTATGTGGTATTTGGGGAACTCACTAAGCTTCGTGCTTACGGTTGTCAGTTTTGGTTTCACGTATTTTGTTTTCAAGGAAAGGAGTCGGCTCGGTCGCAGCGCATCACACTATGTTTTCCGCACATGAGATCTTTGGGATTACACTCTGATATGGTTTTATGATAATATGTTTTGATTACCGACACTTTGCTTTGTCACGAGATATTGTAATGAATGTTTTTATACTGATGGTTTTATGTAATAAATTATTTAAAAATGAAATTTTTGGCCTTGAATTTGGGATGTTGCAAGTTGGTATCAGAGCCATGGTTTTAGGGATTCAGACATACCTTTAGGTGTGTCTGAACTCAAACTAAGGGCTTGGTATGAATGTTTTCAAGATGAAAACCATTTTATAAATTAGTTTGAAAAGAATCTGAAAAGAGAAAAGAAATTTGAGAAGAACAAAGTGTGTGATGCGTGCAATCAGCCGAGTTCGAGTAAGTTTACCCCAGGATACCCATACAAGTTATTATTATGTTATCAGTTTCACTAGAACAACATGCTAGAATAGGACTAAGGATCTAGGAATGATGCCTTATGTGCCTACTTTATGTGCTTCAGCTTATGAGGATTGCATGCTAGTATTGAGCAGACAGTAATAGGATACCCTGTTTAGGTTATGCCTAATTATATGAGCTTAGAATCGCATGCTAGTACAGATTCTTGTTGCGTGGATAGAATTGCTTGATTATGTTCTAGTTAGATTTCCCATTTGTCTGAATGCTACTTGCTTTGTGCTTTGTGGAACTCTGAGTGATGAGAGTTAGCCATTAGGTGAAAATGCCAAGTCACATGTGATCAGGGTGGAATAATCTCAAAGTGTTGGATTTTACCCTATTATGCAGCTCTCGTCTGAGTCTAACCGTTGTAGGGACGAGTCTGGTACTCGAAGGATTATCTGAGCCTCATCACATGTGATGGTATTCAGGTAATGGCTAATTGGCATTACAAGGAGGCCTTCAGTAGCTGAGGACTGGTTGCGGGTTGGAGGTTACCCTAGGGCAAGCCTAGGATGAGAGTAGTGCTGGGAGCAGCGTTAGTAGTAGTGAAAGGGACTTGGTGAAGTTGAAGCAACCCTTGAGGAAAGTGCGGATAGATGTGGAAGGTAGTATGGGCCGTACTACTGGAAGCAGAGGATCTGTACTTGAGTCAAGGAGGGCCGAGATGGAACCAGGAATCTTGGATAGTGTGTGAGATCTCTTGGGGTATGTTTTGATCCGGACATTTATGTGTTTATTTCCAGTATGGTGACCACGTGACCTGGAGCAGGAGGCTGAGGATCTGGGTCAGGATCGGGCACGGGCACGGGATCCGAGCAAGTTGATGATGGGTTATGCGAGTTCATCGCGTCTGAGATTACGAGAGGCATCCTTGAGGCGACCCCGGTCATTTTCGGGTCGATCAAGGAGGGGATCATTGAGCTGATGGAGGATCGCCTCCGAGCTTTTGTAACGTTCCAAAATACGACCCAAAAAAATTTGTTTAATAATTACTAAAACACTATATTAATATTATATAAAGTAAAACTCGTACGTAAATGTCTCAAAATAATAGCAAAGTATTATAAGGAAACTGTATCAAGACTGTATCAAACCACATCTATGAAAAGCTAAAACAACTCCCAGAACAAACTGAAGCTGTGGTGTGTGCGATGCCATCAACCCGAGATCTTCCCTCTACTTGCGGAAGTACCTGAAACCAAAACTAAAACTGTAAGTACAAAGCTTATTGAGCTCCCCCAAACTACCACATACCATACAATCACATATAATCACATACTAGGCCTTGCCCACTGCATCAGACCGAAGTCCAGAAACTACATCGGACCGATGTACGGAACTAACCAGGGCCTTGCCCTCTGCATCAGACCAAAGTCTGGAAACTGCATCGGACCGAAGTCCGGAACTAACCAGGGCCTTGCCCTCTGCGTCAGACCGAAGTCCGGAAACTGCATCGGACCGAAGTCCGGAAACTGCATCGGACCGAAGTCCGGAACTGACTAGGACCTTGTCCCCTGCATCGGATCGAAGTCCGGAAACTAACTGAGAATAACATAGCATAGCATAAACATATCAACTAAGATGAACACATAAACAGCATACTGCATCGGGCCGTAGCCCGGAACACATAATCCATAAACCCTGTCTGAGCCACAAAGGCATCAAACATCCTAACTACTGCATCGGACCGAAGTTCGGAAACTACTGCTAGTCAGACGGGCCGGCATTGTGGCCTTAGACCCGTTCCTATTGAAAGGAAACTCACCTCGTGATGCTGACTGCTGTAATCCTGAATAAGAAATCCCTGACGGCTGCTCCGGCTGCTTCCCAGCTATAACGGGAAATTAATACTAAATCAGAATAAGGATTCCTCTATGGGTAAAATGACCATTTTACCCCTACTATGGTGTGGGATCCAACATGGTCCAAACCTCAATTCCTTCTAAGTCCATCTATGGCCCCACTATAGGCCCACTAATGGCCCAATTTGCTATATTGGGCCTAGAATCCTTTTATTGGGCCTTACTCAAGCCCAATACCAAATCTTTGGTCCTTAGCATCTGAATTCTGATGGGCCATAAATGCCCAAGGACCCTAAGCCTGAAACCCAGCGCACACTAAGGCCCAACACTCGAAGCCCAAACTGGTGGCGTACGTGGGGCGTACACCAAGGTACGCTAAGCGTACTGGCTGGTGGCCTGAACGCGGCGTGTACTTCTTTGTACGCCCAGCGTACAACCTTGTTAAGCCAAGATTTCATTAAGTGCTTAATAATCTGATCCAGAAGCTACAAATCCAGATCCTAAGCTTATTCAACGACTTAAGCCATAAATTTGCTTACTTGATGGCTTACAAGTCTCATAAAGGCTCAAACTCTCACAAATAACATTCTACTTCCATAAAACCAACAAGATCTCATGTACGGTTCCATATAAGCCTCAAAGATCGAAACTTTACTGCTATGGGGACATTTGAGCTTCAAGGATAGCAATCCCAAGCTCCAAAAATGTAGTTGTAAGATAAAGGTCCCTCCTTTGGACCTAAAAGGTCCAAACTTCCAAAAACTCCTAGATCTAAACTTACAAGAGGAAAGTTGGAAGCTTTTATACCTATTTTGAATGCCAAATGAAGGAATGATCCCAGACCTATGAGCTCAAGGTACTCAAGTTCTCCTTCTTCCACTTCTCTTCTTCTTCAAAAAAAAAAATCTCAAAGATCAAACACACACACAAGCAAAGAGCAAAGGGGACGAACTAGGGTTTCTCTGGGGTGAATGCTAAGTGATGAGGCCAAATGGGAGGCTATAATGGGGTTTAAATATGTCTCAAACCCTAAAATTAAGGTTTTTCCTCTGGCCGCATACGCTGGGCGTACTCTATGGTACGCTGCGCGTACGCCTCTCTTTCTCGCGTTTCATTTAGTCATTACGCCCAGCGTACAACGGGTTACGCCCAGCATACGGCTTTTGGGCAGGCTATAACTTGGCCCAAAACAAAAGCTCACTCCCACATATAATTCTATAATAGCCCAAATAAAACTTGAGAATTTAAATAAATTTATACCTCGGAAAATGATCGCTACAACTTTCAGGAGTGATTTGGCGTCTGGCCAGGCGAGTACGCACAAACTGTCCTTCAAGGACTTCATAGGGAGTGGTGCGCCGGATTTTCTCGGGGTAAAGGACCCCATTGCTGCTAGGAGATGGATCACAGACATCTAGTCTGTGCAGCTGACGAGCTTCTGCACGGAGGGGTTGAAGGTCCGCTTTGCGGCAGGATGTTTGAGAGACAGAGCCAGAGACTGGCGGGTGTCAGTTGGTGATTCCTTGGGAGCCACAACCATTGAGGCTATGACCTGGACCAACTTTGTGACTGGGTTTAGGGCGGATTTTGCACCGGTGGTGGTGCTTCAGCAGTTGGCCAGAGAGTTCCTAGACATGAGACAGACGACAGAGTCGGTGGCGGAGATTACCGCCAAGTTTCGGGAGAGGGCCTTATTGGTGTCTCAGTATGCAGGGGATGATGAGATGTAGAGGACCCACTATCATGACATGTTGAGAGCGGATATTCGGGAGTAAGTCAACTTCTCGGCATGCCCGAACTTGGACTCTATGATTGCCAAGGCGCGTGAAAGGGAGATTGATTTGGAGCACATTGCGAAGAGGAAGTCGGATAAGATGTATGCTGATATGTGCATAATTAGTTAATTATTTAGCATACATTTTTATTCATTTTTAACTAATTATATGTATAATGTGGACAAAAGGTACTTAATAATGTTTAAATTTTGTTTTCAGTCCAAAAGACATACTTGGGAGTGAAAGGGAACAAGGGGAAGCAATTAGAGACCAAAGAATGAAGAATTAGGGAAAAAAAAGCCTTCCTACTCGGCGAGTTCACGAGCCTACTCGGCGAGTCCATTAGAATATTCCAGAAGATAAGTCAAGACTCCTGGTATGAGACAGATAACTACCATCTACTCGGCGAGTTGGGTCTGCTACTCGCCGAGTACACCCTGTTTTGTGATAATTATAAATACCAAACTATTATCCGATTGGAAAGAACTTTTGGCGATTTTGAGAGCTGAATCTGCGATTGAAGAACCCTTAGAGGAGCTAAGGAACGCTAATCTTCAATCCTTGGAAGAATCAAGGCAATTAGGTTAATCATTCCACTTAACTTTAGGAATTAAGTATGTTTAGCTTAGTTAAATCTGGTTTTGAGTTTGTTTTTATCATGACTATGAACTAAATTCGTTTTGTTTCTATTGGGGAAGACTAATTTACTCCTATGGTTAGAATATACTTTATGATTGATTGTTATTTGGTGATTTTATTAAATTAAGTTTGTTAAAAAACCTTATGCATTAATGACAACTATTTTCTATTAATTGGAAGGTAATTAAGCTGCATGAACATCTTTTAATTATTAACCTCATATGTTATGTGAACACTTGATCATATGCTTAAGAGTAATGAATATGAAATTAAGATTAATTAGAGAATGGGTAAATTAATGTGTGAGCTTGTTTGAGAAACCAACAAACAAGAGGTTAATTGAAACACCAACTTGATAACCAATTACAAATCTTATTTAATCCAAATAATTAAACTATGGAATTAATTTGTTTAAACAATTGGCCACTGCTTGAATTGATTAATTGTCTAAGGGTTAGGAGTAATGAACATGAACCTAACCACTATAGTTGGTAACCAAAAATAATTAATCTATCATTTAAATAACCATAGGAGTGAATTAGTTGAACCTAAACCGAAACCCTTTAATAAATTTGGTGAATTTGTCAGTTGCTTTAATTGTTTAGTTAGTTAATTGTTTTAAGTGCTATGTTTAAGTTTCTAGTCTTGTAAAACTAGAGAAAAAAACCCTTTACTTTTATTACTTGTTTAGTTAAAATTAGTTATTAGATTAATTTCCGTTCCCTGAGTTCGACACCCTACTTACCCAACTATACCACTAAAAGACAGGTTCACTGCCTTTGTGTGCTTAATTTATTAACTAAAAGTAAGATTAAAACTAGCTCGTTTCACACACATCAAGTTTTTGGCGCCGTTGCCGGGGAACGGTTCTAAATAATTTATCTAATTTCTAATTTTTTTCGATCCTTTGTGTGAGTTTACTAGCACAAAGTTAATTTATTGCAGATTAATAATTAGTAGTTAGGTTTTAGCATCTAAATTAGTTTTATTTCAAGTTTTGAATTCTTTCAAAAATACAATGCTACTCGCCGAGTGCATTCACACCTACTCGACGAGTACAGCAGATTGTAGCTTTTAATTTTCGTTTTTTTATTAGTACATTTTTTTGTTCTCTTTACGTTTTTATGTTATTTATTTAAGGAATTTCATGACCAGAGGATCAAACACCCCGCTGGAACCCCCGTTTGAAGATCCCGAATCCGCATTGAAAAGGAACAAAGGAAAGGACGTGGAGAACTCGAGTACACCCAAGAAGTCACCTTTGTCTAACTTGAAGCCTGTTTTTGGGAAGAAAAAGAGCAGAAAAGCAGGTGCATCCAACGCATCTTTAGGAAGTGAAGAACCAATCAAGGAAGACACTGAGTACGACACCGAGAAGGAAGAAGAACTTACATACGGGCACAACTCCGATTCCGGCGACGAGTTAGCTCTTACCATGGCTAACATTGATGAAATCCCCATGGGGGAATGGAAGAAGAGGATGCGCGAAGACACTGGCCCGGGACTTGTGCAACCCGCAATTCCCGCGACTACTACTTTTGAGCTCAAGTGTCATATCCTAACATTACTTAAAGAAATACCTTTCTATGGAAAAGACCACGAAGATGCCTACAAGCATTTGGATGAAGTCAATGATGTAGCTGATTACTTCAATGTTCCAAATGTGCCTCGCAAGACTCAGCTACTTCGCATGCTTCCAGTGATATTCAAAGGCGCTGCAAAAGACTGGCTCAAATCACTTCCCCCCGGATCAGTCACCACATGGGCCAAGATGAAAGAAGAATTCATTGATCACTTTTTCCCACCTTCCAAGATAGCCAAACTGAAGAAAGCAATATCTATCTTTGAACAACAAGCTGGAGAGTCACTATATGAAGCTTGGGAGAGGTACAAGAGCTTACTAAGAAACTGCCCACACCATGACCTAAATAGCCAGCAAGAAGTCTCCATTTTCTATGATGGAGTCAATGTTACAACCAAGCAGTTACTTGACTCGCAAGGCCCGCTCACAAAGAAGCCACCCCCGGTGATCAAGGAATTAATTGAAGAATTCTCTAAGCACTCTAGTGAATACCACAACCCAAGAAATGATGTTACTAGGGGAGTCGCATGTGCAGTTACTGAAGACTTTTCTGCGGTCACGACTATGCTAAAAACCATGGATAGGAGGATGGATAAAATGGATCAAACGATCCATGCTATTCGGGTGGGTTGTGAAAACTGCATCGGGCCTTATCTTACTAGACATTGCGACTTGGATGAAAATGGCAACAAAAAGGTGCAAGTTTGTTACTCAAGTGGAGACCGATATGATGAAGATTGGCGAAAACCAAAGAAAGAGTGGCTCCCATATGGAGAGTACAAGAAGGCTAAGGAGGAGAAGTTCAGGCAGAAAGGAAGAGGGTTTTACCAAAGGAGGACCTAGCACAAGAAAGAAAACCAAGTTTGGAAGAAATGCTTACCAAATTTGTAGCTGCTTTAGAAAAGAGACATAGTGATCATGATGCTGCAATTCAAGAAACAAGGACCATGCTTAGAAACCAGCAAGCATCTATCCACAACATAGAAACGCATCTAGGGCAACTTGCTCAACAAATCAACCAAAGATCACCGGGCGAACTTCCTAGTAAAACTGAAAATAACCCACGAGGCGCGCACATAAATATAGTTACAACAAGAAGTGGGAAAATAATCACTCCTCTGGCCCCTATTCAGAATATATAAGACCATTGACTCCTAATGCTTAGCTATGAGTTAGGGACTTGCATGAATGAGCTTAAAACATCAAAATCATGTCTTTATGGGAGTAAAAATGAGTTTACGGCCCATGAACATTCATGGACCGTAAACACCTCTTCATGGTGTTAGATGCCCTTAAACACCTCCAAAAGCTTGCATAAGAGCCTAGAACCTTGTATCCCTTCATGTGATGCACAAAATCATGCAAGAATGGGCCAAGCATGAGTTTACAGCAGTAAACTCATGTGTTTATGGCAGTAAACTCACCAAGGGTCATTCATAGGCCGTAAACCCCATTTCCAAGGTCATTTCAAGTCCCGATCCCTTCCTAAGCCCTTGAATCAACCTTAGAACTTTTCCTTCTGCAATATAAGACCATTGAGCACCCAAAAACACCCCACCCATGAGTTTACAAACGTAAAATCATGGGGATATGGTCTTTGGGCCGTAAAAACTTTTAAAAGTCACGCATCGGAGTGTATTATCTTACTTAATTAGTGGTTCAATATCTAATTAGATACAATTATGTATCACTTCATGTTACATAGGATCCTTGCGTGTGTTCAAGTCCTAAATTGACACCTAGCATCCTACCCGGCACACCCGCGTCAGGTGAGTTCATACCCCTACGCTTTTTCCGAGCTTTTCTTGTTTTCAGGGGGGAATACAAGCAAAAGTACAAGGAAACTTGTGCTCAAATATATTATTTTGTTTAAGATAATTATATTTCCAGTATTCTTTTAAACACGGAAAACAGCTTTGTCAACCGATTAAGAAATCAACACGTAGAAACAGTTTTCAAAACTATAACAATGAACTTGTGAATCATGTAGTAAAATGTATTATTTTATAAAGGATTCATGAAAATCATAAACAAGACTTTTTGTATTATTATTTGTAAATTTGCTAGGCTAAGTTTGAGACACATCCTTGGTAACACTCCCACAGAATCTAGAGTGTAGGACTAGCACTCATGACCAGAATCTCTTGTAGGGAGAGTGTGACTATTGTGTATAGATCTATACGGGACTGACAATCCCGCACCTTGTTGATAACTAGAGTCGGACCGGTAGGTCTGCAGGTGACGAAGTCATTAAGGATACATGTCGTTGCGGACTATATCTAGTCTGTTATGGTCATGAAACTCAAAACCTAGGTGGCAGGAATTTACTTTTGTAATAATGAATCAAGTGAACTAACCTCAAAGTAATAAACGATTTAATTACTGAAAGGTATGAGTAATAATATCTTTAGGACTTAGTTCATCACGATTTTCTTTTATTTAACTTTTAAAAGCTAATATACCTCTCTGGGTGTAACCAGGGTTATTAAAAGAAAACTACTCTCATCAACACGAGTATGGTAGATACTTGCAAACTTCAGCTTAAAAACGGATAATCAACCATCAACCTTTAGGGAAAATATAGGATTTTCCTGGGATAAACAAGATATTCAAAACGGATTGTTTTACAACCTACAGATAATCTTATTCATTCCACGACTCCTTGGGTTGTACATATCTTGTACGAATCTGGAAGTCATGGAAGGAATGGGCTTTTGAAAACACTGGTCATAAGAAAATATTGGATTTTCTTGAGGAAACTTGTCAAAAAGATCAAGGAACATTTTCTCACAAAAACTTAACGCTTATGAACTCACCAGCTTTATGCTGATATTCTTTGAAAACTTCTTGTATTCTCAGGGAATTAGTAGACAGGTACTTCCAGGAGTTCGGAGAAGTCGGAGCATTAGAGCCGCGTCTTTACTAATTTACTTTTGATACGAACAAAGCTATGTATTAAACAATGTAAACCTTTCTGATATATGTATTCAATGTCTGGTTATGTTTACTACGCTTACTATGACACAATTGTTGTGATACTACGCATGAAGTCCTCCGCCCCGGAACGTTTCTGCCGGTGGTCTCGGGGTGTGACAAAACCACAAACTCAAGGTGGGTTCATAACCCTCTATTTTCGGTTTTCATATGATTTATGGGGGAGAATACAAGTAAAATTGTGAAGATATATGTGTATTTGTATGTTATGTGTGATTTCTTGTGTTTATGTGCTAAATATGTGCTAAAAATGAAATATATGTCGAGATCTATAATTCAAGAAGGAACAATATGTGATCTAGGTTACATTTCACTTAAAATGTCAAGATAAACTACCATACAAGCTTTATAATAAATACACTACAACATAAAATTTGTTATTGGTCCATTTTGGATAAATAAACAATAGTTGGAGAAAAAATGTCATTCATGGTTTCTACAAGGATCAAAAGGTCAGAACAGATAAAATAAGAGTTTTTATAAATATTAGGCTTTCTAAAGGACTAAAAATGTAAATTTTAGTTTAATGGGCTAAAATTCGGGGTTTTTGGCTATTTAGGCCCAAAAATGCGAAAAACCAAATTTAAGGGGGCTGAAATGGAAATTTTTCTCCAAACAGGGGTTATAAACGTATATAAACCCATTTTAGGGGTTAAAATGGCCTTATTTATCAAAAGGGACTAAAAAAGCAAAGATTTTGGATTTTGGGTAAAAATTGTAAAAATTGCGAAAAGTGTGGATTTAAAAGGAAATATTTTAACTAAGGGGCTGAAACTGTCCTAAATAAAATTTTGGGCTTAAAACATCATTTAACTAAGTGTTTAGGTCAAAATGTCAAGAAAAATGGTTCAAGGACCTAATATGTCATTTTTCATAAAAAGGGTTAAAAATTGCCAACTTTACCAAACTAAGGGTCAGAATTTGTCAAACTAATATTTTTAGTCAATTATGTTAATAATCAAATAATTGGGTCAAGATATATGAAACTTCATAACTTATGGGTTAAATAGAAAAATATCTATTTTTTTAAAATCTATGAATCGTTATAAAACAATTTGGTGGTTATTACGACATATCGATTAAACAATCTTGCAACACTAATACTATACGAAACAAGTAAACATTCTAATTGATGGGCTTGAAAGATTATAATCATGCTTATTGGGCCTTCGTGACCCATTGACATGACTTTTGTGCTTAACATAAATAATACATGTTATTGGGCCTCCTGTGACCTAATTACATGCTTAAGGGACCCTCAATGGCTTTTACATGCTATTGGGCCTTAGTGGCCCGTTAGCATTGCTAGTAAGATCAAAATAAATCTTATCTGAAATGGGCCAGTGCGTCTTTCGTATACTCGATAGCCTTAAATAACATACGTAATTAGTAGGGCCTAGTAGTCCTCTTCTCCTCGTCTGTTCGGCTTACCTTCTATTCAAGTAAACAAAAATTAGGTCATTAATCAAGGTTAATCAAATTCATTTGGAAAAAGTGAGTAATACCGGGCAACACCAAAAATTGTCGGTCATAGTTTGTAGTTATAATCAAAGTCTCCTGGAGGGAGAGAGAGAGTTTGTGTATAGATCTAGACGAGGGTGACTCCCCCACGCCTAAGAGGTTCGCTACAGTTAGACTCGGCCAGTGTTGGGAGAAAAAATCTTAAGATCAATTCCGATGATCATTAGAATGCCAAGACAGACGAACTGGTCATTATCATGCATGGTTATAACGACTCACGTAGAGATCCAATTCCATCTAAGTAATAATGGGAAATCATATTCATTCGCTTTGATGATACAATAATACAAAACAATCATAATATTTTATCGGAAAACATCGGGTTTTCCGGGGAAACCAATATTATTCACTTGTACTTTCAATAACTATAATGCAAAACTTCTCATTTATAAACATTTTGAAATCATTCACACATATACTAACAGGATCATCACAACATTTTCTTCAAAAGTCTTATTACAGAAAATATCGAATTTTCTGGGTTTTACAAACGACATAAATTATTTTACATCAAACATACTTATGAACTCACCAACATTATATATGTTGACCGTTTTCAAAATAACTTGTATTCCCAGGAAATCGTTAGAGCGACGAAGCATCCAGTGTGTTGAAGGTTTCTTTTGTAGTTGCTAATCATCAAACACTTTATATTTTGGGATCATGTAATGTAAACCATGTACTTGATGTAAACAATGCCAGTTGTACTACGTAATGTTTGGTGATGAATGTGTTATGTTTCATATATACTCATTGTGATGATATTTCAATTTAAGTCATGCGAGCCCTCGGACGTTTTCGCCGTCTAGTTCGGGGGTGTGACAGGTTGGTATCATAGCTTTGTTTATAGTGAACTGACATATCTAACTACACATTGATATGCAACTATAAACCCAACAAGCGGCTAAATAACTCTAAATATAACAAATAAAATGTGCTAATAAACACTTTTACTTGTGCGACTTAGAAAAACGAACATAATAACAAATAAAATATGATGATTGGGAGAACCTGACATCCTGGTTAAACCAGGGCTATTCACAGTTGTATTATGAATGAATGTAGTCTGATAAACTACATTTCTTCGTGATACAACTAACACATGCCCTGGGATGATCACGATGGTCAGTAAACCTAAGGCATACCCCATAATTAAACCAGAAGAGCACATTAACCTAACTTTTTATATATAAATAATAAAGCTTAGGAGTAATAATAGTTTATTTATATACCTCCTCGAAGTCACCATGGAAGAGGAGCATCAGGGCATTCAGTTTCATAAGCTCTTAGTGGTCTACGGAATGATTGAGGATGACCCCGAGGAAGAACAGGGGGAGCACACAACGTTGGGCCCGATGAGTACACGGACACAGACTACAAGTTTGATGGGACCGATGGCGACATCGAGGAAGAAAGAGGCACAGACGAGGCCTCTGTCACACAACCTATCGGCGAGATGCAGCAGAACCACCCTGCCCCACCAGGGAATCCAGCGAGAGAGAATTGTTTTCCGGAGACTGAGGCTACTGCTCTACAGCAACAACTATTCGCCATGGAAGCACGAGTGGTGCACGATGAACAGGAAAGAGATGAAGTCATTGGAGAGATGAGTGAGATGGCCCAGTTTTTGGCACTACACTTCAGTATATGATCTCGCTCCCACTATTGGGAGCTTCCTAGTCTGTTAGGACTAGCTTTACCCTACTACTACTATGTTCTCTTATGTTTACCGACTCCATGTTTAAGTGATTACACTACTCATAGAGTCGTTATGCTGTCGAACTTTGTACCTCTATGTATGCTCTTTCGAGCAAAATTTTCATGTATCAAAGTGCGGATAATATTAATGGAAAATATTATGTGTTTATTTGTGATGTTATATGGTATGTGTTTTATGTTCTTATTGCTTAGTGTAAATTATAGAAACGCTTAGATGCGCAAACTGATTCATGAAATTCCCAACTTAAAAACAATACATACTCAACATCTTTCTGTTTCGTAACAGCAAGATGCCGCAAAGACCAAACCGCATAAATAATCAACCACCAACACCACCGAAAGTCGACTCAGCTGCGTTTCAAGCAGCTGTATTTGCTGTAGTCGTAGCAACCATGGCGCAAATCCACCAAGGGAACAATGGCAGAGGAAATGGGCAGGGGGCTGGAAGTTCAAACAACGGAGTAAATCAAGGACCTACCAAGACATGCTCCTACAAAGATTTCACCAACGCCAAGCCACAAACATTTAATGGCACAGGGGGAATGATAATCCTAAAGAGGTGGATTGAAAAGGTGGAATCAGTGTTCGAGATATGTGATTGCCCCGAAGAGGTCAAGGTGAAGTTTGCAGCATGCACATTTGTTGATCAAGCTCTCACCTGGCGGAATGGACATGTGGAGGGCATGAATCTCCCCATAGCCAATTCCATGCCGTGGGCAGAATTGAAGGAAATGTTGATGGCCGAGTACTGCCCGCGTGGCGAAATTCAGAAAATGGAACAAGAGTTATGGAACCTCACAGTCCGAGACTCCGACATCGATACTTACTTATCAAGGTTTAGCGAACTTTCTCTGTTGTGCCTTGGTATGATTACTTCGAAAGGAATGAAAATCGAACGATTCATCTGGGGATTAACCTCCCCAATTCAAGGAAATGTGATAGCTGCAAATCCTTAAACCTTTGACAATGCCAAGAGGTTGGCGAAGAAGTTGTACGACCACAACAACAAGAAGGGAGGGAAGTCAGGGGAAACTGAAGGCAAGAAGGAGAGTGACAACAAGAAAGGGAAGAACAAGAATAGAAGAGGTAAACAGAACTTAGAATCATCTAAGAAGCAACAGACAGTGACTGTCCATGCAGCAACCCAAGCTACCACAGCACCACATGCTCGAACCTAATCCACGCTGAATGCTCCGAAACAGTACACATGGAATCTTCCCAAGTGTAACAAATGTAACTAACATCACCACGGGGAATGCAGAGATATGATGTGCACAAGATGCAACCGGAAGGGCCATACATCAAAGTATTGTAGGACCCATCTTCCACAAAACCAGACGCCCAACAATAACAACAACAACAATAACAATAACACAAAGGATGGAGCCAATTATACCTGTTATGGGTGTGGGAAGACTAGATATTTCAGGCGGAATTGTCCCAATGCAAACAACTAGGCAATAGGAGCAGCTGGAAGAGTGCTGATTATGGGTCAAGGAGAAGCGGTTCAGGATCCCATAGTTTTCACCAATACGTTTCTCCTTAACCACTCATATGCATGCATCCTGTTCGATACTGGGGCAGTACAAAGCTTTGTGAGTAATAAATTCAAACACTTGCTAAAACAACAACCCTAAAAGCCTAATGAAACATTTACGGTGGAAATGGCTAATGGGAAAACAGAATCAACTGGAGAAATCTATGTAGGATGTATCCTAACCTTAAATCAACACGCTTTTCAAATAAACTTGATGCCTGTAACTATTAGGAGTTTTGATGTGATTGTTGGCATGGACTGGTTGAGCCCCCATCATGCTAAAATTATGTGTTGCGAGAAGGCCATTCGCCTTCATCTCCCTAACCACGAAACCTAATTATATACGGGGACAAACCCAGTACGAACCTTCGTCTTATCTCGTTTATTAAGGCACAAAAGTATCTAAAAAAGGACTTGGCATTTCTGGCTCACATAGTGGATAAGTCCAAGGAAGAGGTCAATATTCGAGACATCCCAGTGGCTTGCGACTTCCCGGATGTCTTTCCTGAATATCTTCCGAGGATACCACCAGAAAGACAAGTCGAGTTCTGAATTGACCTGGTGCCGGGAGCTATGCCCATTTCCAAATCACCCTATAGGTTGGCTCCTGCGGAGATGCAAGAACTGTCAAGCCAACTTAGCGAATTCTTGAGCAAAGGATTCATCCGACCTAGCTTCTCACCCTGGGGAGCTCCGATCCTCTTTGTTAAGAAAAAGGACGGATCCTTAAGGATGTGTATTGATTACAGAGAACTAAAAAAACTCACTATAAAAAATCGCTACCCACTTCTGCAAATCGACGATGTATTCGACCAGCTCCAAGGAGCAAGTTACTTCTCTAAGATAGATTTGCGATCTGGATACCACCAACTCAAAGTCCGGGAAGAGGATATCCCTAAAACTGCTTTTTAGACTCGCTATGGACATTACGAATTTGTTGTAATGCCCTTCGGTCTAACGAATGCCCCTGTCACATTCATGGACCTGATGAATCGAATCTTCCGACCATTCCTCGACAATTTTGTCATTGTTTTCATCGACGATATCCTAGTCTATTATCGAAGCGAAGAGGAGCACGACCGACATCTCCGATAAACCTTGAAAACCATACGAAGAAAAAAGTTATATGCAAAACTCTCTAAGTTTGAGTTCTAGCTCCGTAATGTGAAGTTTTTGGGTCATGTTGTCAGTCAAGAAGGGATACATGTGGACCCTTCTAAGGTCAAAGCCATTGAAGGATGGGCGGTCCCAACAACCCCCACAAAAATTCGTCAATTTTTAGGTATCGCAGGCTATTATAGGAAATTCATTCAGAACTTCTCCCAAACAGCCAAGCCACTTACCATGCTTACATAGAAGGGCGTGCCATATGAATGGATAGAAAAGAAGTAGGTTGCTTTCCGAACTCTGAAGCGAGTACTCTGTAGTGCACCAATACTTTCACTACCAGAGGGAACAGAGGACTTCGTAGTTTACTGCGTTGCTTCGAATCAGGGTTTAGGCTGTGTACTCATGTAGTGTGGAAATGTGATAGCTTATGCATCCTGAAAACTAAAGACACATGATGTGAATTATATTACCCATGATCTCGAATTGGAAGCTGTGGTCTTTCAATTGAAAATTTGGAGGAACTACCTGTATGGTACGAAGTGCACTATTTTCAACGACCACAAGAGTCTCTAACACATTTTAAATCAAAAGGAGTTAAACACGAGACAACGAAGATGGGTTGAGCTGCTAAACGATTATGAGTGCGAAATCAAGTACCACCCATGCAAGGCTAATGTGGTAGCTAATGCCTTTAGTTAGAAAGAATACTCAAATCGTCGTGTGAAGACTCTTTGAATAACCATTAAATCCCATTTGTCCTCACAAATCAAAGTATCCCAGTTCGATTCCATGAGGATAGAAAACAGAGCGAGCGAAGCGTTACGTGGAATGGAAAAGAACTTCGAAGTCAAGGAGGACATAGCATATTATTTCATGATTCGAGTTTGGATCCCTAAACTTGGGGGATTCATAGAAGTAGTCATGAGTGAAGCCCACAAGACACGATACTCCATCCATCTGGGTTCAGATGAAATGTACTTGGATATCAAGCAGCAGTATTGGTGGCCTAACATGAAGTCAGAAATTGCCACTTATGTTAGCAAGTTCCTCAGTTGTACTAAAGTGAAGGTAGAATATCAGAAACCCTTGGAACTATTACAACAACCAGTAATACCCGAGTGGAAATGGGAAAGGATTACTATGGACTTTGTGACCAAATTAACCAAGACAACAGATGGATTGTATGCCATATGGGTAATAGTCGACAGATTGACAAAATCCGCTCGTTTCCTACAAATAAAGGAGTCGTACAAGATGGAACGATTGAAGAGAATCTACATCAAGGAAATTTTGAGACTCCATGAAGTACCAATATCTGTCATCTCATCGAGATAGTAGATTTACTTCACGCTTTTTGGCAATCGCATCAGAAAGCTATATGAACACAACTCGACATGAGCACTGCCTACCAACCACAAACTGATGGTCAAAGTGAGCGAACCATTCAAACGCTTGAAGATATGCTTCACGCATGCATGATAGACTTTGGAAGATCGTGGGATACCGACTTGCCTTTAATTGAGTTTTCGTACAACAACAATTATCACTCAGGCATCAAAGTTGCTCCTTTTGAAGCCTTATATGGACGTAGGTGACACTCAGCTTGCAAGAGAACATGCACCAATCAATGCATTAACAGGACCGGAAATCATATGCGAAACGACAGAGAAGATAGTTCAAATCAAAGCTCGACTTCAAGCATCACGAGACCGGTAGAAGAGCTATGTTGATAAACAGCAAAAACCCTTGGAGTTCCGAGTTGGGGATCAAGTGTTGTTAAAAGTCTCTCCCTGGAAAAGGGTGATTCATTTTGGGAAACGGGGAAAAATAAACCTATGATACATTGGACCATTCAAGATTCTTGCCCGAATCGGTCTAGTGGCTTATAAATTGTAGCTACCTACCGAACTTAGCAGTGTACACCCTGTGTTCCATATTTCAAATTTGAAAAAGTGATTATCCGATGAGACTCTTGTCATCCCGTTGGAAGAAATCGAAATCAACGAGAATCTCCTGTCAGTGGAAGAAGCTGTCGAGATCATGGACAAGGAGGTGAAGCGTACTAAGGAAAGTCGCATTCCAATAGAGAAGGTTCGATTGAATGCAATGCATGCACCGAAATTCACTTGGGAACACGAAGACCAGATGAAACAGAAGTACCCTCACTTATTTTCTCATTCTTGAACTCTAGCTTCAAAAAGAATTTCGGGACAAAATTCCCTCTACGGGGGGATGATGTCGCAACTAGCATTCTAGCTAGGAAATCCTATACCCTTGTAAACATTATCTACTGTAAACTCGTAACCCTAATTCATTTATGTTTGAAGTTCAACCTATGGAAAAACATTTAAACCTAGATTCATCAAGTAAAGTTGAAAAACCCTAGAAATCCCGGTTTAAGTCCTATATGGACTGGGATTTCCTTATTGGCACTAACAGGCCAATAAGCTGCCAATTTGACTATTTTGGGCTTAGAACTATTAAATGGGCTCTCATTGGACCCGCTCTCATGACACTTAACCTTTTTGGGCCTTATAAGCCTAAAATGGACTTGTTTATCTTTAATGGGCCTTATTAGGCCATAACAAATCCAATTAGCTTTAATGGACTCAAATCCATTCTCTTATACAAATATTGGGCCGTGAGCTACCATAAGGGCCCAATGGGCTGTATGTTTTTCCTTATGGGCCTTATGAACTTGAGCCAAGGAAAGAATGGGCCAAAGTGATTCCTTCCTCCTTCCTTAGCCCATTTCCGCCCAAGTAAAAAAAAAAGAAAGGATGAATTGAGGATTGACATTTGTGGTGCCACCTCATAAATGTACATAGGATATCCATGCACCATTCTCATATCTCTATGCATGTAAACTCATATAACTGTCTCCCCTCTCTTCTTCTACTCTCGGCTGAGGATCACCAAACACATACACACACACACACACACTTAATTCACTTCCAAATCCTCTCAAGAACACCTTCATTCCTCCTTCAAAATTTTCGAGATTAAGGGTATTCAAGAAGGTTTTCATCCAAGAATCACTCAAAGATACATACTTGTGGTAAGATCTTGACAACATACTTGCTTTTTACAACTTAATCACTCTTCTTACCACTTTAAATTCTTAATCATACTCCTAGAAATCTTCTTGAGTTCGAGATCTACTCCAGGGAGCTGCTAGGGCGGAAAAATTACTCCATCTTTCCACATCTTCTTCAAAAAAACCGAATCCACAAACTCAAGGTAAGTTCATACCCCTCTATTTTCGGTTTTCATATGATTTATGTGATGGGATTTGGTCATAAGAACATCCTATGTGCTCATACAAACCCTAATGCTTGGATCTAGGTTTCTCTATTGTACATGCAAGTTATCCAAGACTATAAAACTTAATTCTAGCATACAAGTAATCATATTAACATGAGAATAGGTTTAAGATATTACCTTGATTGTTATGTAGCAATAACAATCCAATTCCTCCTTGTATTGTCTTTAGAAAGCTTAGAGTCACAAGTGTCACTCCTCTAATGGTTCACAAACACAATAAGTAAGAGGATGAAGAGGAGAGAGGATGGAGGCTACCCAAAACGTGTTCTAACCCTAGAAAAGAACTTCCCCACGTTTTTGTGCCTTGAGGGTTCTATATGTAGTGATGCTATTAGGGTTATCTAACAAGGAAACCCTAATTTGGATACTTAAGCCCTAAGCAACCCATGAACTCCTTTAATTAAGGCCTTGGACGATTTCCTTATGGGTTTCCCCCATAGAATTCGTCCACTCCTTAATACAAGGCAATCCATGTCCCAATTGCAGTTATCTTATAATTACAATTCCAGTCCCTTAAGTTTAATTAATCTCTTTTAGTCACAAAACTAATTACTATTAATTCTTGACTAATATTAATTAAACAATATGATTTCTCCTTTAATATATTATTCTCATAATATATTAATAAATCATATTTAATCCTTTCCCTCCATAATTCATCCTATCAAGTTGCTTTGGTGAAGGCAACGCAAAAGGACCATGCACCATCGGGTCAAGTACATACCAAAATAGTTATGGACTTAGACACTAATCAAACAGTCTCCCACTTGGATAAGTCTAACAACTATTATGCGTATGACTTCAGATCCTGATCTGCAATCGTAGCTTTCCAAAGCCGCTGTCAACTCTGATCCTATCAGATACGCGTGTCCTTTAGATAAGGGATCATATATTCCTCCATTCTAGATATCGTATGAGACATGATATCTAATCATTCTCTTTGTACTATATCTCGATTCCTGATTTATGACGACTGACTAATTGAACAAATCAAATTAGTCCTAGCCCGGCCAAGCATTTACGTTTGTCATCACTAAATCATCGAGGGGCCCAAAGATATCGCTTTTATCCTACTTTGGATAAAATAAACGGATAAACTTTGATACAATGCTTGCTTGCACTCACTCACCGAATCACACACAACAATATGTTTTATAACACCAAGTTACTAGTGCGTTTACATATTATCAATGTGTAACCGATTTTCAAGACACAACTCACACATCTCGGTTTCAAGAATATAAGATGTTATCGTCTCACCAATCACTCGTGATAAAATTCATGGAGTGATCCAAGTGAGCGTGGGTTTAATCCAATGCTCAAATTCATATTCATAAGCACTCATGAATGTTGCAGCAAACATTTGCTTATGTCTAATACACTTTTAGACAATCCACACACCAATTCACGACAGTCTTCTTTCATATCTACTTCCAACATATGAACAATTGTGGCCCGTTTGAATAATTTGACTGTTCTTAACCAATTAAATTATTCTGGAAGTCAAAACATGCAAAGGTGAAACACAAGAATAATACTAATCCTATATGTCCTCAAACCTTTGAGTATAAAACACATTTTATTTATCTCCATATCGATTACTCATTATTTGTCGTTTTGGGTAATCAACTTCTTACTTGAATTATTACACTTGTCCCATGCTCTTAGCATGCACAAAATGTTTACCTATGGTTCTTACTTTGTGAAATAGGCCAAATTGAGCACATTTCCAATCATTCTCATTTCACAACTCCAAATCCTTTTCATAAGTGAAAGAATATCAAATTCTTGCCACTTATAGAATATATTAGATTCTAACATTTTATGCAATGATCCTTTCATAATGTCACCGCACTAAAGTCACAAAGACTATTGCCAATGATATTACGAAATCCTCTATCGGAGATTGTTACAATACAATTCCTTAGATATGATGTCTCTCACTCAAAGTACATTCCTTTGAACATCCTTTTGCATAAAAGTTTCTAATCTAGACATAGATTTCCAATATTCAATTCCCAATATGGACACGCTTCCATATTTTCCATATGACAATTCATTCTCAATAGAATCTTATCTATTCAAAATAATGTCGATATGGTCCATCCATTATGGAAACATTTCCATATTTTCCAATACTATACTTCCAACTACTCACAAGAAACCAATCCTCGTCGAACTTTGGATTGTCCTTTGATAGTTGTTTAATTATTTTAGTCAAAACCGATTCTAGTCCTTTTTCCCTCTAAATGCACTAGACATTTGGAAAATTTTCGAATGGTCAAACATTAAAGCATTTGCAATCGATCCTATACCCGAAGCGTATGGGACACGACGCATAATGTTTTATTTGCTATGTTCTCAAAATTCGAATTGTGAAGAGGAATGCCGTAATCATAATCGAAATTTTGAGAACACACTATATACCTTTGACTAAATTTATTAACATTTCTCAACCTAAGCCTTTAGATTTTAAATGAAGCATAATATTCTCTCCCTTAATTATAGCAAAACAACTTTACAACCCTTACGACTTTCCAAGGTATAACTCTTGTTTTCTATAATTAATATTTCCACCTTGCAATACGTGCCTTAATAATCATACAATCATAACATTTATGCTCCCACTATGATGATTATTATAAAACATAACACTTATGCTCCCACTAGCTTCGACATATATTCATAAACATCTTAACTTTCAGAAAAACAATACTTATTGAATTTCTTAAGTTCATGTTTCTAGTGCTTTGATAATCTTTTATCAAGGCTTCTTGAACTTATACAACTTTGCCTTAGATAGTTCATATGTGTGTCTAAAAAATTAAGACTAATTGCCAAACCTCAAAATTCAAATTATGGAAAGGGATACCGTAACCATAATCGATTATCAAATCCCATGGAACAAGCATTCCACATGAAGATGATATTCCACGATTCGATCGAGGAACAAGAAATCATGCTTCACTTCCTCCACCTCCTCCAATTATTCTCCCTAACCCACAAGTTCGAAGGCTTGAAAAGTTCAAGCTCACTCAAGCCCTTTTGGCAAGTAAACATAAAGAAGGAAAGTCGGTGTGTGCACACGTCCTAGGGATGAAGTCACACATTGATAGGTTAAGAATGTTGGGATCCGTTGTCTGTGAGGAGATGGCTATTGATTGGGTTCTTCAGTCACTTCCTATATCATATAGTGAGTTCATAAGAGAGTACTATATGATGAACTGCGACGGGAAACTTATAGATCTCACCTATATGCTTATTGCTGCTGAATCAACAATGGTTTGGCGCAATAGAAAAGCAAAGTTGACTGGTGAATCTGCCTTCAAGACCTCTATGGATATAGGCAATGGCAACGAAAGACATGTCATGATCGAAGAGTTTGATCATAAGAGAAAGGCAATGTCTGAAGTAGTTCCATATTCCGTTCCAAAAGAGTCAATTTGCTTTTATTGCCAAGAGAAGGGGCATTGGAGATGAAGCTGCCTTATTTACCTAAGAGATCTAAGAGATGGGAGAGTCAAAATGTATGGCTGTGCTTTAGGTAAAATCCATTGACTAACTCTTTTAAGATTCTATTCTAGATTCTTAATACATAATGTGATAAGATTACAATGATGTTTTGTAGGATCAAAGAAAAGAAAGGAAGCTTAAGGGAAGAAGTGAGCAGAATCTAATCATAAAGGAATGGATTTCGATCGCATTACTTGAAGATTAGATTCTTGAGCTACAACTTAGAGTTAGAATAAGATTGCTAAGAAAGATGTATTAGCATAGTTTTTTAATGAATTGCATTGTAAGGACAAATTTTGTTTCACAACAAAATAAATTTTGATTTTATATTATTTATTTATCCTTGCAATGGCGTGTATGAAAAATTGATGTTTAAATGTTTCTATTATTAGCAATAATGGATTTGATTCTTAATTATGGAAATGTCGAAAATTTACCAAATAAGGAGAGTTTCTCATCGCCCAAGTTTCAATTGGACAGAAACTTGGAATCATGCAACTTGGATGCACGATGAATGAGAAATTTCATATTTGGAAATCAAACTAATTCTTTGATAAAGTGTCAAGTGAAGGACTTAGAGATCAAATACACAAAGTTGCGTGTTGATCAAGTCCACCATAAGAGTAACAAAGATATTTGTCATGGTTTGCTAAAGGTTTAGTAAATATGATTATACTTATAAGATTAAGTGTAATTCTGAATTGATTGAAAAAGTTTAAATCAATAGCAGAACGAATAAGAAGAATCAAGTAGGCAGAAGATAATTAGTAGGGTGGTCTTAATAGACCCAAACATCTCCGGGATCTCAGCCCGGATCGCTGCCGCCACCTCCTCGTGAATCATCTGACGAATATCCTCGTCACTCACACCGCTCGAACTCGCTCCGTGGCGCGGTCTAACCATGATGTCTCTGAAATACAACATAAAACTATCAGAGACTCTACCGAGTATAATCGTACTCGATATGCAACCCTACTCAGTCCCCGATATCCAGGGATTCTTACTTGGGTCTCCCACTGACCCGGTGCCCTCGGTAGTACGGGCCCAATACTACCGACCACACCGCATCAGCGTTCATCCCAAGTCCTCCTCCCCAAACTCCGGATAGTGAGTACTCTACTGCTGATATGCACTATCTACCCGCATGCTAGCAACGCATCACATATAGGCAATTTTCCCTAGACTAAGGCATCACAAATCAGGCCACTCTAGTCCTATCATGAATACCTAGTCTTCTAGCATGCATAACAATTCATATCATATAATATTGTAAGGTATTTTGGGGATCTTTACCGTTCGGGTACTGACTGATCGTACACACTGCTTCTTTCTTGCTTACCACGAAACCATTTACAAAAGTTTATGCCTTTATTTAAAAATTTTTCCTCAAATCCTCGGTTTGAGTTCAGCTACTCCCGAAGGTGCACCCGAATCCCTCAAACCAAGGCTCTGATACCAATTGTAACGACGCAAATTTTCAAACAAATTTTTCATGTTAAAAATATATTTATTTCCATTCATAACAAGGCATAAATAGTTTAAGTATTCTGTCAAATACAAATAATCAAAATCCCAAGATCATAAAAGCATTCTTCAGTGTGTATCGATCACGCCGGCGCCTTCCCACGGTCCTCGCTAGTACCTGAAATACATGCACAACAACTGTAAGCATAAATGCTTAGTGAGTTCCCTAATATACAACTTATGCACATACGCCTTTCCAGGCCCCGACCTTCCGGTCCATGTGTCTCAGGGGACTTCCGTCCCTGCTGGGTAAACCTTCCGGTCCTACCCACGCCGACCTTCCGGTCCATCACACAACATATCGCCTTCCGGCCCATAACATATTGCCTTCCGGCCCATAATATAATCGCCTTCCGGCCCATAACATACATAGCACATATAACAAATAACTTACCACATATAGCATACATATCACATATCACATCCGACCTTCCGGTCACACAGTCAAACCCTTCCGGGTACAGTATAGTGAGAAGACTCACCTCGTAAAAGCTGAAAGCTAGCAAATCCCGAAATGACTCGTGCACAATCCGACGAGCTACAACCTCCCTATAACATCACATATCTTATTAACACTTACATCTTCTAAGTGTGACTATCCCTAAGAAGTCAGACTTAGGTCAACTCTGGTCAACGGTCAACGGTCAACTCGACCGGACTCAGCGAGTGCCATGGCGACTCGGCGAGTCTAGACGTCCTCCAACTTTCTGAGATTCCCTATCTACTCGTCGAGTATCCTCCTCGACCCGACGAGTTACTCCTGGAAGAATCGCGGTGCCACCCCGACTCCACTCGCCGAGTCTGAAGAACAACTCGGCGAGTCCCAGTAAATCTTCAAGCTACTCGCCGAGTCTGAAGAACAACTCGGCGAGTCCATGCCATGCAGACGAGCAACTGCTTCCTGAATTACGTATGGTCCCGAGATATACAATCATGGGACTTTCTGGACTTCTAAACATCTTATTACTGGGGTATAAACGTCTGGGTAATAACATAATAACCCATCTAATCACTAAATGGGTTTCATAAACCCTAGATTCGTATACACATCAAAATAACAGAATTGATCCAAGTATTACCTGAAAACGCACTCTCTGTGTCCCCCAAACCTCAGGACTCGATCCTCCTTGATATTCCTTTGGCCAATTTCTTCTTCTTCTTGCCTAACAAGTTCCTCCAAGTTCCAATAGCTTTCTCTCCTGCTCTAGACGTCCACAACGATTAGGGTTCTTCTCAATCGACCAAAAGACGGAAAATGATGGCCTAAGAGGCGTTATATACGATCTAAAACCGAACGGTTAGGGTTTCTGCTGAACAGCGTCGACTCGCCGAGTCCGTATCTGGACTCGTCGAGTCCAGTCGCGAACCCGCGACCAAGTCTGCGATCCTACTCGGCGAGTCTAGGCTCCAACTCGCCGAGTCCCCTCTTAAATCACCCCCAAAAACATAATTTAATAATACCTGAGATTCCGGGCTGTTACAGGGTAAGAGTGGATACCCATTAAATCTCCATTTTATAGACAATTTCCTTAAACACCCCTTATAGACTAGCTTCGTGAATGAGGTCTACTAACGGTAAGACTGACTTTTACTCATACATACATACATACATACATACATACATATATATATATATATATATATATATATATATATATATATATATATATATATATATATATATAATGTTAGACTTTTAATGTTATATATAGTATAGGGTGTGTTTTACACTTTTAAAAATACTAGGTGGTCTAATTTAACAATTATACTTTTAATTCAATTAAATTGTAAACCTAAGCTTTTATGGATTTATTAAACCTCGTTTAATTATACACCTTAATTAATTAATAAAACCATAAGGGTGTGATTTGAACTTTTCAAAACAATACTAGGGTTTTAGAATTTAACAGTCCTAATTAACCTTTTAATCAACTTTTAAATTCCAAAATTTGAGGGCAAGTTTTGAAACCTTTTTCAAAACATTAGGGTTTTAACTATTTAAATTTCAAAAAAACAAAACTTTTGGGTTCAAATTTAAACTATAAAACCTAAAGGGGAAAATATGAAACATTTCATAACACAAGGATCAAATAACAAATAATCTAAATTAACAATTAATCACATAATTATCCATATTTGATTTATTTAATGATTTATTGCAAAACAATTTACCAATTTAATAAAAATAATTAATCAATTATCACATAAGGAAACAAATATTTTATTAATTGATAAATATCTTCAATTAGATCAAGAATATGCTCATATATATATATATATATATATATATATATATATATATATATATATATATATATATATATATATATATATCAAAAAATCGGATTTATATTGATCTAATATGATAAGGCAACTATCCTTAAGCAAAAAACAGCAAGAAATCGCGAAGATTACTCCATCTGACGAGTTGACTCGTCGAGTCAAGCATGGACTCGTCGAGTCAGCATGGACTCGGCGAGTTCAGCTATGGACTCGGCGAGTCCAGCCTCCAGAAACCAAAAAATCGAATTTTTCAATCATATAATGCATCAATACAATAGAAACCAACCTGGCTCTGATACCACTGATGGGATTTGGTCATAAGAACATTGCTCATACAAACCCTAATGCTTGGATCTAGGTTTCTCTATTGTACATGCAAGTTATCCAAGACTATAAAACCTAATTCTAGCATACAAGTAATAATATTAACATGAGAATAGGTTTAAGATATTACCTTGATTGTTATGTAGCAATAACAATCCAATTCCTCCTTGTATTGTCTTTAGAAAGCTTAGAGTCACAAGTGTCACTCCTCTAATGGTTCACAAACACAATAAGCAAGAGGATGAAGAGCAGAGAGGATGGAGGCTTCCCAAAACGTGTTCTAACCCTAGAAAAGAAGTTCCCCACCTTTTTGTGCCTTAAGGGTTCTATATATAGTGAGGCTATTAGGGTTATCTAACAAGGAAACCCTAATTTGGATGCTTAAGCCCTAAGCAACCCATGAACTCCTTTAATTAAGGCCTTGGACGATTTCCTTATGGGTTTCCCTATAGAATTCGTCCACTCCTTAATACAAGGCAATCCATGGCCCAATTGCAATTATCTTATAATTACAATTCCAGTCCCTTAAGTTTAATTAATCTCTTTTAGTCACAAAACTAATTACTATTAATTCTTGACTAATATTAATTAAACAATATGATTTCTCCTTTAATATATTATTCTCATAATATATTAATAAATCATATTTAATCCTTTCTCTCCATAATTCATCCTATCAAGTTGCTTTGGTGAAGGCAACCCAAAAGGACCATGCACCATCGGGTCAAGTACATACCAAAATGGTTATGGACTTAGAGACTAATCCAACATTATGGGGGAGAATACAAGTAAAATTGTGAAGATCTATGTGTATTTGTATGTTATGTATGATTTCTTGTGTTTATGTGGTAAATATGTGCTAAAAATGAAATATATTTCGAGATCTATAGTTCAAGAAGGAAAAATATGTGATCTAGGTTATATTTCACATAACATGTCTAGATAAACTACCATGCACACTTTATAATAAACACACTACAACATAAAATTTGTTATTGGTCCATTTTTGATAAATAAACAAAAGTTGGGGGAAAAGATGTCATTCAGGGTTTCTACAAGGATCAAAAGGTCAAAATAGATAAAATAAGAGTTTTTATAAATATTAGGCTTTCTAAAGGACTAAAAATGTAAATTTTAGTTTAGTTGGCTAAAATTTGGGCTTTTTGGCTATTTAGGCCGAAAAATGCGAAAAACCAAATTTAAGGGGGGTTGAAATGGAAAGTTTTCTCCATACAGGGGCTATAAACGTAAATAAACCCATTTTCAGGGGTTAAAATGGCCATATTTATCAAAAGGGACTAAAAATGCAAAGATTTTGGATTTTGGGTAAAAATTGCAATAAATGTGGATTTAAATGCAAATATTTTAGCTAAGGGGATGAAACTATCCTAAATAAAATTTTGGGCTTAAAACATCATTTAACTAAGTGTTTAGGTGAAAAATGTCAAAAGAAATGGTTCAAGGACCTAATATGTCATTTTTCGTAAAAAGGGCTAAAAATTGCCAACTTTACCAAACTCAAGAGCTGAATTGGTCAAACTGTTATTTTTAGTCAATTATGTTAATAATGAAATAATTGGGTCAAGGTATATGAAACTTTATAACTTATGGGTTAAATAGAAAAATATCTATATATTTTTTTTTAAATCTATGAATCGTTATAAAACAATTTGGTGATTATTACGACATATCGATTAAACAATTTCGCAACACTAATAATATTCAAAACAAATAAACATTCTAATTGATGGGCGTGGAAGATTCTAATCATGCTTATTGGGCCTTAAACAACATACATAATTAGTAGGGCCTAGTAGTCCTATTCTCCTTTTTTGTTCGGCTTACCTTCTATTCAAGTAAACAAAAATCAAGTCGTTAATCAAGGTTAATCAAATTCATTTGGAATAAGTGAGTAATAATGGGCGACACCAATAAGTGTCGTCGTAGTCTGTAGTTATAATCAAAGTCCCCTGGAGGGAGAGCGAGAGTTTGTGTATAGATCTAGACAGGGGTGACTCCCCCACGCCTAAGCTATTCGCTACAGTTAGACTCGGCCAGTCTAGGGTGACAAAATCTTAAGATCAATTCCGGTGTCCATTAGAATGCCAAGACAGACGAACTAGTCATTATCATGCATGGTTATTACGACTCACATAGAGATCCAAGTCCATCTAAATAATCATGGGATATCATCTTCATTCGATGTGATGATACAATAATACAAAACAATCATAACATTTTATCGGTAAACATCGGGTTTTCCAGGGAAACCAATCTTATTTACTTTTACTTTCAACAACTATAATGCAAAACTTCTCATTTATACACGTTTGAAATCATTAACGCATATACTTATAGGATCATCACAACATTTTCATGAAAAGTCTTATTACAGAAAATATTAGATTTTCTGGGTTTTACAAATAACATAAACTATTTTACATCAAACATACTTATGAACTCACCAACATTATATATGTTGACTGTTTTCAAAATAACTTGTACTCTCAGGAAATCATTAGAACGAGGAAGCATCCAGTGTGTTGAAAGCTTCTTTTGTAGTTGCTAATCATCAAACACTTTACATTTTGGGATCATGTAATGTAAACCATGTACTTGATGAAAACAATGTCAGTTGTACTATGTAATGCTTGGTGATGAATGTGTTATGTTTCATATATATACTCATTGTGATGATATTTCAATTTAAGTCGCGCGAGCCATCGGACGTTTCCGCCGTCTGGTACGAGGGTGTGACATAATTAAACCTGTATATATATATATATATATATATATATATATATATATATATACCCAAAATATGGTTTTTTAATAGGATAATTGCGCAGGAGAACAATTAATTACAACACATATCATAAATCTTGTCTAGCATAACCCTTAGGCACTTCAAGTTTTATAACATCTAGGTATTACATACTCCCATATTATCGGACATTATATGTTTAAAAAAAATTATAGCTTAAATCTAGCTATACTATCCTAAGGTATCTTGCTTATAATAAAATGACTTAATATTTATAAGATAAATATATTTATACAATTATTTGTTAAGCATGTAAACCCGCCCCCACTCCCCCCCCCCCCCCGCCCCTCCCCCCGGAAAACATTGTAAAACAATAAAAATAAGGGTTGTGAACTCACTTTATTAGCATATTGAGGAGTGCCTGAACTGTTGCAACCGATGTTTCATGTCATCGAGAGAGAGAGAGAGAGAGAGAGAGAGAGAGAGAGAGAGAGTTTGGAGGGTTGTTTGAGATGAAAAACCTGGAAGCAAGCACCACCATTCATAATGATGGAGTGCACTGGACACTCTGTTGCACGTCGTGTAGCAGTTGTGGCCTATCCAAATCTTGCAACATGTCACCCTTCTGGTGGTTCACGTTTCCAAATCTCTGACAAATCTGGGAGTTAGACGTGCGTGACGGGCATGGTGCACACCCTTAGTTCGTTTTAAAAAATTCATATTTTTCTTCATAAGAACTTTGTTTCTTACCCTCTTTATATATTTGTGTACCTCTTTCCTAGAACTACAACTTTCCTTTAGGAAGCATCTTCTAATTTTAATTTTCATTTTTCAGACATATTTTTCTATTTGATAAAAATTGTATCTCCTTCATACAACATCCATTTTTTCCCTTCTGTCTTCCCAAGTCCTTATCTCTTGCTATACTACAAATTTCCTATTTGTAGTGTTAGCCGAAACTCAACCAATCTTTTTTTTGCCATTTTGACTTTAAAAATAAGGGTTGTGAACTCACTTTATTAGCATATTGAGGAGTGCCTGAACTGTTGCAACCGATGTTTCATGTCATCGAGAGAGAGAGAGAGAGTTTGGAGGGTTGTTTAAGATGAAAAACCTGGAAGCAAGCACCACCATTTATAATGATGGAGTGCACTGGACACTCTGCTGCACGTCGTGCAGCAGTTGTGGCCTATCCAAATCTTGCAACATGTCACCCTTCTGGTGGTTCACGTTTCCAAATCTCCGACAAATCTGGGAGTTAGACGTGCGTGACGGGCATGGTGCACACCCTTAATTCGTTTTAAAAAATTCATATTTTTCTTCATAAGAACTTTGTTTCTTACCCTCTTTATATATTTGTGTATCTCTTTCCTAGAACTACAACTTTCCTTTAGGAAGCATCTTCTAATTTTAATTTTCATTTTTAAGACATATTTTTCTATTTTATAAAAATTGTATCTCCTTCATACAACATCCATTTTTTCCCTTTTGTCTTCCCAAGTCCTTATCTCTTGCTATACTACAAATTTCCTATTTGTAGTGTTAGCCGAAACTCAACCAATCTTTTTTTTGCCATTTTGACTTTAAAAATAAGGGTTGTGAACTCACTTTATTAGCATATTGAGGAGTGCCTGAACTGTTGCAACCGATGTTTCATGTCATCGAGAGAGAGAGAGAGAGAGAGAGAGAGAGAGAGAGAGTTTGGAGGGTTGTTTTAGATGAAAAACCTAGAAGCAAGCACCACCATTTATAATGATGGGGTGCACTGGACACTCTGTTGCACGTCGTGCAACAGTTGTGGCCTATCCAAATCATGCAACATGTCACCCTTCTGGTGGTTCACGTTTCCAAATCTCCGACAAATCTGGGAGTTAGACGTGCGTGACGGGCATGGTGCACACCCTTAATTCGTTTTTAAAAATTCATATTTTTCTTCATAAGAACTTTGTTTCTTACCCTCTTTATATATTTATGTACCTCTTTCCTAGAACTACAACTTTCCTTTAGGAAGCATCTTCTAATTTTAATTTTCATTTTTAAGACATATTTTTCTATTTTATAAAAATTGTATCTCCTTCATACAACATCCATTTTTTCCCTTCTGTCTTCCCAAGTCCTTATCTCTTGCTATACTACAAATTTCCTATTTGTAGTGTTAGCCGAAACTCAACCAATCTTTTTTTTGCCATTTTGACTTTAATAACGTTATTAACGTGGTTGGATTCTCTTCGTCATAAAGTCATTACTCTTCCAATCAGAGTTAGATTTTCTCGACGCTTATTTTTTTGGGATCATAAGGTCGTGTATTTTCCAAATACACTAACTATTTTAACATTTTGATTACTTTATTTTTTACTCAACTTTCAATATTTTCCTTCAATATGGGAAGTTTTTGTCTTTATGAGTCGAACCTAACTCCACGTAAAAATTAACGGCGGAAAATTCTCAATTATTACATTCTCCTATGTTTTAGGAATTTCGTCCTCAAAATCCGAGTATTATCTAAAATTTAAACGGGGAGACCAATTTCTTATAAAGGAAGCCGATTCCTTCTTTTATTGAGTTAACTAAATTTCCTTTTTTTTCTACTTCTATTTCTTTAGCTTTATCCTCAACAATCTAAATTTCCCTGATCCTATTTTATACCTATAGGAAACCTAAAATTTTCTATCAAACTTTGGTTAAGGATCTCTGGAGGGATTTCCATGTTTTAATTAATCATTTTAAATCTACTATTAAAATGAACTCTTTATTAAAACATTTAAACTTCGAGGATTCCTATTATCATCGGAAAAAATCTTACAATTATTTTTGTGGGGTTTCCTTTCCCTCACATTCATGTTCTTATTATTTTCCAGTATTCCTTTACTGGATCAGTTGGCTCTAGTAGGCATCTACAACATGTCCTGCTTTTCCGCACTCCTTGCACTTGAAATGTTCACAACTACCGAGATGGTGCAATATGCACTTACTGCACAAGGGCAATCTTCCCAAGTATCCTTTTTGGGGATTAACCATTGGAGGCTTCCTTTCCTCGTTTCCATTGTACAAGGGTCGGCTTGGTCCTTCGTTGTTGAATTTTTCCAATTTTCTTCCCAATTCCCTAAAGTGGAATGCTAGATCCTTCGTTTCCTCGAAGATGTGGGGCTTGTATGCTTGTATCTACTTCCCTACTTGAGGTGCAAGTCCTTGGAGATATGCACTTTCTTTCTTTCTCTCTGAGACAATTAGTTCTAAGCATACCATTTCTAGGTCTTCAAAGCATATGCTATAGAAAGCTACACTGGACTTTGTAGTGCTTAATTGAATGGATTCATGTTCTACTCGGACCAAATCTCCCGTAGAATAAAATTATCTTATCATTCGCCTTTTCAACTTTTCCCAAGAGATTGAATAAGCTGTATCTACTCCTAAGGCCTTTAGCTAGATACTCCATCATATGAGGGCATTCCCTATGAGAGTGCAAGTTGAAAATTTTACCCTAACCTCCTTATTACACTTAATCTCTATTCCTTTGATCTTGTGGATTCGGCCATTTACTACTTCATCTCCATAGAAGGATCCTGGCTTACTATGAAGAAAATCCTGGTAAGCTTGATTGCTTTCCTTGCTGCTTTCTTCTCCATGGTAAACTTTGAGATTCCGTAATGCATCAAAGATTTGATGCTGAATCATGGATTGGATGGTGGTTGGTTTTAACATAGCAGGGTTGTTCTCCTGAAACAATATACGAGATGATTATTAGGTTTTACCTAAAGGGCCAATTCTATTCCCTATCGTAGTTGCTCTCTTAGAAACCTGTCTAACTTATAGCTTTAATTATTATTTTCTAATTGGGATTTTTGGATTTTTAATATCACATCTTTTAGCTGCCTTCCTTGCAACCTTCTAATAATAACATGCTACTGTTGCATCCCTAGCAACTTACAGTTGCTTTTCTAGCAACTTACCGATTATAGCATGTTGTTGTGGCTTCCCTATCAACTTAACGCTGTTTTCCTAACAACTTACTGATGATAGCATGTTGTCATTTCTTTCCTAGAAACTTTCTGTTGTTTGCCTAACAACTTACTGATCATAGCATGATGTCGTTGCTTTCGTAGAAACTTACCATTGCTTCTCTAACAACTTACTGATCATAGCATGTTGGCGTTGCTTTCTTAGCAACTTCCTGTTGTTTCCCTAACAACTTACGGATCATATCATGCTACCGTTGCTTTCCTAGTAACTTACTGTTTCTTTTCTAGCAACTTACTGATCATCCTAAAGGAATTCCGTCTTCATTGTCATAATTTTTTGAATCTAGAGGGTTAAAATTGTTAGAAAGGAAAAATCTTGCTTATGCGCTCTGGGCACATGATCCGCGTGTTGCGCACAGATAACAGATCAACATTAAATTCGATTTTTGGCTTTATTTGAACATTCCTTCTCTCTTTATTTGCTTTTTCACCATCAGGGTCCACACGCACAATGCACACTTGGCGCGCCTGCTTCTTTTCGTCGATTTCTTTACTTCATTTGGTCATTCTACTACTAGGTAATCTATATGCTAAACCCTAACCCACATCGTGGCCTAAATTTCAAATTTTTAGGATTTTTAGAGGATTTTATTAGTTTTTGAATTTTGGTTTTATTTTGTGAAATTGATGAGTTATATAGCATTCTATTCTACCGATTTTACTTCCTATATAGCCAATTTGGGGTTTAATTTATCTATCAATTCTCATTTTGAGTTTATAAATAATATTTTGAACTAAAAATCAGAATTTTTCATTGTTTATACGTCTACTGGAGGACTAACCGAACATCCCTAAAGGATTTTTAGGTTGAAAATTGGACGAAACAATAGGTTGTCATGTCTTCTGTTGTTCGTGTTCTTGGGGCGTGCCGCATAGATGTGTTGTACGGCGTGCATTCGCATGCAACGCGCATCTGGCACATCTTAATCCCATTTTCATTTTAGGTTATCCTAATTTAATTCTAACCTTTTTCATTCTTTATTTTGCTATAGATATGTTGAGACGAGGTCGACAGGCTGTGGGTCAGTTACCTCCTAACTGGCCAACACATCATATCTTATAGTTCACTGACGACCTTCCTAATTGGAGTACTTTAATCTCTTGCCTCATTTACCTTTTATCCAAGAAGGTCAGCATTCCTTAAGCTCTTTTTGGGAATGTGGCAGATAAAACTGGCATGTTTGCTCAGCTGGAACCATTCCTTACTTGATCACTTCGGGATGATAGCAGTCTCGAGCCTTTTGTCAGTCATGGGTGGCGGCGGGTCATCAAGATTCGGGAGGTGATCTTCCAGGAGCTCTGTTGGGAGATCTTTTCAATGGTTAGATTCGACAAGGAGTCGAGGCTGTGGGATAATCATTTAATATTTTCTTTTCGCTTGGGAGGCATATCCCGTTGCTACAGCCTCATCGAGCTTTGGGGGGGGGGGGGGGGGGGGGGCGTCTAAGGTTTTACACTACTGAGGAGACTTTAAGTCCTCATTTTATGCCTTTCTGGATAGCTATATCACTGCTCCACTGCAGGAGTATGACATTATGAACGTTTGGGCCCACTCTCGGGGGACCAATATCTCCCCATCAGGCAAGGAGAGCACCTTCCGTTCTCCTATCTATTGGTTACTTCACCATCTGGTCGCATCCACAATTTGTCATAGACTGGAGTGTGACAAGGTTCCTTTTACCAACATTTTCTATATGTACTACCTCACTCAGACATAGGTTAGTCTTCACCTTTCTTTCGCCCTTGCTCTTTACCTGTCTGGTATGGCTCTAAGTACCATATCCTCGAGCAGGATTTATGGGGGTCACTAGTTACTAGGTTAGCCCTATCCTATGGGGGTGATGCTAGTGCGATGGTCCATGTACCTATCCGGGATTTAGGTACTACAACTCTCGGAAAGATGTGGATTTTGACTAGGAGGAGGGCAGCCTTAGAGGATACCTAGGCACGTGGAGCCTGATTGTTTGTAGCCTACTCTTGGAGATGTGATGCAGGGTCTTACTGTTGCACGGGAGGAGAACCATTGGAGGATGGCTTCACTTTTCGCGGTAATGCGGCATCTGGGGATGGAGCAATCGCCCTTTCCTAGTGTAGATCCCATTGTATCACCCCTTTCTCAGCCATGTAGCATTGGTTACGATGGTGCGGGTCCTTAGGGGGGACTCAACCTTATATTTTTCTAAGCTAGGGCATAGGGCCTCAATTCTAAATGGGCCCATATTCTCCAAACTTAATCCAAGATTAATATATCTCAAATCTCGATTAGTCCATTACTAGTAGTCTGATAAGTCACATCACAATGAGCGGTCTTGATTCTTGAAGATGAGATGCATGTGACACATCAGTGCGATTTTGAAAACTGAAACACCACATTTGTCTTATATTAATCTATCTCGATTTTCAGTTGTTCAAACCCTCAGTGCCAAATGACATGTGTTTCAATTATTTTCCAAATTTTCATTATCTATTAGGTTAGCCAACTAGGGTTAATTATTTTTAATTATCTATTGATTACAAAATATCCATTTTCAATTGCGAAGTCTTGAATACTCTTGTGTGGATTTTGCGTTATGAATTTCCAAATTAGGGTTGGAATGAACTCAAGGAAGCAGTTAGCAAGTCGAGGCTATCAAGCAACATGTATTTCCATTAATCCATTACTTGTAGTATTCTGTTTATTCATTTGTAGTTGTCTTGGTGGTTCACAAAAAACATATACATAGCTATAAAAATTAAAGCAACCTTTTTTAAACTTTTTAGTTTATCATTGTCGGTCTCAACCCAAATAAAGGAGAAGAGTTTATAATGTTAGGTATAGTAAAGGCCAAAGGGCCTAATATTTTTTGTTCACTTAGAGCGCCCAAACTGGGTGAGCCACCCCTGCTGGTCCTTCAGGCACACATCCTAGAGACACTGATGATGATGGCGACGATGAAGAGGAGACGAAGTCAGAAGGTAATGAGGAGTAGATTTGTAAGTTTTATTTTGTATTTTGATACTTTATGATGTATTCTGACATATTTTATTTCGTTTGGGATTGTATTTATATATTTGTTGTTTTTATGCTTCATTTGTCTATCCTAATTCAGATGCTGTATTGGTTTAATCAAGACTAAACATAGTTGATCGAGCTATACTTACGAGTGAATCAATTTTTACATACTAAATTTCCTAGATATTTATCTTTATGTGTTGCATTTAATTGTGATTGGAGGTTCATTATTTGTTTTATACTTCTAGACAATGTATGGATCGACTATATAGGAAAAGTCGGTGGGCAGGACCATTTTGGTATATAGCTTTTCTGAAATCAAGCAACCCAATGCGACAGTTCTAGCCTAGTCAGCTCTCCAATACATAATCTATTTGTAACAAATTTTATGGTATGAAATACTAATTCGCTATAGCTAAACCTATTCGCTGATACCATCTCTGTCACATCCAGCCCAAACTTTGGCGGAAACGCCGAGCATTGTGAGAGTATAAAGAGCGCTAATCCTAAGAACCTAAGAATACATGCATTTTGAAAGTCAACATAATTTTGGTGAGTGCACGTGTTTTTATTTTGAATCTTTGAATTCCTTTTAAGAAGACTTTTCTTTACTGAAAACCTTTCTTATTAATTTATTTATATAGTCTTTTATCCTGTAAGATATATTCTATTGATTTTAAATTACTATCTTTTCAGGATATTTAATGATCCTAACGTATAATTAGGATTGCCTTTTGTTAATCCTAACTTACTATCTTTTCAGGATTTCTAACGATTCTAATGTATTTTAATTACCATACCAGACGTCCCTAATGGTAATCTAAGCTCTACGACATTTTAAATATATTAACATGAGCCCTTACACACACACACACACACACACATATATATATATATATATATATAGACACATACACACACATCACACTATCTTTGTATATACCTCTACCAGGTATATATCATCAACTGATTTCTATATATATATATATATATATATATATATATATATATATATATATATATATATATATATATATATATATATTGTCACACCTCAAAACAGGAACGGCGGAATCGTTCTGGGGTGGAGGACGGCATGCGTAGTATCACAACAATTATATCATAGCAAGCATGGTAAACACAACCAGACATTGAATACATATATGAAAACGGTTTACATTGTCTTAATACATAGTTTTGTTCATATCAAATAGAAAAAAGATGTAACTCTAACGCTCCGACTTTTCCAATCTCCTGAAAGTACCTGTCTGCTAATTCCCTAAGATTACAAGCAGTTTTGAAAAGAGTATTAGCATAAATTCGGTGAGTTCATAAGCATTTAGTTTTGGTGGAAAATGTTCTTTGATCCTTTCGAAAAGTGCTCCTCAAGAAAATATCATATTTTCTTATGAAAAGCATGTTTGAAAACCCATTCCTTCCATGAATTCCCGATTCATACAAGATATGTACAATCCAGGGTGTCATGGAATGAATATGAACATCCGTCAGTTACTTATTAAACAATCGATTTATGAAAGTCCGAGTTATACCCGAAAAATCCTATATTTTTCCTAAAAGCAGGTTGTTGGTTATCCGTTCTAAAATGAAGTGTACAGGTATCTACGATACTTATATCGTTAAATGTAGTTTCCTTGAAAAACCCTGGTTACTCCCAGTGAGGTATATTAGCCTTATTACATAAATAAAACTAATAAGCACGTGGTGAACTAAATCTTGCAGGTACTATTAATACCCTCTAGTAATAATAACGATTATTACTTTGAGGTTAGTTCACTTGATTCATTATTACAAAAGTAAATATCTGTTATCTAGGTTGTGAGTTGTATAACCATAAGTTACTGGATATGGCCCGCAACGGCCGGTATCCATAATGAATTTGTCACCCGTAGACCTGCCGGTCCGGCTGTAGCTAGAAGCAAGGTGCAGGGTTGTGAGCCCCGTATAGATCTGTACACAACAGTCAGGCTCTCCTTACAAGAGATTATGGTTACAAGTACTAGTCCTACACTCTGATTCTGTGGGAGTGTTACCAAGGATGTGTCTCCAACATAGACTAACAAATTTACAAGTAATAATACTGAGAATCCTATTTTATGATTTGCATGAATCCTTTATAAAATAATACATTTTACTTCATGATTCACAAGTTCGTTACCCTAGTTTTGAAAACTGTTTCTACGAGCACTACTAGAAAACAACCCTTTAATGACACGCAAACAATGACACGTGGTGATTTACGATACGCAAAAGCGTGTGCCCTAAAAATAGTGTTATCTCTTCTAAAATTTGAAGGATATAGGACACGCTTTTGTGAGTGCCCTAAAATTAATGTCCAACAAAAAAAAATAAAAACACGAAGGGAACTTATTTAAAAATGGGTGTCGTCTAGAAATGTCGCTTTATATTTTTTTTTAATGAAAGTCACGTTCTCTTCTTTTACAGTTGGGGGGAAACGAAAATCCCAAATGTTTGAAAGGCCACCATTGTTATCCTCTAACTTATTTCCATCATTCTTTTTTCTCCCTCTCTCTCTCTCTCTTTCTCTCTCTCTCTCTCTCTCTCTCTCTCTCTCTCTCTCTCTCTCTCTCTCTTTCTCTCTATATCTCTCTCATTCTAATACCCAAAAAAAACCCTAATATCATCACAAAAAAACCCTAACATCCCCTCCCTTAATGTCTGCGATCGGCAATGGAGATGATGGCCACCATTACTACTCCATTACTCACATGTCGATCTGTCTGCATACACATACCACCACTAGCTAAACCAGCCCCTTCCTCTATTTTCATTCCATGCTTGTGAACAACGAAGGCTAAAGCAACGAAAACCTGTAACTTTGTCTTAATTGTTTCATGGTGGTTGACAAGGTTTTCCTTGTGTATCCGTTACCACTATCGTCGCCGTGATCTGACCTACACTTGGTTCTAACGAAAAGGAAAAAAAGCGAAGTTTGTGTATTTGTAAACCCGATATAGAGATTTTTAGGGATTATCATATCACTCATCTCTCTTCTCCGCCACCGTCGTCGACCCACGCGCCGCCAGTCAACAATACCCATCTGATCCTGCGCCTTCTTGGTTCAGTCCCAAAAGGTACATTCTTAATGTTTCTTCTCTGTTTGTGTTTTCACTTCTTGAACAAGGTCTATCTATTGGGGCCTATTTATCAAGAAAAGTTTTCATGATGAAGTGAAAATGATGACATGGCTTTCTCGCGTCACCTGCTTGTCCGCTTCTGCCTCCTTCATTATTTCCCTAACCATGTGTTAACGTGACTTTACACATGGATTGCAATAAACAACACCGTTTCTTGGTGGAAAGCTGCGTGTCTGCATATCTGCTTTTGGTCATCTTGACCTCACTGTTGAGGTAGTTGACTTTAGCATAAGGGCTTTCTTGGTGTTCCCAAATAGTGGTTTTCTGTTGTCGGTGGCTTTCCTCCAAAACAGGTTGAGTGGTAACCTCAGTCATCATCTTCGACCTTCTCTATTAAGACACACCTCTCCATTCCCAGTGGAGAGGTGTTCGTCTACTTGCTTCTATTAACTTCAAGGTGGGTTTTCATGGCTCTTGGAAGAATGAGTGAAGGTCTAAACGACTGTAGAATGGCTACTGTATTAGATCCCAATTTCATGGTCAACTTAAGATCTGCAAAGTAAGATTTCTATCTGTCAATTACTTATGAGATAGAAAAATTTATAATTTTATTATCTTTTTACATCCTATTTTTAGCTGTCATTTACTTCTAGGAGAGGTAGATGATCGATCATACTATTATAACAAATGTTTGGAGTTTGAGGAGACCGTTTGCTTGGATAAGAGAATAACAATTGAAGCTGCAGAAGGCCTGAAAAAGCCACAGGTAACTAACTACATGCTTCATGTAACTTTGATGCATGTTTTGCCTTTGAAACTAATTTCCCAAATTGCCCTTGGCAGAAAGTCTCAAATTATCTGAGGCGTGAACATTTTGAGCTTTCTGTATCCCCTCCAAGAGTTATGTAAGTTTTCTCTATCTTCTACTTCTTATATGAACTTTTAGGGTTCATAATGATTATTATTTGTATAATATGAAAGGTACAAGATTGAGAAAGGTGTGAAGCTAGAGCCAATTGAAGAAGTAACCATTTAGGTAAAAAAAACTGATTTACTATTTGTATTTGTATTTTAATGATATGGATTTTTTATATGATTGTTATTAATTTAAGGTGAATGAAGAGCATGTGGGAATGGTGATGGAAGCGCTTTCTCACAGGCGAGCTGAGGTTACTGACATGGGCCCTGTTGCTGGAAACTTTGGCAGACTAGAATGACATTAACTTTTCCTAAAAGTTCAGTTTCGTCATTTTATCAACATGTTTTTTTTTAAAAAGTGATAAAAAGAAGTTGCTTATGTTTTTGTTAATTTGAGGCTTCAGGGGACTGGTTGGTTATAGAAGCTTGTTCAGCAGTGACACACGTGGCACAAGATTTATGCATCGTGCATTTATGGGTATGTATGTAATGTATGATCATTTTAATACTTTTTTTTTTCTTTTTTCTTTTTAACTTCTTGAATACTGAATCTGTGATTTTATTTTTTTAACAATATACTGTTTTTACAACTTATGAAAAATATACTGTTTTTACAGCTTATGAAAAATATACTGTTTTTTTTTAACAATATACTGTTTTTACAGTTTTTTTTTTCTTTTAACAATATACTATTTTTACAGCTTATAGATGTTTGTGAGTCCTGGAGTTGAGGTAATAAGCATATTCTTAAATTAATAATATCTCTCTATATATATATATATATATATTAAGATAAATGCATATATTGTTTTTGTGTTGTGATAAATGATAATCAATAAGTAATGAATGAATATTGAATATGATGTAGGCATATGACAGGATGATTGTTGGTGAAAATTAACTGGATACAAATCTTAATGTAGGGATATGCTCAATATTTTTATGAAACATTAGACTAGAAAGGTAAATTATATGCTATCATTTGGGTTGCTGAATTTTCATTCTCCTTGCTTCATAAATAGCATCTTCTTGAGATTTTACAACCATTTCAGGTGAGTGTTGAATCAGTGCTTCTGCATTATTATTTATTATTATTTATAATAAAAACTAAAAGGAAACTACTGGTTTTTGCTATTGAAAATTGCTATTCAAAAACAGTTTTTTTAAATAATTTTTTTAAAATTTTTTTTAAACAGGATTGGAATTTTAGCATTCCACTTGCCACTAGTAAACAACCCCCAACACTCTTTTGTTATCTTGACTTTTGCATTTTCATCATTCAACCAAATGCATTTTCATCATGTTGCAGGTCTGTAGAAGGGCAGTTTGGGTATTTTATTTATTGGGTCTTATAGCAAATGGAATTATGAATTATGGGACATAGTGATTATGGATCCCCCTAAGTTAGCACCTCGGAGGAAGGTATTTGAGATTAAATCTTGTTATTAATAATTAAGTGTAAAATGTAAATGACATCTGACATATAGATGGTATTGCATTTAGGCTCTACAAAGTGCAAGTGGAATGTATAGAAATATGAACTCACTGCGGTGCGGTTAACAAAACCAGGGGGTTTTTGATGACTTGTTCGTGTTCAGGAGCTATGACTCAGAAGAGTGGGCAGTTCTTGGGAGTTCTCCAGGTTAGAGTTGTTATATAGTATGTTTTTTCAGAGCAAGTTGTGTATGTAGTAAGTAGTAACTAAGTGACATGTTTGTAGGGGGCTGCATCAATGGCTGGTAGGAAGATAAAACTTGTACGCTAGTGAGATGTTTCAAGTTGGTGATTCCTTTTGCATGAAAAATGAAGGGTATAAGAGGGGTTCGCAAAGTATTGATTAGTCAGATTATCAGATGAGTGAAAGTGGTATGTTTTTATTTTAATTTTTTTATACTAAGGTAAAATTATTTGTATTTCATCTTCTTTTTTAATGAAAATGAATACAGGCGATTTTGGTGTGATAGAGGAAGAAACAACAAAAGAATTGGAGCATACTCTTCTCCAAGACTCCATAGATAAAGAGTTATATGAGTTAAGTAAACGATTAGAACATAAAGAATCAGATGTGCCATTCTTCATTGTTGGTGTCATAGGACTCGTACTATAACTTTTATCAGTCCACACCAACAAAGTTGGCTGGAGAAAACTACTTCCTCCATTCAGGGCAGGTTAGTAGTTTCTGATGATGATGTGTTGTTTCTTGTGTAATTAAAAGCTTTTTGGTTTCAGCTCTTTGATTGTATGATTAATAAAAGTTTTTTGGTTTCAGCTAATGTTCAAGTCATTATTTGTCATCTACACTCGATGGACAACAACCAATTTTTTGACAATGAGGATTTGTTTTTTACATGATATCTGAAACAAGGTGTCCCTTAATAGCAATGTAATAATAGGTTAGATAGTTAGGGATTGTATTTTATGCAATGGATTGCATTTTTTGTATATGATTATTTGTATGACATTCAATTTTATGCAATGGATTGTATTTTTTGTATATGATATTTTATTTTCTATTATGAGACATTAAATACAAATTAAATTTGAAAATTAGTAAATCTATAAATAATAATTTTTTAAACATTTAAAATTATGATACGCAAAAATGTGTGTCATCTTCATTTATGACATAGCCTTTCTTGACAGGGGTTTTCTTGATACGCATTGCGTGTCATTAACACGCGCGTCATAAGGTTACGACACACGAATGCGTGTCGTCTTCCTTTATGACAGGTCCTTTCTTGATACGCATTGCGTGTCGTAAATGCACGTCGTAAATGCGCGTCGTAAATGCGCGCCGTAAATGCACGTCGTCTCTCTTTATGACAGGGCCTTCCTTGACGTGCATTTGTGCGTCGTCTGAGCCCTTTACGACGCGCAATGAGCATCGTAAAAGGCTGTTTTTCTAGTAGTGGAGTTGATTTCTTAATAGTTTGGTAAAAACCGTTTTACATGTTAAAAGCATACTAACAATATTATTAACTTAAACAAAATAACATATTTTGAGCACAAGTTTCATTGTATTTTTTCTTGTGTTCCTGCCCTGAAAACATGAAAAATCGGAAAAACATAGGAGTATGAACTCACCTCTGGTGATTTGAATGAAAGATCGATATGGAATGCAGGATGTTCAAGTGAACCCTTGCACACGATTGGATCCTAATTAACATGTAATGACACATAAAGTGGTCAAATGAAGGTATTTCTCTACTAAATGTGATGGAGAACCACTCTAAGAACTTGGGACTACCTACAGTAAGTGCTAGAACATTAAAGGATTGCATGAGGGAGGTGTATGGCCACCTTGTGTGCGGCCATGCGTGTGTGGCCCAAGGGGTGTACGGCCATGCACTCATGATGATAGGTTCCTGTTTGGTGTTTTAAAGGTCCATACTTGCATCCATGAAGTGTTCTAGGTCGATACTTGATTGTAGTGCAAGTTAAGGGTCCTAGAAGTGGGTTTGTGGTCCTAAGGTGTGTGTGTGGTCGCACACGGGAGTGTGCTGCCGCACGCAAGGAGTGCGCTACCACACAAGTGTGTGTGCGACTATACACAGGTGTGTGCGGTCGTACACCCCACATGAAGATGTCCAAAATGTCAAATCCAAGGTGCAATAAGGCTGGGGTCGTGTCTATCTCGATTATGGAAGTCAAAATCTCACTTTGGAGGGTGTTTTAAGAGTGTGCGGCCACCTAAAAGGAGGTATGCGACCGCACTCACTTCTAAACATGAAGAACATGAAGAATATTTCACACTTAAGGCTTCAATAGAGTGGTCTTTTATGGATATTAAATTAGAGGATGAATTACTCACATTCTTGAAGCTTTGGAGGGTTCACGGTTGAAGAAGCTTGAGAGAATGGTGTAGTGTAGGGACAAGGAGTGAAAGGAATGAAAGGAAAGGGGTCTACCCTTTATATAAGAGTGGGTGTGTGGCCATGAGGGGTGTGTCCGGTCGTACACCCATGTGTGCGGCCGCACACTCCTCCAAAAGGGGTGTATGGCCGCTTTTGACACTACACAACTTGTTGATTCATTCCTAACCTTGACCTTGGACATACTCAAGCTTGGAACACTTAAATGAAACCCTAAACTACACAAGATGTCAACAAAGCAAGTTTAACATTGATTTAATTTGAATAAGTGTACAAGATAGAAGTTTCAGGTTGTCACACACACACACGGATATATATATATATATATATATATATATATATATATATATATATATAATTATATTTATGATCTCATAATTATCCGGTATATATAAATTGTAATATATATATATATATATATATATATATATATATATATATATATATATATATATATATATATATATTACAATTTATATATACCGGATAATTATGAGATCATAAATATAATTATATATATATATATATATATATATATATATATATATATATATAGACCCTATTTAATGGTTATTTTAACAAGAAAATTGGGCAGCGTAACAATTATGTACAATTCATATCGTAAATCTTATCTAGCATAACTCCTAGGTACGTACTTAAAGTTTCCTATGGATTTAGCCATTATAACATCTAGGTATTACATACTCCAAGATTATCGGGTATCATATCTTTTTGACACATATTATAGCTTAAATCTAGGCATAGTATCTATAGTTATACTATCTTAAGGTATCTTGCTTAGTGTAAAATTACTTAATATTTATAAGATAAATATTTTTATAAAATCATTTGTTAACCATGTATCCCCCCTGAAAACATTTTAAAATAGTAAAATAGGGTCGTGAAGTCACTTTAATAGCGTATCGAGGAGCGCCCGAACTATTGCAATCAGAGTTTCATTCTATTGAGAGGGTATTGAAGGGTGGTTTGAGATGAAAATCAAGGAAGCAAGCACCCCTATTTATAATGATGGTATGCGTCGGACACTCTGTTGAGCGGCGTGCAATCGCTTCGTGGTCCATCCAAAATTTTTCACGTGTCATCCTTCTGGTGGTCCACGTTTCCAAATCTCCGACGAATTATGGGTCAGACGTGCTCGATGTGCATGGCGCGCATGTTGACGCACACCCTTAATTCCTTTTTAAAAATTCATATTTTCTTCATGTGAACTTTTTTTTTTCTTATCCTCTTTATATATTTATGTAGCTCTTTCCTAAAACTACAACTTTCCTTTAGGTTGTATCTTCTAATTTTAACTTTCATTTTTAACCTATATTTTTATATTTTATAAAAATCGTATCTCCTTCATACGACTTCCATGTTTGCCCTTCTTCATTCTCAGGTTCTTATCACATTATATACTACAAATTTCCTTTTTATAGTGTTAGCCGAAACTCAACGAATATCTTTTTCCCATTTTGATGTTAATAGAGTTATTAACGTGGTTGGTTTATTCATCATAAAATCATAACTCTTCCAATCAGAGTTAGATTTTCTCGATGTTTATGTTTTTGTGATCACTAAGGCGTATATTTTCCAAATATACTAACTATTTTAACTTGTTGACTACTTTATTTTTGACTTAACTTTCCATATTATCCTTCAATATGTGAAGTTTTTATCTTTATGAATCGAAACTAACTCCTAGTAACAATGAATGACGGAAAATTCTCAATTGTTACACTAAATGCCAAAACCCTTCAAAACCCTCGAATCGTAGGAAACCTATTTCCCATGACGTGGACATTGAATTGCCACGACATGGCATGACACATATTTGAGTTTCTTGAATATGTTTGTGGTTGGAGTTCGAAGATGGTTCAAATCTCCTAGTGTTTTGCTTCTTGGGAGCGATTACAGAAGAGGAACTCAATCTTGGGTTCTCTAGTCCTTTCAATTAGATTATCAAAAGAAGAAACCTACAAAGAAATCTAAGGTACGTTTTTCTACTTTGTGTGTCCTATCAAAGTTACATAGATTGGTTAAATTAGATATTGTGGTTTTGAGTCTTAGACCATAATTGTTTGTTGTTTTTGCTTCCCAATTGTTGATCTAAGATAGGCTCGAAACCCATCAGTATTGATACTCTACTATGGAATATTATTTAGGTTGTACTTCATGATAAATAATTTATGTGATGACTTTGTCTGAATTGTGATAGTAGGTTCATGCTAGTGTGAGGAATTTGGTTTGATTATGATATGTGATGATTATACATGCTAAGTTTATGGAGATTTATTTTCTATGATATAGAACAGTTGCATGCTAGTGATGTACTATGCTTAAATATGGTGATTGATAAAATATGCATGATTAAATAGTAAATAATAGTGATGTAATATTCTTTAATATGGTTTTTGATATATTATGCATGAGTACATAGTGAAGAAAAGCGATGAATGATGTATGGGCCTTGTGTTTGAATTAATAATGAATTACTATAATTTGGCGAAAACACTTAGAGTTGCAAGGGTGGTCACCTAAATTTAGGTATGTACCCTATCATGATATAACATTGCCCTAATAAGTTGAAAAAGGACCTATAAGAAAAGTGGTGAAGCTAAAACATGGTCGAGTGGTTTTCTAGATGACCATTTAGATACATGGTACCTGGATGTGGGGACTGGAGTGATGTTAGCTATATGAGAATGCCAAATCAAACATCATGTTTGAGTGAGGGGTATATGTGACAAAAATACCAATTACACCACTGTGGAACGAAAACATATTTTACTTCTACATACAATGCTTAAGTAATGAACACAACAAATCGGGTGCAATGTTACAAGTGAGATTTTCGCCTCACTTAACGCAATGGGTCGAGCTTGTCATGTTAGAAGTGAATGGGCTAATTCCTTGTGGGTTAGCGATATAATAGACCCTTAATAGAGATGTATATCGCAATGAACAATAATAATAATATTACAATGAAGAATAACATATGGTAATTACTATGAAGAATAAAGCGATGTTTATATGTTTTTTTTACATTGTAGTTATGGTTGGCTCACATAGCAGTTGCTGGAACTTTCTCTTTGCTTGTTGCATTTCCCATGCATTGGTCCATGTTTCTTACCTGTGTGGCTTGGTGAGATGGGTAACTATGTTTAGGAAAATTATAATTTTGGTTATGTTGCTACCACTTGGACATGTCCTGGTGGCCATCAAGGTGTTTGTCATTATCATACTTAATCGGTTTTAGGTTTGGGTTGTTATGTTTTAAAATAAAATGTTGGTGATGGTTTTAAGAAATGCTTGTTTTAAAGACTTATGTTACCACTTTCCTTTAAATGATCTTTTAAAAATAAAGAAAAATTCTTAGTGAAAATCACGATGTTACCTTCTACTAGAAAATGGGAGTTGAAAAATCTAAATGGAATATGACAAAAATCAGTTTTCACCTTATGCAAAAGACTTTGATTATGATCCAACCATCATGTTTCAAGCACTAAAGTCACCATCTCTGGAAATATCTCAAAAAAATAACAAGGCGCTAAAAAGCGGTCGTGTGTTCTCATTTTGGAATGATTCTTGTTCATCCACATATACTTTCGCGCTCCCAATTATTAGATCTATAAGGTTAGCACGTTCAATTAATTGATTAAACATGGAAACATTATTAACGTGAAACACTAATGTATATCACTTATCCTCTTCCCTGATTTCGTTAAATTTACCAAATAGGATGAATCGATCACGATGACTACTCTTGAACCTAACAATATCCTCCCGCACTTTGTATCATTCACTAGGTTTCGAAGAGAAAATAATATTGATCATAAAAAACACCTTCATTATTGACCCATTTACCTTCCATTATTACATAATTATAACCACATAAAATATCTTATTTCATAAAACAATAGGATTCCACATTGAAACAATATCACTAGAAAAACCTCTTATCGAGCTACAAACATAATCAAAATTAAAGTTCCCCATGTTAATTTTAAGCTTAAGCAACTCAATTCTAGAAATTTTAGTTTCTTTTACTCCATGTATATCAACCCCATGTCAATAACAAATACTTTTAATCCATCAACTTTTCTTGCTTTTTCCATACCTCGAGAATTAATGGGTATGAAATTCAGTGATAATCTTTTATTTCACTAATATTAGACATCACGTTATTTAGACACTTCTGGAAACCATCCATATCATATCCCATAACGCCACCATATTCAATTAACATTTTCAAGTCTTTAACAAACATTAAGCCCCTATTTACTGTATACCTTTATATGTTTTTTTTTATCTAGGGAGGATTCTATAAGATTTTTTTGGTGATTTTATATCACTAATATTACTTAAGTGTAATAGGGTTAATTTGTTGATCAATGTCACTTTGACAATTATTGAACAAAGTGGTATGGTGCGGAGTGCACATTTGTTTAATTTTGTCTTTGTTAAAAGTATACTGCTATTTAGGGGGGAAGCCCCTGAACCAAGGGGGGGTCCGGGGGCAGCGCCCCTGGGAGCGGGGTTCAACGGGCGGAAGCGCCTGGTGGGGTCCAAGGGGTAGAGCCCTTGGCAGGGTCCAAGTGTTATGCTACTATATTAAAAATGCATTAGAAATCCACATTTTTTGTAAATGCACCCGGTTTTGTGATCCATATTCTAGACCTAGATTTAAGTTGGTTTATGACAGTTTTTGGATAGTTTTAGGACATAAAATTGTCAGGTGGCCGTTTTAAGACATGAATTTTTTGTTGTTATATGATCATTTTTGAAATCAGTTTCTATACTCTTCTTATTGATAACATCTTGAACATTCTATCTTTTGTTTCTCTCATTTTCTGAGCCTTATCCAATTAAAGATTGGGAGTACCACCCAAATACTTTAATATGAAAGTGTTATACATGATTCTCAAGATTTCCTTGCCTTTTTATACCCTAAATTTCTAACAAAGATTAAAGTATTTATGTGATCATGGCAAGTGGCGCTTCTGTGAAGGAAATGACAAGTAAGTTTGACAAACTATACAAGTTTGAAGGGTAAGACTTTCCTAGATGGGAGAAGAAGATGAATTTTCTCCTTTCCACTTTGAAAGTGGTGTATATTCTAAGTACACCCATGCCAATATTACCAGAATATGTTGCAGATGAACCTTTGGAGGCAACAAGAAGGAGACCAAAGTGGGAAAATGATGATTACATATGTCGTGGTCATATTCTCAATGGTAAGTCTGACTTTCTTTTTGATATCTATCTAAATTTTGAATCTGCAAAAGGACCATGGGATTCTATTGAATCCAAGTACATGGCTGAAGATGCTTTTAGCAAGAAGTTTCTAGTCAATAACTTTATCGGTTACAAGATGGTTGACTTCAGAGCTTTTATGGAACAATTCCATTTAATGTTAATGATTCTGGGAAAATTTGCTGAGCACAATCTGAAAATGGATGAAGCCATTTCTGTGGCTATCATCATTGATAAATTTCCCCTTTCTAGAAGGATTTTAATCACAATCTGAAACATAACAAAGAGGAATTGACTTTGACTCAACTTGGAAGCCATTTACGGATTGAAGAGTCCTTAAGGACTCAAGAACTTGATAACAATCCCAATGGCAAGAATCAAGTTTGTTCCTCTTCTATGAACATGGTGGATGGAGACGTATCAAAGAATCAAAAGAGGTCTAATGGTAAAAGGTAGTTTAAAGGAAAGGATGAAAAGTCTTCTAACAAGAAGGCTAAAGTGGTGTGTTGGAATTGTAACAAACCGGGCCACTTCAAGAAATAATGTTTTCATAAAATGAACAAGGATGGTGCGGAACCAAGTGGATCCAACAATCCAAAAAAGCAACAAGGTCAGGTTTTTGTTTTCATGTAGAATTCTAAATATATTCAGAATTATATTTCTGCGATTTTTGAAGCATTTTATATGCAGGATGATAATGTTGCATGTGTTGGGTTTTGAGCATAACAACATTCCTATGTTGTACATGCAACCCTAATTGCTTTCGATCTAGGTTTTCTCTAATTGTACACACAATAACAATCATCCAAAGCAATAACCCTATGGACTAGCATACACAATTCGAAATTGACATGTAAACTAGGGTTAGAAGCTTACATTTCTTGTTATGTAGCAATAACAAGTATAATCCTTCTTGATCTTGTTGAAAGCCTAGTGTCCCAAGTGTTGCACCTCTAATGGAGTCACAAACAATCATGCAAAGGAAGACTTAGGAGAGAGGATGAATTCGGCCTTCTAGGGTTTCTTGAAGCATAGATCCGATTTTCACAAGGCAAGGGGTCTATTTATAGTTGACGCTGCTAGGGTTTTTAGGTGGAAACCCTAATTCTCTGCTTAGGCCTTAAGCAACCCATGGAAATAATCTATATGGGCTCATAGATTTCATCCATCCCTTCTATTAGGAGTCCATAGCCCAACTAGCAACTAACAATTAATTGCAATATCAGTCCCTTTAATTTAATCAGTCCCTTTTGACCACCAAATTAATTCCAAATTGATTTCGATCAATAGTAATTAAATAATATGATTTCCAAATAATATATTAATAAAACCATTTTGAGTACTAATCTATTATTCAAATAATAAATCCTACTCTCTCTACTCTTGTCATCCTATCAAGTTGCATGAGTGAAGGCAACCCAAAAGGACCTTCCTCATAATCAAATCAAGTACATACCAAAAATAGTTATGGGATTAGACACCTAATCCAATAGTCTCCCACTTGGATAAGTCTAATAACTATTATTTCAAGTACGACTACATAAGTTGATTAACAATCGTAGCTTTCAAAAGTTGTATCGAGCTCTGATCTTATCAATAACGCGTCCTTTAGATAAGGGATCATATATTACTCTATTCCAGATATCGTATGAAATGAGACATGGATTATAATCATTCTCTATGTTCATGTGTTGTTTCCTGATTTCTGATTTATGTTGACTAACTAATTGAACAGATCAAATCAGTCCAGGCTTGGCCAAGCACTTACGGGTGTCATCAGTAAATCATCGAGGGGCCCACATATATCACTTTTATCCCTCTTAGGGTAAAAGGAACGGATAAACTTCGATCATATTCTTGCACTATTTACTCATCAAATCACACACAACAATATGTTTTATAACATCAAGTTAGTGAAGCATTTATGTATTATCAATGAGCAACCACCTTGTAAACAACAACTCATATCTGTTAGTTTCAAGAATATAAGATATTATCGTCTCACAATCACTCGTGATAAAATCCATGAAGTGATACACGTGAGCATGGTTTTAATACAATACTCAAATCTTATTTCATTAACTCATGAACTTTGCATCGAAATTTTTCTATGTTTAAACGCTTTAGACAATCTACAAACCAATTCATGACACTCTTGCTTCAATAACTACTTCCAACGTATGATCGAATGTAGATGTTTGAATAATCTTATTAGTCGGCAAATCAAAACATGCGAAGTGAAACACAAGAATAATCGAATCTAATAAGATCTCAACAATTCTGAGTATAAATAAAACACTTATTATTTAATCACTATATTGATTACACATTATCCATTGTATATTGTTTTGGATAATCCACTTAATACTAGAATCAAAAACAATAGTTATCACATGCTCCAAGCATGCACACTATGTTTACCTATGGTCCTTTCTTTGTGAAATAGATCAATTGAACACACTTCTAGTGACACTCATTTCACAATTCCCAATCCTTGTCACAAGTGTAAGAATATCAAATTCTTGCCAATATTAGAATGTGTTAGATTCTAACATTTCACCCAATGATCCTTTTGTAATGTCATAGCACCAAAGTCACAAAGAATTTGCCAATGATATTACAAATTGCTCTATCGGAGATTGTTACAAGAAAACTCCTTAGATATGAAGTCTCGCATTCAAAGTACATTACTTTGAACATCCTTCTCGCATAAAAGTTTCTAACCTTCTTATAGATTCATAATATCCAACTCCCATTTTGTAAACATTTCCATATTTGCCAAATGATAACTCATTCTTAATAGAATCCTATCTATTCATAATAATGTCAATATGGTCCATTCATTACCATATTTCCAACTGCTCGTAAGCGACCAATCCTTAGCGAACCTTAGGTTGTCCTTAACAGTTGTTTAGCTACCTTAGTCATATCTTGTTCTAGTCTCTTTTCCATCTTAATGCCCCGGGCATTTGGAAAAGACAGAACAGTCGAATATTATAGCATATGCAATCGATCCTATACCCGGAACATATAGGATACGATTGATAATGTCTCACATAAAGACATGAAACTTTACCAGTCTCCTACTATAATGTTTCCATATATAGAATTTCCAATGTTGAAACATTTCAAGTTGATATTCATATATGCTCATGACTAAGCTTAGTATAATAATTATGCTCCTACTAGCATAATTATCACATACTTATTTGTATAACACTTTGTTGGGTTTTATGTACTCTAACATTCCTGTGGTGCATATACAACACTAATGCTTTGGAGAGTAAACTAGCATAAAAAATTTAACATATAATCAAAACATTGGTTAGAAGGTTACCTCTTGATGTAGCATATTTATATGTGTAGAAAACCAAGAGTCATGCAAAATGTCACACCCGGAAACCAAGAGTCATGCGAAATGTCACACTCCAAAACCGATGGCGGAAATGTTCCGGGGCGGAGGACGTCATGTAAAGTATCACAACCAATGTACATAGTAAGCATAGTAAACACAACCATTACATTACATAGAAGTATTTACATTTTTGTTGAAAGCGAAGTAATACATGTTTTACATATACATTTGTAACAAAAGTAAAAATGAGACTGCTAAATTACTCCGTCTTCTCCAAAAGATTGCGGGATACTTGTCTAATGAGAACCTGAGAATACAAGTAGTTTTAAAATATCAGCAGAAAGCTGGTGAGTTCATAAGCGTGTTTTGTGAGGAAAAATCTGATTAATAAATCTTGTGAAAACTTTTCCTTTCCTTTGTTAAAGAATGCAGTAATATCGAAAACCATAAATTCTGAGTTATGCATGTTTCCAAGAAAATACCATATTTTCTAACATATTTGTCGATAAGAATACCATTCAGTACGAAAGTAAGTAGTTTTAATACATAAAACTATAGGTTTGAACACTGGAATACCATCAGATACGAAAGTAGGTAGTTTTAATACATAAAACTATAGATTTGAAGACTGGAATACCATCACATACGAAAGTAAGTAGTTTTAATACATAAAACTATAGGTTTAAACATTGGAATACCATCAAATACGGAAGTAGGTAGTTTTAATACATAAAACTATAGATTTGAACACCGGAATACCATCAGATACGAAAGTAAGTAGTTTTAATACATAAAACTATAGGTTTGAACACTGGAATACCATCAGATACGAATGTAGGTAGTTTTAATACATAAAACTATAGATTTGAACACTAGAATACCATCAGATACGAAAGTAGGTAGTCTTATTACATAAATAAGACTATAAAAGACAGAAAGAAATCTGTGAATAAAACTAATTAGTTTAATACGTATTGTGAGTCATATAACCATAATAATTTGACCCGTGACCTCCTTGACGTTCTTTAGGCGTCGGACGATATCCGAAATTTGACACCCCAGGCGTGCTCGCCTAACTGTAGCTAGCAGTTAAGGTGTGGAATTGTCAGTCCCGAATAGATCTATCCACAAATTCCACGCTCTCCTTCCAGGAGACTCTGGCTATACTTCCGGAGAGGATTTACTAACACCCCGAAGGGTACAACGAAGACAAATCTCACAAACTAGTATTAAATAATTTATGGTACAGTTGCTCGTTATCAAATTTCGAATTCATTTGAAATAAGATAGAGCATAAATAATCAAATACAAAGAAATTATTTAGCATGATCATCTAGATTGACAAGGATAAACTAAATCAGACATAGTTTATATATAGTCTTTGCATGAAAATCTGATTTTGTAAAACAAGTAATAATGACCCCATATTATTCCGATAATAATTTAAATGATTTGATAATTTCCTATACTGTTTTGAAAACTATGTATTATATTCAGAAAACGTCCCTTATGCTCCGCATATTACAAAAATGGATAAGATATCTTAAGTTAGTCAAAAATTCGTATAATTACATAAGTTTTTAAGTTACAAAAACCTTTATGATTTGCTTGTATTCCCCCCTTAAAACATGAAAAACTCGGGAAAATGTAGGGGTATGAACTCACCAGTCGAGAAATGTGTCGACTGGGATGCTAAGTGTCAGTTCGGGGCTTGAAAACACGCAAGGTTCCTATGTAATATGAAGAGATACGTAATTGTATCTAATTAGACTTTGAACTACCAATTAAGTAAGACAATACACTCCAAGACGCGAAAACACTTTATTTTAAGTGTTAGGAGTGATTCGGGTAGCATCTAAGGGTGTGTAGGGCTTAGATATGGAGTTTTCTCTTCAAGAGTAAACTCCTAAAGGAGATTACGGCCCATAGAACATATCCCCATGAGTTTACGGCCATAAACTCATGGGTGGTGTGTTCTTGGTTACTTAATGGTCTTACAACACTTGAGGGATGATGTTAGGTTTAGTTCCAAGGCAAAGGAAGTGAATTGCCCAACACATGGACTACTTTAAGGAGTTTCCGGATGTAAACATGGATTTTACGGCCATAAACTCTCATGTACCCTTTCCTTATGTGTTTTGGTGGTCCTAGGTTAAGCACAAGTGGTTCAAGTCCAAAGTACAAGCCATGGAAGGAAGTTAGGGCACCATTTGACCACTATAGAGGAGTTTACGGCCTTAGAAGGGGTGTTTACGGTCCAAGCATGCTCTTGGGCCATAAACTCATGGTTACTCCCTAAATATCAAGGTTTTGGTGTTCTAATTCCATTCATGTAAGCCCCTAAGTCATATCTAAGCTCTAGAAGTGGTTTGGAAGGGTTTTGGGGCTTCAAAACCCCATTTATGTGTGTTTGCGGTTTGGGGCTATTCCTGGGCCGTAAACACATGTCTTTGGTCCTTTTGGATTATTTAGACACGAATTTGAATGTTAAACAAGCTATACTACGATCTAAGATGGATTACATACCGATTTGGAGCTTGAAATGGGTGATTTTAGATCAAAGATTTGGGTTGAAGAGAGAGAGAGAGTAGTGAGAGAGAGTGGAAAAGCCTCAAATGAAATCCACTCAACTTTATATATGGTTTGAGTTTGAGACCCGGTGGAAATCTACCCGATACCGACGTTAAACGAGGCTTATGGTCGCACCCGATTAATTTGTCGTAACCCGACATGGTTGAAACTAAAAATTTTCCAAGTGAATATTGGGGATGTTTTCACTTGTTTCTAATGGGTTTGGAAACTCACGAGATTATAATAAAGGTCTCAATTTAATTAACTTAACCCAAAAGTTAACGGAAAAATTGGAAATACAAACGGTTTTATTAACGGGAACGGGTTATAGTGACGGAATAAATTACAGGTTGTCACATTATCCCCCCGTTAGAGAAAATTTCGTCCCGAAATTTAAAAATTAAGATACAAATCATGGAATTGGAAAGAGATGCGGATATTTCTGTTTCATCGAGTCTTCGCGCTCCCGAGTGAATTCGGGTCCCCGCTTGGCATTCCAGCGAACCTTCACTATCGGGATGCGGCTTTGTTTCGTACGTTTGATCTCTTGATCCATGATTTTGATTGGTTCTTCCACAAAGTTCAGGTTTTTGTTGATCTCGATCTCATCAAGAGGGATCACGAGGGTTTCATCGGATAAACACTTTTTAGGATTAGAGACGTGAAAGACAAGATGGATGTTGCTAAGCTCTTGGGGTAATCGAAGTTTATAGGCTACGGGACCAATCCTAGCGAGGATCTCGAAAGGTCCTATGTACCTCGGGTTAAGTTTTCCGCACTTTCGAAAGCGTATCATGACCTTCCAGGGCGAGACCTTCAACAGGACACGGTCTCCAACCTGGAATTCCAAAAGTTTCCATCGTTTATCTACGTAACTATTTTGTCTGTCTCGTGAAGCTTTCAGTCGATCTCGGATTTGGATGATTTTCTTGGTGGTTTTGCAGATGATTTCAGGACCAGTGAGAGCACAGTCAGGGACTCGACTCTTGGCTAGATGCGTGTCCCCTACCTCGGCCCAGCATAAAGGGGATCTGCACTTGCGACCGTAGAGGGATTCAAACAGGGCAGCCTTGATACTGGTATGGTAACTGTTGTTATACGAGAACTCGATCAAGGGTAAATGGGTGTCCCACGACTTTCCGAAATCATTGACACATGCTTTCTGCATGTCTTCTAGGGTCTGGATACTTCTCTCACTCTATCCATTTGTCTGAGGATGATAAGCTGTACTCATGTCCAGCTTAGTTTCAAAAGCTTTCTGAAGGGACCGCCAAAACCTCGAGGTAAACCTGCTATCTCGATCGGAGATAATGGACACAGGTACACCATGCAGTTGGAGTATCTCTTGGATGTAGGTTCGTGTAAGTCTTTCCATCTTGAATGATTCTTTGATCAGAAGGAAGTGATCGGATTTCGTACTCATAGTCACTGAGCAACTCTACCCATCGCTGTTGTTTCATGTTTAAGTCTTTCTGATTGAAGATATGTTGCAGACTTTTATGGTTAGTGAAGATCGTGCACTTGGTTCTGTAGAGATAATGTCTCCAAATCTTCAGTGCGAAGACCACTGCTCCTAACTTCAAGTCATGAGTTGTGTAGTTAACTTCGTGTGCCTTCAGCTGTCTCGAGGCATAAGCGATAACTTTTCCTCTCTACATAAGTACACAACTTAAGTCTAGATTGGACGCATTGCAGTAGACAACGAATTCATCTGTCCCTTCGGGTAGGGACAGGATAGGTGCGCTGCGCAAGGCTTGCTTTAACGTTTAGATTGCGACATCTTTCTTTTCACTCTAACAAGAGGGTACACCTTTCTATGTTAGAGTGGTCAGGGTTTGATGATTTTGGAAAAATTTTGGATGAATCTATGATAATAGCCGACAAGACCCAAGAATTGATGGATTTCTGTGGGTGTCTTCGGTGCCGATCAATTCTCTATCGCCTTGAATTTGGACGGGTCCACGTGTATACCCTACTCGCTTACCACGTGACCAAGGAAAGCTACCTTCCGAATCCAGAATTCGCACTTGGAGAATTTCGTCTACAGATTCTCCGTTCTAAGAGTTTCCAACACTAATCTCAAGTGTTGTTTGTGATCTTCTTCGCTTCTTGAGTAGACAAGTATTTCGTCAATGAACACGATGATGAACTTGTCCAGAAAAGGGCGACACACCCGGTTCATCAGGTTCATGAACACTGTCGGTGCGTTGGTTAGACCGAAGGACATCACTACAAACTCGTAGTGTTCATATCGAGTCCTGAATGCTGTCTTGGAAACATCATTCTCGTGAACTCGAAGCTGATGGTACCCCGATCTGAGGTCTATCTTCGAGAAGTAACTGACTCCCTGAAGTTGATCGAAAAGGTCGTCTATTCGAGGAAGAGGATATCAGTTTTTGACAGTCAATATATTCAGCTCACGGTAGTCTATACACATCCAGAAGGATCCATCTTTCTTCTTTACAAACAATATCGGAGCTCCCCAGGGTGAGGAACTCGGTCTAATGAACCCTTTGTCGAGAAGCTCATTAAGCTGACTAGATCACTCCTACATTTCTGCTGGTGCTAACCGATAAAGAGACTTGGCTACAGGATTTGGTCTAGGAATTAGATCGATACGAAACTTGACTTGACGTTTGGGAGGAATTCACGGGAGCTCTTCGGGAAAGCTCTCGAGGTCTTTAACTTCCTGTTTCTCTTTGATTACATGGGCTAGGAATGCATGGCACTCCTTTCGCAGAAGCTTTTGGGCTTTGATGCATGAAATTACGTGAAGGTTTGAGACTTAATTTATCGTTGTAGATCATGAGAGTCTGGCTAGAGGGGAGATTGAGACGGATGGCTTTTTCATAACAAAGGATATCAGGATGATTGGGACTCAACCAATCCATGCCAATGATAACATCAAATCTGTTTATGGAAACTGGCATTGGGTCAATGGGAAAAGAGTGATCATTCAGGGTAAGGGTATATTCTATGAATATATCGTTAACGTTCTCTTTCTCACCGTTAGCTATCTCGACGGTAAACGTTTCTTTTAGTAGTTACAGACTATGATTAAGAAGACGTCTGAATGAATGGTTAACAAATCTTCTTTTAGCAGTAGAATCGAAAAGGATTGCAAGCATATGAGTTGTCGAGGAGGAACATACTTGTGACAAAGGTGGCGTCAGCGACTGTCTCCTCCTGCTTTATAGTTAGAACTATCCCGGTGTTGCCAGTTGTTGCTGTCTTGGGGTAGTTTCGCTTGAAATGCCCGACTTCACCGCAACCGAAGCAGGCCTGATTGACACCTGCTCCTGAGGTTTGATTGGTTGCTTGGGCTGGGGCTCTGCAGTTTTGCGCAAGGTGACCCTCCTGGCCATAGTTTTTACAAAACTTTTCACGACATGGGCCAGGGATACGATGGTGGTAACTGCACCTATTCCACCACGGGAGGGTACCAACATACCTACTGGTAGGCGCTTGAGCTGTAGCAGTGTCGATAGGAGTAGTAGCAGCTTGGACTGCCACAGTTTTGTGCTTCTTGGAGGGCCCTTGCGAACTCTGACCCTTACGCTTTTTCCATAATATCTTCTTACTTTGACTACACTCCTCCTAGTGTCCCTGACCAGCTTCCTGATTTTGGGGATGGGTGCCACTTCTTGGCCCACCAGATCCACCGGGGTTCAAGTGTGACATTACAGCCGTCACTGCGGCAGTAACAGCTATCTGAAATATGACAGGGTCGAATGGAGGAAAATATGGTGGCAGGGGATTGTTGTTCCTTGAGCTGGGTCCTTTCTTTGGAGGCATATGGATCTAAAATGATCAGGAAAAAGAGGACGGTAAGGCCTCTGAGTTGAATCAAGAGATATGGAACAAGAGATGTCTCGTTATGGCAGATATAGTTTTTTAATAAGCGATAAAATAGGAAAGAGTTACCGAAGCAAGTAACTATCACTACGGAAAGAATGAGTAGCAACATTCGGAATGGATTTCTACAACGTATTCGGTTTTGGCTAAAATACTCCTATAGTATTTTATGTTTCGCGGTAACGATGACTCATTGTTTGGATATTAGGTAAGTTTTAGGCATGTTTCATATCACAATCACTCCCGAGCACATGTTGGCCGTGTCTCGAATGAATATAGTTGATCAGACTATATTGAACCTAGACACGACTACATAACTGCCCAGGTTTAACCGCAGCGTAGAGCACTCAATTACTTAAGTTTTGTTCTACTCGTAGTTACGGTTCCTGGCAGTTAGGTATTCTTGTATACTTTTGAAAAATACTTATATTTTAAAGTATACTTTTAGTTCAGAGCACTTTGGCCCCTTAGTGTTTATAGTTATATACCATGTAAGGTTCGGTATACTTAGTTCACTATAAACAAGGGCTCTGATACCAATCTATCACACCCCGAAACCGATGGCGGAAATGTTCCAGGGCGGAGGACGTCATGTAAAGTATCACAACCAATGTACATAGTAAGCATAGTAAACACAACCATTACATTACATAAAAGTATTTACATTTGTTTGAAAGCGAAGTAATACATGTTTTACATATACATTTGTAACAAAACTTAAAACGACACTGCTAAATTACTCCGTCTTCTCCAAAAGATTGCAGGATACCTGTCTAACGAGAACCTGAGAATACAAGCAGTTGTAAAATATTAGCATAAAGCTGGTGAGTTCGTAAGCGTGCTTTGTGAGGAAAAATCTGCTTAATAAATCTTGTGAAAACATTTCCTTTCCTTTGTTAAAGAATATAGTAATATTGAAAACCATAAATTCTGAGTTATGAAATACATATGCATGTTTCCAAGAAAATCCCATATTTTCTAACATATTTGTCGATAAGGATACCATTCAGTACGAAAGTAAGTAGTTTTCATACATAAAACTATAGGTTTGAACACTGGAATACAATCAGATACGAAAGTAGGTAGTTTTAATACATAAAACTATAGATTTGAACACTGGAATACCATCAAATATGAAAGTAAGTAGTTTTAATACATAAAACTATAGGTTTGAACACTGGAATACCATTAGATACAAAAGTAGGTAGTTTTAATACATACAACTATAGATTTGAACACTGGAATACCATCAGATATGAAAGTAAGTAGTTTTGATACATAAAACTATAGGTTTGAACATTGGAATACCATCAGATACGAAATTAGGTAGTTTTAATACATAAAACTATAGATTTGAACACTAGAATACCATCAGATATGAAAGTAGGTACTCTTATTACATAAATAAGACTATAGAAGAAAGAAAGAAATTCGTGAATAAAACTAATTATTTTAATACGTATTTTGAGTGATATAACCATACTAATTTGACCCATGACCTCATTGACGTTCTTCAAGAGTCGGACAATATCCGAAATTTGTTACCCCAAACGTGCCCGCCTAACTGTAGCTAGCAATTAAGGTGTGGGATTGTCAGTCCCGAATATATCTATCCACAAATTCCACGCTCTCCTTCCAGGAGACTCTGGCTATACTTCTGGAGAGGATTTACTAATACCCCGAAGGGTACAACGAAGACGAATCTCACAAACTAGTATTAAATAATTTACGGTACACTTGATCGTTATCAAATTTCGAATTCATTTGAAATAAGATAGAGCATAAATAATAAAATACAAAGAAATTATTTAGCATGATAATCTAGATTGACAAAGATAAACTAAATCAGACATAATTTATATATAGACTTTGCATGAAAATATGATTTCGCAAAACAAGTAATAAAGACCCCACATTATTCCCATAATAATTTAAATGATTTGATAATTTCCTACACTATTTTGAAAACTATGTATTATATTCAGAAAACGTCCCTTATGCTCCGCATATTACAAAAAGGGATAAAATATCTAAAGTTAGTCAGAAATTCGTATAATTACATAAGTTTTTAAGTTACAAAAACCTTTATGATTCTCTTGTATTTCCCCCTTAAAACATGAAAAACTCGGAAAAATGTAGGGGGTATGAACTCACCAGTCGAGAAATGTGTCGATTGGGATGCTAAGTGTCAGTTCGGGGCTTGAAAACACGCGAGGTTCCTATGTAATATGAAGAGATACGTAATTGTATCTAATTAGACTTTGAACTACCAATTAAGTAAGACAATACACTCCAAGACGCGAAAACAATTTATTTCACGTGTTAGGAGTGATTCGGGTAGCATCTAAGGGTGTGTAGGGCTTAGATATGGAGTTTGCTCTTTAAAAGTAAACTCCTAAAGGAGATTACGGCCCATAGATCATATCCCCATGAGTTTACGTCCATAAACTCATGGGTGGTGTGTTCTTGGTTGCTTAATGGTCTTACAACATTTGAGGGATGATGTTAGGTTTAGTTCTATGGCAAGGGAAGTGAATTGACCAACACATGGACCATTTTAAGGAGTTTATGGCTGCAAACATGGATTTTACGGCCGTAGACTCTCATGTACCCTTTCCTTATGTGTTTTGGTGGTCCTAGGTTAAACACAAGTGGTTCTAGTCCAAAGTACAAGCCATGGAAGGAAGTTAGGGCACCATTTGACCACTATAGAGGAGTTTACGGCCTTAGAAGGGGTGTTTACGGTCCAAGAATGCTCTTGGGCAGTAAACTCATGTTTACTCCCTAAATATTAAGGTTTTGGTGTTCTAAGTCCATTCATGTAAGCTCCTAAATCATATCTAAGCTCCAGAAGTGGTTTGGAAGGGTTTTGGGGCTTCAAAACCCCATTTATGTGTGTTTGCGGCTTGGGGATGTTCTTGGGACGTAAACACATGTCTTTGGTCCTTTTGGATGATTTAGACATGGATTTGAATGTTAAACAAGCTATACTATGATCTAGGATGGATTACAAACCGATTTGGAGCTTGAAATGGGTGATTTTGGATCAAAGATTTGGATTGAAGAGAGAGAGTAGTAAGATAGAGTAGAAAAGCCTCAAATGAGGTCCACTCAACTTTATATATGGTTTGAGTTTGAGACCCGTTGGAAATCTACCCGATACCGACGTTAAACGAGGCTTATGGTCGTACCCGATTAATTTGTCGTAACCCGACATGGTTGAAACTAAAAATTTTCCAAGTGAATATTGGGGATGTTTTCACTTGTTTCTAATGGGTTTGGACAATCACGAGATTATAATAAAGGTCTCAATTTAATTAACTTAACCCAAATTTTAACAAAAAAATTGGAAATGCAAATGATTATATTAACGGGAACGGGTTACAGTGACGGAATAAATTACGGGTTGTCACACGAAACCCTAATCCACACATATAAGCTTATGATCCATGCATTTGATTTGGACTACCACTTCATGGCTATGCATAAGCTTAACCCATCACAAATCAATTAGGGATCATTAGCTCAATCAATATGTATCAATTTTAATTATTCTCTTTCGATCACTAAATTATTCTAAATTAATTCTTGATCAATACAAATTAAATAATATGATTCCTCAATTAATATATTAAACTTATAATATATTAATAAATCATAAATAACCTCTTACTCAAATATCCATTTATCAAATTGTTCTCGTGAAGGCAACCCGAAATGGACCCTGTTACAATCGGGTCAGGTACATACCAATTATAGTTATGGGCTTAGACACCTAATGCAGGAATCTCCCACTTGGATAAGTCTAATAACTATAATTCCCAATGCAACTTAGAATCCGATTAGCAATCGTAGCTCTCAAAAAGCCGCTGTCATACTCTAATGCGTCCTTTAGATAAGCGATCATATAATCCTCTGTTATTCAAGATATCGTGTGGACAAAGACATGGAATAAAGTCATAGTCATTGTCCACCAATTTTTTTCCTAATTTCTGATATGTTTGACATAGAACTTAATTGAACACATCAATTGAGTCTTGACCGGGCCCGACATAAAAGTCCAAATAAATCATCGAGGGGTCCAAGATATTGCTTTTATTCCTCTTAGGATAAAAGGAACAAATAAACCTCAACTTATAGGCTTGTACTAATTACTCGTTAAATCACACACAACAACACGTTTTATGACATTGAGTTACCGATTCATTTTCACACTATCAATGTACACCCAACTCATAGTCAACAACTTATATATCTTATTTTGAAGACTATACGATATTATGATCTCACAATTACTTGTGATAAATTCCACGAAGTGATTCATGTGAGTGTAGGTTTAATCCAACACTCAAATCTTATTTCAAGAGCACTCATGAATGTTTGTAGCAAACTTTGCTATGCCTAACACCTTAGACAATCTTACAAAAACCCATTCATGATAGTCTACTTTCATAACCTACTTCTAAAGTATGATCGACTATGGATAGTTTGAATAATTATATCATTTTGGAAGTCAAAACATGCAAAATGAGACAATAGTAAATAATTGACACAAGATAGTAACTTTACTTATAAATATAACTCCTTTTATTCAACCATTAAATGTAAATTACATTTTAGCTATTACAAGTTTCTAAAAACTATCTAATCATTAAAACTAATATTGTCCTTCAACCCGATTCTCCTAGCGTTGTGCAAGTGTTTAACCCTACTAAGTCCCTTCGTAAAGGGATCTGATGGGTTCTATTCGGATGACATCCCCTTCATAATGAGGAGTCCTTCTTCTATTCGATGTCTTATGAAGTGATATTTTCTATCGATGTGCCTGGATCTGCCATGATCCCTTGGTTTGTTGGCTAAGGCTACCGCACCGTCGTTGTCACAGAAAATCTCCCTAGGCTCTTTACATCTGGTAAAACTCCAAGGTCTCCAATTAAGCTCTTCAGCCATATTGCCTCCTTTGCTGCTTCGCTTGCTTCTATGTACTCTGATTCGCACATTGAATCAGCCACAATTTCCTGTTTGGAACTTTTCCATGTTATTGCTCCTCCATTAATGGTAAATACCCAACCCAACTGAGAGCGGAAATTATCTCCATCGGTCTGAAAGTTGGCATCACTATACCCTATCACTCTCAAGTCATCATTCCCACCGAGGATAAGGACTCAGTCCTTAGTCCTCCACAGGTACTTAAGAATGTTCTTTACCGCAGTCTAGTGAGCTTTACTAGGATTCCCTTGATATCTGCTAACCATGCTCAAAGTAAAGGCTACATCAGGGCGAGTACAAGTCATAGCATACATGATCGAGCCAACAACAGAAGCATATGGTATTCGACTCATATATGCTATCTCATCCTCTGTAATCGAACTCTGAGTCTTACTCAATTTGGTATTGATCTGGATGGGTAATTCTCCTTTCTCTGATTCCACCATGCTGAAACGCTTCAACTCTTTGTCCAAGTAGGTACTTTGACTAAGTCCTATTAATATTTTACTACCATTTCTCACTATCCTTATCCCTATTGTATAAGCAACTTCTCCGAGGTCCTTCATAGCGACACACTTCCCAAGTCAGGTTGGAATTTCGTTTCCTATGAGCAGTATGTCATCCATATACAACACGACAAAGCTAACTATACTCCCACTAGCTTTGACATATACACAGGACTCATCATCACTTCTTGAAAATCCAAACACTTTGACTTTCTCATTGAAACAAATATTCCATCTATGAGATGCTTGTTTCAATCCATAAATGTATTTCTCCAGTTTACACACTCTGTTAGGGTACTTTGCATTGACAAAACCCTCTGGCTGATTCATGTAAACAACTGCAGCCAACTTCCCATTAATGAAAGCGGTTTTGACATCCATTTTCCATATTTCATAATCATGAAATGCAGCAATGGCTAGCATAAACCTTATACAATTAATCTTAGCCACGGGTAAGAAGGTCTCATAATAGTCAACTCTAGGAGTTTGAGTTAAGCCCTTCGCAACCAATGATGCCTTGTAAGTGTGTACTTTACCATCCATGTTGGTCTTCTTTTTGAAAATCTATTTGGACCTGACTGTCTTACGACTTGGTACATTGTCAACCAAGTTCCAAACTTGATTGTCATACATAAACTGAATCTCGCTGTCCATTGCCTCTTTCCATTTAGCAGACTCAGGGCCTACAATAGCTTCCTTGTAGTTGTTAGGTTCATCCAAATTTACCAGTGTACTATCACTGATAAGTATATCACCTTCAGAAGTAATATGGAAACCATAAAACTCATGTGTCTGTCTAACTCTACTGGAATGTCTCAGATGTAAGGATTCGTTAATCGGTTCAACAAGAGTTTCCACCTCGGGTTGAGCAGCAATGTTTGAGGTTCCTTCATCGCTTAACTCTTGAAGCTCTTTATGGTCAATTTACCTCCTATTTTCCTCTTGGAATAGGAGTTCTCTCTCTCGAACGACTCCTCTCCTTGCAATGAAGACAACATTGGCACATGGTCTATAGAAGAGATATCCAAAGGATTTATGTGGGTAGCCGATGAAAATATATCACTCATTTTGAGGTACGATCTTATCGTGAGTTTCTTTTCTCACAAAAGCCTCGCAACCCCAAACCTTAATGTGTGCTAACGAGGGAACCTTCCCTGTCCATATTTCGTGCGGTGTTTTGGAAACCATTTTAGTTGAGACTAGATTAAGGATATGGGCGTTAGTCTCTAAGGCATACCCGAAGAATGAGATAGGTAACGAAGCTCGACTTATCATAGAACGAACCATGTCCAACAAGGTTCAATTGTGCCTCTCAGCCACACCATTAAGTTGTGGTGTCCTAGGTGGCGTCAATTGTGAAACAATACCACATTCCTTAAGATAGTTGAGGAACTCGATACTAAGATACTCTCCTCCTCGACCGGGTTGGAGCATCTTTATCTTCCTGCCCAGCTGATTCTCCTCTTCTATCTTAAACTCTTCGAAATTTTCAAAGGTTTCCGACTTATGTTTGATTAAGTAGATATACCCATACCTACTGTAATCATCAGTAAAAGTCATATAGAAGCGTTTATCATCCCTTGTGATGGATATGAAGGGTCCACACACATCTGTGTGTATGAGGTCCATCAAAACCTCACCCCTTTTATATGAACCAATGAAGGGTGACTTGGTCATGTTTCCAAGCAAAAACGATTCAGAAGTGTCATCCGACTTTAAGTCAAATGACTCCATGACATTATCCTTTTGGAGTTGGGCTATGCATTTCTTTTTAACATGTCCAAGACGACAAAGCCATAAACATGATTTATCCAAACTATTGGGCGAATCGATATGCAACACATTATTTCCTAAGTTATCTACAACCATCACAGTTTCATATATACATTTACAAGGTAATGCTTTAAAATAAAATGTACAATTATAATAAGCATTAATACTACCAATTTCATTATTAAAAGAAAAGGTAAAACCTTTTTTATACAAACTATGAAAGTAAATAATATTTCTGGCCATATCAGATGAGTAGCAACAATTATGTAGTACTAAATTTAATCCACTACCAAGCTATAAAGTATAAACGCCGATCTTGGTGAGAGGCGACTTTTTTCTATGCCCCATGATCAAGTTTATCATCCCATGCTCCACATCCCTACTTCTTTTTAGTCCCTGGAAATCAGAACAAATGTGAAAACCACATCCTGTATCATGGACCGAAGAATAAGCATGTGATGAGTTATTAGACAAAATAGTGTAAATACCCACTGTAAGTGTAAATATGTAAGTGTATCCATGTAAGAGGATCCAGGTAAGTGTATATATTCATATAGCATTTAGTATAGACTCATGAATGAACCGACTCTGGTGTGATTCCTTGTAATAGGAATAATGAATTAGCATGTGATGAGTTATTAGACAAAATAGTGTAAAAACCTGGCACCTGTACCTGTCTACTGGTGACCTGAGAATACAAGTTATTTTGAAAGCGAGTATTAGCTTTAAAGCTGGTGAAAGAATTTGTAAAATGTTTGCAAGATGTTTTGTACTCTCCTACAAAACTCTATGTTTCCTACTAATTGTAGCCTTCTACCAAGGCATCTAGTGTCTGTGCGTGTGTCTCTTGTAAGAGTGTGTGTTTTCCCAATTCTAACTATCATTAACCAAAAATGTAGTTTTTACATTACCGTGCATCATGTGAATATTCACGAAGTGAATGTAATGGGAACATATCATAGTACCGTAGTATTTGTAATAAGTGACTACCACTGTACTAACTACCCTAAAACAAAAGGTGATCAAAGTAACATGTGATCGACATGTATCTTGCTACTGACTCTAGTAAAACGACGATGAAAGACGCCATAAGAAATGACATTTGGCACCCGTAGACATGCAAGTCCCACTGTAGCAAGCAGTAAGGTGTAGGATAGTCAATCCAGTATAGATGTATACACAAACTCATACGCTCCCCAATTAAGGAGATTCGGGATACAAAAACGGTCATGGCAGGAAGTGCCATGACCCACTTAATGGTTCACATAACTGCATAAATTTACATGTGATAAATGTGCTAATTGTAAGTGTACTCTTTCGCTGTCTAGCCTGTATGTACTGTAATCTTCTGCGTGTGCTAGCTGTAATGTCTGTTATCTCTTTATCTAGCATGTATAGTAATGTACTGTATGTACTACTCGTACTGACTCATGAATGAATTGACTAATTGTATGTTTCATTGTTCTAGTAATAGTATTAGTATCTTCCTGTGCTACCCCTATGGTAGCTTACTAGTAATGCAACTGGTACGTATGAACATGGAGGTATACCCTTGCTACCCAAGAGTATTGAATTGACTGGAAGAACCTTTATGTCTATATATGTATACATAATATATAACTAATATTTAGATGACCTTCGGATGGATAACCAATGCCCTACAACCACATCCCAACGAGGAAAAGGAGATAAAGTGAGCTGGCCTTCCTAATCCTTTTATACATTGCTTATATAACTATACATACATAGGCATGCATTTTATAATAAGTATAAAAGTGCTTAAGTAAAAGTATTTGATAAGTAAAAGAGTTCGGAAAAAAGGTTGAAGCAAAACAGTTTGATAAACAGTTTGAACAGTAAGAAAACCACTGGTTTTGTAGTTATTAATCACATGTGATTGATGTAATAATTATAAGTATTTAACTTGTATCACCCCCACATAAAATCAGTTAAAAACATTTAAACCATTGATTAAGGTGGTATGAACTCACCTGTAGTGAGTGGTACGGATGAACTGAAGATGTAGGATTTCTAGGTGTTAAGTGAAGTCTTGAACACACTCTATGATCCTAGTTAACATATAATATCACATATATGTATCCAATTAGTCTTTAAACAACTAATAAACAAAGTCAACACACCCTAGGACATACTAAACACCTTATACAAGTGTTGTAAGTCCCAAGGATTGCATCTAAGTGTTGTAGGGAAAGGCTAGTGCGCTTGGGGTTCAAGGAAAAATCCATTAGGGAGTTTACGGTTTTGTGGTCACAACCAAAAGAGTTTACGGTCATTAACCCTTGAGTTTACGGCCATAAGTTCACACAATTTTTTACCATTTGTCGTTTGAAGACTCCTAAGCCTTTCCAAGCATTCCTACTACATGTTTAAGCCTTAGGAAATGTTTTGTGGCATCAATACACTCCTAAATGGAGTTTACGGCCCATGGACCATTTCTCCATGAGTTTGCTGTCGTAAACTCCTATGGAAAATGGTTTTATGATGTTTTCAAGTCCCAAACACTTCAATGTAATAGTCTAGCTTAGATTCTAGGCATAAGGAAGGAATATGGTCCATTTATACCCACATTGGGGTTTTTACGCTTTTGGGAGCTCCCCAAACCGTAAACACATATAAATGAGCGTTTTTGTGCCTTTTTATGTGATAAACACATCAAGAAAGGATCTAGACATGTCCCTAAGGAATTGTGAAGGACTAAGGCACCATAAGGCACCCTTTGGCACCTTTACTTGGTGTTTACGGTTCAAGGACTTCTTGAACCGTGAACACCTTGTTGTTGGTGTTCTTGGGACATTTCCTTGATGTAAAGATGTATAACAAGCCTTACAATATACTAAGGTAGGAATACTTACCAGTTGGAAACTTCAAATGAGCTAAAAGTCCAAGAACACTAGTGTGTGTTCTTGGTGTTCTTGGTGAAAAGGAAGAATGAACCTTTTTGGAATGATTTCATGGTTAGAAGTGTGTTAAACCACTAGATCAAAGCATATAATCACATAAGAAAGCTAGAATCACTTACTAGATGATGATCTTGAAGAAAACTTGGGATGATACTTGAGACAGTTTGAGATTCGATCTTGAAAAGGTGGAAAAATGCTAAAAATGGCTAAGTGCCACTTTTATACCCCTCCCCTTTAGTGTTTACGGCCGTAAACACCAAGTTTAGGCCATAAACTCTAAACTTTTGATGTGTCGGGACTTTATTGTTGCACAATAAACCCTAATGCATCCTCTCTCCTGATGTCTCCAAAGTGTGAATCTTGAAATACTCAAACTTATTCTAAAAAGTCTGAAAATAAATAGTAACTGTTCTGACTTCTATTGACCTGATATGTTTGTACAGAATAGAAATTTCGGGTTCTCACATCATCCCCTCCTTAGAAGAAATTTCATCCCAAAATTAGAATTGAAGAAAATAAGTAGTTACAAATAACTAAGTAAAAAGATGAGGATATTTCAGTTTCATCTGATCCTCACGCTCCTAAGTGAATTCCGGTCCTCGCTTGGCATTCCAGCGAACCTTCACTATCGGGATACGACTTCGCTTTGTCTGCTTGACCTCTCGGTCCATGATCTCTACTGGTTCCTCCACAAATTTGAGGCTCTCCATGATCTCGATCTCATCGAGTGGAATAACAAGAGTCTCGTCGGACAGACACTTTTTCATGTTTGATACGTGGAAGGTAGAATGTACGTTACTGAGTTTGCGCGGTAAGTTAAGTTTGTAAGCTACAGGGCCGATTCTTGCGAGAATATCAAAAGGCCCAATGTACCTTGGATTTAGCTTTCCACACTTTTACGTAGCGTATCAATCCTTTCCAGGGTGAGACCTTCAATTGATCACGGTCATCCACCTGGAATTCCAACGGTTTCCTACGATTATCAGCGTAGCTTTTCTGTCGGTCTCTGGAGGCTTTCAATCATTCACGGTTCTGAACGATCTTGTCTGTCATTTCCCGTATGATCTCCAGACATGTGAGAGTTCTTTCAGGAACTCGTCCTTTAGCCAACTGGGTATCACCCACCTCAGCCCAGCACAGAGGGGATCTGCACTTTCGGCCATAGAGGGCCACGGATGGAGCAACCTTTATGCTCGTGTGATAACTATTGTTGTAGGAAAATTCAACAAGGGGTAAATGAGTATCGCATGCTTTCCCAAATTCTATCACACAGGCTCGCAACATATCTTCCAAGGTTTAGATAGTTCTCTCACTTTACCCGTCGGTCTATGGATGGTAGGCTGGACATGCTATACTAATGTCCAACCTAGTTCCTAAGAAACTTTGTAACGACTGCCAGAACCTTGAAGTGAATCTACTCTCTCTCTCCGAGATAATGGATAAGGGAACACCATGCAGTCTTACAATCTCCCTAAGGTAAGTTCTTGTAAGTTTATCCATCTTGTCTGATTCTTTGATCTGCAGGACGTGTGTAGACTTGGTCAATCTGTCAACGATGACCCATATGGTATCAAGTCCACCCGTTTTCTTGGGCAACTTGGTTATGAAATCCATAGTGATCCGCTCCCACTTCCATTCCGGTATCTCAGGCTGTTGTAATAGACCGGAGGGTTTCTGGTATTTGACCTTTACCTTTGCGCAAGTAAGGCGTTTACTCACGAAGGTAGCAATCTCTGCTTTCATGTTAGGCCACGAGTATAACTTTTTAAGATCCTGATACATCTTATATGATCCCGGGTGCACGGAATAACGAGTGTTGTGCGCCTTATTCATGATCAAGTCTCTGAACCCACCGAGTTCAGGGGTCCAGATCCGGTGCATGAAATAATAAGCTCCGCCACCCTCAACCTCCAAGTTCTTATCCATCCCTCTTAGGGATTCACCCGCCACATTTTCAGGCTTCAAAGTGTCGAGCTGAGCCACCTTAATTTGTGTGGACAAGTGTGAATGGATAGTCATAGTCAATGATTTGACTCTACGACCAGAATATTCCTTCCAACTCAGGGCGTCAGCTACTATGTTGGCTTTACCCGGATGATAACGAATTTCGCATTCGTAATCACTAAGTAGCTCGACCCACCGTCGTTGTCTCATGTTGAGCTCCTTCTGGTCGAATATGTGTTGTAAGCTCTTGTTGTCTATAAGATAGTGCTTTTCGTTCCATACAAGTAATGTCTCCAGATCTTCAGAGCAAACACAACTGCTCCTAGTTCAGGATCGTGCGTTGTGTAGTTGAGGACCTTATGTGTCTTTAGTTGTCTCGAGGTATAGGCGATGACCTTACCTCACTGCATCAGAACACATCCGAGTCCTTGATTCGACACATCGCAAAAGACAACAAAGTCTTCTATTCCTTCGAGAAGGGAGAGTATTGGTGCGGTGAACAAGGCTCGTTTGAGCGTTTGAAACGCTCTTTCCTACTTCTCTTCCCAGTCAAACGCCACACCCTTCTGGGTCAGTGTTGTAAGAGGTTTCGAAATGCGGGAGAAGTTTTGAATGAACCTACAATAGTAGCCAGCGAGGCCTAGAAATTGACGAATTTCTGTAGGCGTCTTCGGTGTTGACCAGTTCTCAATGCCCTTGATTTTGGAAGGGTCCATGGGTATACCCTCTTCGCTAAATAGGTGCCCTAAGAATTCGACTCGTCGAATCCAAAATTCCCATTTCGAGAACTTCGCGTAGAGTTTCTCCGAATGTAATGTTTCGAGAACTTGACGCAGATGTTGACTATGTTCTTCCTTACTTCGATAGTAGATAAGTATGTCATCGATGAAGACGATGACAAACTGATCCAAGTAAGGACGACACACCCTATTCGTTAAGTCCATGAATACAGCGGGCGCGTTTGTCAATCCAAACGGCATCACTACAAATTTGTAGTGCTGATAATGAGTTTGGAAGGCTGTCTTTGGAACATCCTCCCCTAGCACTCGTAGTTGGTGATATCTGGATCTCAAGTCTAATTTTGAAAAGAAGTTCGCCTCTTGAAGTTAGTCAAATAAATCCTCGATACAAGGCAATGGATAACGATTTTTGACCGTCAGCTTGTTGAGCTCCCTGTAGTCGATGCACATACGAAACGATCCGTCTTTCTTCTTGACAAACAAGACTGGAGCTCCCTAGGGTGAGAAGCTTGGTCTTATAAACCCCTTGCTGAGCAGTTCGTTAAGTTGACCGGACAGTTCTTGCATCTCTGCAGGTGCTAGACAATAGGGCGATTTGGCTACGGGGGTAGCCCCTGGAACTAAGTCGATTCGGAACTCGACTTGACGTTGCGGAGGTAATCCTGGGAGTTCTTCTGGACAGATGTCGGGAAAGTCGCGTACTACTGGAATGTTCTGAATGTCCTTCATTTCTTGGCTCACATCGACCACATGAGCAAGGAATTCATGACATTCCTTTCACAAGAATTTCTGAGCTTGGATGCTCAAGATGATACGAATGTTCTTGTCGGGTTTGTCGCCATAAACTACTAAGGTTTCTCCAGACAACAGATTAAGGCGAACAGCCTTTTCGTAACACATGATATCGGCACGATGAAGACTCAACCAATCCATGTCGATAATGACATCGAAGCTTTTAATTGAGACCGGCATGAGATCGATCAAAAATGAATAGCTATCTAAAGTTAGGGTACACCCTATGAATATACTGCTAGTGCTCTCTGTCTTTCCATTAGCCATTTCTATAGTGAACGGTTCATTAAGTGCTCGTGATTTTTGCTTAAGTAAATGAGAAAACTTTTGTTTCACGAAACTCCTCTCCGCTCCACTATCAAATAGAATGCATGCATATGAGTTATCGAGGAGGAAAGTACCAGTGACCACTGTGGGGTCGGCAATCGCTTCCTCATGGCCTATGGCCAGAACTCTTGCCGCTCCACTGGCAAACCCTGCCGTCGGGTAGTTTCTCTTGAAGTGGCCTACCTCGCCACATCCGTAGCAAGTTTGGCCCACTCCAGCACCGGGGGATTGGTTGATTGGTTTCGCCGGAGCTTTACAGAAACGGGCAGTGTGCCCCTTTCCGTTGCAGTTCAGACACTGCATCTCCCGGCATGCACCGACGTGATTGAAGTTGCACTTATTGCACTTAGGCAACTTCTAACGTACGGCTTTACCGGAGCAGCGGCGGTGGGTGTTATCGCAGCATGTACTGCCATGACCTGCTACTTTTTGGCAGACCTAGCCTTCTTCTTGTCATCCCAAAACTTCCTCTTGGAGTCAGTGGTTCTTGCAGGTTCTGAGATGGCCAGGGTAGTTGTTGCGGCCGGGGTACGAACCCCATAGTCTATGAGCCGTTGTGCCAATTGTTTGGCACTATCAAATGTAGTGGGGTGTGATGCCAATACATTTCCCTGGTATGGTGGCACCAGCCCCCATATGTATCTCTCGATCTTCTTTCCCTCTGAAAGGATCATGTTAGGACAGAGGGCCACCAGTTCACAGAACCTGGCGGTGTAGGCGACTTCGTTGGAGCCCTTCATGCTTCGGCTCCATAGATCTTCCTCCAGCTTTTGGATCTCGCCCCTCGGGCAGTACTCCTCAATCATGAGGTCTTTTAAAGTTTCCTAGCCCATAGCATTAGCCACTATAATTGATAGTGACTTAACATGGCTGTTCCACCATGTTAGGGCTTTCGTTTCAAAGGTGCAAGCAGCGAACTTCACCTTGCTCTCCTTGGGACAAGAGCAGATTTCGATAACTGATTCGGTTTTCTCGAACCATTGCGAGAGGGTAATGACTCCGCCAGTCCCCTTGAAGGACAATGGATTGTAGTTGGTGAAGTCCTTGTATGAGCACTCTTTCAAGCACACCGGGATTTCACCATGAGTTGACAGGACAGAGGTTCCTCCTCCAGTGGAACCAAATGAATGATATTGAGCCATGGTTGTAGCCACAACTGCAGCTACAGTAGCATTTAAGGCTATTGTGTCGAACTGAGGAGTAGGTGGTTGAGGTGGTGGAGGAGGTGGTGTTTCGTTATTAGGGTTTCTCCTTGGATTTCTACGAGGCGGCATCTTTGATCTATAGTTTATGAAGATGAAAACATTGATAAGATTTCAAGGGAAGGGTTGATGAGAATAACTCATGGATTAACTCTCCATAGCCCAACAATACGATTGAATGGAAATCTAGAAATAATAGATGATCACATTTGGATAATAACTCCCATAAGATTAGGTACCTATCAATATTACTGGAATTACAGATGTAACAAGTTCGAAAAAATGGCCAATAGAAGGAGCCCTTACATCAACCAAAATGGGAAAATTTTGACAGAATTACAACCTAACGAAGACCTAACAGGCCTACGATTTACAAAGATAGGGAATTAGACCAGAGTTTTACATAACTAGGTTATATCCAAAAGAGAGAAATTGATGAGAATCTATCGGCGACGAGAACTACCAGAGTGAGTTCTTGATCTCGACTGGAGACGTTCTATGTCCCTCATGTGCATGTCAGCTCTTGCTTGCTGAGCTCGAAGTTCTCTGAATTCAGATCGGGTTTTAATGAGTTCCCTTCGAAGAGCTGCATTGTGAACCAGAGCTCTTTCATGAGCAGACTCTAGTTGGCGAATGCGGATAGTGTTAACACCAGAGTTGATGTCAATCTCCAAGACTCGATTGATAGATGATTGACCTAGTATCGTGTTCCGAGAAATCCTACGAACCATGACGGGTAGGAATCTGTCAGCAGAACCTCCCTCAGAAAGGTTGTAGAAACTTCTGTCCCCATTGTAGGGAATGGGTTGATCCTGTTCATGGCTCCATGTATTCAAGTTTGTGGCCCACAGAGGTGTGGGTCCTTGAAATGCGGGACGAGGGTCTGGGTTTTGATTAGCTGGGGGCAGGTTATTGACTTCTGGCTCTGAGTCAGAACCATCAGAAAAGCCTTCAGCTTCATGATCATCCAAAGGAATTGGGTGATCATCTTCTGGTTCATCTTCCAGCCATCCTGCATTGTCGTGGTTGGTATAGTACGGTTCTCCGGGAAGGTGGAATCCAACCATTTAATCTATGCGAGAAGGGAGGTATAAGAATCTAGTACATAAGTAACCTATAGTAATGCAAAATACTCCTATAGTATTTTAAGTTTAGGTCCTATTGTCCTCATTGTGGTATTCTGGGTAAGTTTTTAGACTTGTTGCAACCTCACAACCACACTAAGGCACATGCTAGTCAACCATTGGATAATATAGTTCATCAGGCTATATCTTCCCAGTTTTGACCATATGTCTCTAAGTCTAATTGTGTTGCCCAGCAATCATAATACTTTTGTACTGTCTTAGTGACACTGATTTTAGTATGAATGCAGGCATGTATACTTAATTAAATATTTTAATATTTAAAGTATAAACTCTTGGTCAGACTATTTTAATCCCAATGTATTTATAGTTAGTATATTTTTATGGGTTGATATACTTAATTCACTATAAACAATGCTCTGATACAAATCTGTCACACCCTAAAACCATGAATGGTGGAAACATTCTGGGGCGGAGGACGTCATGTACAGTATCACAACAGTGAATAATAGTAAACAAGCAACAACATCATCCATTGCATTTATAATATAATTTCATACATGTGTGTTCTGTGAAAATTTGTAGACACCAAGATATACATATCAAAATAAAAGACGAGTCTTGAACGAACTCCATCTACTCAAAAACCTGGCAGCTGTACATGTCTACTGGTGACCTGAGAATACAAGTTATTATGAAAGCGAGTATCAACTTTAAAGTTGGTGAGATCATAAGTATATTAATGTCTGTGTTTGTATGAAAGCATTTGTAAAATGTTTGCAAGATGTTTTGTACTCTCCTAGAAAACCCTTTGTTTCCTACTAACTGTAGCCTTCTACCAAGGCATCTAGTGTTTGTGCTTGTGTCTCTTGTAAGAGTGTGTGTTTTCCAAATTCTGACTATCATTAACCATAAATATAGTTTTTACATTACCGTGCATCGTGTGAATATTCACGAAGTGAATGTAATGGGAACATATCATAGTACCGTAGTATTTGTAATAGGTGACTACCGTTGTACTAACTACCTTAAAACAAAAGGCGATCAAAGTAACATGTGATCGACCTGTATCCTGCTACCGACTCTAGTAAAACGACGATGTAAGTCCCACTGTAGCGAGCAGCAAGGTGTAGGATAGTCAATCCAATATAGATCTATATGCAAACTCATACACTCCCCAATTAAGGAGATTCGGGATACAAAAACGGTCATGGCAGGAAGTGCCATGACCCGCTTAATGGTTCACATAACTGCATAAATGTACATGTGATAAATGTGCTAACTATAAGTGTACGCTTTCTCTGTCTAGCATGTATGTGTCACACCCCCAAACCTGAACGGCGGAAACGTTCGGGGGCGGATGACTTCATGTGGTAGCGTAACAAATGAATACATAGTAAAGAAAGCAATACAACCATCATATATATAATTGAAAGTTTACATTTGTCAAAAGTTACATGTTCAAAACTCAATTACAATATGATGTCAAAATACGAGATTAAACTGGCGCCGCAGCATCCCTTCATCAAAAGCGAAATGAATACCTGAAATTACTGATTTCCTAGGACATACAAGTAATTTTGAAAGAGTAGATCAGCATTTAAGCTGGTGAATTTCATAAGTATTTAAGTGACAATGTTTGAATGAAATGAAATGTTTTATATTTGTTTGTTTGTGGTTAGAAAATCCTATATTTTCTACTAGTATAAAAGTAGCCTTCACTCAAGACCAATGTTTGTTTCCAAAATGTATGAAAATGTAAAATAACCAATGAGTTTGAAAACCTTGTAAATCAATGCATTTTAATACCCCTTGTGAGTTTTATAACCATACTATTGACTCTGAATGCCTATACACAACGTTCTTCAGGCGTTGGAATGTTATGACGTTTGTCACCCCAAACGGTGGACTACAGCTAATAGTCAGGGCGCGGGTTTGTCAAGCCCGTATAGATCTATACACAAACACCACGCTCCCCCTCCAAGGGATTCTGGTATATAATACAGGACTTGAAATGTGTACTCGAACGTACATGAAGTTAGTGTCTCACAAATCCGTGGTATAAAAACAGATCTACTTGTTAAAATGTTACGTTTGTTCTTGTATACGAAAGTAAACTTCTTGAAATATGTGTTTCTAGTACATAAGAGTTAGAAATCTATTCGTAAAACTATACCTATTATAGTTTCCAAAAAGCGTGTCTTGTTTGTTTAGAAATATTGAGAAAAGGAATCACTTGTTTATGAAAGTATAGATTTTTGGTGTAGAGTCTAGGATAGACAAGAAAAATCTAAGAACAGTTTAGTTTATACATGCATTACAACAACATTATATTTTAAAAGGTGAAATGCTATTGTGACATATGTTATATATATATATATATATATATATATATATATATATATATATATATATATAAAAGTTCCTTTAAATGTTTATAAATCGCATGTGATTTGAATATATAACAGTATATAAAAGAGTTTCTTTATGTAACACATGATAATACCCGTGTGTTTTACTTGTAATCCCCCCCCTTGAAAGCATATAAAAGTATTTAGAATATTTAAAACGGTTGATTTATGGGTATGAAACTCACTTGAAAGTTTTGGAGATAGCGAGATGGAAAACCGGGCAAAGTTTCGTCTCGGGAAACGGATTTTCCTCGGGATTCTCAGGAATCTCGGGAGCAAAATCGACCTTCGGGACTTGAGCCAAAAAGACCAGAGCTTCGGGTTTGAACGGACACGGAAAATGAGGAAATGTTGAGAGAGAGAGAAGAGAAATGAACCCTTTCTTTGGAAACCCTCGCATCCTATTTATAGAAAGGCTGGTCTGCCTCGGTACGCGGGGCGTACGCCTGTACGCAGCGCGTACGCGTACGTCATGCATGACCGAAGCCTCGACTGCCTCGGTTCGGATGGGACGGGTTGCTGGGTACGCGGGTCGGATGGGACGCCGGGTCGGATGGGACGTCGGGTCGGACGGGTCGGACGGGTCGGGGCTTCGGACGGGTCGGATGGGTCGGTTTCTTCGGATAGCGCGACGTGGACGATCAGAGGCCAATCCCCTCGGTTACGCGGGGCGTACAGGGGTACGCAGCGCGTACCTCGGAGGAGGATGCTGACTCCCCTTCGGATAATATCCGAATTTTGATTTAAATAAATAATTAATTTATTTAATAAACTTCAAAAATTCATATCTTCTTCATACGAACTCCGTTTTCGATGGTCTTTATATCCTCGCGTAGGTGAGACTACGCTCTACAACTTTCGTTTAGACTCCGTCGGCAAATTCCGAAATTATTTTATTATTATTTATTAAAAATCCATCGCGTTTAAGGAATTTCTTAGAAAATTCATAACTTCTTTATCTGATGTCGGTTTTTGCCAGACTTTTTACTGCTGGAATACCATTGACGAGACCTTCGATTCTCGTTTAGGTCATTCCAGCCAAAAGTCGCTCGATCTCCGATTCGAGTTTTTAGCTGTCTGATGCTAAGCCGAACTTGGAAAATCATAACTTCGCTATATGAAGTCGGATTTGGGCGTTCTTTTCACGTACGATCATGGTTCAAAGACATTTAATCATAGAAGGAAATTAAATAGGACTTATTTGTACATTTTATTATGAAAGTAAATTATTATTATTCAGAAGCGGTTACAATACTTGACCCATTTTGGTCGTTACAAGGAGTTGAAATATCGGGTTGTCACATGATCCCCCCGTTAGAGAGAATTTCGTCCTGAAATTTAAGGTAGTAAAGATACTAGTGAACATGAAAGAGATGAGGGTACTTTTGTTTCATCTGATCCTCGCGTTCCCATGTGAATTCGGGTCCCCGCTTGGCGTTCCAGCGAACCTTCACGATGGGTATGCGACTTTGTTTTGTTTGTTTGACCTCTCGGTCCATGATTTGTACTGGTTCTTCCACAAAGTTGAGGCTCTCGTTGATCTCGATCTCGTCGAGTGGAATAACAAGAGTCTCGTCGGACAGGCACTTTTTCAAGTTTGAGACGTGGAAGGTTGGATGGATGTTACTAAGTTCGCGCGGTAGGTTAAGCTTGTAAGCCACTGGGCCGATTCTGGCAAGAATCTCGAAAGGCCCTATGTATCTTGGATTTAGTTTCCCCCGCTTTCCAAATCGTATTAAACCCTTCCACGGTGAGACCTTTAATAAGACGTGGTCTCCTACTTGGAATTCCAAAGGTTTCCTCCTTTGGTCAGCGTAGCTTTTCTATCGGTCTCTTGAGGCTTTCAATCGTTCACGAATCTGAACGATTTTCTCTGTTGTTTCACGTATGATCTCCGGACCTGTGAGAGTGCTTTCAGGAACTCTTCCTCTAGCTAACTGGGTATGGCCAACTTCAGTCCAACACAGAGGGGATCTGCACTTTCGACCATAGAGGGCTTCAAACGGAGCAGCCTTTATGCTTGTATGATAACTATTGTTGTATGAAAATTCGACAAGGGGTAAATGAATATCCCATGCCTTTCCAAAGTCAATCACACAGGCTCTCAGCATGTCTTCTAAAGTTTGTATTGTTCTCTCACTTTGTCCGTCTGTCTGTGGGTGGTAGGTTGTACTCATGTCTAGCCTAGTTCCTAGGGAACTTTGTAGTGACTGCCAGAATCTTGAAGTGAATCTACTATCTCGATCGGAGATAATGGATATCGGAACACCATGCAGTCGTACTACTTCCCTTAAGTAAGTTCTTGTAAGCTTCTCCATTTTGTCAGTCTCCTTGATGGGTAGGAAATGTGCGGATTTGGTCAATCTGTCGACAATGACCCATATGGTATCGAGTCCACTTGTCGTCTTGGGTAACTTGGTTATGAAGTCCATAGTAATCCGCTCCCATTTCCATTCTGGTATCTCTGGTTGTTGTAGTAGTCCTGACGGTTTCTGATACTCGACCTTAACCTTAGCGCAAGTAAGACATTTACTCACGAAGGTAGCAATTTCTGCTTTCATGTTAGGCCACCAGTACAGTTTCTTAAGATCCATATACATTTTATCTGAACCCGGGTGAACGGAATATCTTGAGTTGTGAGCCTCGGTCATGACTACGTTTCTGAAACCACCATGTTTTGGGGTCCAGATTCGGTCGATGAGATAGTAGGCTCCGCCACCCTTGACTTCTAAATTCTTCTCCATTCCTCGCAGGGATTCACCCGCCACATTTTCAGGTTGCAAAGCTTCCATTTGTGCTTCCTTAATTTGTGTGGATAAGTGGGAATGGATAGTCATGGTCAGAGATTTGACCCTCTGACCAGTGTATTCCTTTCGACTGAGGGCGTCGGCTACTACGTTGGCCTTGCCAGGATGATAACGAATTTCGCATTCGTAGTCATTCAGTAACTCAACCCATCGTCGTTGTCGCATGTTGAGTTCCTTCTGATTGAAAATGTGTTGAAGGCTCTTGTGATCGGTGAATATTGTACTCTTTGTTCCGTATAAGTAGTGCCTCCAGATCTTCAGAGCAAATACCACTGCTCCTAATTCGAGATCATGTGTCGTATAGTTCACTTCGTGTGTCTTAAGCTGTCGGGAGGCATAAGCGATAACCTTCCCTCTCTGCATAAGAACACATCCAAGTCCTTGGTTTGAAGCATCGCAATATACTATGAAGTCTTCTATCCCTCCGGGGAGGGATAGTATCGGTGCAGTGCACAAGGCCTGCTTTAGTGTCTGGAATGCCTTCTCTTGTTTCGCTTCCCAGTCAAAGGCCACACCTTTCTGGGTTAATGAAGTAAGAGGTTTCGCAATGCTCGAAAAGTTCTTTATGAATCTGCGATAGTAGCCAGCTAGACCTAGAAATTGACGAATTTCTGTAGGTGTCTTTGGTGCCGACCAGTTCTCAATAGCCTTAATTTTGGAGGGGTCCACGTGTATACCTTTCTCGCTAACAACGTGACCTAAAAATTCGACTCTTCGAATCCAAAATTCGCATTTAGAGAACTTCGCATAGAGTTTCTCCGTTCGCAGTGTTTCTAGGACTTTTCGTAGGTGTTGACTATGCTCTTCCTCACTTCGAGAGTAGATAAGTATATCATCGATAAAGACGATGACGAACTGATCCAAGTAAGGGCGGCATACCCTATTCATTAGGTCCATAAATACTGCTGGTGCATTGGTTAATCCGAACGGCATCACCACGAATTCGTAGTGTCCATAACGAGTTCGGAAAGCTGTCTTTGGAATGTCCCCCTCTAGAACTCGTAATTGGTGATATCCGGATCGTAGGTCTATTTTGGAGAAGTGGTTCGCCCCTTGAAGTTGATCGAATAGGTCGTCGATACGGGGTAGAGGATAGCGGTTCTTGACAGTAAGTTTGTTCAGCTCTCTGTAGTCGATGCACATACGGAACGATCCGTCTTTCTTCTTTACAAACAAGACCGGTGCTCCCCAAGGTGAGAAACTTGGTCTTATGAATCCTTTGTGAAGGAGTTCATTAAGTTGACTGGAAAGTTCCTGCATCTCTGCTGGTGCAAGACGATAAGGCGACTTCGCTACTGGGGTAGCTCCTGGAATTAAGTCGATTCTGAAACCGACTTGGCGTTGCGGTGGTAATCCTGGCAGTTCTTCTGGAAAGATATCGGGAAAGTCGCGTACTACCGAGATGCTCTTGATGTCCTTCAGTTCTTGACTTGTATCGACGATGTGCGCTAGGAATGCTCGATAATCCTTCCGCAAGCACTTTCGAGCTTGGATGCACGAAATGATGCGAAGGTTTGCACTAGATTTGTCGCCGTAGATGACTAATGTTTCGTTGTTTGGGAGGTTAAGACGGACTGCTTTCTCAAAGCACATGATGTCGGCGCGAAGAAGGCTCAACCAATCCATGCCGACTATGATGTCGAAACTTTTAATTTGAACCGGCATGAGATTGATTGGGAAAGAATGGCCGTCTAATGTTAACGTACAACCCATGTATATGCAATTTGTGTTTTCGGTTTTTCCATTGGCCATCTCTACAATGAATGAATTTTCTAACTTGCTAGGTTTAGGTTTAAGTAAACGAATAAAGTTTTGACTCACGAAGCTTCTCTCCGCTCCACTATCGAATAATATGCATGCGTATGAATTATCGAGAAGGAACATACCAGCAACTATAGTTGGGTCAGCTACAGCTTCGTCGTGGCCTATTGCCAAAACTCGTCTCACACCTCCGGTGCCTGCTGCCTTAGGACAGTTTCTCTGGTAGTGGCCTACCTCGCCACAACCGTAGCAAGCCTGCCCTACACCCGCACCGGGAACTTGAGTGATCGGCTTTGCGGGTTCCTTGCAGAAACGGGTTGTGTGCCCTTTCTGCCTGCAGTTGGCGCACTGCATAGCTCGACAAGGTCCATGGTGGTGGTAATTGCATTTGGTGCATTTTGGGAGGTTGCCTTTATAAGGCTTTGTTGGGTAGGTATTTATAGGGGTTGTAGTAGGTACAATGGCAGCATTTACTGACACCAGTTGTTTCTTCGCGGATTCTTGGGAAGACCCACCCTTCCCTTTAATCCATGCTCTCTTCCTGCCATTGTTGTTGTTGTTGTTGTTGTAGTTGTTGTTGTTGTTGTTGTTGTAGTTGTTGTTTGCTTTCTGTGGTGCTTGTGCAGGAGTGGTTGAGTTCTGATGACCTCCGTAGTCGATCAGAGATTGTGCTAGTTCCTTAGCACTTTCAAAGGTGTCAGGTTCAGAAGCTAACACGCTTGATCGCATTTGGGGCGTCAGTCCCCAGATGTACCTTTCTATCTTCTTGCTCTCGGGAGCAATCATATCTGGACAAAGGATTGCCAGTTCGCAAAATCTGTTGGTATAAGTAGCGATGTCGGTACCCAGCATTCCCAAAGTCCATAGCTCGTGTTCAAGCTTTTGAATTTCTCCCCGTGGGCAGTATTCTCTCATCATCATGGCCTTCAAGCTCTCCCAGCTTATGGAGTTCGCCACGCTTAGGGTAAGTACTTTAACGTGGCCATTCCACCAAGTTAAAGCTTTATCGAGAAGGGTGAAAGTTGCAAATTTGACCTTGCTGTGCTCGGGGCAGGAGCAGATTTCGAAGACTGCCTCCGTCCTTTCAATCCACTGGCTCAGGGCCATCACACCACCAGTACCATAAAACATCCGGGGCTTGGCATTAGTGAAGTCCTTATAGGTGCATTCTCGAGGTGGTCCATGACTCTCGCCATGGTTGGATGGGTGTGTGCCAGATCCTGAGCCATTAGCACTTGAGTTATTGATCTGTGACATGGCAGCTGCCACCGCTGCGGTGACTGCTGCTTGAAACATTACAGCATCAAATTGGGGTGGTGGAGGTGGTGGTATAGGTGCTTCCTCACCGTTGTTTCGCCTCGGATTCCTACGCGGAGGCATCCTTCAACTATAGATTGAAAAGACAAGGATAAGAATTTCATAGAATGGAAAATGTATGTGTTTCATGAACTAAATCGCTATAGTTCAACAACAGATGATAGTATGAGTCTTAAAATAGAAGAATGAAAGTTATTTGTAAGACTGAAGGTATGAAACAAATATTTGGGTTCACAAAGACCATTCAAGGTTCGAACGAAATACTCAACATAGTAGTAATAGTGCCACTTATATTAATATAAAAGTTGTTACAATGATCATGAAAATTTGACCCCTATAAGGGTCTCCGATTACAAAGTTCGAGAAATTTAAAGACTTTTAGCCGAGGTCCTAAGCTTTAACAAAATTTGAGTCCTAGACAAGCACTACTTGCATCGAAGGTTGCGCTTGGAGCTTGACTCCGTATCAGATTGCTTTGCCTCCATTAGACGCCTATCGAAAGCGGCTTGTTGTTCCCTTAGTTCGGCGAGGGCTGCAATCATTTGTGCTTGAAACGCTTCAGTTTGGAATTGAGCATTGTCTTGCATCTTGTCCAGCCTACCGATGTCAGAAGTGTGAACCTGCACTTCTACGTTGATATCCCGGAGTCGACTAGCTTGTACTCCAGACTGATAGGACTGATTGGCTAACTTACCCACCATTACCGGGAGTGCTCGATCAGCCGAACCTCCGCCGCGGACATCATAGAAGTCCCGGCACATGCCGTAGGGAGGGCGTAGGTTTTGCTGTTGGCTCTAATGGTGGAGGTGACTTCCCCAGACGGGAGTTGGTCCTTGAAAGTTCCTTACGAAGACGGGAGGCTGAATGGGTGGTGGATCGATAACTTCCGGCTCTGAGTCGGTACCGGAGTCATCACCCACTTCTATGGGTTCCTCGTCCTCTTCGGGATCATCTTCGATCCATCCTCCGTTGCCTTGGTTGGGAAAGTAGGGGTCGCCAGGGTGGTGAAATCCAGCCATTTGACTGTACGAGAAATGGGATTATAAGAATTGAATAAAGTCGGAATATGTAAAACATGTAAGTTTAACTAGTTTAGATAGCAAATACTCCTATAGTATTTAAGTTCTTGTGTTTGATTCTTGTAATGGTTTGGTAAGTTTTGACTTGTTGCTTACTACGATCATTCCTCGATATACCTTGGTCCAATCTTGGGCAAATATAGTTGATCACGCTATATTTGTCCAAAATCTGATTACATATATCGAGTCTCAATCGTAGTGTCAACTTGTCTAAATACTTGTATAGTTGTATAACATGAAAATAGTTTGTGGTATGCATGTAATTGTACTTAAATGAATTATCAATTTAAGTTGAACGAAATGCTGCTTAAGTGTAAAAAGAAAATTTGTTTTGTCAGAGAGTATTAGTCCCTTAAGCATTTATAGTTTGTATATCTTATGTGGTTCGATATACTTAGTTCACTATAAACATTGCTCTGATACCAATCTGTCACACCCCCAAACCTGAACGGCGGAAACGTTCGGGGGCGGATGACTTCATCTGGTAGCGTAACAAATGAATACATAGTAAAGAAAGCAATACAACCATCATATATATAATTGAAAGTTTACATTTGTCAAAAGTTACATGTTCAAAAGTCAATTACAATATGATGTCAAAATACGAGATTAAACTGGCGCCGCAGCATCCCTTCATCAAAAGCGAAATGAATACCTGAAATTACTGATTTCCTGGGACATACAAGTAATTTTGAAAGAGTAGATCAACATTTAAGCTGGTGAATTTCATAAGTATTTAAGTGACAATGTTTGAATGAAATGAAATGTTTTATATTTGTTTGTTTGTGGTTAGAAAATCCTATATTTTCTACTAGTATAAAAGTAGCCTTCACTCAAGACCAATGTTTGTTTCCAAAATGTATGAAAATGTAAAATAACCAATGAGTTTGAAAACCTTGTAAATCAATGCATTTTAATACCCCTTGTGAGTTTTATAACCATACTATTGACTCTGAATGCCTATACACAACGTTCTTCAGGCGTTGGAATGTTATGACGTTTGTCACCCCAAACGGTGGACTACAGCTAATAGTCAGGGCGCGGGTTTGTCAAGCCCGTATAGATCTATACACAAATACCACGCTCCCCCTCCAAGGGATTCTGGTATATAATACAGGACTTGAAATGTGTACTCGAACGTACATGAAGTTAGTGTCTCACAAATCCATGGTATAAAAACAGATCTACTTGTTAAAATGTTACGTTTGTTCTTCTATACGAAAGTAAACTTCTTGAAATATGTGTTTCTAGTACATAAGAGTTAGAAATCTATTCGTAAAACTATACCTATTATAGTTTCCAAAAAGCGTGTCTTGTTTGTTTAGAAATATTGAGAAAAGGAATCACTTGTTTATGAAAGTATAGATTTTTGGTGTAGAGTCTAGGATAGACAAGAAAAATCTAAGAACAGTTTAGTTTATACATGCATTACAACAACATTATATTTTAAAAGGTAAAATGCTATTGTGACATATGTTATATATATATATATATATATATATATATATATATATATATATATATATATATATATATATATATAAAAGTTCCTTTAAATGTTTATAAATCGCATGTGATATGAATATATAACAGTATATAAAAGAGTTTCTTTATGTAACACATGATAATACCCGTGTGTTTTACTTGTAATCCCCCCCTTGAAAGCATATAAAAGTATTTAGAATATTTAAAACGGTTGATTTATGGGTATGAAACTCACTTGAAAGTTTTGGAGATAGCGAGATGGAAAACCGGGCAACGTTTCGTCTCGGGAAACGGATTTTCCTCGGGATTCTCAGGAATCTCGGGAGCAAAATCGACCTTCGGGACTTGAGCCAAAAAGACCAGAGCTTCGGGTTTGAACGGACACGGAAAACGAGGAAATGTTGAGAGAGAGAGAAGAGAAATGAACCCTTTCTTTGGAAACCCTCGCATCCTATTTATAGAAAGGCTGGTCTGCCTCGGTACGCGGGGCGTACGCCTGTACGCAGCGCGTACGCGTACGTCATGCATGACCGAAGCCTCGACTGCCTCGGTTCGGATGGGACGGGTTGCTGGGTACGCGGGTCGGATGGGACGCCGGGTCGGATGGGACGTCGGGTCGGACGGGTCGGACGGGTCGGGGCTTCGGACGGGTCGGATGGGTCGGTTTCTTCGGATAGCGCGACGTGGACGATCAGAGGCCAATCCCCTCGGTTACGCGGGGCGTACAGGGGTACGCAGCGCGTACCTCGGAGGAGGATGCTGACTCCCCTTCGGATAATATCCGAATTTTGATTTAAATAAATAATTAATTTATTTAATAAACTTCAAAAATTCATATCTTCTTCATACGAACTCAGTTTTCGATGGTCTTTATATCCTCGCGTAGGTGAGACTACGCTCTACAACTTTCGTTTAGACTCCGTCGGCAAATTCCGAAATTATTTTATTATTATTTATTAAAAATCCATCGCGTTTAAGGAATTTCTTAGAAAATTCATAACTTCTTTATCTGATGTCGGTTTTTGCCTGACTTTTTACTGCTGGAATACCATTGACGAGACCTTCGATTCTCGTTTAGGTCATTCCAGCCAAAAGTCGCTCGATCTCCGATTCGAGTTTTTAGCTGTCTGATGCTAAGCCGAACTTGGAAAATCATAACTTCGCTATATGAAGTCGGATTTGGGCGTTCTTTTCACGTACGATCATGGTTCAAAGACATTTAATCATAGAAGGAAATTAAATAGGACTTATTTGTACATTTTATTATGAAAGTAAATTATTATTATTCAGAAGTGGTTACAATACTTGACCCATTTTGGTCGTTACAAGGAGTTGAAATATCGGGTTGTCACAGTATGTACTATAATGTTCTGCATGTGCTAGCTCTAATGTACGTTATCTCTCTATCTAGCATGTATAGTAATGTACTGTATGTACTACTTGTACTAACTCATGAATGAACTGACTCATTGTATGTTTCATTTTTCTAGTAATAGTATTAGTATCTTCCTTTGCTACCCCTATGGTAGCCTACTAGTAATGTAACTGGTACGTATGAACATGGAAGTATACCCTTGCTACCTGTCACACCCCAACACCGAGAACGGCGGAAACGTTCTGGGGCGGCGGACGTCATGTAATGTATCACAACAATGTAAAGTAGTAATCAAGCAACAACATCATCCATTGCATTAATAGTATAATTTTAAATTACAAGTGTATTCTTTCATTGTATAAGACAACATGATAACTAATAAAAATAAAATAGGAGTCTTGATTTCTCCGTCTTCACAAAACCTGGTCGTCGTACCTGTCTATTTGTGACCTGAGAATACTAGTTATTTTGAAAGCGAGTATCAGCAATAATGCTGGTGAATTCATAAGTATTAATGTGTCTTTGATTTTGTAAAACTTGTAATGAAAGTCTTGACATTGTTTTGAAAGAAAGTTCGTATAAGTTTGTAAAGATTTGTAAGTAATGGAAAGCGTTTGAATAACCCTAGAAATCCCTATGATCCCTATAAAAGAAGTCTTCTACCAAGACCCTACCGTTTTGAAAGTAAGAATCTCTGTAAATGTGATGGTTTTTCCCTGTTTAACTATTAGTATAAAACTATAGTATACCTCATTGTTTTTGTGCATGAGTCACATTATAAATGTAATAAGGAAATTATTTATCTATATTAAATATATCCTACCTCGTCGATCATGTGAATGTGTCACAAAGTAAAGGAAGAAATAATACAATGCCCTAAGTATTATCCTTTTGTACTAGGATAACTAACAGTGTTAACTTAAGACATCCGTAGATGTACATTTACCTCTGTAGCTAACAGTTGGGTTTAGGAATAGTTAGTCCCTTAAAGTATACCTATAATGGTATCAACCGAAGACATCCGTAGATGTGCATTTACCTCTATAGCTAACATAGGTTCTAGGAATGGTTAGTCCCGCAAAGTATCCTTTGGAACGGGGATATAAAGTCCAATCTATCTTGTCGATTATGTGTTTGTATCATCAAGTAAAGATAAGAAGGAGAATTATATATAACAGTATCTACACATATAATATGTAATAGTAACTCGCCATATAACATCTACGTAAAAGTATTCATGTTAACGTACTCATGTAAGCATATCTATGTAAACGTACTCATGTATCATGTAATGTACTCATGTATCATGTAATGTACTAGTATAGACTCATGAATGAACTGACTCTTGTGTGATTCCCTGTACTTGGAATAGTAAGTGGTATTTCCTAATAGTTACTAACCATGCACATGTAAAACCTGAAGTATGCTTTGCTGCCCAAAGGTACTGAACTGACTGAGAAAAATTTTTATTTTATGTCTCTATATGTATACATCATATATAACTGATAGTTAAACGGCCATCGGATGGATACCCGATACCCTACAAGACCACATGCCAACGGGGAAAAGAAAATAAAGCGGATTAGCCTTCCTAAGTCTTTTAAACATTATTTATATAACTATACCTATACAGGCATGGAATTGACAATATAAAAGCATATATGGAGTTTTATAAAACCTTTGAAAAAGATTAATACCTAAGAAAAGATCGACTTGATGCAGTTTACAAAACGGTTTGGAAGTATTTGTTTGACAAAGCAGTTTAAGTATAAAGGAACCTTTGTTTGAAACACAACGTAACAGGGTTTGAAATGAACATACATTGTTTAATAAATAGTTTAATAAAGTGTTTTAAACACCTAAAAACATTTAAGATAAACATTTGAAGAAATTTGATTGGTAAAACGGTTTCGTAAAGTAAATCCATTTACATGTTAGTTATTAATCACATGTGATTGATATAAAAACTAAACATGATTCAACTTGTATCCCCCCCTATAAAGCATTTATAAACATTTATAAACATTTAAAAGGTTAATTCAAGGGGGTATGAACTCAGTTGATTGATTGGGAGAAAGCGAGATGATAATCGAGCAAAACTTCGACTTGGAAAAGTTGATTTTCTCGGGAATCTCGGGAATCTCGAGAACACAAAACCTTCCTTCGGAACCTGAAGGTGAAAACCGGGGCTTTGGGAGGGCTTCGGGGGCTTAAACGCAGAGTTTCGGCGCGAGAAAGAAGAGAACTACGCAATGGAACTCAGAGCCCTTGAAATCTATTTATAGGGCCATTTTTTGAGTGCCACGTCATGGCAGAGGGTGTGCCACGTCATGGTGAGTCATCCTTATCCACTTCTATTGATTGGACGCTCTCAGTCATTGGCCGGGTCGCGGCGAACTGTGCCACGTCGTGGCAGACCTGATAGCCTCAGATTTTGGGAAGTTCGTAACTTTCGCGTACGAGCTCCGTTTTCGACGTTCTCTATATGCACGTGTAGGTGAGAATATACTCTACAACTCTCGTTTAGACTTCATTGGCTAATTTTGACTTTATTTTTAATTATTTATTTTTAACGGTCCGGGATACGAAAAATCCGTTACAAATCCATAACTTCTTCATCTGATGTCCGTTTTCGTCAGACTTTTTACAGTTGCGCTAAAATTGTTGAGGCCTTCAATTCTCATTTAGGTTGTTTCGGCCAAAAGTCTCTTGATCTCTATTTCGAGTTTTTAGCTGTCTACTGCTATATCCAGATCTTGGAAAAATCATAACTTCGTCATATGAAGTCAGTTTTGGACGTTCTTTTTACGTATGTTTACGGTTTAATGTTATCTACAACGTTCATTTAGATATTTAAGGCTAGAAACTATTGTGTTGAAACTTCGCGTTTTTCGTTTAATCGGTGTTGCCGGTTTTGCCGAGAATCTTCGGTTGGTCATAACTTCTTCGTTATAACTCGGATTTTAGAGTTCTTTTATATGTATGAAAACCTTGATACAAGTCCTACTACTTTATTTAACCCAAATAAGATTTTAGGAAAGTTATATTTTGTCCTAAATTTGACTGGTGTTACATTTTATTGTCTCAAAATATAGGGTTGTCACATCATCCCCCTTTTAGAGGGAATTTCTTCCCGAAATTAGAGTTTAAGCAGAATTAATAATCATGCTACGTATAGAAGTTTTATTTGCTGCTCAAGTTCTTAAGTGAACTCTGGTCTTCGCTTGGCATTCTAGCGAATCTTTCACTATCGGGATACGGCTTTGGTTCTTTCGTTTGACTTCACGGGTGTGCTAACTCTTCCTGGTCGAATGTATGTTGAATGTTTTTGTGGACTATGAAAATATTACACCTTGTACCCTACAAGTAGTGTCTTCAGATCTTCAGAGAAATTACCATTGCTCATGACTCAAGATCACGTGTTGAATAGTTAACTTCCTGTGTCTTAAGCTGTCTTGAGGTATAGGCAGTGACCTTTCCTCTTGCTTAAGAACACAACCAAGCCCTTGGTTGGATGCATCGCATTACACCACAAAATATTCTATCCCTTTTGGGAGGGATAATATTGGTGCGATGCATTAGGCTTACTATAGTGTTTGGAACGCTCTTTCTTGTTTACAGAGAAGTCTGATGCTCCCCAAGGTGAGAAACTTGGCCTAAAGAATCCCCTTCTAAGGAGTTTGTTAAGCTCACTAGGAAGTTCTTGCATCTTAGTTGGAGCTAGATGATAAGGTGATTTGGCTACTGGGGTAGCCCCTGGAACTAAGTCAATTCTGAATTCGACTTGATGCTGTGGTGGTAGTCTCGGTAGTCCTTCTGGAAAGGTGTCGGGAAAGCCGCATACTTCTTGGAGGTTCTGAATGTCCTTCACTTCTCGGCACGTCTCGGCGATGTGTGCAAGGAATGCATGATATTCCTTTCGTAAGCACTTATGAGCTTGCGTACACAAAATGATGTGAAGGTTTGTACTTGGTTCATCGCTGTAAATAACTAGAGCTTCGTTGTTTAAGGAGGTTAGGACGAACTGCTTTATCAAAGCACCTGATGTCGGCTCGATGTAGACTTAACTAACTCCTACTGATTAAGATGTCAAAACCTTGGGGTAGATTAGATGTCGTGAAGATCTAAAAGAAAGTATGACTACTCATGAATTAGGGAAAATGATAGGTATTTCTACGTTTATTCTCACGGAAGCACGATCGTTCGCCGTCTTGGGCAGTCTCCGTCCTGAATTTCATAGTAGAACTCATACCAGGTTCATCAATCACAGTATCGGGTATACGAGTCGTATATAATTAAGATTGAAAAGTTGGGTCTTTGGATTAAACTTGATGTACTGCACGAGTGGTACTTCGGGGAGGTTTGCTGAGGTTTCTTTGGAAAGGGTAAGAAACATGAGGTACTCTACGCATGAGTACTTTGGAGTTCTGAAGTGATAGTTTCGTTAGAAAGATGATTTTGGAGAAAGAGATTTACGCACAAAACTGGTGTTGTGAGGATCAAATAGACTCTGATCGTATGATGAAATCGGAATCATTTGGAAATAAGGCACTAGATTTGATCATAACAGTGTTACAGACAAAACAAAACAATGCAACTTTTAACAGAGTTATCGTAATATAGGTTTACTACCAGACTAATGCTGCGAACTAGGTATACTACGAAAGACAAGTATACGCAGCACGAGGGTCCCTTAACTGACGGGTCCTTACGAAAGATAAGATTCGAGTTGCACTAGTTTTAAACAGTTTACGAGTCTGTTACAACGAACGCCTTAGATACATTAACGAGGTTCCGGAGTAGTTTCTCCTACGGCAGTGATCCTTAGTATCTTCCCGTCTGGGCTGGAGTTCTTTGTTATTGGACAGTTCTTTTTGAGGTCACCTATCTCGCCGCATTAGTTACATGCCTGGTTCGTACTAGTATTGGTGGTGGGAGGGAAGTGTTTAGTCAGGGTTACGTGGACACGGGTGCCCTCCTCGTTCCGCCACTTTGAAAATTGCCTTTTAGAGAGTCCGACTTTACCACCACCTTTGTGTGTAGGGTTGGTCCCGATGCCAGGGACTTGAGAAATGGGTCGTGCCGGTGCTGAAGGGGAAGGAACTACCACTTGTTGTTGTTGCATGGCAAACCTTTGGAATCGTTGGCGCTCCTTTCGAGCTCGGCGATTACGTTTCCTCCTCTCGGTTTTACAACTTTGCACGTCTGTGACAGTTGCCACTCGTTGGCTTCTTGGATCTATACAACGATCTAAATTTTCAATTCCTTTTCCAATTGTGATTGCGTTTTTAGTGTTGAGGTTTACAAGGACAGCCGTCACGGCAACTGTTACCACGGCTTGGAAAGTGGCGGCGTCGATATGAAGGATAGGGGCTTCGTTGTTCGGCTGTCTACTTCTGGATGACGACATGATTCTGAAACACGAAAGGAAAGGAGTTCGTGAGCTATTATGGTTGAACCTAGATGTATCTTGATCGTTCATGTAAAGGTTAGAAGTATGTTCTCGAGAGTTTGACCTACATCCCTAAGATGCAGTCCTAGTACAGAGCAAAAGTAAGTTCATAGAATGGTCTCAAGACGTTTGACGTTCAAACCAGGGTATTATTGGTTGGTGGATAACATGATCCAACCTTTGAAAGAGACTTTGAAATGATTCCAGATTTAAATTACCATAGTCCAATAACTAGATGGGGTTTCAGATAGACCCCAATGAAAGCATGATGAAAGCATTTGAACAAAGATCGACACGGAAGTTAGCCGACTGTCGATATCATTGATGTTTAAGATGTAATAGGTTTGGGGAAATTGGCCTTGTTGTAGGTCTTACATCATATTCGGAGTAGAAAATTCTTTGATGAAATAAAGACTTAACTAAAAGTACTTACAGTATAAGGTAGTCACATAGAAAGTACATCATAGAACATAGACAGGAACACAGTTCTTTAAAACAAAGAAGGAAGTAAGGTATCTCTTACTGGCGACGTTCACCCCTTTGGTGAACCCTTAGTTTAGCTAGTTGACGTTCCATATCAAGCCGGCATCTTTCGTACACCCTCTGGCATGCTTGGGGCTCTAAGACTTCGGCTCGTGTTCCAGCCAGTGTTCATAGCAGGGTTTCATGGTCTCTCTCAGATCTCTCATGAATGTGTTCAAGGCGATTGGTGCGAATGGTATGCATTCTTGCACTGGCATTAACCTCTTTGATACGTTGGGGAGTCGTCATGCCCTGAATTTTGTTTCGGGGAACTCTACGGACCAGAATTAGAAGAATTCTGTCTGCTGAGCTTCCTTCGCTTATGTTGTAGAAGCTTCGGTCTCCATTAAACGGCATAGGTTGATCTTGCTCTTCGCTCTCTGTCTCCAAACATTCTACCCAAGGGGGCGTCGGGCCATGAAAAGCCAAACGAGGGTTAGGATTTGGAACAAGAGCCATCGGGGTAGGTTCTTTACTTTAGGTTCGGAGTCAGACCCTTCAGCAAATACTTCAGCTTGGTGACCATCCATAGGGATTTGGTGATAAACCACTGGCTCCTCTCCGAGCCATCCAGCATTGCCGTGGTTAGGGTAGTACGGGTTGTCGTGGGGATGGAATCCATCCATGATCTCTACGCGAGAAAAGGGATAATAAGAACTAACTAAATAGACGAACTAACTAAGATAATTATAAGATGATCTTTATCAGTTGCTTCAATACTTGTTTAGTGCATACCAGTTATATGTATTTAGGATAGGATAGACCTTCGAATAAGTAACCCTAACCCTAAGCCCCCAACCCAACGAGGACAGGACATAAAGCAAAGATTCATAGATTCTAAGTCTATGACATCCTAGTACATATAACCTTAGTGTATCTACTAAAAAACTATTGACATACTGATAAAAATCTATTTAGTTCTCAGATAAGCAATTATAGTAACACTAAATACCCATATGGTATTTCATTGTGGTCGTGTTGGTAAGTTTTTAGACTTGTTGCCACATCACAACCATTCTTGGGTATATGCTAATCACTCCTCGGTCCAGCATAGTTGATCAGGCTATGCCATTCCCAAGACTGACCATACATCCCCAAGCTTACTTGTGATATTCAATAATCGTAACACTTTTGTTCTTGTCATTGTGACACTGATTTTAGTACGAATGCAGGCACGTATACTTAATTAAATATTTTATTATTTAAAAGTACAAACTATTGGTCAGAGTATTTTAATCCCATTGTATTTATAGTTAGTATATCTTTTATGGGTTGATATACTCAATTCACTATAAACAATGCTCTGATAACAATCTGTCACGCCCCAAAACCGAGAACGGTAGAAACGTTCTGGGGTGGAGGACGTCATGTAATGTATCACAACAATGTAAAGTAGTAATCAAGCAACAACATCATCTATTGCATTAATAGTAGAATTTTAAATTACAAGTGTATTCTTTCATAGTATAAGACAACATGATAACTAATCCAAATAAAAGAGGAGTCTTGATTTCTCTGTCTTTACAAAACCTGGTCGTCGTACCTGTCTATTTGTGACCTAAGAATACAAGTTATTTTGAAAGCGAGTATCAGCAATAAAGCGGGTGAATTCATAAGTATTAATGTGTGTTTGATTTTGTAACCTTGTAATGAAAGTCTTGACATTGTTTTGAAAGAAAGTTTGTACAAGTTTGAAAAGATTTGTAAGTAATGGAAAGCGTTTGAATAACCCTAGAAATCCCTATGATCCCTATAAAAGAAGTCTTCTACCAAGACCCTACTATTTTGAAAGTAAGCATATCTGTAAATGTGATGGTTTTTCCCTGTTTAGCTATTAGTATAAAACTATAGTATACCTCATTGTTTATGTTCATGAGTAACATTATAAAGGTAATAAGGAAATCAGTTATCTGTATCAAATATATCCTACCTCGTCGATCATGTGAATGTGTCACAAAGTAAAGGAAGAAATAATATAATGACCTAAGTATTATCCCTTTGTACTAGGATAACTAAGAGTGTTAACTTAAGACATCCGTAGATGTACATTTACCTCTGTAGCTAACAGATGGGTGTACCAATAGTTAGTCCCCGAAAGTATACCTATAATGGTATCAACCGAAGACATCCGTAGATTTGCATTTACCTCTGTAGCTAACAGAGGTTCTAGGAATGGTTAGTCTCGCAAAGTATCCTTTGGAACAGGGATATATATAACAATATCTACACATATAACATTATCTCTTTGATTATGTGCTTGTATCACCAAGTAAAGATAAGAAGGAGAATTATATATAACAATATCTACACATATAATATGTAATAGTAACTCGCCATAAACATCCATGTAAAAGTATTCATGTAAACGTACTCATGTAAGCGTATCTATGTAAACGTACTCATGTAAGTGTATCTATGTAAACATACACATTTAAGCGTATCTATGCAAACGTACTCATGTAAGCATATCTATGTAAACATACTCATGTATCATGTAACGTACTAGTATAGACTCATGAATGAACTGACTATTGTGTGATTCCCTGTAATTGGAATAGTAAGTGGTATTTCCTAACTATACCTATAATAGTTACTAACCATGAACGTGCATAACCTGAAGTATACGTTTGCTACCCAACGGTACTGAACTGATAGATGAGAACTTTTATGTCTCTATATGTATACATGATATATAAATGATAGTTAAACGACCTTCGGACGGATACTCGATACCCTACCAGACCACATCCCAACGGGGAAAAGGAAATAAAGCAGATTAGCCTTCCTAAGTCTTTTAAACATTATTTACATAACTATACCTATACATGCATGCAATTGACAATATAAAAGCATATATGGAGTTTTATAAAACCTTTGAAAAAGATTAATACCTAAGAAAAGATCGACTTGATGTTAGTTTATAAAACGGTTTGGAAGTATTTGTTTGACAAAAACAATTTAAGTATAAAGGAACCTTTGTTTGAAACACAATGTAACAGGGTTTGAAATGAACATACAATGTTTAATAAACAAATTAATAAAGTGTTTTAAACACCTAAAAATGTTTAAGATAAACATTTGAAGAAATCTGATTGGTAAAACGGTTACGTAAAGTAAAGCCATTTACATGTTAGTTATTAATCACATGTGATTGATATAATAACTAAACATGATTCAACTTGTATCCCCCCCTATAAAGCATTTATAAACATTTAACAACATTTAAAAGGTTAATTCAAGGGGGTATGAACTCACTTGATTAATTGGGATAAAGCGAGATGATAATCGAGAAAAACTTCGACATGGAAAAGTTGATTTTCTCGGGAATCTCGGGAATCTCGGGAACCTCGGGAATCTCGGGAACACAAAACCTTCCTTTGAAACTTGAAGGTTAAAACCGGGGCTTTATGAGGGCTTCGGGGGCTTAAACGCAGAGTTTCGGTGTGAGAAAGAAGAGAACTGCGCAATGGAACTTAGAGCCCTTGAAATCTATTTATAGGGCCATTTTTTGGGTGCCACGTCGTGGGAGAGGGTGTCGTCGTGGTGAGTCAGCCTTATCCTCTTACGTTGATTGGACACTCTCAGTCACTGGCCGGGTCGCGGCGAACTGTGCCACGTCGTGGTAGACCTGATAGCCTCGGATTTTGGGCCTCGAACTTGTAAAATCCGTAACTTTTGCGTACGAGCTCCGTTTTCGACGTTCTTTATATGCACGCGTAGGTGAGAATATACTCTACAACTCTTGTTTAAGTTTCATCGGCTAATTTTGAATTTAGTTTTAATTATTTATTTTTAACGGGACGGAAAACGAAAAATTCGTTAGAAATCCATAACTTCTTCATCCGATGTCCGTTTTCGTCAGACTTTTTACTGTTGTGCTAATATTCTTCAGACCTTCAATTCTCATTTAGGTTGTTTTGGCCAAAAGTCTCTCGATCTCTATTTCGATTTTTTAGCTGTCTACTTCTATATCTGGATCTTGGAAAAATCATAACTTCCTCATATGAAGTCAGATTTGGACGTTCTTTTTATGTCTGTTTACGGTTTAATGTTATCTACAACTTTCATTTATATACTTAAGGCTAAAAACTATTGTGTTGAAACTTTGCGTTTTTCGTTTAATCGGTGTTGCTAGTTTTGCCGAGAATCTTCGGTTGGCCATAACTTCTTCGTTATAACACGGATTTTAGGGTTCTTTATATGTACGAAAACCTTGATACGATTCCTACTACTTTATTTAACCTAAATAATATTTTAGTAAAGTTATATTTTGGCCTAAGTATAACTGGTGTTACATTTTATTGTCTCAAAATATTGGGTTGTCACACTACCCAAGAGTATTGAATGGACTAGAAGAACCTTTATGTCTATATATGTATACATAATATATAACTAATATTTAGACGACCTTCGGATGGATAACCGACGCCCTACAGCCACATCCCAATGAGGAAAAGGAGATAAATCGAGTTGGCCTACCTAAGCCCTTTAAACATCGCTTATATAACTATACATACATAGGCATGCATTTGATAATAAATATAAAAGAGCTTAAGTAAAAGTATTTGTTATGTAAAAGAGTTTGTAAAACAGTATAAAGCAAAACAGTTTGAACAGTAAGAAAACCATTGGTTTGTAGTTATTAATCACATGTGATTGATGTAATAACTATAAGTATTCAACTTGTATCCCCCCATAAAAGTAGTTAAAAACATTTAAACCATTGATTAAGGGGGTTTGAACTCACCTGTAGTGAGTGGTACAGATGAATTGAAGATGTAGGATTTCTAGGTGTCAAGTGAAGTCTTGAACACACTCTATGATCCTAGTTTACATATAATATCACATATATGTATCCAATTAGTCTATAAACAACTAATAAAAAAAGTCAAGACACCCTAGTACATGCTAAACACCTTATACAAGTGTTGTAAGTCCCAAGGATTGCATCTAAGTATTGCAGGGAAGGCTAGTGTGCTTGGGGTTCAAGGAAAACTCCATTAGGGAGTTTACGGTTTTGTGGTCACAACCAAAAGAGTTTACGGTCGTAAACCCCTGAGTTTACGGCTGTAAACTCAAACACTTTTTGACCATTTGTTGTTTGAAGACTCCTAAGCCTTTCCAAGCATTCCTACTTCATGTTTAAGCCTTAGGAAATGTTTTGTGGCATCAATACACTCCTAAATGGAGTTTACGGCCCATGGACCATTTCTCCATGAGTTTGCTGTCGGAAACTCCTATGGATCATGTTTTATGATGTTTTCAACTCCTAAACACTTCAAGGTAATAGTCTAGGTGAGATTCTAGGCATAACGAAGGAATATGGGCCATTATACCCACTTTGGGGTGTTTACGGTTTTGGGAGCTCTGCAAACCGTAAACACATATAAATGAGGGGTTTTTGTGCCTTTTTATGTGATAAACACATCAAGGAAGGATCTAGACATGTCCCTAAGGCATTGTGAAGGACCGAGGCACCCTAAGGCACCATTGGCACCTTTACTTGGTGTTTACGGTTCAAGGACTTTTTGAACCGTGAACACCTTGTTCTTGATGTTCTTTGGAAATTTCCTTGATGTAAAGATGTATAAAAAGCCTTACAATACACTAGGGTAGGAATACTTACTAGCTGGAAGCTTGAAATGAGCTAAAAGTCCAAGAACACTACTGTGTGTTCTTGGTGAAAAGGTAGAATCAACCTTTTTGGAATGACTTCATGGTTAGAAGTGTGTTAAAACACTAGATCAAAGCATATAATCACTTAAGAAAGCTAGAATCACTTACTAGATGATGATCTTGAAGAAAACTTGGGATGATACTTGAGAGAGGTTGAGATTTGATCTTGAAAAGGTGGAAAAACGCTAAAAATGGCTAAGTGCCACTTTTATACCCCTCCCCTTTAGGGTTTTCGACCGTAATTAACAAGTTTAGGCCGTAAACTCTAAACTTTTGATGTGTCGGGACTTTATTGGTTCACAATAAACCCTAATGCATCCTTTCTCCTGATGTCTCCAAAGTGTTAATCTTGAAATACTCAAACTTATTCTAAAAAGTCTGAAAATTAATAGCAACTGTTCTGACTTCTATTGACATGATATGTTTGTACATAATAGAAATATCGGGTTGTCACAGTACCAGGAAAATCCAAGAGAACCACACTTGACTACATTGAAAAATATTTTTTGTTATCTCAAGGGGACAATTTCGTTAGGATTATGGTATCCTTCGAAATCAGAATTTTTCATTCAAGCTTTTTCGGATTCGGATCTTGGAGGATGTACTATTGATAAGAGGAGTACAATTGGAGGATGTCAATTGCTAGATGGGAAGCTTGTTAGTTGGCAATCGTAAAAGCAAACATGTGTTGCAATTTCAACTGCTGAAGCTAAGTATGTTGCAGCTACCACTTGCACTTTGCAAATCATATGGATCCAGAGCCAATTGCGTGATTATACAATTAACATGAAGAACATTACATTGTATTGTGATTCACAAAGTTCTATACGCATTTATCATAATCCAATACAACATTTGAAAATTGGAGCTTGAAAATTTCGTGTGTTTGGTACATCCTCAAAATTTTCGTTAGTTTGTCTTTATTTTCGTAAAATTGAAAAACACAAAAATATGTCGTTTTTTTGTATTTCTTTTCGACAAATAAAAATTTTCAAAAAGATTTTCTTTTGTTATTTGATTTAATTTTTGAAAAACATAAAATCACAAAAATACTTTTCTTTCTTTTCAAAAATATAAAATCCAAAAAGATTGTTGTTGCTTTGATCTTTCTTTAAGTGCAGGTTCACACGAATATTTTTCGAGGGTCATACTTGCTTTTCTAAGGGAAGGTATGCATTCAAAATATCGTTGTACTAGTTAAGTTGTCCCTAGAAGCATCCTGCAGCATGTAGACCCAAGCCTCCAGTGACTCAATGTGTTATTTAGAAAGCCTTAATGAAATATTTCGTTCCGAAAGTTTCTTCCCAATAAGGCTTGCATTTACATTAGTCAACTGAGCTACCTTACTCTTCTCAAATGAGTTAAGAGTTTCCTGTTTGGTCCATTAACAACAGAGGTACAATCGATTCTTTAACCAATCTTTTTTATATTAAATTTCCAACACTTTTCACACACAATGACGTATGTCCAAGAGGTCATTGAACAATCCAATCATGACTTAGACATATCAAAACTCTGTGTTAATGATCTTGATTCATTAGGCCGTCATGAAAGTGAAAACCAATTTTCTAACCAATTAAGCAATTGACTGGGAACTATGTTCCAGATTTTCACGAAACACTTGTTTCAGTACCAAAAATTTCGATACTCCAAATCATATTCTTTCGTTTTGAGTGGTCTTGATCAAATGTTCGAAGCCTATGACATTTGTTTCCCAACAGGATCCAGTTACAAAATTTATTTTCTTAATATGATTTCCTTGTGAGTATTAATTCTTATCCTTTGTTACTTTCAAATATTTTCCAAAGCATATTTGTCACCGACTACACTGGTCAAACAAAAGGTTTCTGTTGCAATTACTCACCTTATGTTAACGATGAAATGTAACGAAATTTTTGAGCCACCCACGAAGCCTTGAAAAAGAAGCCCTTCGAAGCTTATCTATAAGTTTTCGGTTGTAATTCACAGGAAACAATACAAGCAGTTGATTATCTCTCTTGATAATTAACGAATTAACCTTTCCCTGGGGTTTAACTTCTTTCGTGTCAAAATTTTATTTTTGACATCACATATCCAAATTTTCCGTTAAAATTGATTCTTATCTTATTTCATTGGCACACTGCACTCACGAAATCCTTAAGGTTCTGAGTAATACTAACTTAGGCTGTAGATTTCACTAGACAAGCAAATGACTTCGTTTATAAGCCCAGAAACGAAAGAGCCCAACGTCCATGCCGAAGGTTTTCGATCTTATCCACTTGGTACTCACGAATAGTTTTGATGTAACTGTTTGGCAACTTATTCCGAGTTTTAAGGTACTTTATCTGACATGGCCTGTATAACGGCTAGTGGTGCGATTTTCAAGGAAGGCCATGGAAAACCCATTAATGAAAATATTTGCAATTCTTTTGGGGTTACATATAAAAGGAAATTCTTTTTACTTTGATCATTACGCTTTCAAAAACTCTCTAACGTACAAAAGCCATAATTCTCAATTTCTTCAAATTCTCTTCAAGCTTTCAACAATGGCTGCTACTCAAAACACCTCTACCGACGAAGTTCTTTCACAACCAATCATGAAGATCCAAAGTACTAATTACCAGGTTGAGGGTGATGTTTCATTATACCCTCAGGAGTTGAAGATGCTGATCATTGCTCTTCAAAATTCTGGTCTTGCTATTGTTATGTTCAACTCGTTTGCAGTTTCGAAAACATGGTTATCCATCACTGCTTCAACTGCTTCCTACAACAAGGCTACAAATGTGATCACTTTTAATCTTTTGAATGAGAGACAGATTCGTTTGACCAAGAAGATGTTCACTCAGTTCATAAATATCTCAATTCTTCACCATTCTTCACACCAAATAATGATCAGATCATGTTTATGTTCAACGAGATGGGACATTAGCCCCCACTCACAAAAATCAGTGACTTCAAGAAGTAGGGATTACCCTATATGTGGAATTTCTTCTTTCTCATTTGTCTTAGGTGTTTAGTTGGCCGAAGTGTTGGTCTCGACAAAGGAAGACTTCAAGTCTATGCAATGGTGATGGGATTTGTAACGCCCCGATCCTCTGGTATTAATTAATTAAGAATTTCTAGATGAAAACATATGTTTATTCAGCACGGGTGTGCCAGTTATTTGGCGTATGTGGTAGATACACGGGTTAGAGTGCAACTCTCAGTTTCAGAGGTCCCTGTGGTTAGAGAGTTTGGTGATGTGTTTCCGGAGGAGTTACCCGGAGTGCCTCCGGTGAGGCAGGTTCAGTTTAGGATTGATCTAGTTCTAGGTGCGGCCCCAATCGCCAAGGCGCCGTATCGTTTGTCACCGCCAGAGATGCAGGAGCTATCATCTCAGCTGCAGGAACGGTTGGGTAAGCAGTTTATTCGTCCGAGTAGCTCACTCTGGGGAGCACCGATCGTCTTCGTCAAGAAGAATGATGGTTCGCACAGGATGTGCATTGACTATAGGGAGCTGAATAAGTTAACAATAAAGAACCGTTATCTGCTCCCGAGGATAGATGATCTTTTCGACCAGTTGCAGGGTGCATCTTGGTTTTCGAAGATCGATTTGAGATCAGGATACCACCAGGTCAGGGTGAGGGAGGAAGACGTGGAGAAGACCATGTTCCGGACTCATTATGGTCATTACGAGTTCGTGGTGATGCCGTTTGGACTCACCAACGCGCCAGCAGTATTCATGGATCTGATGAACCGAGTCTGCAGACCGATTCTCGATCACTCGGTTATTGTGTTTATAGATGATATCTTGGTGTATTCCAAGAGCCGAGAGCAGCATGAGGGGCACCTCAGGGAGCTGTTGGAGGTGTTGCGATGAGAACGACTTTATGCCAAGTTCTCGAAGTGTGAGTTCTGGTTGCAAGAGATTCAGTTCCTTGGACATCTCGTTAACCAGGATGGGATTTTGGTCGATCTAGCCAAGGTGGAGGCGACAATGCAGTGGGAGACTCTGAGATCTCCCTCAGACATCAAGAGTTTTCTGGGCATAGCAGGGTATTATCGGAGATTCATTCGTGATTTATCCAAGGTTTTCGTACCCCTCATTCGTCTAACGAGGAAGGGAGTGGATTTCCGGTGGGGCCCCGAGCAGCAGAGGGCTTTTGATACCCTCCGTCAGCGGTTATGCGAGGGGCCAGTGTTGACACTCCCCGAGGGAGTGGTGGATTTCGTGGTATATTGTGATGCGTCCATCACAGGCTTAGGGGCACTCCTCATGCAGAAGGGGCGAGTGATAGCTTATGCATCGCGGTAGTTGAAGTCGCATGAGACGAGATACCCCACCCACGATCTTGAGTTGGGAGCGGTGGTCTTCGCTCTCAAGATTTGGAGGCCCTATCTTTACGGGGTCCGTTGTACCAAATACAAAGATCATATGAGTTTGAGGCACATAATGGATCAGCCGAACTTGAATATGAGGCAGTGCAGGTGGCTGGATGTAGTCAAGGGCTATGATTGTGAGATCCTTTACCATCCTTGTAAACTGAATGTGGTTGCGGACTCTCTGAGCCGCAAGTTAGCTGGGTCTTCTACCCCAGCAAGATGTATGAGGATAGCGGTGGATTCCCCACTGGTGGGTTTAGTCAGAGATGCTCAGATCGAGGGTATGAAACTGGAGAACTGGAAATTGGAAAGGATTAAAGGCGAAAGCGCCCAGTTTGTTTAGGATAGTCGCAGGCTACTGACCCGATATGGTCGGGTTTGGGTTTCGATGACCGGAGGAGTTAGGCAGAAAGTGATGGAGGAGGCTCATAAGTCTCGTTTATCCATTCACCCGGGGGCTACCAAGATGTACAGTGATTTGAGTTTGAGTTATTGGTGGCCTGGTATGAAGCGAGATATCGATTGGTACGTTGAGAGGTGCCTGACCTGCAGGATGGTTAAGGCCGAGCACCAGAGGTCGCATGGTAAGCTGCAGCCTCTGGAGATTCCCATGTGGAAATGGGAACGGATCACGATGGATTTCATCACGAAATTCCCAAGAACGACAAAGGGATTCGACGCTATATGGGTCATCATTGATCGATTGACCAAGAGTGCCCATTTCCTAGCTATACGGGAGAGTTCGTCGGTGGAGAAGTTGGCCGACCTAGACATCCGCGAGATTGTCTCTCCCCATGGGTTTCCAGTTTCCATAGTTTCCGATCAGGATGTCCGATTTACTTTCCGTTTTTGGCATAATTTCCACGAGGAACTAGGTACGAGGCTGCATTTCAGTATAGCGTTCCATCCGCAGACTGATGGGCAGAGTGAGCGGACCATTCAGAACCTCGAAGATATGTTGAGGGCGTGCGTCATTGATTATGGTGGGATTTGGGATTCCCACCTGCCGCTTGTAGAGTTCGCCTACAACAACAACTATCATTCAAGTATTGGCGCCCTGCCTTTCGAGCTATTGTATGGGCGAAAGTGTAGGAACCCAGTATGTTGGGGCGAGGTTGGGCACAGGGTGATGGGTCGGACAAAGGTAGTTCTGCAAACTACCTAGATGCTACAGTAGATTAGACAGCAGCTGCAGACAGCTCAGATTCGACAGAAGAGTTATGCTGATTGACACCGATTTGAGTTGGAATTTTAGGAGGGTGACATGGTTCTCCTGAAGGTCTCACCCTGGAAGGGTGTGATCTATTTCAGGAAGAGTGGAAAATTGGGTCACTGATACATCGGGCCGTTCATGATTGTTGCCAAGGTTGGCAGGGTGGCTTATAGGCTAGAGCTTATGGAGGAACTTAGCCGGATCCACAACACATTTCCAGTTTCGCAATTGCGAAAGTGCATCATGGACAAGGAAGCAGTGGTATCGTTGGATGACATTCAGGTCGATGAGCACCTGAACTATGTGGAGAGGCCTGTAGCTATTTTGGAAAGGAAGAAGAAGATTCTACAGAACAAGGAAATACCTTTAGTAAAGGTGCAGTGGGAACATCGGAGGGGATCTGAGTGGACGTGGGAGCCGGAAGCGGAAATGTGCGAGCATTACCCGACTTTGTTTTCTTCAGCGGACTTCGAGGGCGAAGTCTAGTTCAAGTGGGGGACAATTGTAACACCCCAATCCTCAGGTATTAATTAATTAAGAATTTCTGGATAAAGCTCTACTCGACGAGTTGGTCGACCTACTCATCGAGTAGCAGCGGGGTGAGAACACGTGTTTAGTGACCTACTCGGCGAGTCCACTTTGGGGCTCGGCGAGTAGGAGCTGGTAGACGAAACCCTAAATCCTGGGGTTGGCACCCCTATTTAAAGGAGCCTCAGCCTCCTTTGGGCCTCCTTACAGTCTTTGAGAGACCTTCAAAACCCTAATTCGTGTGTGTGTGCCTTGGTGTGGGTTTGAAGCTTGGAAAGAGGATCTTGGAGGAAGGAAGCTAAGAGTGCAAATGAAATTGAAGCAAGAAAGGAGTGGAAAGCGGGTTTTGCCTCAGCTAGCATCTTTTGAAGGTATCAAAATGCCATTCTTACTTCCTTTTCTTCCCTTTTGTTGAGTTCTAGTGCTTTTATGGATTTTGAAGTTGGGATGATGAGTTATGGGCTAGATCTGAAGTTGTAACTTCAGATCTGGACCCTCCTTGGATACTAGAGTCATAAAGTTGTTGTATTGGTTGTGGTTGAAGTCCCTCTTGAACTCGAAGCTCCATTATGAAATTAAAATTGACATTTGGAGCCTTTATAACCATGCATGCACGTAATGTTTGCAACTTTACGTGGTAAGTATGCCCTAGAAGCTTGGATCTGTGATTTTGAGCCGCTGCATGGGTCAAAACAAGTCTGTATGGAAAGAGGACTGGATGGACTCGACGACTCGCAAGGATGACTCGGCGAGTCACATGAAGATGGTCATGAACTCGGCGAGATGGATGAACACCTCGGCGAGCCCGATGAAGATCACCATAAAAGTCGACGAGTTGAAGAACAACTCAGCGAGTCGGATGGCTTTTCCCTAGGATATGCATGCGTGTGTACCCGTCGAGTTGCAAGGAGGAAACTTGACGGGTGGCCTTAAGGATTGATCGGGATTGGAAGGAACTTGACGAGTCACTCCGATGACTCGGCGAGTTGGAATATGCTCCATGGACTCGGCGAGTGGCCGAGTGTACTCAGCGAGTTGATGTCAACATGGACTGTTGACCTTGACTAAGGATTTTGACCTTGATCAGGAATTACTAAGAGGTTATGGGGTGTCTCATAAGAGCAAGAACTTATGAGTATATTGTGCTATGGTTATAGCTGGTGGAGTCGGTGTCAAGTGATCCGATAGTTGGAGTTTGCATTTCGAATCGACATCTGCGAGGTGAGTTATCCTCACTATATCGATAGGGTCTACTGCACCAGGCCGGCCCTTTATGATTTACATCCTGGTTTAGGATGGTTGCTTTGTTATTGCCATGTTAGATTTCATCCTGGTTTAGGATGGGTGTTATGTTATTGCTACATTAGAACTCATCCTGTTTAGTATGGTTGTTATGCTAGAGATCGGTTAGATCGGTTGACATGGTATGCTACATATGATTCTGATATGTTAGATCGAAATCAGGATAGATAGTATGTTATGCTTTTTATGATCTGTAAGGATTGTTATGTTAGTGCCCTGTTAGGTCGATGCTCTAGTTATGAGTGAAACTCTATGATTGATGGAAATGAGATAGATATGTTTGGTATGTGTATGTGCTAGTATATGATAGTATGCGTACATGGTTAGTTGCTTGTTGGCTGGATTGAGGCGGTCCTGCTTTATGCTGAAGGGAAACACACCCTCTGAGCGGTATGGGGAGACTGTAGGCCCACACGGCGGACCAGTCGTGCCGAAGGCTCGAGATAGATTCAGATAGACTGTAGGCCCAGTAGGGCGGACCAGTCTGGCCAATGGCCCAGTATGTATGTTGTTTGATTGATCGTTATGGCTATGGTTTCTGCCAGCTTGGTATTGGTATTTCGGGGGTAGCTCACTAGCCCTTGGGCTTACAGTTTTCAGTTTATTGTTTCAGGTACTTCAGGAGAGCGAGGGAAGGCGAAGGCGTGACCGTACCGCTCCTCATCCTCATGATCTATTTTGGGACACTCTGAGAATTAATGAATTGGAAATGTTTTGTAAAAACAATTACTATTTGACTCTTTTGTTAGTATTAAAAGTTTAAATTTGGCGTAAATTTTATGGGTGTTACAGGATTATACTATGATCTCAGTGTTGACTATGCGACTCAGATGTGGAAGGAGTTTGTGAAAAGCTTGGATAATACTAATATGGTGAAGGGTATTTCCTGTGCGAGGTATTGGAGTCTCATTCTTGAGAAAATTTACTAAAAGGAGGGAATGCAGGGTCTTCAAAACAATTAAGGAAATCGAAAAAAAGTGTTGGTGTTGCTCTTGTTTTTGAAAGCCCTAAAAAGCCTAACTTTCTAAAGAAAAATGATACTGATAAAGTAAAGGGTTCGAAGAAAGATGTAAGAGAAAAGGAGTTGATTATTGCTGATTCATCGAGGCAATTAGTACATTCAAAATCCGGTATTTTGAAAACATTGAGGAAGTCATCTGATGATTCATATTTAATCATACGAAAGGATCAGTTAAACCGAAAGGGTTAAAGATTCGTGAAATACCAGCTCCAGTCTCTCTAGAGTCAAAAAAGAGAAGACCCAAGGATGTAGTCAAGAACATTTCCAAGAAGAGCAAGAAACAAAATATGGTGGTTCGTGACGAGTCATCAGACAACGAGATTGTACTCGATACTCCTTTGGGATGAAGTTCTCTAAAGGTATCTACTCCTAACATTTCTTCGGTAGCTTCACTCACAACCACCATTTTCTCCATTGTTTTATTCCACTCGAAATTGTTGTTACCAAGTCAGTTTCTGAGGCGGTACCCATTTCATACTTTCGTACAAATGTATCTGATACGAGTGTCGAAGTCATTATGAGTGTCAACAATACGAATCTTATTTCTGAAGCTATTCCTCTTATCACTTCCTCTATAGTTTCTTCGACTATAGATACTTCCTTACCTCCTTTTTTCACTCAAACTCAAACTATCACCACACCACCCACATTTGACAACATCCCTAAACAACCTATCACAACCCTTTTTCAGTCACAATCCACTGATCCAACCAAGCCAAATTTCGATGATGAAACAGACGGAGGAGGTTTCGGAGGAACATTTGATGATCTTCATTTTGATTCTGAAGAGGACGATGTTCCTAATGACATGCAGATGTCAGGAAAACAATTCAAGATCCTAAATCAATAACTCAATTTGATTTTGCAATCACAAGCCGATTCAGGAGCCAAGAATTCGGTTTATGGGATTGAGGTAGATGTCATGTTAAAAGTTGTTGAGTTTCGGTTACAAAGGAAGTTAGATACGAATGATGACAACAATGAGCAACAGATGAAAGCTCAAGGATATTTGATTGATTCAGAAATCAAAGAACTTCGCTACGTTGCAAAAGAACGTCATGTGATGTTTATGCAAGACGTTAAAAAGGTTCGTGAAGATGTTAATCTCAAGTTAGAAGAATTGAAGACAGAAGTTTCTCAGGAAATTTGTGAAGTTAATTATTGTTATAATTCCATTTAAGAGAAGGTGGATACTATTGTTGGGGCAGTGACGAATTTCATTCAAAATTTTCAAACCACAGTACCAACTGTCGATGCTAAGGCCTCGGAAGATAAAGAACAATTTGCTAAGCTGAAGGAGTTGCTTGGTGAACTCAAAAGTATTGTTTCGAAGCCAGCCCCACAATCATCGTTAACTCCTGAGTTTGTTACTCAGAAATTGAATGTTCTTGATAAAGTTATTTAGAAGGTTGTAGCACCTATAACGAAATTTGCTCAAATGCTCCCTTTGAATGCCCACCTGCTATCAAAGGGGAGCAAGGGGGAGAAAAGAAATTCAATGAAGGCAAAATCAAAGTTTTGAATGTGAATGTCACAAAGGCTGCTAATAAAGTGAAAGTTGTAACTTCGGGAATTCCATCTAAAATTGTTTCTACTCAAGTCTCAACTCCTATTGTTACGAAGGTCATAACATAAGCAATCAAAACAACAACAAGACCTATTAAGGAAATTGTTATTGGTTCTTCTACAGAAGGAGGGATTTCAAGCTCATCTAAACCAAAGCCTTCGGATGATGGTAAAGGGAAAGGTATTGCTATTGAAAAGTCCAAGGAAGAGAAGAAGGCTGATGTGGAAGCAAAAATAGAAAAGTAGAGACAAATACATAGCATAATGAGGCTAAGAGCAAGTGATCCTTCTGGTATGGATAAAGGAGATCCGAAAAAAGCTCTACAACTATGAAAGAATTGAATCCATGGTAGCATTCAATCGAATGTAGCATTTGAGAAGAAGCCAAAGGAAAGTTATTCGATTGAAAACACTGACATGAGCCAACTGAATTTTCCTATAAACGAGATGATGTTCATCATGGCTCAGTATAAGATTGTTGAAAAGTTCAACAACGAAGATGAATTCATTTACATGAAGATTAGATTTCACGTTGTTCTTGGGAAGGAGCCAGACGTTTTATTCTAAGGCATGATTCAAAACTTCAAATATCATGTTATTCATGCAAATAATCAAAGATATGATTTTTATGTTGCTGATTTTCCTTTGATGAACCTGAACGACTTGATAAAAGTAGCTTTGATACTTAAGGATATGGAGGCTTCTCATCTCAAAGGAACTGATAAATACGTTTTCAAACTTCGTAAGCACACATCAAGATTTTCATAGACAATTATTATGATTGTCTAGCATTAACTGATGAAGATTTAGCTTCAAGAATGGCAAGAGAAGTGAAGGTTGCAATGGAATTGTCAAAAACTCAACCTGAGCTGAAGAAATACGCTGATGGAGAAATATGCTTAAAACCTTTTGGATTAGTCTTTGCAGGAAAAGATAAGAATGGAAAACTAAAAGGTTTTTGTTTCAAGTAAGCTAAGTGGAACGGTATACTACAACTCAGTATATGAACTTTATTGTTCATATGAATAATTGTTCGAAGAATAATGAAGGAGATAAGACTGAGTTAAAGAAGGCATCAACTTGGTATTCAGAGATTCGAAGGATGATGCACTTCACTGCTCAAATTCTCACGAATTGAGTAGTTCGACTGGTTTAAAAAGGGGGAGATATTTAGGGCCGAAATCTTGTAAAGAGTCGAAGTGTTTGTTTTGTAATTTCATATCTATTTACTAAGGCACTTGTTTAGTCGAAACGTAATGTTTAGTCCTTAGTATTTTTTGTAATTTCAGAATCCTATAAATAGGGTCTGAACTTGAGTGTAGGTAAGAGAGTTTTCCTAATTCTACTATCTGTTTTGTACTCAAGTTCTTTGAAAGTAATTGAAGCTGAAACCAGATCATATTTACATCGTGTGTTCAATCTAGATCATTACTTGAATTACTCTTATTTACTTTTGATTACTCGTAACAATTCTACTACAATTCTGCAATACTTTTCTTAAGAAGTTACTCTGGTATTTATTAAAAAGCATAAAAGAAATCGGTCTTTTCTGGCCGTAAAAATGGGGATGTCACATAACTCGAGTGGAATGCCTAAGAGGTAATGACTTACCAATCAGTTCTACAGGAATCTCTTCCTCATGTTGAACGCCAGTGTTAGAAGTTCCTTCACTGCTTGATTTTTGGATTTTTTTCAAGATCAATTGTCCTCCCACTATCCTCTTGACATATGAGTTCCCTCTCGCGGAAAACTCTTCTTCTTGCTATGGGGACCACGTTATCACTAGGTCTGTAGAAAAGATATCCAAAGGATTTATGTGTGTAACCAATGAAAATAAACCACCCACTACGAGGTTCAAGCTAGTTGTGAGTCTCTAGTCTTATGGAATCTTCACAACCCCAAACCTTGATATGTGCCAACGAGGGAACCTTCCATGTCCACATATCGTGATGCATTTTGGCAACCTTCTTTGTTTGGATTAGATTAAGGATATGAGTGGCAGTCTCTAAGGCATACCCCCATAATGAGATTAGTAGCGAAGCTCGACTCATCATGGAATGAACCATGTACAACATGGTTCAATTCCACCTCTCAACCACACCATTAAGCTGTGGTGCCCTAGGTGGCGTCAATTGTGAAACAATTCCATATTCCTTAAGATAGTCCTGGAACTTGATACTAACATACTCACCACCCCTATCGGATCTGGGCATCTTTATGTTCCTGCCCAATTGATTTTGCACTTCTTGCTTAAACTCTTTGAACTTTTCAATGGTCTCTGACTTATGCTTGATTAAGTAGAAATATCCATATCTACTATAATCATCGGTAAATGTCACACAGAAGCGATTAGCATCTCTTGTGGTGGATCTAAAGGGCCCACACACATATGTGTGTATGAGATCCAACAATCCCTCACCTCTTTCACAAGTACTAGTGAAAGGTGATTTAGTCATGTTTCCAAGCAAACAAGACTCGCACGTGTCATCTGAACAAAGGTCAAAAGCGTCCAACATGCCATCCTTTTGGAGTTGGGCTATACGCATCTTGTTGACATGTCCAAAATGACAATGCCACAAGCATGCCTAGTCTAAATCATTAGACGAATGAATATGCAAAACATTATTTCCTAAGTTATCTATAACCATCACAGTTTCATATAAACCATTACATGGAAATGTTTCAAAATAAAAGGTACCATTGTAATAAGCATTTATAGAACCACTTTCGTTATTAAATGAATATCTAAACCCTTGTCCGTACAAATCATGAAAAGAGATAATATTCCTCGTCATTTCTGACGAGTAGCAACAATCATCCAATTCTAACCCTAACCCACTACTAAGCACTAAAGAGTAAACTCGAATCTTGGTAACAGGCGATGATTTCCTATTTCCCTTTACCATGTTCATCTTCCCATGCTCGACATCCCTACTTCTTCTTAGCCCCTAAAAATCAGAACAAATGTGAAAACGACGTCCTGTATCAAAGACCTAATAACTAGCATGTGATAACTTATTAGATAGAATGGTATAAATACCTACAAAGGTGGGCTTTATCTTCCTATCCTTGCTGTCCTGGAAGTATTTCGGGCAACTTCTCATCTAATCTCCCTTATCTTGTCAATAGAAACACGTAGCATCTTTTGGATGGAAGGAGAGAGGGACAAAACTGATTTTTCCCTTGGATCCACTAGAAGAAGATCCATCATGTGACTTTCCCTTCTAGTTCTTTGAGGGAGCTTTCCTCTTCTTACCCGATCCTTTTCCAATTGCCAGGATAGAAGCAGCAACAACAGCAGGAGGAGTGGTTCAACAACCTTTCCATCCAATCAACTTTCGCCAGTTCTGAGCAGACCTTGAAGTTGGCTCAATGTGACTTCCTCATTGCTCAAATGATAAGTCATTTTTGAACTGATCATAGCGAGGAGGCAAAAAGTGCAGGACTATATCTATAGCCAACACTTCGTCAAAGTTGATATTCAACTTTAGCAAACAATCCACATACAAATGCATTCTTTGCAGGTGGGTCGTGATGGACTCTCCATCCTTCATCTTGGTCGTGATGAATGACTGGACTATCTCGTACCTCTGTTGACACGCTCTTTGATGGTAGTTTTCCGTCAACTCCTTGCATATCTGGTACGGCCAATAGTCCTCATAGAACCATTGTAGCTCAACTATTTCTTCGGGAGTAGCTTTCGACTTATCAATCTCATTCAACTGTTTAATGAGGACATATTCTTTTTCCTCGTAATTCAAGGCCATTCAAATGCTTAAGATCCAATCATTGTAATTGGAACCATCGAACGTAATCCTCGCACAAGTGTTCAAGAGCGAGAAAGAGTTGTTGGAGTTGTTGTTGGAGGAACCGAAAGCGTTGCCTAAGGTAGAGATCTGAATAAGAAGAAGGACAAAGTTTGATTAGATAATGAATCCTTAATGTAACAACCAAATGAAATATTAAGGCTAGGACCCAACACAATAATTCAAAATTCGGAATAGGGACGCCATAATCTAATTGTAAATTATTTGAAGGAAGGTAAATGACGATTTATCAATTCCACCACGAAAAACAAAATTAAGAGAATAAGGTTTTAAATAAAATTAACTTCCTAGATTCTTTTGAGATTTATTAAACTTTTCAATGGCATGTCTAATCTCGATTATGACCTTCAAGTTTGTGATTGGGATACCGAGGATCATAAATAAGGTTTGAATAATCATGCAAATTAGTTTGGTACTCCCGATGTAATGCAAGAACATTCAAATGTTTTGGATCCAATCATTGTAATTGGAACCATCGAACGCTATCCTCGCACAAATGTTCAAGAGCAAGAAAGAGTTGTTGGAGTTGTCGGAGGAAACGTATGCGTTGTTTAAGGAAGAGATCTGAATAAGAAGAAGGACAAAACTTCATTAGATAAGGAATCCTTAATGTAACAACCAAATGAAATATTAAGGTTAGGACCCAACACAATAATTCACAATTCGGAAGAGAGACGCCTTAATCCAATTATAAATTATTTGAAGGTAGGTAAATGACGATTTACCAATTCCACCATGAAAAACAAAATTAAGAGAATTAGGTTTTAAATTAAATTAACTTCCTAGATTCTTTTGAGATTCATTGAACTTTTCAATGGCATGTTTAATCTCGATTATGACCTTCATGTTTGTGATTGGGATACCGAGGATCATAAATAAGGTGTGAATAACCATGCAAATTAGTTTGGTAATCTCAATGTGATTTAGTACCTAATCAATGTATGGATTAACCACACACGCTCCATTGATCAACGATAATTTACGAGCTACCCATTGCCACCCTTGTTAGTCCATGTTATTGTTTCGGTTAACCACACACCCTCCACTAGCGACTTGACAAGGTGCAATGTGCAATTTCAACGATTAGCATCAAATTCGCATTTTCCTAAAGAAACTAAGATCGGGAATTTATAAAAAACGTTTAGTTACTTTGTATTTATCATTATACTTATTAATGAGAGAGTTAATGTCCTATCCTATCTGTTCGGCTAATGACCTCCATTAGTCAGGAGTGCGGTGGGTAAGAATGTATACCTAATGTCAGTCATTTTACAAGCCACTTCCTTAAACACCCCTTATAGACCAGCTTCATGAATGAGGCCTACTAACGGTAAGACTGACTCATCTTATATATATATATATATATATATATATATATATATATATATATATATATATATATATATATATATATATATATATATATATATATAGATTAATCTTTTAATATTATATTAGTATAAGGGTTGTATTTTAAACATTTAAAATACTAGGGTTTTAGAATTTAATAATTCAAAATTAAACTTTAAATAATTATTTAATCAAATAATTTAGGCATTATCATAAAATTTGACCAAATCTATCTATTTTGATATGGAAATCAGATTACCATTCTGCAAATTCAATTTATGGTGATTAAAACAATTGATGGTAATTATTCTCATCCAAAATAGATCAAAAATTCGAGAAATCAGCTAACAGACCTGTCAACTCGTCGAGTCAGGGAATGGACTCATCGAGTTCATCCAAATCGTCAACCTCCTCATAGAACTCGTCGAGTTCATCACGCAGATTGTGAATTTGCTTTGTTTCTGGTTTGGACAAATCACTATTGCATCACATATAACAGAAAAACAACCTAGTCTCTGATACTACTAATGGGTTTTGAGAATAACAACATTCCTATGTGTTCATGGAACCCTAATTACTTTGGGTATATGTTTTTCTCTAGTTATACATGCAAATACAAGTTCCAAAGCAATAACCCTAATATGAGCATATAATTATCGAAATCAATATGAAAAACTAGGGTTAGAACATTACCTTTCTTGCTATCTCGTAATAACAACTATTCTACGAATGATCTTGACTCTTGAAAGCTTTAGTGACTCACGTGTTGCACCTCCAATGGAATCACAAACACCAAAAACAAAGGATGAGTGAGAGAGGTGCAGAAAGTCAGCTAGGGTATCTCCTTGGAAAGCAGTGGCCGGTTTTAGGAGGTCTAGGGGTCTTTAAATAGTCGTGGTTGTTAGGGTTTCTAGGTGAAACCCTAATTCCTTGCTTAGGCTCCAAGCAATCCATGGACATCCCTTGTGGAAGGCATTAGACGATTTCTATAGGGCCTCCCTACAGAAAATCGTGCACCCCATTCCAAGGGAGTCTAGTAGCCCAGTTTGGAACTATCATTGATTTGCAAAACTAGTCCTCGTACTTTTAATTAGTTCCTTTCATCCCAAAATTAATACAAAACTAATTTTTGATTAAATACTAATTAAATAATAATATTTCTAATTAATATATTATTCTTATAATATATTAATAAATCATTAAATAACCTCTCTCTCCAAAACTCATCCTGGCAAGTTGTTATGATGAAGGCAGCCCAAAAATCACCATACTACTATCAGATCAAGTACATACCAATTATAGTTATGGGCTTAGACACGTAATCCAACAATTTCATGTAAGTGAAATCTCATTTTCCAATAATATCCAAGGTAGGCATTCTTTACCCTTTACATTTTTTTTACTCTTTTCTTTATCTTTTCAAAGACCATTACTTATTTAAGATTCATAGGGGTGTTAGTTATAAAAATGCCCACCCCAAGATGACATTTTCAATTCGTAGATATTCAAGGATACTAGCCGCTATGAACAAAGATTAATCATGTCTCCTCCGACTAAGGGTACTTAATCCCCTCTAAGGTTTAAAGAGTTAATTACCTCTTTCCATGAGTTTAGGTTTATACACCTCGCTCGGACCCATGATATCTTACTATGGATTGTGAGTAAGAGGATCATTACAAGCCTATTGACTTGGCAACCCTCTTATTTCTAAACATATGTTAAGATAATAACATTTAATCTATGGTTTATAACATTGACAGCTGCGATCTTCCCCAATGAATTTCTTAAGTTGGAATCTTACCCAGTGAATTTCTTAACTTGAGATCTTCCCTAGTAAATTTCTTAAGTTGGGATCTTCCCCAATGAATTACTTAAGTTGGGATCCTCCCCAATGAATTTCTTATGTTGGGATCTTCCCTAACAAATTTTTTAATTTGGGATCCTCCTTAATTATTTTCTAGAAAATGCTAAATAAGGATTTTCCCTAGCAAATTTATATGTCGGGTTATCTTGAAAAGGATCCTTTCCCGTTCCAAGGTCACAACTAAACCTAAGGATCATCAAGTTCTATTTATCATTGTTTCTTAAAATTATCTTTTAATCCTATAACTAAAGGTTTATCTATCTAAGGATCCTAACCATTTTAATGTCTTAAGAAGGTGACTAACCATTTCAAATTAATAAGACATAAAGAGTTCTTGTAAAACCTAAACTATTTAGGATGCTAGTTATCTAGGGATCCTCAATAAACCTACTACTACAACCAAATCAATCATACAAGAACAAGTAAAAAACCATGGCATGACATAAAATTGGTTGCCCACCAACCCCATAAAAAAATTTAATTGTGTTACAACCCTGGAAATATTTAAATTATTTTTCAAACTATAGCCTAATTGTCGTTACTCACAACCTCCTCTGTTTTCTTCTCTTCTCTCTTCTTATTCTTCTGTTCTTCCTCTTCTTCCTATTTCCTCTCTTCTTCTCTCCGTTCCCCTGCAGGATCCTTACTAGCATTAATAGGCCTATTGGTCAACTTAGTCAAGGCCTCATGCCATTCGACGATGTTCCATGATCCTGCGTTTTCAATATCCTATGTTAACTTAATCTTTGCATCCCAAATGGCCTGAGCAACACTCCTGATGACTTCAATGATTACCTCTTCAATCTTCGCTACTTGTTCCTCTTCTTTTTCTGCTTTCTCCATGACTAATTTCTCCACCCTCTACAAAAGCTCCTTGTTGATCCTTTCTTGCTCCTTCAAAACTTATTATGGCTGATCAAGCTTGCCCTTCAGATCCTAAGTAGTATGAGAAACATCGTCAAACTGTGACAACCCGAAATTTCCATTCTGTACAAACCATATCAAGTCAATATAAGTTAGAACAGTTACAATAAATTTTCTGACTTTTAGTATAAGTTTGAGTATTTCAGGATTTACAGTTAAGGAAATATTAGGAGAGTGGATGCACTAGGTTGTTGTGCAACTCTGTTATTCCAAAACTTCATGATATTAGAATTCAATGCCTGAATAAAAATTTAGAATTCATGATATTAGAATTCAATGCCTGAATAAAAATATTTTCTGCCCAAAAACTCCAAACAATAGGGCCAAAGGGTGATTTAAACTCTCCTTAAGCCTTAGACACTAGCCTAGATTCATTCCTAGTTAAGTTAGGGGCTTGAAATAAACAAAAACACCCTTCCATGGGAGATTACGGCTGTAATCTCCAAGGGGTTTGGTCCCAGGGCCGTGAACTCCTCAAAGGAGTTAAAGGATGCCCTAAACTCTTCCAAAGACCTTGCCATTAAGTAGAAATGCTTCTTAGGGTCTTATAGAGCCTCAAACATCAAATGGTCATGTAAGTATGAGATTACGGGCATAAACTAATGAGATTATGACCGTAAACTCATTTGTTAGTGACATTAGGGCCGTGAACTCCATTAGGGAGGTTTTCCTTGAACCCTACACACACTAGCTTGTCCCTACAACACCTAGATGCAATCCTAGAGGCTAATAACACTTGTTAAAGGTGTTTAACATGTCCTAGGGTGTCTTGAATTTGTTTATTAGATCTTTAAAGAATAATTTGATCCATATATATGTGATATTATCTATTAACTAGGATCATAGAGTGTGTTCAAGACTTCACTTGACACCTAGCAATCCTACATCTTCAGTTCATCCGTACCACTCACATCAGGTGAGTTCATACCCCTTAATCAATGTTTTAAATGTTTTTAAATGTTTTATGGGGGGATACAAGTAGAATCATGCTAGTTATTATATCAATCACATGTGATTAATAAGCAGCATTCAAATGATTTACTACTCATTAGCTGTTTTACCAAACAGTTTTCTTCACATGATTTTCATAAACGTTTTATATGTTTAAAACTCCTTATTAAACTGTTCATTTTACATTGTATGTTTCATTTCAATCTCATTTACAATTGTGTTTCAAACAAATGTTTCTTTATACTTAAACTGTTTTATCAAACAAATACTTTCAACCCGTTTTATAGGCTGACATCAAGTCAACCTTTTCTTAGATCATAATCATGTTCAAAGGTTTTACAAAACTTATTTTATGCTTTTATATTGTCAAATGCATGCCTATATATGTATAGTTATATAAGTAATGTTTAAAGGACTTAGGAAGGCAATCCGCCTTATTTCCTTTTCTCCGTTGAGATGTGGTCTAGTGGGGTACCGGGTATCCGTTCGAAGGTCGTTTAAATATTAGTTATATATCATGTGTACATATATAGTCATAAAGGTTCTTCTAGTTCATTCAATACCCTTGGGTAGCAAGGGTATACTTCCATGTTAATACGTACCAGTTATATTACTAGTAAGCTACCATATGGGTAGTTTAGGAAGATACTATTACGTTTACTAGAATGCGGAATCATACCACAATTCAGTTCATTCATGAGTCAATACTTGCTAGATAGAGAGATCACACAATACAGCTAGTACACACAGAAGATTACAATACTTGCTAGATAGAGAGAACACACAATACAGATAGTACACACAAAAAATTACAATACTTGCTAGATAGAGAGAATACACAACACATCTAGTACACACAGAACATTACAATACTTGCTAGATAGAGAGAACACACAATACAGCTAGTACACACAATACATTACAATACTATACAGAGAGAACATACAGGCTAGACAGAGGGAAAGCATACAATACAGCTAGCATATATTACATATACATTACATTCAGTTATGTGAGCTATTAAACGGGTCATGGCACTACCAGCCATGACCGTTTTTGTATCCAGAATCTCCTTAATTGGGGAGCGTATGAGTTTGCGTGTAGATCTATACTGGATTGACTATTCTACACCTTGTTGCTCGCTACGATGGGACATGCAAATCTACGGGTGCCAAATGTCATTTCTTACGGCGTCTTACATCGTCGTTTTACTATTGAGTCGGTAGCAGGATACAGGCCGATCATATGTTACTTTAAATTTCATTTGGTTTAAGGTAGTTAGTACAACAATATTCATTTATTATAAAACTACAGTACTTTATTATTTCCCCATTACATTCACTTTGTGAACATTCACACGATGCACGGTAATGTAAATACTATATTTTTGGTTAATGATAGTTAGATTTGGGAAAATACACACTCTTACAATAAACACACACATAAACTAGATACCTTGGTAGAAGGATACTTTTAGTAAGGAAACATATGGGTTTCTAGGATGTTCAAAACGTTTTCATACTTACAGTTCATATACATACAAATACTTACATTCCAAATACATACAAATACTTACATTTCAAATACATACAAATACTTACATACAAATTAAGACACTAAAATACTTATGATCTCACCAGCTGTAAAGTTGATACTCTCTTTCAGAATAACTTGTATCCTCAGGTCAACAGTAGACAGGTACAGATGCAAGGTTTAGAGAAGATGGAGCTTGTTCAAGACTCATCTTTCATTTTGTTTTATACCTTAGTGTCTATTATAATTTGATAGAACACACTTGTATTAAAATTATATTATTAATGCAATGGATGATGTTGTTGCTTGTTTACTACTTTTCATTGTTGTGATACTGTACATGACGTCCTCCGCCCCAGAACATTTCTGCCGTTCATGGTTTTGGGGTGTGACAGATTGGTATTAGAGCAGTGTTTATAGTGAATTGAGTATATCAACCCATAAAAGATATACAGACTATAAATACAATGCGATTAAAATACTCTGACCAATAGTTTATACTTTAAATAATAGAATATTTAATTAAGTATACATGCCTGCATTCATACTAAAAACAGTGTCAATAGGACAGTACAAAAGAATTACGATTTTTGGGCAACACAGGTGGACTTAGAGACATATAGTCAAAACTGGGAAGATATAGCCTGATTAACTATTTTATCCGAGGGATGACTAGCATGTGCCTAAGTGTATTTGTGTGGTTGCAACAACTCTAAAATCTTACCAACAATACCACAATGAGAAAAGTAGAACATAACATTAAACTTAAAATACTATAGGGGTATTTGGTGTTACTATAAGTACTTTATACTTGAGAACTAAAATGGGATCTTCATTACTAAGTTGATAGTTGGTAAGTGGATACACTAAAGCTATATATAACTAGGATGTTATAGACTATGAATCTGTGAAAATTTTGCTTTACCCCTATTCTGTGTGAATTTGGAGTTAAGGTCACTTATTCAAAGACCTATCATGTTTCGATTACATATAACTAGTATACACTTCACGAATAGTAATGTAACTAATGAACTTTTTCAAAATAATTATCTAGATAGTTCGTCAAATAATTATTTTCTTACCCCAATTCTCGCGTAGATAACATGGCTGGACTCCATCCCCACGGCAACCAGTACCTTTCGAATGAGGTCATTGCTGGATGGTTTGAAAAAGAACCAGAGAATGATCATACTATCCCTGTGGATGATCACCATGAATAAGAACTTTTGGACGATGCTAACTCCGGACCAGAGGTTGAGAACCTACCCCAGGCAAATCCCTTTCAAATTCCTAACCCTCGTCTGACTTTTCATGGCCCGACGCCTAAGTGTGTGGAATGTTTGGAAACATGGAGCCAAGGACAAGATCAGCCCATGCCATTTTATGGTGACCGAAGCTTTTATGACCTGAGCAATGGGGGCTCAGCCTATAGAGTCTTGCCAATCTTGGTCCGCAGAGTGGCTCGAAATGAGATTCAAGGCAGGATAGCCCTACATCAGATCACAGAAGTTGTCACCAATGCGAGAATGCATACCCTCCGTACCATTCGTCTAGAAGATGCTCGTGAGAGATCTGAGAGAGACCATGAAGCCTTGTGACAACCCAAGTTTGTTCCGTTACATTTCCCCGTTACCATTAACGGAATATTCCATTTTTGTAAAAAGTTCCGTTAATTAGAGGTCGTCAATTAAATAAATATTTCATTGTTTATATTTTATGTCATTAAGTCGTGATAAGAGAAATAAAAACTCGTATTACACATTTCCATTTAGTTGGAAAAATTAGTTTTTATTATTACGACCACTAAATCGGGTGCGACCAAAAGCCCCGCTAAACGGCAGTATCGGGTAGAATTTCACCGTGTCTAAAACCTAGACACTATATAAAGTGTTCAAAGCTTTCATTTGAAGCTTTTGGCTTCATTTCATTACTCTCTCTAACATCTCTCCTCATCCAAGATTAAGGTCCAAAACCATAGATTTAAGGCTCCAAATCAAAGAGGTAACATTCCTAACTTGTTATCTAACCTCTTTAGCCTTCAAATTAATGTTTAAATTAACAATTAGGACCTAAAACAAGTGTTTACGGCCAAGGCACATGCATAGTCCGTAAACACATAAAAATGGGGTTTTAGAGCCATTTAACCCTTCCAAATCATTGTTGGGACTTAGATACGACTTTGAGGCTTACAAATCGGGACTTGAAACATTTAAATCATGAATTTTGAGGAATAAAAAGGAGTTTACGGCAAAGGCTCATTCTTGGGCCGTAAACCCCTCAAACATGGGGAGTAAACACCTTTTAACATGTCAAAATCCCTTGAAACTCAACCAATAGCCTTGTGGTAAATCCTAGAACCATCTAAAAATAGTTAGGAGGCCTTAAAGATATCAAAATGTATCATACAAGAGTTTACGGGCATGGCACATACCCTTAGGCCGTAAACTGATAAAAGTATGTTAAATGATGCCCTTAAATCATCCCAAGGCATGGAAAAATTACTAGAATCACATGTGATTGCTTTAAGTGCCTCAAATCAATTATCCTTAACCATAGGAGAGTTTACGGCCGTAAACTCCAAGTTTACAGCCGTGAACTCCCTTTTAAATGTTATAAATTCATTTAGTCAATTCCAAGGCATTTTAGAAATTCATACCAACAATCCCCAAGTCCAAACAAGCCATTAAACACTCAAAATGGCACCAACATGAGTTCACGGCCGTTAACTCATGTATGTATGTGTTATGTGGCTGTAAACTCCCTTAAATTTTTACTCTTAGGGAGTAAACTCAAATCCCAAGTCCCTAGTGCCATTTCACGTCCGTAGATGTCACCCTGGTCACTGCAAATGCTAGTTTTGAGGTGTTTAACCTCGTTGGAGTGTAATGTTCCATATAATTAGTGAATGTATATCTGATTAATTATATATGGACATTATTACATTTTACATAGGGACATCGCGAGTAATCAAGCCCCAAACACCCAACCGGCACCCTCGTCGGACCTACTCACACCAGGTGAGTTCATACCCATGAATGAACCTTTTAAATGTTTTTACATGTTTTATAGGGGGAATACAAGTTAAACATGCCAGTTATCATATCAATCACATGTGATTGACAACTCGCATGCACAAGATTTTACCACACTATACACTGTTTAACCGAGTAGGACACTATAATCATTTTCAAAAGGGATTTCAATTGTTTCAAAACTCTTACTTATATTGTTTTACCTAAATTCATTTTAAACTGGTTTTCTGTCACAACCAAAAACCACGAACGGCGGAAACGTTTAGGGGTGGAGGACGTCATGTACAGTATCACAAAAGTGTAATATAAGAAACAAGCAACAACATCATCCATTGCATTACAAGTAGAATTTTAATACATGTGTGTTCTTGCATTTTAGTAAGACACCAAAAATATACAATCAAAATAGAAGACGAGTATTGTCTGCTCCGTCTTCTCAAAACCTGGCCATCGTACCTGTGTACTGTTGACCTGAGAATACAACTTATTTTGAAAGCGAGTATCAGCTTTAAAACTGGTGAATTCATATGTATTTAAGTGTCATTGTCATGCTTATGAAAATCTATCATGAAGGCCATGTAAACCTTTAAGTGAAAATGTTGATGTAAGTATGAAAAACACTAGAAAAACCCTTATTTTCTATAAGTATGAAGTGTAGTCTTCTACCAAGACCCGAATGTTTTGTAAGTATGAAGTGTAGTCTTCTACCAAGACTCGAATGTTTTGTAAGTATGAAGTGTAGTCTTCTACCAAGACTTGAATGTTTTGTAAGTATGAAGTGTAGTCTTCTACCAAGACTCGAATGTTTTGTAAGTATGAAGTGTAGTCTTCTACCAAGACTCGAATGTTTTGTAAGTATGAAGTGTAGTCTTCTACAAAGACTTGAATGTTTTGTAAGTATGAAGTGTAGTCTTCTACCAAGACTCGAATGTTTTGTAAGTATGAAGTGTAGTCTTCTACCACGACTCGAATGTTTTGTAAGTATGAAGTGTAGTCTTCTACCAAGACTCGAATGTTTTGTAAGTATGAAGTGTAGTCTTCTACGAAGACTCGAATGTTTTGTAAGTATGAAGTGTAGTCATCTACCAAGACTCGAATGTTTTGTAAGTATAAAGTGTAGTCTTCTACCAAGACTCGAATGTTTTGTAAGTATGAAGTGTAGTCTTCTACCAAGACTCGAATGTTTTGTAAGTAATATGATAGGTTTTCCTTTCTATTGACTAGTACTAGAGTACTTAGTCTAACTCCTCGTTTATGTGAAAGTATCACAAAATAAGGTAAACAGGAAAATATAATCATGTAAGTGTTATTGTCTTGTGTTACCTAGACAAACACGACATCGCCGAAGAGAAAGATAGACCCTATGGACATCCGAAGAGTGTCCCCTCATCCTCTGTTGCGGCAGCACGGTGGAGGGAGGGTTAGTCCCCGTATCGATCTCTTAATACAAATCGTCAACCTAATGATCCTCCGAAGATTCACATCTCATCCACTGTTGCAACAGTGGACAGAGGGATGGTTAGTCCCGTCACTGACTACTAAATAAGTGACAACCTTAAACATCCGTAGATATTCATCGACCACTGGTGCTAATCAGTGGGGTTTAGAATGGTAAGTCCCGCCGAATCATCCCATTGAACTGGGACATGAAAGATAATTTACACAGTAAATACTAATAAATCATCCTCGTAATTCTAAGTACAAGTATCCAGGTAAGTAAATACAGGATAATGCACCTAAGTAACATTGTTTCCTATATGGTATTCATGTAATGTGTTTATGTAACCGTAATCATGTATCAAGTAAGTATATGTAAACATACTAAGGTATCATGTAATCAACTGTAATTGTACTCATGTATCAGGTAATGTACTGGTGTGGACTCATGAATGAACTGACTCTTGTGTGATTCCTTGTAATAGGAATAATGTTTTGTTTCTTCTAACTATCCCTATGATAATTAACTGGAAAGTATGTGGTTGTTCAAGTAGATTTATGCACCCTCGATACACCAGGGTGTAGGAAACTGAACGAAGGATGAAAACTATAATCTCTAACATATAAATGAACATATGCGCATAAGTATAGTTTGATTCAAAAAGGTAAAATAATGGTTTTGCAAGATATCTAGGAGTTTTGAACAATTATTAAGAATGACTTGTGTCATTAAACATTTCAAAACTAATACTTTTGTTATCAAAGTATTTTAAGATAGAAAACCATTTCATGTGACACCTTTTAAAATATGTGAAATCTACTGAGTGAAAACACAGTTATAAAATACATAAGATTGATTTAATAACATAATGTTTTCTACTTGTATTCCCCCCCCCCATTAAAGCATTTAAAATCATTTAAATCATTGATTAAGGGGTATGAACTCACCTGTAGTTGGTGATTGGGATGAACTGAACGGTATAGGATTGCTAGGTGTCAAGCGAGGACTTGTACACACACTACGATCCTAATAAACATATAATCACTCATATATGCACTCAATTAGTCTTAAGTTACTAAATGATAAAGCTAAGACATCCTAGACATAATAAACACTTTATATAAGTGTTTTAAGCCCTAAGGATTGCATCTAAGCTATTGTGGGACAAGGCACTTGAGTTTAGGGTTCCAAAGGACCCCATATATGAGTTTACTCCTCATATACTAACACACATGGAGTTTACGGTTGTAAACTCTTGATTTTACGACCGTAAACTCCCAACCATGGGGGTTTTGTGTGTTTTGAAGTTCCAAATGATTCCTAGAATTATTCCAAATTGGTGGTTAAATTCTTGGAAGGGTTTAAGGTCTAGAAACACTCCATTTAGGAGTTTACGGCCCTAAGGCCATTTCCTTTGGAGTTTACGGTCGTAAACTCCCTTAGAATGGTGTTTTTGTTGTTTTCAAGTCTCTTGCATATGAAGGATAGGTTCTAGACTTTTTATCTAAAGTATATGAAGGCATTAGGCACAGTTTGGTGCCATCCTTTCATGTTTACGGCCCAAGAATAAGCCTTGGCCGTAAAATCACATTCATAAGTGATTTTGATGTGTTTAAGGCCTTAGATTAAATGGGAACTAGTCTTGATAAAAGTCTTAAAGCCTTAGCTGCCTTAAAACACCATTTTGTGTTTGAAAAGGGAGTTTACGGCCTAAGAAACTCTTGGGCCGTGAACTCCCAAACTTGGGTGATTCTTGGTTGTTTTCTTGTCCCTAACACACATAGATATGAGTCTAAGGTAGTTGCATAACACAAGGGTCGGTCTCGGCTTTGTTTCGGGAGTTTACCGCCCAAGAACACCTTGGGGAGTAAACTCCTAGATCTAGTGATTTAGCCTTTTAAATCATGTTATTAACACATATAAAGCTTTCTAACATTACTAGAAAGAGGTACTCACGATTTGGGATAAAAACCTAAAGATTCGTGAGAGAGAAAATGGTTTTTCTCTAGTTGGAAATGTGAATAATGAATGAATTTGGTTCAGAATTCTATTTATGGTCCTGAGATATTTTTGGCAGAAAATATTTTTATTCCTAAAATGATCTCTAATATAATAGAGTGTTGGAATAATAGTGTTGCACAGGACCCTAGTGCACCCACTCTCCTGATATTTCCTGAAGTGTAGACCCTGAATTACTCAAACTTACGCGAAAAGTCTGAAAGTTAACTTTGACTTCTATAACTTCTATTGAAGTGATATAGTTTGTACAGAATGTAAATTTCAGGTTGTCAAATCATCCCCCCGTTAAAAGGAATTTCGTCCCGAAATTAGAATTTAAGCAAATAAGAAATTACAAATAACTAAGCGAAGAGGTGAGGGTATTTCAGTTTCATCTGATCCTTACGTTCCCAAGTGAATTCCGGTCCACGCTTTGCGTTCCAGCGCACCTTCACTATCGGGATACGGCTCTGCTTTATTTGCTTGACCTCTCGGTCCATAATCTCTACTGGTTCCTCCATGAAGTTGAGGCTCTCGTTGATCTCGATCTCATCGAGTGGAATAACAAGAGTCTCGTCGGATAGACACTTTTTCAAGTTTGACACGTGGAAGGTAGGATGTACGTTACTGAGTTCTTGCGGTAGATTGAGCTTGTAAGCGACAGGGCCGATTCTCGCAAGAATCTCGAAAGGCCCTATGTATCTTGGATTGAGCTTCCCACGCTTTCCAAAGAGTATCAAGCCCTTCCAGGGTGAGACCTTCAGTAGGACTCGGTCGCCCACCTGGAACTCCAATGGTTTCCTACGCTTTTCAGCGTAGCTTTTCTGTCGGTCTCTAGAGGCTTTCAGTCGTTCACGAATTTGAACGATCTTCTCTGTCGTTTCCCGTATGATCTCCGGACCCGTGAGAGTGCTTTCGGGAACTCGTCCCTTAGCTAACTGGGTATCACCCACTTCAGTCCAGCACAGAGGGGATCTGCACTTTCGGCCATAGAGGGCCTCGAATGGAGCTGCCTTTATGCTCGTATGATAACTGTTGTTGTAGGAAAATTCGACAAAGGGTAAATGAGTATCCCAAGCTTTTCCAAAGTCTATCACACAGGCACGCAACATATCTTCTAAGGTTTGGATAGTCCTCTCATTTTGCCCGTCGGTCTGTGGATGGTAGGCTGTACTCATGTCCAGCCTAGTTCCCAGGGAACTTTGTAATGACTGCCAGAACCTCGAAGAGAATCTACTATCTCGGTCCGAGATGATAGATAAAGGAACACCGTGCAGCCTTACAATCTCCCTAATGTAAGTTCTGGTAAGTTTCTCCATTTTGTCTGTTTCTTTGATCGGTAGGAAGTGTGCAGACTTGGTCAGTCTATCGACGATGACCCATATGGAATCAAGTCCATCCGTCGTCTTGGGCAACTTGGTTATGAAGTCCATAGTGATTCGCTCCCACTTCCATTCTGGTATCTCCGGTTGTTGTAGAAGACCGGAGGGTTTCTGGTATTCGACCTTGACCTTTGCGCAAGTAAGGCATTTACTCACGAAGGTAGCAATATCTGCTTTCATGTTAGGCCACCAATATAACTTTTTAAGATCCAGATACATCTTATCTGAACCCGGGTGGACGGAATAACGAGTTTTGTGAGCTTCGGTCATGACCAAGTCACTGAAGCCACCGTGTTTCGGTGTCCAGATCCGATCCATGAGGTATAAGGCTCCGCCACCCTTGACTTCCAAGTTCTTATCCATCCCTCTAAGGGATTCACCAGCCATGTTTTGAATTTTCAAAGCGTTGAGCTGAGCCTCCTTTATTTGCGTGGACAAGTGTGAATGGATAGTTAGAGTCAAAGATTTGACTCTACGACCAGTATATTATTTCCGACTTAGGGCGTCGGCTACTACATTGGCTTTACCCGGATGATAATGAATTTTGTACTCATAATCACTAAGTAGCTCGACCCACCGTCGTTGTCTCATGTTGAGCTCTTTCTGGTCGAAAATGTGTTGTAGACTCTTATGGTCTGTAAAGATCGTGCTTTTTGTACCATATAGGTAATGTCGCCAGATCTTCAGAGCAAACACAACTGCTCCTAGTTCAAGATCGTGGGTTGTGTAGTTAACCTCATGTGTCTTCAGCTGTCTCGAGGCATAGGCGATGACTTTACCTCGCTGCATCAGAACACATCCGAGTCCTTGATTGGATGCATCTCAATAGAGAATGAAGTCTTCTATCCCTTCGGGAAGGGATAGTATCGGGGCGGTGCACAAGGCTCATTTAATCGTTTGGAACGCTCTTTCTTGTTTCTCTTCCCAGGCAAAGGCCACACCTTTCTGGGTCAGGGTTGTAAGAGGTTTCGCTATGCTGGAGAAGTTCTGAATGAACCTGCGATAGTAGCTAGCTAGACCTAGAAATTGACGAATTTCAGTAGGTGTCTTTGGTGCTGACCAGTTCTCGATGGCCTTAATTTTGGAAGGGTCCATGTGTATTCCCTCTTCGCTAACAACATGGCCCAAGAATTCGACTCGCCGAATCCAAAATTCGCACATTGAGAACTTCGCGTAGAGCTTCTCCGATCGCAATGTTTCTAAGATTTTACGGAGATGATGACTATGTTCTTCCTTACTTCGAGAGTAGATGAGTACGTCATCAATGAAGACGATGGCGAACTGATCCAAGTAAGGACGACACACCCTATTTATCAGATCCATGAATACTGCGGGTGCGGTAGTTAATCCGAACGGCATCACTACAAACTCGTAGTGTCCATAACGAGTTCGGAAGGCTATCTTGGGAACATCCTCCTCTAATACTCGTAGTTGGTGATATCCGGATCGCAGATCTATCTTCGAGAAGTAGTTGGCTCCTTGAAGTTGATCAAATAAATCGTCAATGCGGGGCAAGGGATAATGATTTTTAATGGTAAGTTTGTTGAGTTCTCTATAGTCGATGCACATGCGAAACGATCCATCTTTCTTCTTGACGAACAAGACCGGTGCTCCCCATGGTGAGAAGCTTGGTCGAATGAATCCCTTCTTGAGAAGTTCGTTAAGTTGACTGGAAAGTCCTGCATTTCAGCTCGTGCCAGACGATAAGGAGATTTGGCTACGGGGGTAGCCCCTGGCACTAAGTCGATTCTGAATTCGACTTGGCGTTGCGGTGGTAAACCGGGAAGTTCTTCTGGGAAGATGTCGGGAAAGGCACGTACTTCTGGGATGTTCTGAATGTCTTTCAGTTCTTGACTGGTTTCGACGACGTGTGCGAGGAATGCATGGTACTCCTTTCGCAAGCACTTCTGAGCTTGAATGCGCGAAATGATGCGAAGGATCGTACTAGGTTTGTCGCCATAGATAACTAGAGTTTCGTTGTTAGGGAGGTTAAGACGGACTGCTTTTTCAAAGCACATGATGTCGGCACGAAGAAGACTCAACCAATCCATACTGATGATAACGTCGAAACATTTAATTGGGACTGGCATGAGATCTATCTTGAAAGTATGGCCATCTAAAGTTAAGGTACAACCTACGTATATGCAGTTTCTACTCTCTGTTTTCCCGTTAGCCATTTCTACCGTGAATGAACTATCTAATGCACATGGTTTTTGTTTTAAGCAGGTGTGCAAATTTGTGACTTACAAAACTTTTCTCGGCTCCACTATCGAAAAGTATGCAAGCATATGAGTTATCGAGGAGGAACGTACCAGTAACTATCGTAGGATCAGTTACTGCTTCCTCGTGGCCTAGGGCCATAACTCTTCCTACTCCGCCAGCGATTCCTGCTTTAGGGCAGTTCCTCTTGTAGTGGCCCACTTCGCCACAACCGTAGCAAGCTTTGCCCATACCGGCGTTAGGAACCTGGGCGGCCTGAGCTGTTGGAGTCTTGCAGAAACGGACTGTGTGTCCCTTCCTGTTGCAGTTAGAGCACTACATCTCCTTGCAAGGTCCGTGGTGGTGGAAGTTGCACTTGGTGCACTTCGGGAGAGTTCCAGCATATGTTATTGCTGGTAAATGGTTCGCAGGGACGATGGGAGTAACTGTGGCAACATTGATCGCCACAAGTTGTTGTTTCTTGGAGGTTCCTTGCGAAGCCCCTCTTTTCCTCTTATTCCACCCCTTCCTGTTGTGGTCGGGGTTGGACCTTTGTGGTACGGGTATAGGGATTGATGGGTTCTGAGGTTTCCTGTGGTCTATGAGAGATTGTGCTAGCTCTTTGGCGCTATCGAAAGTAATATGCCTAGAAGCTATCACACTTGACTGGATCTGGAGCGACAGTACCCAGATATACCTCTCTATCTTTTTGCTCTGGAGAGCAACCATGTCGGGGCATAAGTTTGCCACATCACAGAACCTATTTGTGTAGGTCGTGATGTCGAATCCAATCATTTGTAGACCCCAGAATTCCTGCTCGAGTTCTTTCATCATCATGTCTTTCAATTTTTCCCAGCTGATGGAATACGCCACCACCAAAGTCAGGTAGTTAACATGGCTGTTCCACCATGTTAGTGCTCTGTCAGAGAAGGTACAAGCTAAAAACTTGACCTTGTTTCCCTCCTGGCAAGCACAGATTTCAAGGACAGATTCCATCTTTTCAATCCATTGTCTCAACACCATAACACCCCCAGTTCCATTGAAGCTGCGGGGTTTGGCGTTAGTGAAGTCCTTGTAAGTGCATTCCCGAGGGTGTCCATGTCTTTCGCCGTGGTTCGAGGGTGGTGCACTTGTTCCTGATCCACTAGGGGCAGGAGCGTTGATTGCTGACACAGCAGCTGCAACTGCTGCTGTGAAAGCTGCCTGGAACATATTGGCATCGAAAGGATTTGGTGGGTGAAGAGGTTCAGGTGGTGGTGGTATTGGTGCTTCGTTGTTTGGGTTTCGCCTTGGATTCCTACGTGGCGGCATCTTTAACTATACATTTAAAAGATGACGACATGGATAAGACTAAATGATTAATGAATGTGTCTCATGGACTAAATCCCCATAGCCCAACAACAGAAGGAATAGCTAAAATAGACGACTGACTAAGGTAATTATAGTAAGACCAAATACCCATATGGTATTTCTTTATGGTTGTGTTGGTATGTTTTTAGACTTGTTTCCATATCACAACCATTCTTGGGCATATGCTAATCACTCCTCAGACCAGCATAGTTGATCAGGCTATGCCATTCCTAAGACTGACCATATATCCCTAGGCTTACTTGTGATATTCAACAATCGTAATACTTTTGTTCTTGTCATTGTGACACTGATTTTAGTATGAATGCAAGCACGTATACTTACTTAAATATTTTATTATTTAAGTATAACTCTGAGACAGAGTGTTTTAATCCCGATGTATTTATAGTTAGTATATCTTTTATGGGTTGATATACTATATTCACTATAAACAATGCTCTGATACCAATTTGTCACACCCCAAAACCACGAACGACGGAAACGTTCAGGGGTGGAGGACGTCATCTACAGTATCACACCAGTGTAATATAATAAACAAGCAACAACATCATCCATTGCATTACAAGTAGAATTTTAATACATGTGTGTTCTTTCATTGTAGTAAGACACCAAAAATATACAATCAAATAGAAGACAAGTCTTGTCTGCTCCTTCTTCTCAAAACTTGGCCATCGTACCTGTCTACTATTGACCTGAGAATACAAGTTATTTTGAAAGCGAGTATCATCTTTAAAGCTGGTGAATTCATAAGTATTTAATTGTCATTGTCATGCTTATGAAAATATATCATGAAGGCCATGTAAACCTTTAAGTGAAAATGTTGATGTAAGTATGAAAAACCCTAGAAAAACCCTAATTTTCTATAAGTATGAAGTGTAGTCTTCTACCAAGACCCGAATGTTTTGTAAGTATGAAGTGTAGTGTTCTACCAAGACCCGAATGTTTTGTAAGTATGAAGTGTAGTCTTCTACCAAGACTCGAATGTTTTTTAAGTATGAAGTGTAGTCTTCTACCAAGACTCGAATGTTTTGTAAGTATGAAGTGCAGTCTTCTACCAAGACTCGAAGGTTTTGTAAGTATGAAGTGTAGTCTTCTACCAAGACTCAAATGTTTTGTAAGTATGAAGTGTAGTCTTCTACCAAGACTCGAATGTTTTGTAAGTATGAAGTGTAGTCTTCTACCAAGACTCGAATGTTTTGTAAGTATGAAGTGTAGTCTTCTACCAAGACTCGAATGTTTTGTAAGTATGAAGTGTAGTCTTCTACCAAGACTCGAATGTTTTGTAAGTATGAAGTGTAGTCTTCTACCAAGACTCAAATGTTTTGTAAGTATGAAGTGTAGTCATTTACCAAGACTCGAATGTTTTGTAAGTATGAAGTGTAGTCTTCTACCAAGACTCGAATGTTTTGTAAGTATGGAGTGTAGTCTTCTACCAAGACTCGAATGTTTTGTAAGTATGAAGTGTAGTCTTCTACCAAGACTCGAATGTTTTGTAAGTATGAAGTGTAGTCTTCTACCAAGAATCGAATGTTTTGTAAGTATGAAGTGTAGTTTTCTACCAAGACTCGAAGGATTTGTAAGTATGAAGTGTAGTCTTTTACCAAGACTCGAATGTTTTGTAAGTAATATGATAGCTTTTCCTTTCTATTGACTAGTACTAGAGTACTTAGTCTAACACCTCGTTTATGTGAAAATATCACAAAATAAAGTAAACAGGAAAATATAATAATGTAAGCGTTATTGTCTTGGGTTACCAGGACAAACACGACATCGCCGAAGCGAAAGATAGACGATATGGACATCCGAAGAGTGTCCACTCATCATCTGTAGCGGGAGCAGGGTGGAGGGTGGGTTAGTCCCTGTATCGATCTCTTAATACAGATCGTCAACCTAATGATCCTCCGAAGATTCACATCTCATCCACTGCTGCAACAGTGGACAAAGGAATGGTTAGTCCCGTCACTGACTACTAAATAAGTGACAACCTTAAACATCCGTAGATATTCATCGACCACTGGTGCTAATCAGTGGGGTTCGGAATGGTAAGTCCCGCCGAATCATCCCATTGAACTGGGACAGGAAAGATAATTTACACAGTAAATACTAATAAATCATCCTCGTAATTCTAAGTATAAGTATCCAGGTAAGTAAATAGAGGATAATACACCTAAGTAACAATGTTTCCTGTATGGTATGCATGTAATGTGTTTACGTAAGCGTAATCATGTATCAAGTAAGTATATGTAAACGTACTCAGGTATCATGTAATCAACTATAATTGTACTCATGTATCAGGTAATGTACAGGTATCGACTCATGAATGAACTGACTCTTGTATGATTCCTTGTAAAAGGAATAATGTTTTGTTTCTTCTAACTATCCCTATGATAATTAACTGGAAAGTATGTGGTTGTTCAAGTAGATTTATGCACCCTCGATACACCAGGGTGTGGGAAACTGAACGAAGGATGAAAACTATAATCTCTAACATATAAATGAACATAAGCGCATAAGTAAAGTTTGATTCAAGAAGGTAAACTAATGGTTTTGCAAGATATCTACGAGTTTTGAACAATAATTAAGAATGACATGATGTCATTAAACATTTCAAAACTAATACATAACATTGATTTAATAACATAATGTTTTCTACTTGTATTCCCCCCATTAAAGCATTTAAAATCATTTAAATCATTGATTAAGGGGTATGAACTCACCTGTAGTTGGTGATTGGGATGAATTGAATGGTATAGGATTGCTAGGTGTCAAGCGAGGATTTGTACACACACTACGATCCTAATGAGCATATAATCACACATATATGCACTCAATTAGTCTTAAGTTACTAATTGATAAAGCTAAGACATCTTAGACATAATAAACACTTTATATAAGTGTTTTAAGCCCTAAGGATTGAATCTAAGCTAATGTGGGACAATGCACTTGAGTTTAGGGTTCCAAAGGACCCCATATATGAGTTTACTCCTCATATACTAACACACATGGAGTTTAAGATTGTAAACTCTTGAGTTTACGGCCGTAAACTCCCAACCATGGGGGTTTTGTGTGTTTTGAAGTTCCAAATGATTCCTAGAATTATTCCAACTTGGTAGTTAAATTCTTGGAAGGGTTTAAGGTCTAGAAACACTCCATTTACGAGTTTACGGCCCTAAGGCCATTTCCTTTGGAGTTTACGGCCGTAAACTCCCTTGGAATGGTGTTTTTGTCGTTTTCAAGTCTCTTGCATATGAAGGATAGGTTCTAGACTTTTATCTAAAGTATATGAAGGCATTAGGCACAGTTTGGTGCCATCCTTTCATGTTTACGGCCCAAGAACAAGCCTTGGCCGTTAACTCACATTGATAAGTGATTTTGATGTGTTTAAGGCCTTAGATTAAATGGGAACTAGTCTTGATAAAAGTCTTAAAGCCTTAGGTGCCTTAAAACACCATTTTGTGTTTGAAAAGGGAGTTTACGGCCTAAGAAACTCTTGGGCTTACCGCCCAAGAATGCCTTGGGGAGTAAACTCCTAGATCTAGTGATTTAGCCTTCTAAATGATGTTATTAACACATATAAAGCTTTCTAAAATTACTAGAAAGAGGTACTCACGATTTGGGATAAAAACCTAAAGATCCGTGAGAGAGAAAATGGCTTTTCTCTAGTTGGAAATGTGAATAATGAATGAATTTGGTTCAGAATTCTATTTATAGTCCTGAGATATTTTTGGCAGAAAATATTTTTATTCCTAAAATGATCTCTAATATAATAGAGTGTTGGAATAATAGTGTTGCACAGGACCCTAGTGCACCCACTCTCCTGATATTTCTTGAAGTGTAAATCCTGAATTACTCAAACTTACGCGAAAAGTCTGAAGTTAACTGTGACTGCTATAACTTCTATTGAAGTGATATAGTTTGTACAGAATGAAAATTTCGGGTTGTCACATTTTCATACTTATTTTACCAAAGAATACCAAATGCGATTTTCCTGAGTATAAAGGTTTTTCCAAGGTTTTCATGTATACTTTTACTTGTTAGTTACTGCCACTTCATTTTCATTTATTTTAAACTCCTACTCGATAACGCTTTCCCTTCGTGATGCGTTTATACCTGTTATTGTCTCTATTTCGCTTATACTTGTAGTCGCTTATACTGGATAGACGCTCTTACTTCACTTATCGTCATTTCCACTACGTGATACACTTATACTTGGTACACTTATACTTCATAATTCGATTATCCCACTCTGTACGCTTATACTTCACGACTCGGATATTTCACTATACGATTATACTTCACAAGTCGTTTATTCCACACTGTACACTTATACTTCACGATATGATTCCACTTGATACACACTCAAGCGTAGTTAGATGTATGTATGTGCTTATATAGATGCATATAAATAATGATTGAAGGACTTAGGAAGGCTTGTCCGCCCTGTTTCCTATTCTTCGTTGAGATGTGGTCTGGTGGGATCGGATGTCCATCCGAAGGTCGTTTGATTCATTAGTTATATATTATGTACACAAGCATAGACATATAGGTTTACTTCAGTCAGTTCAGTTATGAGTCTCTACCTCTAGTTCAACACTTACATTAGAAACACACTACCCACTATTTGGAAGTCTCTACCTCTAGTTCAACACTTACATTAGAAACCCACTATCTGGAAGTCTCTACCCACTATTTGGGATGCATCTTCAGGACACGGCCTTCTCCGTCGTCTAGTTGGTAAACAGAGTCTCCTGTAGGGAGAGCGGACATTGTGTGTATAGATCTATACGGGATTGACAACCCCACACCCAGACTGCTAGCTGTAGTCCCGGCCTACCAAGCCAACAGGTGACAAATGTCACATTTTATAGATGCTTGTAGGGCATCTGGAACTCTAGTCAGTATGGTTACAAGTATCCCGGGTTACCTTATAATTCATGGCCTTAAGGTAACGGTATTTCACCGGCAATTTACACTGTATGCTGGTAATTCATATTCAGAGTCACACTGTTATGACCTTACAAGATGTATCTTTCATTGGATACTGTTTGGGGTCTGTTTTTCACTGTTTTAGACCTTACCAGTTGTACATTTCATTTGGTACCTTCTGGGGTCTGAGTCTCTACTTGTTAGACTGAACCAGGCGTGTCGTTAGTTCGATACTCTCCAGGAGTCTATGATTCCCTTGCCTTAGTCAGCAATCCTCACTGCTGAGGCATATGTTATTTCCATGTTGTCTCTTGCTTTCTTTAATAATCAAATTCAATATTTTTATAATGATAGCAATTAAGGGAAACCCACTTTTTACCACATAACACTGACCAATCTTGGTACAAGGCTGCTTTTATTAAAGAAAATATAGGATTTTCTGGAAAGAACTCTAATGCATTGTAAACACTTAAACTATTACTCTATAAAGCTATTTGAATGAAATGTCACTAAATACTTATGAACTCACCAGTATTTGTAAAAATGCTGATACTCGCTTTTCAAATAACTTGTATTCTCAAGTTAGCATTAGACAGGTACATCCCCGGAGCTGTTGATGAAGATGGCTTAGTATGTTGTTGTACTTATTATATTTGCTTGTATAATTTGATACCTTGTAATGTAAACTATGTAAAACTATTACTATTAATGCAATGTTTTGTTGTACTTTGATTACTATAATGCATGTGTTGTGATACTTGACATGACGTCATCCACCCAGAACGTTTCCACCGTTTCGGGTTTTGGGGTGTGATAAGCCCTGCTTCAAGCACTGGCAGAATCACGATCCGAAGTCATAGAACTCCGAGTACGCCAAAGGGTGTACGAAAGACACCTACTTGATGTGGAACGCCAACTAGCTGAACTGAGAGTTCACCAGAGGGATGACCGTCGCCAGTAGTAGATGCTTTAATTTATTTTCCTTGTTAAAAGGAATCATTTTTTTGTCTATGCGTGATGTGGCATTTTCTATGAAATTATCTTGTACTGTAAGTACTTTTGGTTAGGTCTTATGCTGTCAAGAACTATCTTCTCTGGATATGATGTAAGACCTTTTTACAAGGTCATTTTCCCGAACTTGTACATCATGAATATCTAGGATATTGACATCCGGCTAACTTCTGTGTCATTTTCTTTATTCAAATACTCTCATCATACTTTCATTTGAGTATACCTGAAACATGCTTTAGCCAAGTCATTGGACTATAGCAAGTTAGCTCCGGAGACATTTCCAAGTCTCTTTTAGTGGTTGGATCATGTTATTCACCAACCAACGATACCTCGGCTTGAACGACAAGCGTCTTGAGACCATTCTACGAACTTACTTCCACTCATTACTAGGACTGCATCATAGGGATGTAGGTCAACCCTTCATGAACACACTTCCATTCTGTACTAGGACTGCATCATAGGGATGTAGTTCAAACCTTCGCGAACATACTTCCAATCCGTACTAGGACTGCATAAACCCCTGCCTTTCCTAAGGACGTCATGACCTTTCAAACCGCAGTTACAGCCGTCATGATGGCTGCCGTGACAGCTGTCCTTGCGCACCATAGCGCTATCAGCACAATCAATGTTGGTGATGGGGTTGAAGATTCTGATCGTAGTATCCATCCAGTAAGTCATCAAATGGTAACAGTCGCAGACTCGCAAAGCCGAAAAGCAGAGAACAAGAAACGAAAGTGCCAAGCCCAGAAAGAGCGCAAGAAATCCTAAAAGCTAGCCATGCAACAACGACAAGTGGAAACCCCTGCCATCCCCGTACCGAGCAGGCCATACGAGGGAAAGCTCCCGAAGTGTGATAAGTGTAGTTTCCATCATCATGGGGCTTTCCATGAGATGCAATGTTGTAATTGCCTAAAAATAGGGCACCATGCTCATAGCTGTGGAGCACCGGCACGACCCATCACTCAAGCCCCTGACATCAGATTCAACCAGGCTTACGATGGTGTTGTTAAAACTAGACCCTATGAAAGGAAAATTTCAAAGTGGATGAACAAGGAGAACACTCGTGTCCACGTCACTCTAGCTCGACACATCACTTCCACCACCAATGTTGGTGTTGTCCAGATATGTCACCAATGCGGTGAAATTGGACACCTCAAGAAGGATTTCCTGATAGCGAAGAACTCTGGCACAAACAGGAAGATTCTCAGGATCACAGCTGCAGGAGAACCTAATCCGGACCCACGTTAATGTAATTTAGGCGTTTCGTTGTAACAGACTTATAAACCATCCAAAACTAGTGCAACCAGAGTCTTACCTTTTGCGAGATCCCGTCGGTAGGGATGCTCGTGCTGCGTATACTTGTCTTATGTAGTATACCTTATCCGCAGCAATAGTCTTATAGTAAGTCTAAAGTACTGTAACTCTGTTGATGGTTGCACGGTTGTGTTTTGTCTGTAATGCCTTATGTTCAAATCTAATGTCTTTAAGTTTCCTTATGATTTCGACATTATCATACAACTAGATTCAATTTGATCCACCCAATACCAGCCTCATACGTACGTCTCTTTCTTTGAAATCGCCTTTCCAACGAAGCCGTCATATCAGAATACCGAAGTACTCATGCATGAAGTACCTCATAGTTCTTTTCCTTCCGAAGAAATCCCCAACGTACCACTCGTACAGTATGTCAACTTCAAACCAAAGATCCATACGGTTGATCTGTCGCGGAAGAATGTATACATAGGGGTGATATATAATCATGGTTCTACAGGTTTAGATATGATGATTCCACTTTATCTTCTTTTTCCTCGATGGGATGTGAGCTTAAAGAAGAATCAGTTATTCGACTATCTTTTCAATCTTAATTATATACGACTGGTATACACGAAATTGTGATCATTGAACCATGTATGAAGTCTAATATGAACTTCAGGATGGAGAACTGCCCAATGCTACGAGTAATCGCATCGTCATGTGAACAAAATTTGAACCCAATATGACTCCTGTAAACAGATCGCCCTACAGTCTAACCACCTACGGTGATACTAGAACAGTCAGGGCAACTTAGCGAACTACTCAGCAATAGAATTGGAAGACCAGGCTTCTCACCCTGGAGACCTCCGGTCTTATTCTTCCAGAGGTCGACGGATTGCATCGCATGTACCTAAGCTATCGAGGACTCCGTCAAGATTTTCCATTAGAAATCGTTGCCTCTACCTCGCATAGATGAACCGGTTGAGCAAACGCAAGGAAAGAATTACTTTCAGAAATGGACCTGAGATCCGAATATCACCAGTTCGAGTGTTAGGGAAAGATGTCCTGAAGACTACTATCCAAACTCGATGTGGACACTTTGATTCTGTAATGATATCCCTCTGATAGGACCAATACACCCATAATATTCATGAGCTTAATGAGTAGGGTACGCCATTCTTAGTTAGATCAGCTGGTCATTTTCCTTGTAATGACTTACTTATCTACCCTCATAGTAAGAAGGAACCCATGGGAACATTACCCTCAGAGATACTTTTCGCAAAGTTCCCTAAACACGAGCTTCGGAGTTAAAGAGTCAAAATTTCCTAAGACACACTATTAGTGAAGTGGAAATTCTTGAGTACTCTGTCAATTTATCCAAAACCGTTGAGAATTTATCGGTACCGTAGACGCCGACATAAATTCGCCAAATTCTAAGTCTTGCAGACCAACTATCGTAGTCCGTTCAGAACTCCTCACAAATTAAAGAAACCCTTACGACTTTGACCCAGCAAGGGGTGGCCCTTGACTGGGAAGTTAATCAAGAAAAAGAAACCTTGGAAATTCCAAGTGAGAGACCAAGTTCTTTAGGAAAACTCACTCTGGGAATGGCTTAATACGCTTCGTAAAGCGTGGAAAGCTAAATCCAACATAGTCAGGACCTCCAAGATTCTTACCAGAATCGGTCCTGTAACTCGCAGACTAGATCTACTCTACGAACTCAGTAACATACATTTTACCCTTCGCGTCTCGATCTTGAAACCATACCTTTCCGTTAGGACTCTCGTAAGCCCACTCGACGAGATCGAGATTAACAAGATCCTCGCCTTCGTAGAAGAACCGTAGTGACCCTCAACCGAGAGGTCAAGTGGACGAAGCAGTGCCGCCTCTCTTTAGTGAAGGTTCGTTGGGATACCAACCAAGGATCCGAATTCACTTATGAGCGTGAGAACCAATCGATTAGGAAGTTCCCACCTCATGACTCGATCATTCATACCTACTCCTTACCTAAATTCTAATTTCGGGACGAAATTCCCTTTAACAGGGGGATGATGTGACAACCTGAAATTTCCATTCGATACAAACCATATCAAGTCTATAGAAGTTAGAACAGTTACAGTAAATTTCCTGACTTTTAGTACAAGTTTGAGTATTTCAAGATTACACTTAAGGAGATATGTCACAACTGTAAATTTTAAGCTATGTAATCTATACATTTAAGTTAATGAGAATCAAAAACTATAACCAAATGCAAGATACAAGTACTACAGATAGTCATCAAACAATTGGAAACCCTAGAAGTTTTGGTTAAGTCCATTTTGGACTAAGACTTCCTTATTGGATCCAAATGGACCAATAAGCTTCCAATTGGACTATCATGGGTTTAGGACCCTAATTGGGCTCTAATTGGACCCACATTCGTTTATTCCAATATTTTGGGCTAGGTAGAACCTAGAAGGAAATAAAACACAAGTTTTAATCCATAATTAAACCTAACCTAGCTTAATAAAGCACAAAAATCACAATTTCATTTTATAAGTCCAATAAATACCCTAATTAACACTAATGTTGGACTTAGGAGCAAAAAGCCCAAACACCTTATTTTTCCTTCCCATTTTCGGCCCAAAAGAAAAGCCCAAGAAGAAGGGTTGACTTAGCACTTGCCACCTCACTATTATCTAATGGACTTCTAGGCATATCACATACCTCCATGCATGTATCACTTCAAAGTCACTTCCTTTCTCTCTTCTCTTCTTGTTTCGGCCGAGGATAACCAACACACACACACATCTCACAAAATTCTCTCAAAAATTCTCTCAAGAAGCTCTCTCCCTCCCCTCTCCAAAGATCTCGAAATTTAGGGACTTTCCAAAGGGATTTTTGCAAGTAAATCATCTCCTAAGGTAAGATTATGCATAGATCTATGGTTTAAATTCTTTTGTTATCAAAATCCTCCCCTAATCTATACAAAAATCGTGATCTAGCATCCTCAAACCATCTCAAACTCAAGATCTTCACCAAAGGGAGCCAAGGCCAAAAACACTTCATTTTTCCTTCCATTTTCATTGCAAAAACCGAACCAACACCCCAAGGTGAGATTCATACCCCTATTTTCTGTTTTTAAGAGTTTTTGTGGGGGGGGGGGAATACAAGTGAAAGTGTAGATCTATATGTATTTGTATGCCTTGTATGATTTCCATGCTTATATGTATGCTTATATGTGTTTTAATGTTGGATCTAGCCATTAAACCCCTCAAAACCGAGATATAACTCATGTTTTATGATATTAGCTTCAAATATGTTCCTACATAATAAGTGATACAAGAAAAATAGCTAAGTGGTTAGCAACAATTTCCTTTAAGCTAAAAACACACATTTTGGGCCAAAAATGTGAAAAATACAAAATTAAGGGCCCAAAATGACATTTTACAGATTCTGATGGTTGAAATGTGTCAAAACAGTTTCAATAAAGCCATTTCTGGAATTCTATTTAATTGGTGGATTAAAAACATAAATTTCAAGCCTATTGGGCTAAAAATGCAATTTTCGGCCCAATAAGGCCCAATATGCGAATTTTTCTGTTTTAGAGGGCCAAAACTGTAACTTTCTGTAAAACAGTGGACTATAAGTGTCCCAAACCCTTTTCAAAGGTTTAAAATGCTTTTTAAATTTAAAAAGGACCAAAGTTGCAAAAATTTTCCATTTTGGGCTAAAATTGTCAAAATTGCGAAAATATGGACTAAACCGAGAAAAACTGCATTTTCAGGGACTTAAACTGTTTTCTTTGAAAAATATGCTGGAAAATATTAATTTCAATAATTTTTGGTGTTAAAATGTCAAGAAAAATAGTTTAAGGACCAAACCGGGAAATATTCAAATAAAAGGGTTGAAAATGTAAATTTTACAAATAATGAGGGGCTGAAAACAGAAATATTTCAAGGCTGATTCATTATGTACAATGTGATCAAATAATGATACCTCAACTACCAACGAAATACAACTCATTACAATACCAAAAGTCGTTGTTAAACGAATTGGCTCGGTCTCGAGCCAATGAAAATCCACAACTACTAACTCTTTGATACATACAAATAACGATTGGTAATACACATACATACGAGTGTGCACAGACGTCTACGCACCATCTTCGGGCCCCAAAAGTGTAAAATCTTGTTTGTTGGGCCTAGCTAGCCCAATGACCTGATCTTAAGGCCCGAAGACATTTTTTTTACTACGAAGTGTTGAGTTTTACCGACTCGGCACAACGTAGGGTGACTTTCAATGGCTTGTATCATTGGACCCCAAGGGCCATGGTATTGCTAGAAAAGTCTACACATTTTACGAGGCGGGTCGGGGACCCCTCGCACACATTTTTCCCAGCCGGTTAATAGAGTTACCGGGGTCTTAGTGACCTCTTTCTCTTCGGATGTGGGACCACTCATAGTCCGGGCGATTGGATAACGTGATTAGTACTGACGACGCCTTCGGGAATCGTTGGTATATCTATAAACCGGGCATTTGTGTAATGCGGGTTTGTAGTAAATAATCAATGCTCGAGAACCTTCCAATGTCGCTTGGGACCGATACCACTATTTTTGTAATGGTTTCAACGCAACTCAATGGATTTCAAAAGAACTAGGGGAACATCGGGTTTCCCTAGGGTTTTTATCACATACAGATTTCAAACGCATACATCTTAAATGAACAATTTTTTTGCAAGTATAGAAACAAACAAGCATACCTATGGATCTTCACAAACGTTTTTTTTGAAAGCTTTTCTTTTCAGAAAATATCGGATTTTCTGGTGGTTTTTCAAACAATATAAACATTCGATTTCAAACACTACTTATGAACTCACCAACATTTCATATGTTGACGTTTTTCAAAATACTTGTATTCTCAGGAAACCAGTGAATCAAGGGAAATCATGCTCAGTGACGGTTGCAGTTTATTTTTGAATGAACCAAACAATATTAATTTTTGGAAATGTAATGTTAAAACAATGTATGACATGTAAACACTACTGGTTGTATCATGTTGATGAATGGTGACGAATGTTGTTTTGTTTCATATATATTCAATGTTATGGTATTCAATTGAGTCACGACAGCCCCCGGACGTTTCCGCCGTCTGGTTCGGGGGTGTGACAGGTTGGTATCAGAGCTTTGTTTATAGTGAACTAGCATGTCGAGCCATACATTGATATGCAACTATAAACCAAAAAGAGGGACTAACATAACTCTGAACAAAACAAATAAATAAAACACACTTGCCTGCATTAGGAGTAAGGACCTAACGCTGAATCAAACACCATAATACTGGTATCTCGGTTAATTCGGGACTGTTCTTAGTGATACCAAGGAGTGAATGTAGCCTGATCAACTACATTCTCTCCAAGGTAAAACTAACACACGTCTTGATGAGATCGGAATAGCCAGGGAACCTAAAACTATACCCTTTATCACCAAAAAGAGAATGTATGTTTAGTCTGCAATAGTGGAAGAGACATAGGATAATATTAGTGAACTTTTACGTGTTTGCTATGTGTTGCGAATCTAGGATTGTGTGCTAAATGATAGAAGTACTTAAGTTCGTGCCATACACCTAGTCAGTAGGACCACAACCTCACGGAAACCACGTACACCCAACATCTTTCCGTTTCATGACAGAAAGATGCCTCGCCCAGCTACTCGCGGAAATCCCGAACCAACCCCGCCGGAAGTTGACTCCACTGCTTTCCAGGCAGCCGTGTCTGCTGCGGTCACAGCAGCTATGGCACAACTTCACCGAGGAAACAACGGAGGAGGCAATGGTCAAGGCTCCGGAAGTTCTAACAACGGGACGAACCAAGGACTCACTAAAACGTGCACCTACAAGGATTTTGCGAACGCTAAACCCCGAACTTTCAACGGTACCGGAGGAGTGATCGCCCTAAAGCGATGGATCGAGAAAGTAGAGTCGGTATTCGAGATATGCGAGTGCCCCGAGCAGATGAAAGTGAAGTTCGCGGCCTGCACTTTTGTGGACCAAGCGCTCACTTGGTGGAATGGTCATGTGGAAGCTATGACACTTCCTGTCGCCAACTCTATTCCCTGGACAGAGATGAAAGAGATGTTGACGGCTGAGTACTGCCCCCGAGGCGAAATACAGAAGATGGAGCAGGAACTATGGAATCTCACGGTGCAGAATGGGAACATCGATGCTTACATATCGAGATTCAGCGAACTATCTCTGTTGTGCCCGGGTATGATCACATCAGAGGGGAAGAAGATTGAACGATTCATTTGGGGACTGACATCCCCCATTCAAGGGAACGTGATAGCTGCTAACCCTGAAACGTTTGACAGCGCGAAGAGATTGGCAAAGAGGCTCTATGATCATAACCACAAAAAGGGCGAGAAACCGGTAGAGACTGAGAAGAAGAAGGAGAGCGATGGTAAGAAGGGATGGAACAACAAGAGGAAGGGGCGTCAAGGTCCCGAGACCTCTAAAAAGCAGCAAACGGTGGCGGTTCACGCTGTCACTGCGCCGGTACCAGTCACATCACATGCTCCAGCCTCAGCTGTTTCAAATACTTCAAGACCCTATTCCGGCACTCATCCCAAATGCAACAAGTGCGGTTTCCATCACCAAGGAGAGTGTAGGGAGTTCCATTGCACCAGTTGCAACCGAAGGGGACACACTGCAAAGTTTTGCAGGACTTATCCTTCTCAGAACCAGAGTCAGGGAAACAACCAGAACAACAACAACAATCACCGCAACACCAACAACACCAATGCCGGCGGCAACAACGCAGGGCCTAGCCACACCTGTTTCGGGTGTGGAAGGACGGGACATTTCCGTCGAGATTGCCCTAACAACAACAACAACTCAGGAAAACAGAGGAGCAGGAAGGATGCTGACTATGGGTCAGAGTGATGCAGTTCATGATCCCGCAGTGGTGACCGGTACGTTTCTCCTAAACCACACTTATGCGTGCATCTTATTTGATACCGGAGCGGAGCGAAGTTTCGTAAGCGAGAAGTTTAAACATCTATTAAAACAACAACCCCAAAAGCTAAATGAAACCTATACGGTGGAAATGGCCAATGGGAAAACCGAATCCACTAGGGAGGTCTACATCGGATGTACCCTAACCCTTAACCAGTGCGTCTTTCGAATAGATCTGATGCCAGTGTCAATTAGGAGTTTCGATGTGATTATCGGCATGGATTGGTTAAGCCCCCACCATGCTGAGATTATGTGCCACGAGAAGGCCGTTCGCCTTCGTCTCCCGAATCACGAAACCCTAGTAATTTACGGAGACAAACCTAGCACGAATCTTCGTCTTATCTCGTGCATCAAAGCACAAAAACATCTGCGAAAGAACAACTTAGCGTTCTTGGCCCACATAGTGGACAAGACCAAAGAAGAAACTAACATCCAAGACATTCCGGTAGCGTGTGAATATCCGGACGTGTTTCCCGAAGATCTTCCAGGAGTACCCCCAGAGAGACAGGTTGAATTCCGAATCGACCTCGTTCCAGGAGCAACTCCCCTCGCTAAATCACCGTATCGGTTGGCACCTGCTGAAATGCAGGAATTGTCCAGCCAACTCAGTGAGCTTCTGGACAAGGGATTTATCCGACCTAGCTACTCGCCATGGGGAGCTCCGGTGCTCTTTGTCAAAAAGAAGGACGGATCTTTCAGAATGTGCATCGATTACAGAGAGTTGAACAACCTCACTGTCAAAAACCGCTACCCACTCCCGCGAATCGATGATTTATTCGACCAGCTCCAAGGAGCTAGCTATTTTTCTAAAATAGATCTACGGTCCGGATACCATCAACTCAAAGTCCGAGAAGAGGATATTCCAAAAACCGCTTTTCGAACCCGCTATGGACATTATGAATTCGTCGTAATGCCCTTCGGTCTAACAAATGCACCTGCCGCATTTATGGACCTAATGAATCGAATCTGTCGACCGTTCCTGGACAACTTCGTCATTGTGTTTATCGATGACATCCTCGTCTATTCGCGAAGCAAAGAGGAGCATGGCCAACATCTTCGACAAGTCCTAGAAACGCTGCGATCGGAAAAGCTTTACGCCAAACTCTCCAAGTGCGAGTTCTGGCTTCGGAGTGTGAATTTCTTAGGCCACGTAGTTAGCCAAGACGGAATTCATGTGGACCCTTCTAAGGTCAAAGCTGTGGAAGGATGGGCAACTCCGACTACGCCCACGGAAATTCGTCAGTTCTTAGGCCTAGCAGGCTACTATAGAAGATTTATCCAAAACTTCTCAAGAATCGCCAAGCCACTTACCTTGCTTACGCAAAAGAGTGTGCCATTCAAGTGGACAGACAGACAAGAGATTGCATTTCGAACCTTGAAGCAAGCTCTTTGCAGCGCTCCTGTACTATCTCTACCTGAAGGAACGGAAGATTTTGTAGTTTACTGTGACGCGTCAAATCAAGGCTTAGGTTGCGTTCTCATGCAACGTGGAAGAGTAATAGCATATGCGTCCCGTCAACTAAAGGCGCACGAAGTAAATTACACAACCCATGACCTAGAACTGGGAGCTGTGGTCTTCGCCCTAAAAATTTGGAGGCACTACCTGTACGGTACAAAGTGCACCATCTTTACGGACCACAAGAGCCTCCAGCACATCTTGAATCAGAAGGAGCTGAACATGAGACAACGAAGATGGGTGGAATTGTTAAACGACTACGAATGCGAGATCAAGTACCATCCAGGCAAGGCCAACGTGGTAGCTGATGCATTAAGTCGGAAGGAATACACAAATCGACGTACGAAAACGCACTCGATAACCATTCAGTCTCATCTAACCACTCAAATTGCATCAGCCCAGGCAGAGGCCATGAGAGCGGAAAACAGAACTAGCGAGGCATTACGCGGAATGGAGAAGAACCTGGAAGTCAAAGAGAATGGGGTATACTACTTCATGAACCGTATTTGGGTTCCAAAAATCGGAGGATTCAGGGAGATCGTTATGAAGGAAGCCCACAAGACACGATACTCCATTCATCCTGGTTCGGACAAGATGTATTTGGACATTAAGCAGCACTATTGGTGGCCTAACATGAAGGCGGAAATCGCAACTTATGTTAGTAAGTGCCTTACGTGTGCCAAAGTGAAAGTAGAATACCAGAAACCTTCCGGATTGCTACAGCAACCGGCAATCCCTGAGTGGAAATGGGAGGGGATTTCTATGGATTTCGTGACCAAGCTGCCCAAGACGTCGGACGGATTGGACACCATATGGGTAATAATCGACCGACTGACGAAATCTGCCCATTTCCTGCCCATCAAAGAGTCCTACAAGATGGAGAGGCTGACGCGTTTGTACCTACGAGAGATTGTAAGACTTCATGGAGTGCCAAAATCTATCATCTCAGATAGGGACAGTAGATTCACGTCACGCTTTTGGCAGTCGCTCCACAAGGCAATGGGAACTCATCTTGATATGAGCACCGCGTATCACCCACAAACGGACGGTCAAAGCGAACGAACCATTCAGACGCTTGAAGATATGCTTCGTGCATGTGTGATAGACTTCGGAAAGTCTTGGGATACCCACCTACCGTTGATCGAGTTTTCATATAACAATAGTTATCATTCGAGCATTAAGGTGGCCCCTTTCGAAGCACTGTACGGGCGTAAATGTAGATCACCGTTATGCTGGGCTGAAGTAGGCGACACCCAGCTAGCAGGAACACATACGTCGGATAGGGCAATGACAGGACCGGAAATCATTCGCGAGACCACAGAAAAGATTGTCCAGATCAAAGCTCGATTACAGGCATCGCGCGACCGGCAAAAGAGCTATGCTGATAAACGGCGAAAGCCCTTAGAGTTCCAGGTCGGTGATCGAGTATTGTTGAAGGTCTCACCCTGGAAAGGGGTTATACGATTCGGAAAACGAGGAAAGCTAAACCCACGGTACATTGGACCTTTCGAAATCGTCGCCCGAATAGGTCCGGTAGCCTACAGACTACAACTACCCCCGGAGCTAAACGGTGTGCACCCCGTGTTTCATGTTTCTAACCTGAAAAAGTGCCTATCAGATGAAACCCTCGTCATTCCTCTTGACGAAATCGAAATCAATGAGAATCTCCTGTTCGTCGAAGAACCAATCGAAATCATGGACAGGGAGGTGAAGCGTACTAAGCAGAGTCGCATCCCGATCGTGAAGGTACGGTGGAACGCAAAGCGTGGGCCAGAATTCACGTGGGAACGCGAAGATCAAATGAAGCAGAAGTACCCTCACCTGTTCTAGTTTTCTCAAATCTAGCTTTCAAACAGAATTTCGGGACGAAATTCCCTCTAACGGGGGGATGATGTCACAACTGTAAATTTTAAGCTATGTAATCTATACATTTAAGTTAATGAGAATCAAAAACTTTAACCAAATGCAAGATACAAGTACTACAGATAGTCATCAAACAATTGGAAACCCTAGAAGTTTTGGTTAAGTCCATTTTGGACTAAGACTTCCTTATTGGATCCAAATGGACCAATAAGCTTCCAATTGGACTATCATGGGTTTAGGACCCTAATTGGGCTCTAATTGGACCCACATTCGTTTATTCCAATATTTTGGGCTAGGTAGAACCTAGAAGGAAATAAAACACAAGTTTTAATCCATAATTAAACCTAACCTAGCTTAATAAAGCACAAAAATCACAATTTCATTTTATAAGTCCAATAAATACCCTAATTAACACTAATGTTGGACTTAGGAGCAAAAAGCCCAAACACCTTATTTTTCCTTCCCATTTTCGGCCCAAAAGAAAAGCCCAAGAAGAAGGGTTGACTTAGCACTTGCCACCTCACTATTATCTAATGGACTTCTAGGCATATCACATACCTCCATGCATGTATCACTTCAAAGTCACTTCATTTCTCTCTTCTCTTCTTGTTTCGGCCGAGGATAACCAACACACACACACATCTCACAAAATTCTCTCAAAAATTCTCTCAAGAAGCTCTCTCCCTCCCCTCTCCAAAGATCTCGAAATTTAGGGACTTTCCAAAGGGATTTTTGCAAGTAAATCATCTCCTAAGGTAAGATTATGCATAGATCTATGGTTTAAATTCTTTTGTTATCAAAATCCTCCCCTAATCTATACAAAAATCGTGATCTAGCATCCTCAAACCATCTCAAACTCAAGATCTTCACCAAAGGGAGCCAAGGCCAAAAACACTTCATTTTTCCTTCCATTTTCATTGCAAAAACCGAACCAACACCCCAAGGTGAGATTCATACCCCTATTTTCTGTTTTTAAGAGTTTTTGTGGGGGGGGAATACAAGTGAAAGTGTAGATCTATATGTATTTGTATGCCTTGTATGATTTCCATGCTTATATGTATGCTTATATGTGTTTTAATGTTGGATCTAGCCATTAAACCCCTCAAAACCGAGATATAACTCATGTTTTATGATATTAGCTTCAAATATGTTCCTACATAATAAGTGATACAAGAAAAATAGCTAAGTGGTTAGCAACAATTTCCTTTAAGCTAAAAACACACATTTTGGGCCAAAAATGTGAAAAATACAAAATTAAGGGCCCAAAATGACATTTTACAGATTCTGATGGTTGAAATGTGTCAAAACAGTTTCAATAAAGCCATTTCTGGAATTCTATTTAATTGGTGGATTAAAAACATAAATTTCAAGCCTATTGGGCTAAAAATGCAATTTTCGGCCCAATAAGGCCCAATATGCGAATTTTTCTGTTTTAGAGGGCCAAAACTGTAACTTTCTGTAAAACAGTGGACTATAAGTGTCCCAAACCCTTTTCAAAGGTTTAAAATGCTTTTTAAATTTAAAAAGGACCAAAGTTGCAAAAATTTTCCATTTTGGGCTAAAATTGTCAAAATTGCGAAAATATGGACTAAACCGAGAAAAACTGCATTTTCAGGGACTTAAACTGTTTTCTTTGAAAAATATGCTGGAAAATATTAATTTCAATAATTTTTGGTGTTAAAATGTCAAGAAAAATAGTTTAAGGACCAAACCGGGAAATATTCAAATAAAAGGGTTGAAAATGTAAATTTTACAAATAATGAGGGGCTGAAAACAGAAATATTTCAAGGCTGATTCATTATGTACAATGTGATCAAATAATGATACCTCAACTACCAACGAAATACAACTCATTACAATACCAAAAGTCGTTGTTAAACGAATTGGCTCGGTCTCGAGCCAATGAAAATCCACAACTACTAACTCTTTGATACATACAAATAACGATTGGTAATACACATACATACGAGTGTGCACAGACGTCTACGCACCATCTTCGGGCCCCAAAAGTGTAAAATCTTGTTTGTTGGGCCTAGCTAGCCCAATGACCTGATCTTAAGGCCCGAAGACATTTTTTTTACTACGAAGTGTTGAGTTTTACCGACTCGGCACAACGTAGGGTGACTTTCAATGGCTTGTATCATTGGACCCCAAGGGCCATGGTATTGCTAGAAAAGTCTACACATTTTACGAGGCGGGTCGGGGACCCCTCGCACACATTTTTCCCAGCCGGTTAATAGAGTTACCGGGGTCTTAGTGACCTCTTTCTCTTCGGATGTGGGACCACTCATAGTCCGGGCGATTGGATAACGTGATTAGTACTGACGACGCCTTCGGGAATCGTTGGTATATCTATAAACCGGGCATTTGTGTAATGCGGGTTTGTAGTAAATAATCAATGCTCGAGAACCTTCCAACGTCGCTTGGGACCGATACCACTATTTTTGTAATGGTTTCAACGCAACTCAATGGATTTCAAAAGAACTAGGGGAACATCGGGTTTCCCTAGGGTTTTTATCACATACAGATTTCAAACGCATACATCTTAAATGAACAATTTTTTTGCAAGTATAGAAACAAACAAGCATACCTATGGATCTTCACAAACGTTTTTTTTGAAAGCTTTTCTTTTCAGAAAATATCGGATTTTCTGGTGGTTTTTCAAACAATATAAACATTCGATTTCAAACACTACTTATGAACTCACCAACATTTCATATGTTGACGTTTTTCAAAATACTTGTATTCTCAGGAAACCAGTGAATCAAGGGAAATCATGCTCAGTGACGGTTGCAGTTTATTTTTGAATGAACCAAACAATATTAATTTTTGGAAATGTAATGTTAAAACAATGTATGACATGTAAACACTACTGGTTGTATCATGTTGATGAATGGTGACGAATGTTGTTTTGTTTCATATATATTCAATGTTATGGTATTCAATTGAGTCACGACAGCCCCCGGACGTTTCCGCCGTCTGGTTCGGGGGTGTGACAAGATATCAGGAGAGTGGATGCACTAGGGTATTGTGCAACTCTGTTATTCCAAAACTTCATGATATTAGAATTCAATGCCTGAATAAAAATATTTTCTGCCCAAAAACCCCAGGAGTATATATATGATTCTAAGCCATAATTATTCATTAGTTACATTTCCAACTAGAGAAAAGCCAAATTCTCTCTCAAGGATCTTCAGACTTTCATCCCAAAACGTGAGTACTTCTATCTAGTTGTATTATAAAGCTTATTATGTGTCTAATACACTAGAAATCATAGGAAACCATCAAGATCTGAGAGTTTATGGCCCAAGAACATCTTGGACCGTAAACCCTTCTTTAAGGGGCAAAGAGTGCCCTAGTCCTTTCCTTGAGCAATGAAACTAACTTAGACTCACATCTTAATGTGTTTAGAACTAGAAAACACCCTTAGAACACCAAGAGTAAGGTGTTCACGGCCCAAGAAGTTCTTGGACCGTGAACTCCAAACAATAGGGCCAAAAGGTGCTTTAAACTCTCCTTAAGCCTTAAACACTAGCCTAGATTCATTCCTAGTTAAGTTAGGGGCTTGAAATCACCAAAAACACCCTTCCATGGGAGATTATAGCCGTAATCTCCAAGGGGTTTGGTCCCAGGGCCGTAAACTCCTCAAAGGAGTTAAAGGATGCCCTAAACTCTTCCAAAGACCTTGTCATTAAGTAGAAATGCTTCTTAGGGTCTTATACAACCTCAAACATCAAATGGTAATGTAAGTATGAGATTACGGCCATAAACTAATGAGATTATGATCGTAAACTCATTTGTTGGTGACATTAGGGCCGTGAACTCCATTAGGGAGTTTTTCCTTGAACCCTACACACACTAGCTTGTCCCTACCACACCTAGATGCAATCCTAGAGGCTAATAACACTTGTTAAAGGCGTTTAACATGTCCTAGGGTGTCTTGACTTTGTTTATTAGTTGCTTAAAGACTAATTTGATACATATATGTGATATTATATGTTAACTAGGATCATAGAGTGTGTTCAAGACTTCACTTGACACCTAGCAATCCTACATCTTCAGTTCATCCGTACCACTCACATCAGGTGAGTTCATACCCCTTAATCAATGTTTTAAATGTTTTTAAATGTTTTATGGGGGATACAAGTAGAATCATGCTAGTTATTATTGTTGGATTAGTGTCTAAGTCCATAACTATTTTGGTATGTACTTGACCCGATGGTACATGGTCCTTTTGGGTTGCCTTCACCAAAGCAACTTGATAGGATGAATTATGGAGAGAAAGGATTAAATATGATTTATTAATATATTATGGGAATAATATATTAAAGGAGAAATCATATTGTTTAATTAATATTAGTCAATAATTAATTGGTAATTAGTTTTGTGACTAAAAGAGATTAATTAAACTTAAGGGACTGGAATTGTAATTATAAGATAATTGCAAATTGGGCTATGGATTGCCATATATTGAGGAGTGGAAAAATTCTATGGGGAAACCCAAGAAGAAATCATCCAAGGCCTTAATTAAAGGAATCCATGGGTTGCTTAGGGCTTAAGCATCCAAATTAGGGTTTCCTTGTTAGATAACCCTAATTTCCTCTAAGCTTTCTAAAGTGAATACAAGGAGGAATTGGGATTGTTATTGCTACATAACAATCAAGGTAATATCTTAAACCCATTCTCATGTTAATATGATTATTTGAATGCTAGAGTTAGGGTTTATAGTCTTGGATAACTTGCATGTACAATAGAGAAACCTAGATCCAAGCATTAGGGTTTGTATGAGCACATAGGATGTTCTTAGGACCAAAACCCATCAGTGGTATCAGATCCATGATTGGTTTCTATTGTATTGATGTCTTGTTAATTTGTTCATGCTTGAAAAAATCGTTTTTTTACCTCCTGCCTGATGTACTTGGCGAGTCCCATTGTGGACTCGGCGAGTAAGCCCCTACTCGGCGAGTTTAGCTGTTAGACAGGTGGATTTTCGGGATTTTTACCTATTTTGACTTAGGATAATTGTCATAATTGTTTAAACTTAATAAAATTCGAATTTTGTTAATCCCTTATGATTATCCTTGTCAAAATAAAAGATTTTGGTCATCTAATTAGATAATTGTTACCTTATTTGATATATGTTAAGTTATGGAAATTATTTGATCATTATCTTGCAAGAATCTGAACTATATCTAATTAGAAAACCACCAATTATAGTTAATTGCCTTATTTGAATTATGTGATCTAGAATATTCTTGACAAAGTTTGGAAAAGTTTCAAATTAATCCCTTTAGGTTTTATAGTTTAAATTAGAACTCAAAAGTTTAATTTTGAAATTTAAATAGTTGAAACCCTAATGTTTTGAAAAGGTTTCAAAACTTTCCCTCAAGTTTTGGAATTTAAATTTTGATTAAAAGTTTAATTTTGATGTATATTTAAATTCTAAACCTTAATGTTTTGAAATGTTTCAAAACTTGCCCTCAAGTTTTCGAATTTAAAAGTTGATTAAAAAGTTTAATTTAGGAATGTTAAATTCTAAAACCCTAGTATTGTTTTGAAAAGTTCAAATCACACCCTTATGGTTTTATTAATTAATTAAGATGTATAATTAAAAGAGGTTTAATAAATCCATAAAAGTTTAGGTTTACAATTTAATTTAATTAAAAGTATAATTGTTAAATATGACCTCCTAGTATTTTAAAAATGTAAAATATACCCTATAGTATATATAACATTAAAAGTCTAACATTATATATATGTATGAGTAAAGTCAGTCTTACCGTTACTAGGACTCATTCACGAAGCTGGTCTATAAGGGGTGTTTAAGGAAATTGCCTATAAAATGGCGATTGAATGGGTATCCACTCTTACCCACCGCACTCTTGACTAGTGGAGGGTCGTTAGCCGAACGGGTAGGATAGGACAAAATCTTCCATTATAACTATAATGATATACAAAAGTAACTAAATGTTTTACAAATTCCCAATCTTAGTTACTTAGGCAAACGTGAATTGATGCAATTCCATGAAATTATACTTTGTGCCCTTGCGAAGACGTTAGTGGAGCGTGTGTGGTTTACCGGCACACTAAATGGTTCTAAGCAAAGGTAGAAAAGGGTGACTCAATGTTTGTCATAGTTCGATGGAGCGTGTGTGGTTTACCGGCACATCGAATAGGTGACTGTAACATGTGAGGGCACCATGTAAGTTTGCATGGTTATTTACACCCGCTTTGTGATCCTCGGTATCCCAGTCACAAACAAGAGGGGCATATCGAGATTTAAACATGTCATTGAAATGTTCAATGAATCTCAAAGGATCTAGGATTTTTCATAGATTTAAAACTTAAATTTCTTTTTCGTTTTTCATGGTGGAAATTAGTGAATCGTCATTCACTTACCTTCAAATATTCTGCAACTAGATTACGACATCCCTTTTCTAGGTTGTAGAATATTGTGTTGGGTCCTAGCCTTAGTATTTCATTTGGGTGATTTACTAAGGACTCAATCTATCAACTAACTTGAATTCGTTTTTCTCCTGTTTTGTAGATCTCAAAGTTCAACAACTATGGTCTTCCCAAATCTCGTGGAACAAGCTTTCCACATGAAGATGATATTCCACGATTCGATCGAGGAACGAGAGATCATGCTTCACTTCCTCCACCTCCTCCAATTATTCTCCCTAACCCACAAGCTCAAAGGCTTGAAGAGTTCAAGATCACTCAAGCCCTTTTGGCAAGTAGACATAAAAAAAGGAAAGTCGGTGTGTGCACACGTCCTAGGGATGAAGTCACACATTGATAGGTTAAAAATGTTGGGATCCGTTGTCTATAAGGAAATGGCTGTTGATTGGGTTCTTCAGTCACTTCCAAACTCATATAGTGAGTTCGTAAGAGAGTACTATATGATAAACCGCGACATGACCCTATAGATCTCACCTATATGCTTATTGCTGCTGAATCAGCAATGGTTTGGCGCAATAGAAAAGCAAAGTTGATTGGTGAATCTGCCTTCAAGACCTCTATGGATATAGACAATGGCAACGAAAGACATGCTATGATCAAAAAGTTTGATCATAAGAGAAAGGAAATGTCTGAGGTAGTTCCATGTCATGTTCCAAAAGAGTCAATTTGCTTTTATTGCCAAGAGAAGGGGCATTGGAGACGAAGCTGTCCTATTTACCTAAGAGATCTAAGAGATGGGAGAGTCAAAACGTATGGCTCTGCATTAGTTAAAATCCATTGACTAACTCTTTTAAGCTCCTATTCTAGATTCTTAATACATAATGTGATAAGATTACAATTGATGTTTGTAGAATCAAAGAAAAGAGAGGAAGCTTAAGGGAAGAAGTGAGCATAATCTAACCGTGAAGAAATGGATTTCGATCGCATTACTTGAAGATTAGATTCTTGAGCTACTACTTAGAGTTAGAATTAGATTGCTAAGAAATATGTATTAGCATAGTTTTTCAATTAATTGCATTGTAAGGACAAATTTTTCCGCAATAAAATAAATTTTGATTTTATATTATTTATTGATCCTTGCAATGACGTGTATGAAAAAAAATTGATGTTTGAATGTTTCTATTATTAGCAATAATGGGTTTGATTCTTAATTATGGAAATGTCGGAAATTTACCAAATAAGGAAAGTTTCTCATCACCCAAGTTTCAATTGGACAGAAACTTGGAATCATGCAACTTGGTTGCACGATGAATGAGAAACTTCATATTTGAAAATTAGACTAATTCATTGACAAAGTGTCAAGTGAAGGACTTGGAGATCGAATACACAAAGTTGCGTGTTGATCAAGTCCACCATAAGAGTAACAAAGATATTTGTCATGATTTACTAAAGGTTTAGTAAATATGATTATACTTACAAGATTAAGTGTAATTCTGAATTGATTGAAAAGTTTAAATCAATAGCAGAACGAATAAGAAGTATCAAGTAGGCAGAAAGATAAAAGTTTCTCCATTCTAAGAAGAAGGGAAAGTACCTTTTATGCTTTATGATAGGTCTTAATGATTAAGAACCATATTTCAATTGATCCTCTAAGTACAATTGTATGTTTAAGAAGAGGAATCAAGAATTGAAGAAGTGGTTAAATCAAAAAGTCAATCATACTTCGTTCCAATAACAAGTCTTAAAGTTAAGATTGTGACATTGAGTGAAAAAGTCTTAAGAAGGTTTATAACATTCATTAAATGTGGAAAGTTGTGATGTCTTGGATAAGACAAATACCAACTAGGACTAATTTATGAAGTGTTTTGATAAAAGCTACACTAACTCTTGAATATTTGTTTGTCAAGAAATGGTTATTGACAAGAGAATCTTATATGTCAAGGAGTCAGTGGGAGTCTCAATGGTCTTGAAAGGTTTCAATAACAAATCAAATAAACCTTATCGATCATCACTAGCACACGAGTTGAGGTTTACAACCTATCGTGTTGACATTATTTTGTTTCTGTGCTGTTCCAATTGAGTTAATTATGCATGTGAGCTCTATGAGTTCTCATTTTGAACGCATAAAAGGCAAGGCACCTTAATCAATGAAAGGTACATTAGGAAAGGGTGAGTTGCTTTACTACTTGGAAGACATGGTGGGCAACTGTGCTACCATAAGGCAAGAAATCAAGATTAAGAAATTTCGGTCCAAATGAGTTTGAATTTGTCGTAAACTTTGGTTTTAACAAATTCACATGGATAGGAACACATACACCGTTTAAATCTAAGTGTCATAAGATTTTCTCCTTCATGAAAATTATTGTGAGGAAATGATTTCACTAAGAATGATTTTAAGAAGATAGTGATTGTAAAATTGCATTCTCAAATTCGATTATGGTTACGGTATCCCTTTCCATGATTTAAATTGTGAGGTTTGGCAATTAGTCTTAATTGTTTAGTCACACATATGAACTATCTAAGGCAAAGGTGTATAAGTTTAAGAGGCCTTGATAAAAGATTATCAAAGCATTAAGTATTAGAAACATGGACTTAAGAAATTCAATAGGTATTGTTCTTCTGGAAGTTAAGATGTTTATGAATACATGTCGAAGCTACTGGGAGCATAAGTGTTATGTTTATAATAGTCATCATGATAGTGGGAGCATAAATGTTATGATTGTATGATTATTAAGGAAAGTATTGCAAGGTTAGCAATATTAATTATAGAAAACAAGAGTTATACCTTGCAAACTAGTAAGGGTTGTAAAGTTGTTTTGCTATAATTAAGGGAGAGAATATTATGCTTCATTTCAAATCTAAAGACTTAGGTTCTGGAATGTTAATAAATTTAGTCAAAGGTACATAGTGTGTTCTTAAAATTTCTATTATGATTACGATATTCCTCTTCACAATTCGAATTTTGAGAACATAGCAAATAAAACATTATGTGTCGTGTCTCATACGCTTCGGGTATAGGATCGATTTCAAATGATTTAATGCTTTACCATTCTAAAATTTTTCCAAATGTCTACCGCATTTAGAGGGAAAAGGGACTAGAATTGGTTTTGACTAAAATAATTAAACAACTATCAAAGGACAATCCAAAGTTCGATGAGGATTGGTTGCTTGTGAGTAGTTGGAAGCATGGTACTGAATGGACCATATCGACATTATTATGAATAGAAAAGATTCTATTAAGAATGAGTTGTCATATGGAAAATGTGGAAATGTTTCCATATTGGATGGACCATATCGACATTATTATGAATAGATAAGATTCTATTAAGAATAAGTTGTCTTATGGAAAATATGGAAATGTGTCCATATTGGGAATTGAATATTGAAAATATATATCTAGATTAGAAACTTTTATGCAAGGGATGTTCAAACGAATGTACTTTGAGTGAGAGACATCATATCTAAGGAATTGTATTGTAACAATCTCTGATAGAGGACCTTGTAATATCATTGGCAATAGTCTTCGTGACTTTGGTGCAGTAACATTACGAAAGTATCATTGCATAAAAATGTTAGAATCTAGCGTATTCTATAAGTAGCAAGAATTTGATATTCTTTCACTTATGAAAAGGATTTGGAGTTGTGAAATGAGAATGATTGGAAATGTGTTCAATTTGATCTATTTCACAAAGTAAGAACCATAGGTAAACATTGTGTGCATGCTAGGAGCATGGGACAAGTGTAACAATTCAAGTAAGAAGTTGATTACCCGAAACGAAAAATAATGAGTAATCGATATGGTGATAAATAAAAGGTGTTTTATTTATACTCAAAGGTTTGAGGCCATATGGGATTAGTATTATTCTTGTGTTTCACATTTGCATGTTTTGACTTCCAGAATAATTTAATTGGTTAAGAACAGTCAAATTATTCAAACGGGCCACACTCGTTCATATGTTGGAAGTAGATATGAAAGAAGACTGTCGTGAATTGGTGTGTGGAATGTCTAAAAGAGTATTAGACATAAGAAAATGTTTGCTGCAACATTCATGAGTGCTTATGAATATGATTTGAGCATTGGATTAAACCCACACTCACTTGGATCACTCCATGAATTGTATCACGAGTGATTGGTGAGACGATAACATCTTATATTCTTGAAACCGAGATGTATGAGTTGTATCTTGCAAATCGGTTGCACATTGATAATATGTAAACGCACCAGTAACTTGGTGTTATAAAACATATTGTTGTGTGTGATTCGGTGAGTGAGTGCAAGCAAGCATTGTATCAAAGTTTATCCGTTCCTTTTATCCAAAGTAGGATAAAAGCGATATCTTTGGGCCCTTCGATGATTTAGTGATGACAAACGTAAATGCTCGGCCGGGCTAGGGCTAATTTGATTTGTTCAATTAGTCAGTCGTCATAAATCGGGAATCGAGATATAGTACAAAGAGAATGATTTGAAATCATATCTCATACGATATCTAGAATGGAGGAATATATGATCCCTTATCAGAGTTGGCAGCGGCTTTGGAAAGCTACGATTGCAGATCAGGATCTGAAGTCATACGCATAATAGTTATTAGACTTATCCAAGTGGGAGACTGTTGGATTAGTGTCTAAGTCCATCACTATTTTGGTATGTACTTGACCCGATGGTGCATGGTCCTTTTGGGTTGCCTTCACCAAAGCAACTTGATAGGATGAATTATGGAGAGAAAGGATTAAATATGATTTATTAATATATTATGGGAATAATATATTAAAGGAGAAATAATATTGTTTAATTAATATTAGTCAATAATTAATTGGTAATTAGTTTTGTGACTAAAAGAGATTAATTAAACTTCAGGGACCGGAATTGTAATTATAAGATAATTGCAAATTGGGCTATGGATTGCCATATATTGAGAAGTGGACGAATTCTATGGGGAAACCCAAGAAGAAATAGTCCAAGGCCCTAATTAAAGGAGTCCATGGGTTGCTTAGGGCTTAAGCATCCAAATTAGGGTTTCCTTGTTAGATAACCCTAATTGCCTCCTATATATATAGATCCCTTATGACCTAAAAACGTGGACAAGACTTCTCTAGGGTTTTTGGACATTTTTGGGCAGCCTCCATCCTCTCTCCTCTTCATCCTCTTGCTTATGGTGTTTGTGAACCATTAGAGGAGTGACATTTGTGACTCTAAGCTTTCTAAAGTCAATACAAGGAGGAATTGGGATTGTTATTGCTACATAACAATCAAGGTAATATCTTAAACCCATTCTCATGTAAATATGATTATTTGAATGCTAGAATTAGGGTTTATAGTCTTGGATTACTTGCATGTACAATAGAGAAACCTAGATCCAAGCATTAGGATTTGTATGATCACATAGGATGTTCTTAGGACCAAAACCCATCAATTATATCAATCACATGTGATTAATAAGCAGCATTCAAATGATTTACTACTCATTAGCTGTTTTACCAAACAGTTTTCTTCACATGATTTTCATAAATTTTTTATATGTTTAAAACTCCTTATTAAACTGTTCATTTTACACTGTATGTTTCATTTCAAACTCATTTACAATTGTGTTTCAAACAAATGTTTCTTTATACCTAAACTGTTTTATCAAACAAATACTTTCAACTCGTTTTATAGGCTGACATCAAGTCGACCTTTTCATAGATAATAATCATGTTTAAAGGTTTTAAAAAACTTATTTTATGCTTTTATATTGTCAGTTGCATGCCTATATATGTATAGTTATATAAGTAATGTTTAAAGGACTTAGGAAGGCTATCCGCCTTATTTCCTGTTCTCCGTTGAGATGTGGTCTGGTGGGGTAGCGGGTATCTGACCGAAGATCGTTTAAATACTAGTTATATATCATGTGTACATATATAGTCATAAAGGTTCTTCCAGTTCATTCAATACCCTTGGGTAGCAAGGGTATAATTCCATGTTCATACGTACCAGTTATATTACTAGTAAGCTACCATATGGGTAGTTTAGGAAGATACTATTACGTTTACTAGAATGCGGAATCATACCACAAGTCAGTTCATTCATGAATCAATACTTGCTAGATAGAGAGAACACACAATACAACTAGTACACACAGAGCATTACAATACTTGCTAGATAGAGAGAACACACAATACAACTAGTACACAGAGAACATTAGAATACTTGCTAGACAGAGAGAATACACAACATAGCTAGTACACACAGAACATTACAATAATTACTAGATAGAGAGAACACACAATACAGCTAGTACACACAATACATTACAATACTATACAGAGAGAACATACAGGCTAGACAGAGGGAGAACATACAATACAGCTAGCATACATTACATACACATTACATTCAGTTATGTGAGCTATTAAACGGGTCATGGCACTACCTGCCATGACCGTTTTTTTATCCAGAATCTCCTTAATTGGGGAGCGTATGAGTTTGCGTATAGATCTATACTGGATTGACTATCCTACACCTTGCTGCTCGCTACAGTGAGACTTGCAAGTCTACGGGTGCCAAATGTCATTTCTTACGGCGTCTTACGTCATCGTTTTACTATTGAGTCGGTAGCAGGATACAGGCCGATCACATGTTACTTTAAATTTCATTTGGTTTAAGGTAGTTAGTACAGCAGTAGTCACTTATTATAAAACTATAGTACTTTATTATTTCCCCATTACATTCACTTCGTGAACATTCACACGATGCACGGTAATGTAAATACTATATTTTTGGTTAATGATAGTTAGATTTGGGAAAATACACACTCTTACAATAGACACACACACAGATACTAGATACCTTGGTAGAAGGATACTTTTAGTAGGAAACATATGGTTTTCTAGGATGTTCAAAACGTTTTCATACTTACAGTTCATATACATACAAATACTTACATTCCAAATACATACAAATATTTACATTTCAAATACATACAAGTTAAGACACTAAAATACTTATGATCTCACCAGCTTTAAAGCTGATACTCTCTTTCAAAATAACTTGTATCCTCAGGTCAATAGTAGACAGGTACAGATGCAAGGTTTAGAGAAGATGGAGCTCGTTCAAGACTCATCTTTCATTTTGTTTTATACCTTTGTGTCTATTATAATTTGACAGAACACACTTGTATTAAAATTATATTATTAATGCACAGGATGATGTTATTTCTTGTTTACTACTTTTCATTGTTGTGATACTGTACATGACGTCCTCCGCCCCAGAATGTTTCCGCCGTTCATGGTTTTGGGGTGTGACACAGACGCCTATCAAAAGACAATGGTGAGGAAATTGAAGGTAAATATAGGAAAGCCTAGGGATGTCTATAGTTTGCAAGAAAGAGATCAACTTCTTTAATGCCAGATACGATTCAAGATCCTAAATGCAGCGAAAGAATTCGTTCAATTCATGATCCTTCATGTAAAATAAACATATAAAATCAAGGATCCTTACTAGTAGATATAGGGATAGTATCAGTTCAATTCTCTTGAAGACTATGTTTTCAGATATTGAATTATCTCTCAATCTCAGGGAAAGCACAGAAACCCTCAATCCTATCTTCATTATCTTCAGCAATAGGGACCAACTCTTCAAACTTGAAAGCTATCAAAAAAATCACACAAAATAAGGTAATGTGAATTCCAGGATCGTTAGTGTGATGACATGAAACCCTACCCTTTTTAACCCCCGATTTTTTAAGAGGTTTCTGTCAGGGATGAAGTCGTATCTCATGAAGAAATACTTTTCTTTCGAATCGCGATCATTATTTTTGGAATTCAGTGCAAGGGGTAACTTTTTAGTTTTAACTTTGAGCAAAAATGAGAGTTCCTAAATGTTGAAAGATCATAGACATAAGCCAACTCTTTCAAGCCAATATTAAGACCAATAGAGTTGTTCAACCTATCGATCTAGTCAAGGATCCTCCAAACCATTGGCTTGGCTTGAATGTAGGAAATTATGGTAATCTCAAAGAACTCGGAAACGTTCCATGAAAAGGGCAAGAAAGACCTATGAATAAAGGATATTCAGAGAAGGAAACCCAAGAGGAAGACACAAAGTCCGGTTGACTCTTAGGAACGGAAGGTTTGAAAACGGCGCCAACAGGAAAAAGCCCCAACTGATTTCATAACTTCAATTTTGTTATCGTCGAAGGAACAAGTTTCCTCATAAGATAAGACTTTTTTTATCAACAAAATCATCATCAGGAACATCGATGTTGTTTGTGCGAGAGCGAGTTGGTTCCTTACCCATAATAAAAAAAACAGATAAAATTAAGGAGAAAAGAACAGGGTGAGTACCTTCTTATATATTCAATATCATATGGAAGAGACCTTAAATAGTAAATGGAAAACAAGAACCTAAATGTCCTATTTATGCGAGTATCACAGAAGGGAAGAGGGATGATTTGAGAGATAATCATGCCTGTATCAACGACTAGAATTCTATTCGTTGGAATTCAAATTTCCTTATCCATTAAAATTTCAAAATCCTTACTCTTCTTTTTTAGTTAAATTATACACCATTAAATATTTAGGGATTAACATAAGTATTTCATAGTTATAATTCGGAGGCAATTGTTAGGGCCAAGATCCTCAACCCTATTTAGGATCCCAGATCTTCAAGAACTTTCAGGATCCTGACCATTATCACTACTACCATTTCCTAATGTTTCTGACAGATATATTCTAGCCTTTTCTCATATGTACAAATTAGTCAACATAAGACTCATTCTCAATGAAGAAACATTTTTACCAGGTAGAAGACCCGAGAATACCAAGTCAAGCCAACGTGTTCATCTTTATTCAAAAGGATCCCAGAAATATCTAACTTATTGTTACTTAGACCATACTATAAATACACATGTATTTCACCCACCACATACACCTAGAGTCATTGTAATACTTGTACTTGTTTACTTACTTTCATTTCTATAATCTATCTTTCAAATAATACAAATAAACAAGACATGTGATGATCATCACCTTCCAAGGTTTTGTGTCAGAGATCCTAGCCAGGATCAAGGTATTTCCTTGTAAATCACTTGTGCAATCTCGTTCTAATCTTGATAATCACTTTACCTATAACACCACAACCTCTCATTGAATTTGGTTGATATTCACTCAACTGATTTTTGACCAAAACATCAACTAGGTGAGTGCCTTCTTCGTAACTAAACTTATCCCTGAATCTTGGGCATTACAGATGATGTTGAATATCCCTCCATGATCTTGTTAGGCAGGTTCTCATGAGCTAGAAGTTACACCATGTGTAAACATGGGCACCTGTCTTAATATGAATCCTTCGGCATGCCATTCTAAATATGCACCAACTTCAATGTTCTAGATACTAGGCTGCAAGAATTAAGAAGGATTTTGTCTATTCTACATAGGTCTTCTCGAATTTGAACTCAACTTATCCTTTCTTTCAAACATAATCATGTTGCTTTCAATCTGCTAAATGATATGTTAGTCCTTCCTGGTCAACTTGGATATTATCTTCTTGGTTGAGACCATAACCAATAGTTAATGGTTTGACCCTCCTTCTTCTTGCACTGGTGAAGATATATAGACATCAACACATCTCCTTTGTGTATTAATAACAGGAGGAGGGGGTAGGCTATGACCAACATAAATGGATGGAATGGTGCAAGAGGCATATTTTTATAAAGTAGACATTTTTAGTGAGAAAATGTGTAAGTGATTGAAAAATTACAAGAATTTTTTTGAACAATCCTAAGAAAAAATGTAATAACACCAATTGTCCCACAGATGGCGCAAATTGTTTTGGTCAAAATTTGGTCAACTAATTTTATAACCAGATTAATAAGTATAGTGTGATGTTTAATTATAATAAAATGTTTAACTTTAAAGTGCTTAAGATCTTGAAATGTGCTAAAGAACCCGGTCATGCCCAAGATCCCAGCGAAGAAAACAAGGATATTCATAAAGTTGTTTGATAAAATTGATCTATTTGGAAGTGTATATGTGTGTATTTAAAGTAATTTGGGAAAAAAATAGTGTTAAAATTGTTAAATAGGTAAATTGTCGAATAAATCTTAAGATAATCCAAAAGAGACATGATATTATAGAATATCTTGGTAATTTAGTAAGATTATAATCGTAAAGTCAAGTAAACGATTAACTAAAGGTGCAAAAATGTTGTAATCAATCAACCAACAGTAAATAAGTAAAAGTAAGTGCAAGAACAGAGAGCCGTACGAGGAATGCCCTTAATTCTTTTGGATCACCAATATAAAACCACAGGAGGTGATAAAATCACATACCTTAGAACTTCAACTAATAAAAATAACATTACAATTACTAGTTTATCGTATTGTAAGTGTAAAAGAGCTCAAGTGTCAAGAGAAAGAATATGAGAATAGAAGTGATAATGTGAGTGTGAGTGATGAATCAGGTAGGCTTTTATACATATGCATATTAACAAATATTCCTATATTCTAGGGATCTTCCTTGATCCATGTCTGACCCGATATTCTCAAAGGACTTCAACGCTTATTAAGCTTTGACCACGACCTTTTGACCCAGTCTATTCTTTTTAGTCAAGCATTCAACTAATGCACAAGAAATTACAAGAAACGTGTTGGCAGTCCCAAAATATTGACTAAATCTAAGATCTAGGGTTACCCGAGATGTTAACATAATTTCAAGATATTTAACAATTGTGTTGATTAATATTTGGACATTGAGAGTTGTCTAATCTATTGTGTTAGCATGACTAAAGCTCCATGAATATTATTATAGATGACCCTATGTTTGAAAGGTTACCGTTAGTGTTGGGACCGATCATACCAATAGAATCTTACCTAATACAAATTATATTTATTGGTTGATAACTTAGAAATATATGATTAGAGAGATATTGATAATTTTGATCTAATCAATTTAGAAAACAGTAAACAATATACTAATATTCATTTCGCATAATATAATTCTTCCACAGAAATGATTAAGTCCAAATATGCAATCTTATTTGCTACTTTATTTAAAAGACATTTATCACAAACTCCACTTTATATGTTTTCTTCTGAAATTGATTAATATGATTATTTAATAGTAATAGTACATCTCCATAGTCATGTGTTCGGCACTTTATACATCTAAACTTTGTTATTCATGATAAGATCCATTGCCTAGAGGTTATAGTCATAATTTGTATTGTTTGATTTTATAAATTTAAAATTGGATTTGCAGTTCAATTTTTTTTATATATACTATTTTATGCACATCAATATGTGATTATAAAAAGAAGTTGAAAATGGCATAAAACTTCATTATCGTTTTCTGTATACACTTTTGGTTATTCAAGTAAATTGTGAGGGGTTAAGTGCAATTTATAAGGCCTATGTGAAAAAGATGGCCTATAGGTTCTCTATAAAGTTCCAATATAGTGGAGTAGGAATAGACCTTGTTTGGAACTTTGGTGACTGTTTTTTGAAACATATTTAGTTACAAATTATATATACACTTTCAATATAAAATTCACTTTCTAATGTTAATTTAATACAATTTATTTAACTTTTAATTTAAGAAATTATATTTCTCAAGTTTTACTATATATATTTTACTAATTTTTAATATATATTTTATTAATTACGTTTTTCTTTATCAATCGTTCAAATACATTTTTATTTGAAATTAGTTTTAATTATTTTATCTTTATTTTTTTATATTTTATTTTGATATTTTGATTTTATTCTTTTAGTTGATAAATAATTATACAATAAATTAGAAATTTAATTTAATTTAGTTTTTAATTTTATGTTTTTTTTCAATATTTTTTTTATGTATTCATTTTTATTATTTAGTGTTTTTGTGTTGTTTAAGATTTGATTCTATCTTTGTTATATTAATTGAGAAATTAATAACTAAGAGTATCAATTAATGACATTACACAAAAAACTATATGATATAAAATTTAAATTAAAATTTAAATTTGTGTGGTGTCGTCTTTATGTTCATGATATTAACATGCGAATACTCTGTCTTTGTGTTTGTCATGTTTTAGAAGATTGATTTTAATAAAAACAAATCATTATATTATAACGTCTTTTTTCCATATAGTAGTTTGTTGTGTTAGATAAAAAGACGATAGGACTCCACGATTTCAATACTTTAATCATAACACCTACTTCCATCGACATGTATTACTATACAACTTATACTTTAACCAAGAATAAGCATTGTATAATTCAAATATACTTAGAAAGTAAAATTCCAAATAACATTCAATAATTCGTCATATGCATAAAAAATATGGTCGAAGAATGAAGTAATTGATTCTAGAAAGTAATTTTTTCTCACAATCATAATGAAGATGATTGAGATGAAATTCAGTCGGATTTACACGAGTTATTACCGCACACATGGGGGTATAATGTACTTCCCGCTTTTCTGTTGTTTGCAAGATATTTTGTAGAATACAAATGTTGCTAAAAATTCTGAAACAAAATGTTCTTTCCAAAGGTGATATTGTCTGAAGTAGTGAAGATTGTATGACGATGTTATTTATAGAAGCTTATTAAGATACTTCAGTATGTAACACATGGACTATCATACTACAAACATACATCGTATGTTACAGAGAATGGTTAGTTTTGGATTTCAGGTATGTATATCCATGTGTAAATGTATAATTGCTTTACCGTGCAAGTTGAGTTTTGGTTGTATATGTTGGATTAATGTCTAAGTCCATAACTATAATTGGTAAGACTTGACCCGACCCGGCATGGTCCATTTGGGTTGCAAACCTTCATGCACTTAAATAGACTATAATGAGAGAAATAAGACACTTATGGTTATTAATATATTATAAGTTCTAGTATATTAATAATAAGAATAATAAGATTGTTTAATTAGTATTGATCAAGAATTAATCTAGGATTAATTAAGTGATCAAAAGAAGACTAATTAAATATATGGGTTGATTGTGTAAATCATCCATACTTATATAGTGGGCTAATGCTCCATGGATAATCAAGTTGGGCTAAAACCCATAGGATGGTCCATGGGTGCTCCATGGTGTATTTGAACCCATGGATCCAAGGAAATGGAAAGTCATGACAATTAAGGATTTACCCTAATTGTAACACTATATAATGATCTTATTCTTGACAAAAATCGGCCACTAGGATTATTCTAGAGAGGGCTAGCCGATTTCATGAAGTGTAGAACTCTCTCAAGTTATTCTAAGTGTTTTGATAACTGTGATTCCATTTGAGGCTTCCACACTATTGGGGCTAGGCACTCAAGCTTCATGAAGACTTTCTACATCAAAGAGGTATGTATTCTATCTTGTTATATTCATGTTTTGTATGATAGATTAGGATGATACCTTGGGTATTCTTATTTGCATGTATAATAGAGAAAACATAGATCCAAGGTATTTAGGGTTGCATGTACACTTAGGAGTGTTAGAATGCTCAAAACCCAACAGTGGTATCAAAGCCTAGGCATGTTTTCTTGTTATACTTGCAAATGGAGCTGAAAAATCGAGTTGTGATGCTGTCAGCCCAGCAGACTCGCCGAGTCCATGAAGGGACTCGACGAGTCCAAGGCAAAATTCATCCAACTCGCCGAGTTATGTTCATGCACTCGACGAGTTGGACCCCAGACAGCATATTTTTCGAGGTTTTTGGCTAGAAATGGACTAGGAACATTACCCTACGTTGTTTTTGAACTTATAAACTTGTTTTTAATGTGGTAATGTTCATGCTAATCCATTTTCAAAGATAATTGTCAATAGATTCATGTTTTGTATTAGTTTAAGGTTTAGACTAATTACATGAAGAAGTTTGATATGAATTATCTTGTTCTTATGAGTTGCTTAGATTAATAGAAAAGTTAATTGAAATAGTTGTTTTCAATCCATTTTAATCTAAGAGTTGAGTACAAAATGTGTTTGTGTAACGTGTCCTCAAGTTACATGAAGAGTCACTTTAAAGACTCATAAAACTCATAAAAGTTGGTAATGGTTACAAAATGAAGAGTCTTGTGTCATTGAATTTTTTTTTTTTATGACTCCATAACTTGTCCTCAAGTTATGGAAATTCAAGAGTCACTTCATTAATAAATAAATAAATAAATAAAGTGTAACCTTAATTAATTCCATAAGTTATAAAAATAAAGAAAAGATTAATTCTTTTATTAGTTTAAAGTCTTCCATAAGTTATGGAACTTGAAGAGTTTTTTGGATTAAAACTACTTTAAACACATAAGTTATGGAATTAATTAGTTTTGAATAGTTTCAAAACTTGCCCTCAAGTTTTGGAATTTGAAAAGTTTTCACTTATGAATACTTTAATTCCAAGTTAGCCCTTAGAATTTTAAAAAGGTTGAAATTCAACACTTATACTATTTATAACATTAATGGTTAATTATTATATATATGTATAAGAACAAGTCGTTTTACCGTTAGTAGGCCTCATTCACGAAGCCGGTCTATAAGGTGGGTATAAGGTTGTTGCCTATAAAATGGCGACTTAATGGGTGTCTACTCTCACCCACCGCTTGCTTGACTGGTGGAGGGTCGTTAGCCGAACGGGTAGGACAATGACTTTAAATTCTCCCTTCATTAAAAGTATTAATGATAAATACTAAAGTAACTAAAATCTTAATAATTCCCAATCTTAGTTACTTTAGGAAAAATGTGAATTTGGTGCTAACCCATGGAATTCACACTTTGTACCTTACCAAGTCGTTGGTGGAGCGTGTGTGGTTAACCGGCACACTAACTTGGACTAGTAAGGACCACGAAGGGTGACTTAATGTTTGTCATAGATCAATGGAGCGTGTGTGGTTAACCGGCACATTGATTAGGTGATAATATTAAGGATACCAAGTGAATTGGTATGGTTATTCACACCTTGTTTTGTGATCCTCGGCATCCCAGTCACAAAATTTGAGAGGGCACACTCGAGATTGAAACATGCCATTGAAAAGTTCAATGAATCTCAAAAGATCTAGGAATTTCAAATCCAATTAAAACCTAATAAATTATTTCGTTTTTCATGGTGGAAATTGGTGAATCGTCATTCGCCTACCTTCAAATATTTTATAGCTTGGATTACGGCATCCCTCTTCTAAGTTATAAAATAGTTTGTTGGGTCCTAGCCTTAATATTTCATATTGGGTGTCATATTAAGGACTTTAAATCAACTATCTTGAATATCTCCCAAAACATGTCTGGTTTAGACATTTATGATCTTCCCAAATCTCTTGAAGATGATGTTCCTCAACATCATGCTTCACTTCCTTTATCTCCTCCAATTATTCTCCCTCACCCACAAGTTCTTGAAAAGTTTAAAGTCACTCAAGCCCTATTGGCAAGTTAAGGTCTTGGTGTGGTCACATCTTGGAGATGTAGTCACATATTGACAAGACGGGAGAGTTGGGTGTCAAAGTCTCGTGAAAGTTGGATGTTCAATCACGTTCTTAGTAACATAGCGGGTCACTTTGGGACTACTATGAGACAGACTATGACACGAGCCTTAATGATCTTATCTATTTGTTTTGTGCTGTGGAATCAGCAATGATTTGGAACACTAGTAAAGCAAATTTTGTTAGAAGATCAACTTCCCAAACCTTAAATGGACATTGGCAATGGTAGCATTGGATATCTAGAAAAGCATTTCTCTTCCCAATGGAAAGGGATCGGCCATAGTCAACTCGGTTGACCAAATGGTAAAGAGAAAGGCTAAGTCTGAAATAGTCTCATGTGCCATTATCAAAGGGTCTCCATATGTTTATATTGCCAAAGAAAGGGGCATTGGTTGCGAAGCTGCCCTATTTACCTGAAAGGTCATAAGGTTGATCAAGTCAAGAGGTTTGACTCTACTTCGGGTAAAATACACTGTATAACTCTGTTAAGTTCCTATTTGGAGATTCTTATTACATAATGTGAATGGGTCACATGCTGATGTCTTTTAAGAATCAAAGAAAAGATAGGAAGCTTAAAGTAAGTATATGCTGATTCTGATTGCGAAGATGGGTTTCGATCGCATGGTTCGGTAATCAGAATTTTGAGCTGTTGCTTAAGAGTTATAATATATTGCTTGTGAATAGATAACAACAAGGTTTTCATGTGGATTGTAAGGATAAGTTTTTCCGCAAAGTTTTAAAATAAAAGAAAAAAAAGGTTTTAATTTTATTTATTTTAAAAATATCCTTACAATGGCATCGGTGGAAAATTGTTGCTTATATGTTTCCAGTAATAGCAATATTGGAAAGTGGATTTGATTCTTTCATTTGTGGTAGTGTCTGAATTTACCAAATGAAGAAAGTTTTTCATCGCCCAAGTTTCAATTGGACAGAAACTTGGAATCATACAAGTTGTATTGTATGATGAATGAGAATTTTCATCTTTGAAAAATTAAGACTAATTCTTTGATCACATGTATGTGTGAGTCAATTGAAGGACTAAGGAATTAGGTACACTGGGTGTGCGCTGGTCAAGGTCCACCACAAAGATTGATTTGTCATGATTTACTAAAGATTAGTAAATATGATTATACTTATAAGGTTAAGTATAATTTTGTAACATTGGAAAACGAATAAGAAGAATCAAATTAGGCAGAAAGATAAAAGTTTCTCAAATCTGAAAGGACGGGAGAGTACTTTAGTATCAGCTTTGTGATCATCTTAATGATTAAGAAACCATATCAAAATTTGTTCTCTAAGAAAGTCTTAGTGCATTCTTATGACTAAGAAGAAGGGATCTTGAAATTGTTGAAATGGTTAAATCAAGAAGATGAATCATACTTCGTTCCAATACAAGTCTTGGAGTCATACTCCAAGATTGTAATTTGAGTGACATGTCTTAAAGAAGGTTTAAAACACTTATCAAATGTAAGAGTAAAATGTTTTCTACTCTTGTACATTTGAGATTGGTAAGTTGTGATGTCTTGGATGAGACAAAGACCAACTAAGACCAATTGTGTGAAGTGTTAGTCTTGATAAGAATCCGCACTATCCCTTGAATATTTGTTTTATCAAGGAATGGTTCTTCACTACGAAAACTTATATGTCAAGGGGACAGTGGGAGCCTTAAAGATCCTGAAAGAGTTTCAAGATTTAATCAAGAGTAAAACCTGTAATTTATCACTAGCACACGACTTAAGGTTTTCAACCTATCGTGTTGACATAATTCTTATTTCTGTACCTACTTCAAATAAGTTGAATTTACATGTGAGTTATCAGAGTTCAACTTGGAAGCATTGGTGGGCCTTGTGTTACCAAGGTGACAAGAAACTAAGATTGAATAAGTTTAATCCATGTAGGGCTGAATTTGTCACTAACCTTATCTTGTGATTATGGTTTTGACAAATTCGCATGGATAGGAACTCATACACTATTAAATCTAAGTGTCATAAGGTTTCTCTCCGATTCATGAAAATGATGGTGAGGAAATGCTTTCACTAAATAGATTTTAAGTAGATATCAATTGTGTCATTTGCATTTTCAAAAGTCATTAGTGGAGGGCGTGTGGTTAACCGGCACACTAACATGGACTTGTGAGAAATGGCAAATGCCTAAGCAATTGAGACTATGATTACGGCATCCCTTTTCATAGTTCTGAAAATTGTTTAGACACACATGTGAGCTATCTAAGAAAGGGTGTATGAATCTAAATTTCAGAAGTCCAACAGATTTCTGGAAATGTGTCAGAGCTAGTGGGAGCATAAGTGTTATGCTGATAATCATCATGTTAATGGGAGCATGACTATTATGATTAGTATTGCAAGCTAGCAATGTTAATTATAGAAAACAAAGTTTCAATCCGTGAAGTTGCAGGGGTTGAAAAGTTGTTTTGCTATAATTAAGGGAGAGGAAATTATACTTCATGTCAATTCTAAAGCTTAGATTGAGATTTTAATCATCTTTAGTCAAGAATATATGTGAATTTTGTGTTGGAATAGTTCAACTTGAAGAAATTCTATATATATTGCATTTTCAAAATTCGATTATGATTACGGCATCCCTCTTCATAGTTAAATTTTGAAAACATGGCAAATAAAAAATATTGTAGCAAAAGACTGGTCTAGTGTCATGTCTTTATGTCAAACATCATGAATAGTATCCCATATGCTTCGGATATAGGATCGATTTCATGTGCTATAATATTCATCCTTTCTAAATTTTCCAAATGCTTAAGGCATTTAGAAGGGAAAAGTCTAGAACTGGATATGACTAAAGTGATTAAGCAATTGTCGAGGACAATCTGAGGTTCGCCAAAGATTGGTTGCTCAGGGACATTTGGAAGTCTAGTGTTAATTTTGGTAGGACCATATCGACATTTTCTGAAAAGAGGTAACTCTTGTTCGGAAGTGATAGTCAAATAGGACTATGGAAATGTCTCCATAGGTGGAAGTGATTCAATCTATGTAAGATTAGGAAACTTAATGCAAAAGGATGTTCCCAAGGAGCTGATCTCCTTTGGAATGCTCTGTAATGGTTGTTGTCAAGTCTTTCTGACTTTGTGCATAATCATTACAAAAGGATCAATGCATATAAGTTTAGAATCTAACAGATTTCAGTAAATGACATAAATTTGGAATTCTTGCATTTACAATAAGGATTTGGGATTGTGAAATGAGTATCATTGGAATCATGTTCAATTGATCTACATCACAATGTAAGGATCATAGACAAACATAGTGTGCATACTTGGGGTATGGCATAACTATTGTTTAGAAAAACAAAGTGTACATGCTAGGAGCATGGGACGACTGTTGTTTTTATTCAAGTCTTAAGTTGATTATTTGAAACATTGAATAATGTGTAATCAATATGGTGATAAATAAAAAGTGGTTTTATTTATATTCAAAAGGGTTCTGAGACCATATTAGATTCGATTATTATTGTATTTCACTTTGCATGTTTTGACTTCCAAAATAGCTAGGTTATTCTTTCCGGATGACTAAGTTATTTAAACACTCCACAGTCGTTCATATGTTGGAAGTAGGTATGAATCAAGACTGTCATGAATCGGGTTTGTAGATGGCTAAATGAGTTTAGTCATGGCAATGGTTGCTACAACATTCATGAGTACTCATAAGTTATGAGTATTGGAATAAACCCACGCTCACTTGTATCACTTCATGGAATTTATCTCGAGTGATCGCGAGACGATAATATCATATAAATCTTCAAACCTAGAGATATGAGTTGTTACCTATGAGTTGGTTGTGCATTGATTGCACGTAAACGCATCAGTAACTTGATGTTATAAAACGTGCCTTTGTGTACAATTCAACAAGTAGTAGAACAAGCATATGAGTCGAAGTTTATCTGTTCCTTCTAGAAATAGAAGCGATATCTGGGCCCCTCGAAGATTTTGTTGTGACCTATGTACCGGCCGGTCAGAACTGAATTGATGTGTTCGATTAAGTTCTTTGTCAAACAAATCGAAAATCGGGAAACAAACTGCTGGACAATAAGTACGACCTTGTTCCATGTATTTGTCCGGCTGATATCATGAGAACAGAGGATTATATGATCCCTTATCTAATGGACAAGTCATTGACAAGATCAGAGTTCATCTACAAGGTCAGAGTTCGACAGAAGCTTTTGAGAGCTACGATTGTCGGTTGGTTCCTGAAGTCATACGCAATAATAGTTTTAGACTTATCCAAGTGGGAGACTGTTGGATTAATGTCTAAGTCCATAACTATAATTGGTAAGACTTGACCCGACCCGACATGGTCCATTTGGGTTGCAAACCTTCATGCACTTAAATAGACTATAATGAGAGAAATAAGACACTTATGGTTATTAATATATTATAAGTTCTAGTATATTAATAATAAGAATAATAAGATTGTTTAATTAGTATTGATCAAGAATTAATCTAGGATTAATTAAGTGATCAAAAGAAGACTAATTAAATATATGGGTTGATTGTGTAAATCATCCATACTTATATAGTGGGCTAATGCTCCATGGATAATCAAGTTGGGCTAAAACCCATAGGATGGTCCATGGGTGCTCCATGGTGTATTTGAACCCATGGATCCAAGGAAATGGAAAGTCATGACAATTAAGGATTTACCCTAATTGTAACACTATATAATGATCTTATTCTTGACAAAAATCGGCCACTAGGATTATTCTAGAGAGGGCTAGCCGATTTCATGAAGTGTAGAACTCTCTCAAGTTATTCTAAGTGTTTTGATAACTGTGATTCCATTTGAGGCTTCCACACTATTGGGGCTAGGCACTCAAGCTTCATGAAGACTTTCTACATCAAAGAGGTATGTATTCTATCTTGTTATATTCATGTTTTGTATGATAGATTAGGATGATACCTTGGGTATTCTTATTTGCATGTATAATAGAGAAAACATAGATCCAAGGTATTTAGGGTTGCATGTACACTTAGGAGTGTTAGAATGCTCAAAACCCAACAGTATATATACTGAGGTGTTGGTTGTAAATTAGGTTACACTTTTTCTTATATTTTTGTGTTCATAGCATTCTTTTTTAGAGACATTCATTGTAATATTGTTCAAAATGAATCAAAGAGCTAAAAAGTAATATTTAGATCATTGTGTTCTATTAATTTCACATTCTATATTCCTTATTTGAATTCTTGTCTCATAAAGTAGTATTAGATTTGGAATCATTTATCAGTTTGAAGAATACAATTCAAATGTTCATCATGAATTTGAATTTGTTTCTTAAATTTGTTTTTTTCTTTTGAAATCCATTCCTTCAAACTTGTTTGTCTATTGTGATCATAATCTAAACATCAATAATGAATTACAATACAACAATGATGATCAATTATGCAAATGTTCTTAGATGAGTAAGAAAAACTCCAATGTTTTTGTCAGATCACTAAGATCAATGGAATGATCGTATGTAAGACTGTAACACCGTAAATTTTCAAACAAAATTTTCTATTTTAAATTACCAACATCATATATAATAATTCTCAAAATCTCAAGTGTCGATGCCATAACATATTTCAAAATAGTTTTCAAAAGTAATTATCAAAATCCAGGATCCTCATTCATGAATCTTTTCTCTTGTGTGTACAATCGAGTCGCCGCCTTCCCGTGATCCTGATAAGAACCTGAAACACATAACACATAACACGGTAAGCCTAAAGCATAGTTAGTTCCCTAAAATACCATATACACATATTAGCCACTCGAGGCAATAACTCTGTAGGACCCTCCGGTCCGATGTATCTCAGTGGGACCCTCTAATCCCATGGATCGTTGGGCCCTCTGGTATGGTCTGGGTGAGAACCCTCCGGTCTCACTACTCGTTGGACCCTCTAGTCCAGTCTAAGTGAGGACCCTCCGGTCTCATAGCTCGTTGGACCCTCCAGTCTAGTCATAATATAACACCGTTCATTGGACCCTCCGGTCTGGTCATAATATAGCATAGTTGGACCCTCCGGTCCGGTCTAAATATCACATAATATAGCGCGCATCACATATCATACATAAATTACATAACTCAGGCATATATAAGACCCTCTGGTCACACATAATTACCACTCTAAGTAAAGTATAATGAGAAGACTCACCTCGGATGATGAATAGTTCCTATAAATGCTACTGCCATGCAACGGCCTCTAACTCTTTGCCAAACCCACAATTATCCCAATTAGGAACTAATTCTGAACTCTCGCTAATTAGGGCTAAAGGCAGTCCACTAACCAGCCCATCAATGACCTAAAACCAATTAGGCCCACCAAGGCCCAATAATAAATGGGCTCTCCCGAAGCCCAACTTAAGGGCCCAAAGCACATATATATAATCCTTTGGTCCAACACTCTATTGAAACAAGTCCAAACTCCAAGCCCAACACTAAATGCCCAAAATGAGACTAAGCCCAAAAGTCCACAGTGAGGTTACGTGGGGTGTACCTCTCTTGGTACGCTCAGCATGCTCACGAATCCATATTCGCCATCGGGGACATTGGGGCAGTATGTGGGGCGTACAGGAATAATGCTCAGCGTACTGCCCACATTCACTCTTTTTACTCATTTGGTCTTAAACAGTTAAGACATTACCTCAATCCCCAGATCTGGACTCCTTAATTGCACTTACTCCATAAAGTCAGTGACTTAAAACGTTTGCTTGGCTGGAAAGGTCACAACACCCAAAACACTCACTTCCTTATCTCAAAAACCTCCTATCTCATGCATGGCTTGATTCCAACGACCAAGATTGGATTTTTATGACATAACACCACTAAATATACTCAAAGGGACATATATTATGCTTTGGAGTTCAACAAATCATAAAGCTTCAAGCTTTGGGACCAAAAACCCTAAAATGGACCCAAAACAAAAACTAGCACAACAATAAGCAAGTTCAAAACTTGATACCTCTAGACGATGCACCAACAAGAGAAGAACATAGATCCAAAAGCTAGGTGCTCAAGTTATTCTCTTTCAAAGCTCCTTCTACCTCAAAAGCCAAACACAACAAGTTATCACCCCACTAGATCCACATGATAAAGCCACCAAGATTCAAACTTTATTCTTTCTAGAGCTAGATCAACATGATTAGGGATTCAATCCACATGCTCCAAGCCAAGCAATGCTTCCTCAAGGAACTCCTTCTTCCACAATATACACCAATACCTCACCAAATCACCAAAATGCTCAAGAATCACTCAAATGGAGCCTTAGGGTCGATTTCTATGGTTTAGAGGGATGGAGGCTGAAGATATTAGGGTTAGGTTATGAGATAAGGAGCTTAAATAGGGTCCAAGACCCTAAAATAGCATTCAGGTCTGATTGGTGTACGCCCAACGTTCATATAGTACGCCCAACGTACTCTGAAGAACATTCACGACCACCCCTGGTCAGTATGCCCAGCGTACTCTAAAATTACGCTCAACGTATGCTTTGTGTATGCCCAGCGTACTTGGCTAAGCCTGCAAACCTGAAAACTTCTGAAGGCCATAACTTCTTCGTTATAAATCCATTTCCGACGATCGTTATATCCACGAAAAGGTAACAAGAAGCCCTACACTTCTTTCAACTTTATTCCTCCTAAATCCCTCTCGAACTCAGATATAAAATTCATGAAAAGCCCGCACCAGCTCCTTTAACAATACATTTGGGCTCTAAAGCACAAACCGAACTCTTTAATCATAAAATTGTTGGGTTTTGAGCATTCTAACACTCCTATGGTGTACATGCAACCCTATAAACCTTGGATCTATATTTTCTCTATTATACATGCAAATAAGAACTTTCCAAGGCTTTAATCCAAATAGCATATTATGAAGCTCTTATACTACAAAGTACTGGTTAGATGACATACCTTTTGATGTAACTTGATGTCTTCAAGCTTTAAGAGCTTAGCCCTAATAGTTTGGAAGCCTCAAATGGAATCAAAAATCACCAAAACACCTTGGAAGACTTTAGAGAATATGAATACTTGGTTCTCTCTAGTGAAATCGGCTAGCCCTCTTAGTGTAACTACACTAGTGCCAATTTCAACAACCAAGGACATCTTTATATAGTATGGATACTAGGGTTAAACCCATGACCTTTCATTTCATATGATCCATGGGTTAAACACTCCATGGACTATCCATGAATGCTTGGCCCAACCTAAATGAACTTGGCCCATTCCATATATATAAGAGTCCATATTTAATTAGTTCACTTTAATCACATAATTAATTTTAAATTAAGTCATTATCAATACTAATTAAATAATATGATTCCATATTAATATATTAGAACTTATAATATATTAATATAAATCATAAATATACTATTCTCAAAAGACTATCCATATAAATTGTGTCGGTGAAGTGCAACCCAAATGGACTATGCCGGGTCGGGTCAAGTACATACCAAATATAGTTATGGACTTAGACACTAATCCAACAGTCTCCCACTTGGATAAGTCTAAATCTATTATTAAGTATGACTTCAAAACCTAACTGGCAATCGTAGCTCTTAAAGCCGCTGTCGAACTCTGACCTTGTAAATGACTTGTCCATTAGATAAGGGATCATATATTCCTCCATTCTAGATATCATATGGACTGAGACATGGATTATAACCATTCTCTCTGTCAATTTTTTGTTTCCCGATTTCCGATTCATGACGACTGACTGATTGAACAAATCAAATCAGTCTTGGCTTGGCCAAGCACTCACATGTGTCATCATTAAATCATCGAGGGGCCCACAGATATCGCTTTTATCCCGAAGGTAAAAGGAATTGATAAACTTCGACTCATATGGCTTGTTCTGCTACTTGTTGAATCATACACAAAGGCACGTTTTATAACATTGAGTTACCAATGTGTTTTCGTGCAATCAATGTACTATCAACTCATAGTAACAACTCATATCTCTAGGTTTGAAGAATATAAGATATTATCGTCTCAAGATCACTCGTGATAAAATCCATGAAGTGATTCAAATGAGCGCATGTTGAATCCAATACTCAGAACTTATGAGCACTCATGAGTGTTGTAGCACAACTTTGTCCACCAACTTGGACCTCTACAAGCTAACCCATGACATTCTTGATTCATATCTACTTCCAACATATGACCGACTATGAATGGTTTGAATAACTTAGTCATTCCGAAAGAATAACCTAGTTATTATGGAAGTCAAAACATGCAAAGTGAAACACAAGAATAAATGAATATAATATGGTATCAAAACCTATGAATATAGATAACACACTTTCTATTTATCACCATACTGATTACTCATTATTCATTGTTTCGGTTTTATCAACTTTATACTAGAATTAAAACACTAGTTATCCCATGCTCCAAGCATGTACACTATGTTTTCTAAATAATAGTTTTGCCATACACCAAGTATGCACTCTATGTTTGTCTATGATCCTTAATTTTGTGAAATGAACCAATTAACTAAAGTCTCAATGATTCTAATTTCACACTCCAAGATCGAAATATGTTAGACTTTAAACTTAAATGCACTACCCTCTTGCAATGAATGTGTACAAAGCCACAAAAACTTGTCAACAACCATTACAGGGTGTTCCAATGAAGACCTACTCCATGGATACAAAGCCTTATGTTCAAAGTATGCATTGCTTTGAACATGCTTCTTGCACTAAGTTTTTTATAATCTTACACAGATTGCTTCCATCTATGGAGACAACTCCATATTTCCATTTTGACTACCACTTCTGAACAAGAGTTGCCTCTTTTCAAACTATGTCAATATGGTCCTTCCAATATTAACAATATACTTCCAACTATCCTTGAGCAACCAATCTTTTGTAAACCTTAGATTGTCCTCAACAATTGCTTAATCATTTTAGTCGTATCCAATTCTAGACCTTTTCCCTTCTTAATGCCCCAGGCATTTGGAGAATTTTAGAAAGGATAAATATAGCACATGTAATCGATCCTATATCCGAAGCATATGGGACACGATCCATGATGTCTCACATAAAGACTAAACCAATCTTTTGCTATAATATTTCCATTTTTATTTGCCAAGTTCTCATAATTCAGATTATGAAAAGGGATGCCGTAATCATAATCGAATTTTAGAACGCAAATAATGAACCCATATATAGAATTTCCTTAGGTTGAGCCATTCCAACATGAAATTCATGTATATATTCTTGACTAAATACGATTAAAACCTCAATCTAGGCTTTTTAGATTTAAGATGAAGTATAATTTCCTCTCCCTTAATTATAGCAAAACAACTTTTTCCCAACTGAGACCTTTTGTTTTCTATAATTAACATTGCTAACTTGCAACCTTTATCATAATTATCATGCTCCCATACACTTATTCTCCCACTAGCTTTGACATGTACTCAGAAATCAGCTGGACCTTTATAAGTCATTACTTTATTGACATTCTTACCAAAGTTCAGATTTCTGATACTAGATTGCTTTGATAAGGCTTTATCAAAATTATACACCGCATCTTAGATATCTCACAGGTGTGTCTAAACAATTTCAGAACTATGAAAAGGGATGCCGTAATCATAGTCTAAATTGTTTAGACCTTTTTCCATTTCTCATAAGTCAATGTTACTGTGTCGGTTAACCACGCATGCTCCACTAACGACTTTGAGAACTGCAAATATCACGATTGCTATCTACTTAAAATCCACTTAGTGAAAGAGTTTTGTTACCATCATTTTCATGAATCGAAGAGAAACCTTATGACACTTAGATTTTATGGTATATATGTTCTTATCCACATGAATTTGTCAAACCATAATCACAAGACTAGGTGAGTGACAAATCCTAACTCATATGGATTGAATTCGTGCAATCTTTACTTCTTGCCACCTGGCAGCTCAAGGGCCTGCCGTTGCTTCCAAGTAGTTATGCAAACAATTGAGAACATGTAGAACTCAAATGTATAGCCAACTTAACTGGAATGGGCATAAAAAAGTCAACACGATAGGTTATAAACCTGTAGTTGTGTGCTAGTGATGAAATACAAGTTTTTTGTTCTTGATTACTTCTTGAAACCCTTTCTGGATCTTTTAGACTCCCACTGTCTCCTTGACCTAAAATACTTTCTTGCCAAATATTCATGAGATAGTGTGTGGATTCTAATCAAGACAGACACTTAACACAATTAGCCTTAGTTGGTCTTGGTTTTATCCAAAACATCACAACTTACCAATTTTAAATGTACAAGAGTAGAGAACTTTTACTCTTACATTTGACAAGTGTTTTAAACCTTTTTTTTAGATATGTCACTCAACCTAGAGTCTTGGAGTATGACTCTAAGACTTGTTTTGAAACGAAGTATGACTCATCTTCTTGATTTGACCACTTCAACAATTCATAACTCCTCTTCTTAACTATCAGAATGTGCTTAGAGGATGAATTGTGATAAGGTCTCAAAATCATTAAGATGATCTTAAAACATGATACTAAACTACTCTCCCATCTTTTCAGATTTGAGAAACTTTTATCCTTCTGCCTAATTTGATTCTTCTTATTCGTTCTGTCATACATTGAAAATTTTTCCAATGCTTCAGAATTATACTTAAGCTTGTAAGTATAATCATATTTACTAAACCTTGGTAAACCATGATGAATAGTCTTATCCATCTTTTGTGGTGGACTTCGACAAGTGCACAAGAAAGTGTACTTGATCCCTTAGTCCTTCACTTGACTCACACATCCATGTGAACAAGCAGTTAGTCTTAATTTTCCAATGCTCGAAAGTTCTCATTCATCATACTATACAACTTGCATGATTCCAAGTTTCTATCCAACTAAAACTTGGGTGATGAGAATCTTTCCTTATTTGGTAAATTTAGACACTACCACAAATGAAAGCATCAAATTCATATTTCCAATATTGCTATCAATGGAATCATATAAGCAACATCTTTTTTTTTTCCAAAATGCCATTGTAAGGATATTTTAAAATAAATAAAGTTAAAAACTTTTCTTTTATTTTAAAACTTTGCAGAAAAACTAATCCTTACAATGCAAATGTATATGAAGACTTGTTGTCATATATTCCTAAGCAATCTATCATAACTCTTAAGCATCTGCTCAAAATTCTGATCACCGAACCATGCGATTGAAATCCATCTTCGCGATCAGAATCAGCATATACTTCCTTTAAGTTTCTTTACTTTTCTTTGATTCTTAAAACATCAACATGTGACCCAGCCACATCATGTAATAAGAATCTCCAAGTAGGAACTTAATAGAGTTAGACAATGGACTTTACCTGAAATAAAGTTAAACTTATTAACTTTACCATCCTTAGGTAAGTTTGGCAGCTTCGTAACCAAATCCCCTTCCTTTGGAAATAGAAACATATGGACCCTTAGGTAATAGTACATGGGACTATCACAGACTTTGCCTTTCTCTTTACCATTTGGTCAACCAAGTTGACTATGACCAATCCCTTTCCATTGGGAAGAGAATGCATTTTTGGATTTCCTGTGTCACTATTGTCCCTGTCCATAAAGTTTTGGGAACTTGATCTCCTAATCAAATTTGCTTTACTAGTACACTAAATCATTTCTGATTTAGCAGCACCAAGCAAATAGATAAGATCATTAAGGGTCTTGTCATAGTCTATTTCATAGGAGTCCCAAAGGAACTCACTATGTGACTTAGAAAGTGATTGAACCACTAACTTTCTCAAGACTTTGACACCTAACTCTCTCGGCTTGTCAGTATGTGACTTCATCTCCAAGATGTGATCACACCTAGACCTTTCCTTGCCAATAGGGCTTCAGTGACCTTGAACTTGTGGGTTAGGGAGAATAATTGGAAGAGGCGGAGGAAGTGAAGTTCCAAGATATTTGGGAAGATCATAGATGTCTGAGCTAGACATCTTTTGGGAGATATTCAAGATAGTTGATTTAAAGTCCTTAATATAACACCCAATATGAAATATTAAGGCTAGGACCCAACAAACTATTTTATAACTTGGAAGAGGGATGTTGTAATCCAAGCTATAAAATATTTGAAGGTAGGTGAATGACGATTCACCAATTTCCACCATGAAAAACGAAATAATTTATTAGGTTTTAATTGGATTTGAAACTCCTAGATCTTTGAGATTCATTAAACCGTTCAATGGCATGTTTCAATCTCGAGTGTGCCCTTTAGGTTTTGTGACTGGGATGTCGAGGATCACAAAACAAGGTGTGAAGTAACCATGCAAATTACTTGGTACCCTTAAGTGTTTACCCCTCAATCGGTATGCCGGTTAACCACACACACTCCATCGATACTTTGATAAACATTAAGTTACCCTTTGCCTACCTTGTTAAATACGAGTTAGTGTGCCAGTTAACCAAACACGCTCCACAAACCGATTTAAACAAAGTGCAAAGTGTAATTTCATGGATTAGCACCTTATTCACATTTTCCTACGTAACTAATATTGGGTATTTATAAAAGGTTTAGTTAGTTAGTATTTATCATTAATACTTTTAGTGAAGGGAGAATTTATAGTCTTTGTCCTACCCATTCGGCTAACGACCCTCCACCAGTCAAGGAAGCGGTGGGTGAGAGTGGACACCCATTAAACTGCCATTTTATAGGCAGTAACCTTATACCCCCCTTATAGGCCGACTTCGTGAATGAGGCCTACTAACGGTAAGACTGACATTACTCTTATACATAAATATAAATATTATTAACTTATAATATTATAACGTATAAGGTTTGAATTTTAATTTTTAAAATTCTAAGGGCTAACTTGGAATTAAAGTATTCATAAGTGAAAATTTTTCAAATTCCAAAACTTGAGGGCAGGTTTTGAAACTATTCAAAACTAATTAATTCCATAACTTATGAGTTTAAAGTAGTTTTAATTAAAAGACTCTTCAAGTTCCATAACTTGAGGACAAGTTATGGAAGACTTTAAACTAATCAAGAAAGTTACTCTTCATAATTCATAACTTATGGAAGTTTTATGAGTTAACTAAGGTTACACATATTTTATTTAATGAAGAGATTCTTAAACCTCCACAACTTGAGGACAAGTTATGGAGTCATAAAACCATTTAATAAGAACAAGACTCTTCATTTTGTAACCTATGACAATTTTTATGAGTTTTATGAAAGTTAAATGTGACTTTTCATAGAACTTGAGAACAAGTTAAAAAAACACATTTTAGAATCAACTCTTAGATTAAAATGGATTGAAAACAACTATTCAATTAACTTTTCTATTATTCTTAAGCAACTCATATGAACAAAGATAATACACATCAAACTTTTTCAAGTAATTAGCATAACTTTTATACTAATACAAAACATGAATCTATTGACAATTATCTTTGAATATGGATTAGCATGAACATTACCACATCAAAAACAAGTTTATATGTCCAAAAACATCTTAGGGTAATGTTCCTAGTCCAATTCCAGACAAAACAATCGAATTTATGTTGTCTGGGGGTCCAACTCGTCGAGTGCATGAACCAACTCGGCGAGTTGGATCGTTTTGATCACTTTTTAGGCATGGACTCGCCGAATCTCCTGATGGAATCGCCGAGTCTAATGCCCAGACAACAAAAAACTTTTATTTTCAAGCAGTTTTTCAAGGATAACAAGAAAACAAGCCTAGTCTTTGATACCACTGTTGGGTTTTGAGCATTCTAACACTCCTATGGTGTATATGCAACCCTATAAACCTTGGATCTATGTTTTCTCTATTATACATGCAAATAAGAACTTTCCAAGGCTTTAATCCTAACTAGCATATTATGAAGCTCTTATACTACAAAGTACTAGTTAGATGACATACCTTTTGATGTAGCTTGATGTCTTCAAGCTTTATGAGCTTAGCCCCAATAGTGCGGAAGCCTCAAGTGGAATCACAAATCACCAAAACACCTTGGAAGACTTTAGAAAATATGAATACTTGGTTCTCTCTAGTGAAATCGGCTAGCCCTCTTAGTGTAACCACACTAGTGCCAATTTCACCAACCAAGGGCATCTTTATATAGTATGGATACTAGGGTTAAACCCATGTCCTTTCATTTTATATGATCCATGGGTTAAACACTCCATGGACTATCCATGAAAGCTTAGCCCAACCTAAATGAACTTGGCCCATTCCATATATATAAGAGTCCATATTTAATTAGTTCATTTTAATCTCTTAATTAATTCTAAATTAAGTCTTTATCAATACTAATTAAATAATATGATTCCATATTAATATATTAGAACTTATAATATATTAATATAAATCATAAATATAATATTCTCAAAAGACTATCCATATAAATTGTGTCGGTGAAGTGCAACCCAAATGGACCATGGCGGGTCGGGTCAAGTACATACCAAATATAGTTATGGACTTAGACATTAATCCAACAACAACCTACCTTACCCATAACCCAAAAAGGCCTAAACCTTTCTCCTTCAAAGCATCAAAACCTTCTCATACTCGGATTAAGGCCCGCGGGCCTTAAATCACTAAACTAATTGGAGCAGGATGTTACAAAGACTATCTCCCTAGTTTGGACGAGAATCTGTAGAGATCAATTAAAGACAGGTCGTTTGATCCCAATATGGTTGGTCGTTTTGGACTAGGAGTTAATACTAAAGTTGTTCTTATTAAAAATAAGAATGAGCTTGAGAATGACAAGGAATACATGTAGGAACGTCAAGTTGGTTTACCTCCAAATGTTTATGCTCATGTTTGTGGATACCAATCAACCAAGAAATTATGGGATAAATTGAAGATAAAGTTTAAATACATCGAGAAGTTGAAAAAGAGTGTTTTCATGAACACATCGTAATACTTTGCTATTTCAAGTTGAAATAAGGATAAACATTGATCAGACATATGAAAGGATATGTATTCTCATTTACAAACTCAAAAAGTATAAGGTTGAAAGAGGTTCTCTTAAAATAACCATAATACTCCCTCCGTCCCAATATTATTGTCCACGGAAAAAAAACACATCGATTAAGAAAACATTAATTACCACTAACTTTATACAATAAAATGACTGTTTTGTCCTTACTTTGCGTTTAATGTTCCAATATATGCTTAGTTGGTTAAGTAATAATCAGGGGGTATTTTGGTAAAAGTGTCATTTATTTTTAGAAGTGACTATTATTTTGGGACAAACCAAAAACGAAAGATGGACTATAATTTTGGGACGGAGGGAGTATGTTCAAGTTGGTGATTTTGATATAGAAGCAGTACTAGAATGTAACACCATGATTTCTCACATAGTTTTTTATTATTAAAACATTTATTTAACAAAATACATTAACGAAAGTTTTATTTTTGAGTTTATGTAAACTTCACCAATGTTACTTTTATTACCAAAAACATCATTCATCAAAATTAAAGTTCATAAATCAATCTAAAAGAAGTTCTTAAAAACAGGTGTTATGAAAACTCAATGACATGTTGAAATGTTATCAACACTAAGACATAAGCAGGAATGTAACTACCCAAAGACTCCCAATCCTCAACAAGCCATCAACTCATGGTAGCTGCACCAATGCAAGACAACAACCACATGAAAAGAAACAAGTGTCAACAAATAATAAGTGAGTCGACCATATGTACAATGGTTGTAACGTCCCATTTTTACAATCCAAAAAATTTCATTTTTATTTAATTAAAATTTTCCATTTATAAATCCATTAGGAAGAAAAATGCTTATTTTAGATACATTTATAAAAATCAGAGTAATAGTAAAGTGCAGGAATGTTCATTGTTATTGATAAATGTGTAAAGTCACGCCTTCGCCTTCGCTCTTCCTAAGCCTCTGTGCCTTCAGCTTATAGTCGACCCGCACTGGGTATCTTGGCCTACAACAAAAAGCAGGACCACCTCAACCTACCACTATTGTATGTCGACATATAAACAATCAAGGATCAAGTAGGCACATAACACAGGAAAACATCAATCATACAGTTCACTACCACCTACAAGTCCTCTCACAACATGCAACCCCACTACCAGCTAACCTCCATGAAATGCATAACCATAAGTAGCCAGAGGTGACATAGCCACCCGAACAAGGAATCCTTCTATAGAGCCACAACTAAACAAGGAACATGCAAGAAAGCCTAGATCAAGTGTTCTCGTGCTATCCTACATGACCAAAAACAATCCCTATGGCACCCCACTAGATGATAACCAAAAACTACAAATAACATACAGATCCAACAATGCACTATAGCATAGCTGATGAGTTTTGATCATTCTAACACTCTTATGGTGTACTGGCAACCCTAGAAACCTTGGATCTATGTTTTCTATATTCTACATGCAAACTTTCAATTTCCAAGGTTTTCATCCTAACTAGCATATCATGGGGTATATGTAATATAAAAACTAGTAGAATAACATACCTTTGTTGTAGTTTTGATTCCTTAAGATCTTGTTAGCCTAGCACCCCAAGTGTGATGCCTCAAATGTCTCACTCAACACCACAATTATTGGAATAACTTGAGAGAAGAATACTTGTACTCAAAAATTCGGCTAGCCCTCACTTATATGTCTAGTTGCCGATTTTACTTGCTTTGAGGTTCTTAATATAGTGTGTCACATGTAGGGTTACACCATGCAAACCCTAATGTGCATGACTTTTCATTTCCTCCATGATCCATGGGTTTTGACCTCCATGGAGCATCCATGCATCACCCTATGGGTTTTAGCCCAATCTAATGAACCATTGATCACAAGCCCACTATATAAGAATGAATGATTTTCACAATCAAACCTCATGTATTTAATTAGTCTCTTTTGATCACATAATTATTTTCAAATTAATTCTTGATCAATACTAATTAAGTAATATGATTTCATATTAATATATTAGAACTTATAATATATTAACAAATCACAAGTATTCTTTTTGTCATTTGTCTATCCAATTGTTTTGATGCCATGCAACCTAAGTGGACCATGCTAAGTCGGGTCAAGTACATACCAAATATAGTTATGGACTTAGACAACTTATCCAACAGTCTCCCACTTCGATACGTCTAATAACTATGGCTACAAGTATGACTTTAGGCTCCGATCATCAATCGTAGCTCTTTAACGTCTCGTGGAACTAGAATGCGCCATTTAAGATAAGTGATCATATAATCCTCTGTTCTCAAGATATGAGTAGGACAAATACATGGAACAACATCGTACTTGTTGTCCAACAATTTGTTTCCTGATTTCCGATTTGTTTGACATAGAACTTATTCGAACAGATTAATTTAGTTCTGACTGGGCCCGACACATAAGTCAAAACAAAATCATCTAGGGGACCAAGATATCTCTTTTAATCCTCCAAGGACTAAAAGGAACAGATAAACTTCTAATCATATGCTCGTACTAACTATTCATGAAGTTGAACACAACAATACATTTTATAGCATCATGTTACTGATATGGTTTTGCACTATCAATGTTCAATCAAATCATAGCCAAAAAATCATATCTCTTGGTTTGAAGACCTATATGATGTTACCGTCTCACAATCACTCGAGAGAAATTCCATGAAGTGATGCAAGTGAGCGTGGGTTGAATTCAATACTCAAACCTTATGAGCACTCATTAATGTTGCAACAACGATTTCTATGTCTAATACAATTCAATCAAATCTACAAACCCAATTCATGACAGTCTGATTTCAACACCTACTTCCAAAGTGTGAACGACTGTGGATGGTTTCGAATAATATGATATACCATAACATAATTATTTTGGAAGTCAAAACATGCAAAATGAAACAATAGTAAATGATTGACACAAGACAATACCATACTAGTAAATAAAGACACCTTTTATTTAAACATCAAATGTCAATTACATTCCAACTATTACAAGTTTCGAAAGCTATCTTATTACTAAAACTAATATCATCTATCAGCCCAATGCGCCTTGCATGCTGTATAAGCTTAACCCTTTTCAGTCCCTTCGTAAGGGGAGCTGTCGGGTTCTCATCTGAAGATATCCTCTTTGCCACGAGGAGTCCTTCTTCTATACGATGTTTAATGAAGTGGTATTTTCTGTCAATGTGCATGGATCTATTGTCATCCCTTGGTTCCTTGGCTATTGTCACAACTAGAAATTTTGGCGCCTTGTAACTACAACACTTATAACCACTACGACTCAATAATATGAAAGCATGCATGATGCTCATTCAATAACAACAAAACATCATCAAATACTACATTCTAGCCCTACAAATGGTCAACAAAGAATTGGAAACCTTTGAAATCCCAATTTGAGTCACATTTTGGACTAGGAATTCCTTATTGGGCCTAATGGACTAATAAACTTCCAAATTATCCATCTTGAATCTAGAACTCTCTAATGGGCCCTAAATGGACCCATATACAGGAAACATAACATTTTGGGCCTTAGTAGGTCACAACCAAATTTATATAGCCCTAATAGGTCATAAAAATTACACCTTGATTTAATTGGGTCAAGCAACATCTAGCTTAAGTATAATATGGGCTTAAGAACAAAAATCCAAAAAAAAAATTTCTTCTCTTTTCTCCTCTCCCTCGACCCAAACTACAACCCAAGAAGAAGGGTTGACGTTTGTCACACCCCAAAAACCGAAGGCGAAAATATTTTCGGGGCAGACTCCACGTTGAGTATCAAATCCAATGCACATAGTAAGCAAAGTAAACAACCATTACATTACATATATAAAAGTTTACATTTGTTTCAAAAGTAAATTGTACAAGTGTGATACATAGTATATATGAACAAAATGAGACGAGTCTTCTATGCATTCTGTCTTTGCCAAAAGAGATTCTTCAGGTACTTGTCTAATGCCGACCTAAGAATACAAGCGGTTTGAAAATCAGCATAAAGCTGGTAAGTTCATACGCGGTTAGTTTTTCTGCAAACGTACGAGTCCCTTTGGTTTCCTGAAAAAGTGGTTATCCAAGAAAATCCCATATTTTCTCAAAAGTTGGTTACCAAATCCAAAATGTAATGTAAAAGATGTACACTGAAAACATGATTGTTTTTGTGAATTGTAAAGTTTGGTATCTAAATTGTTACACGTTTCTGGTTACGTATTACTGTTACCCAGGAAAATCCTATATTTTCCTACATGTGTGTGTGAACTGTTACCAATTCTGATTATGTTCAATGTTATCCCCAGGAAAATCCCATATTTTCCGGAATGTGTGTGTGTGTGTGTGCGAATTGTTACCGATTCCGATTATGTTCAGTGTTATCCCCAGGAAAATCCCATATTTTCCTGAATGTGTGTGTATGAATTCTCCTGAAAGTTTGATTATCCTTAAATGTGCATTAGTTTTATTACGTACATAAAACTAATAATTAAGTGTGAAGTGTTCATAATCTTGATTCCATGTCCTTAACCATACCTCAGACTAGATATGACTCGGTCCAGGGCCAGTATCCTTTTTATGACTTTCGTCACCCTTGAACCTTTCGGTTCGGCTGTAGCTAGCAACCAGGTGCGGGATTGTCAGTCCCGTGTAGATCTATACACTCAAGTCACGTGCTCCCTTATGGAGATTCTGGTTACAGGGGTAGTCCTCCACTCTCTCGTGCCAAGAAGGTGTTATAGAGGACGTGTCTCCAATCTTTAAGATTACTCTTTACTTCTCATGCGTAGGGAAGTAGTATCTATGACTAACTAATTTCTAATGGTGCCTGTCCTTTACACTCGAGCCTAGGTGTTTTATTAAGGACATTACAAATGTTTTATGGTTTCTAATGGTGTCTATCCTTTACACTCGAGCCTAGGTGTTTTATTATAGAAATTACAATGTTTTATGATCTCTATCAATATAAGTGTGAACAATCAATTGTGAAAATAACAGTATATAATAAGAATTGATATCCTTTGAACAGACAACTCTGCAAGTTAAAACAGTTTGTTAGTAGGTTTTCAATTCTTAAAAGTGTGCGAATTATGCAAATTATGAAACCATTTAAATGAAATAATGAATTTAAGTACAAGATATCCTTGTACTTTTGCTTGTATTCCCCACCTAAAAACATTGAAAAACCATTGAAAAAGGGTAGGGTATGAACTCACCAGACGAGAAAACGTGTCGGTTCGGACGCTAAGTGTCAGTTCGGAGCTTGATAACGCGCGAGATTCCTATGTAATATGAAATGGTATACAAATATATCTAATTAGATTTAAATCACTAATTAGATACACTTAAACATTCCAAGACGCGAAAACACATCAAATCGAGTGTTTGAAGTGACCCGGGTGACATTTACGGACATGAATGGCTAGGATATGGAGTTTACTCTTCAAGAGTAAACTCTAACGAGTGTTCACGACCCTATACACCACATCCCCATGAGTTTACGGCCGTGAACTCATGGTGGGTTTTCTTATGTACTAAATGGCCTTAAATCAAATGAGGGGTGTTGCTAGGTTTGGTTCTAGGACATTTGAAAAGGACTAAATCAAACATATGGACTAATTGGTGAGTTTACAGCAGTAAACTAAGTGTTTATGGCCGTAAACTCTCACCCACATCATTCTTAAGTGTTTTTAAGGTCAATGATTTATCACAAGTGATTCTACTCAATTTTACAAGCCAAGGGGTGACTTTAGGGCATCATTTATTCATCTTTAGGAGTTTACGGCCCTTGAATATATTCTTGGGGTGTCATGGCTGTAAACACCTAATTGGAGGGTGTTTGACATGTTTAAGGTCCCCAAACTATTTTTAGATGATTCTAGGATTTATTCCAAGGCTATTGGTGGAGTTATATGGCTTTTTAACATACAAAAATGAGTTTACTCCCCATGTATGAGTAGTTTACAGCCCAAGCAAATTCCTTGGCCGTTAACTCATATTTGTTCCTCAAAATTCATGTTTAGGGTGTTCTAAGTCCAGATTTGTAAGCCATATAGTCGTATCTAAGTCCCAAAGTTGGTTTGGAGGGGTTAAATTGCTAAAAAACCCATTTATTAAGTGTTTACGGCCCAAGCATGCTCCTTGTCCGTAAACACATGTTCCAGGTCCAAAATCACATTTTAAACACATATTTGAAGGCCTAAAAGGTTGAATAACAAGTTAGGGAAGTTACCTCTATGATTTGGAGCCTTAATTCTATGTTTTTGGACCTTAATCTTAAATGAGGAGAGAGGTTAGAGAGAGAGTTGTGAGATGAAGCAAAAGCTTCAAATGGAAGCTTGGATCACTTTAAATAGTGTCCAAGTTCGGGACACGGTGGAATTCTACCCGATACCGGCGTTAGATGGGGCTTTTGGTCGCACCCGATCAAGTTGCCGTAACTCGATATGGTTGATTCTAGAAATGTTCCGATCACTAATATGAGGTGTTAGAATGAGTTCTAAAGATATTAGGACACTTGTTAAGTCATAAAATACACATTAATGACTTAATTAAATGCCGGAATCGGAAACGAAAATGGAAACGGCGATTGGATTATCGAAATGAGTTACGAAAAGGGGTACAAGCAATGATATGAAATTTCGGGTTGTTACATTATCCCCCCGTTAGAGGGAATTTCGTCCCGAAATTCAAAGATTTGAACATAGATCGCAAAGTGAAAAGAGATATGAGGATGAATCTACTGCTTCGGTTCTTCATGCTCGTAAGTGGAATCGGGTCTCCGCTTGATATTCCAGCGAACCCTCACTGTTGGGATGCGGCTTTGTTTCGTACGGTCAACCTATCAGTCCATGATTCCAATTGTTTCATTCATGGAGGTTTGTACTTACGATGATTTTGATCTCATCAAAGGGAAACTAGGGTTTCGTTAGGTCGGCACTCCTTACGAATAACGACGTGGAATTTCCAAATGGTTGTTGTTGAGTTCTGAAGATAACTCGGAGAGGGCTACGGAATCGATTCCTAACGAGGATCTCGAAGGGTCTAATGTTCCACAAGTTAAGTTTTCCGCACTTCCCAAGGCATACTATGTCTTTCCAGAGTAAGACTTCCAACAAGAGGGCACATTTTCACATGGCAGAGTAGCTAAGGGTCCGATGGTTATAAAGAAATTTCTAGGCGGGTTTGCAGTAATAGTCGACGGGACCCAAGAGTTGACGGGTTTCTATGGGTACCTCCAGTACCGACTAATTCTTTATTGCCATAGATTTTGGAAAGGTCCATGAGTATGAGTGCTTTGTTTATCTACATTACCGGAAAGTGGTTTGACCGAAGGGCACCACTACTATCTCGTGGTGATCATATCAAGCCCTGGTTGCTGCCTTGGATACATCGTCCTCACTGAGGTTTTGGGTACGTGGTAATTCCGATGATTAGGTCGATGCGAGACTTGACTACACGTTCGGAAAGAAATTCTCAAGAGATCTTCGGAAAATGCATCCGGAAAGAGTTGCAGACTTCTCGTTCTCGATGATCACATGGACGAGGAATACATGGGAAAACTTTTTAAGCTTTGATGCACGAAGATCAGGAAAGTCGGGTCGGAGGAAAGTTAAGACGGATGACTTTCTCGAAACCAAGAATGACAACATGAGTGAGGCTCGGTCCTTACATGCCAAAGATGGCATCAAAGCATTTCATGAAAAGTTTGCCATTAGATCGAATGGAAAAGAGTAATTGTTCAGATTGAGGATACAATTTATGGATATGATGTTAGCGTTCTCGTTCTCACTTGATAACCATCTCGACGGTACACGTTTTTTATTACTAATGAAGGACAGGGTTTAGAAAGATGTTTGAATGGATGGTTATCAAATTTCTTTCAGCAATAAAATCGAAAAGAATCACAGGCATAAGATTCCACGAGGGGAAATATACCTGTGGCAACGGTGGGATCGGTGCTGTCTCCTCTTATCCTATCGCCAGAACCCTTCCGGTATTGCCAGATGTTACTGTCTTGGGGCAGTTTCTCTTGTAATGCCAGACTTCTCCACAACCATAGCAGGCCCGACCAATGCCCGCTCCAGAAGCTTGACTGGTTGATTGGGTTGGTGTCTTACAGTTTTTCGCCATGTGACCCTTTATGCCACAACTGTTGCAAAACACCTCTATACATGGACTGGAAGAAAGGTGATGATAGTTGCACTTGTCACAACTAGGAAGGGTTCCAGCATACCTACTGGCAGGTTTTCGAGCTGAAGATCCAACAACAAAAACGGTGGCAGGGGAAGTGGCAGCATGAACTGCCACCGTTTGCTGCCTCTTCGAAGACTCTTGCAATGTCTGACTTTTCTCCTTCTTCCCAATCTTTCTTTTCTCACCACTCCTCTCTGTTGGCTCAGGAGTGGTACCTGTTTCCTCAGGGTCATCACTATAATCTATTAAGATTTGTGCTAAGCGTTTGGCGCTGTCGTATGTATCTGGCCTCGCAGCTATGACATTTCCTTTCGTTGGCTGGTTCAACCCCCAGATGAATCTTTCTATCTTCTTACTCTTCGGGGTAACCATTCTCGGGCAGAGTAATGCTAAGTCATCGAACCTGGAAGTGTAAGCGATGATATCGGAACCCTTCATCTTCAGGTTCCAGAGTTCGTGTTCTAACTTCTGCACTTCGCCCCGAGGGCAGTAATCAGCCAGCAGAAGTTCCTTCATGGCTCCCCAACCCATGGCGTTGGCTACAGGTAAGGTTAGGGATTTGACTCGGCCGTTCCACCAAGTCAGGGCTTTGTCGATAAAGGTGCAGGCGGCAAACTTCACCTTGTCAGATTCTGAGCACGCGCAAATTTCAAAGATGGATTCGATCTTCTCGAACCATCGGGCGAGGGAAATGACACCTCCAGTGCCATCAAAGGACGTGGGTTTCGCGTTCATGAAATCTTTATAGGAACCTTCTTTTCGGTTTCCCTGACTACTTTCTTGGTTTTGGATTTGGGTACCACCTCCCGAACTACCGGAACCGCCAGAGTTCCGTTGAGACATGGCAGCTGCCACTGCGGCTGTAACAGCTGCCTGGAATACTACAGGATCAATTTGGGGAGGATGTGGTGGCGGAGGGTTGTTGGTGTTCTTCGAGCTAGGTCTCTTTCTTGGAGGCATCGTGATCTAAAAAGATCAGGAAAGAGAGGATCATAAGTCCTCTGAATTGAATCAAGAGATATGGAACAGGGGATATCTCATCAAGACAGATATAGCATCATATTAAGCGATAAAGCAAGAAAGAGTTATCAAGACAGACAAGTTTATCGCTAGAGGAATGATCAAGGAACAACGCGTATACGAGGATTTTCTACAAAGGATTGACTCGAGAAATACTCCCATAGTATTTCATGATTCACTGCAACGACGACTCGTTGTTTGGGGTATTGGGTAAGTTTTAGGTATGCCGGATACCACAGTCACTCCCAAGAACATGTTGGTCGTGTCTCTAATGAATACAGTTGGCCAGACTATATTGACCCTAGACACGAATACATAACTGCCCAGGTTTAACCGCAGCGTACAACACCCACTTACTTATGTTTTGTTCTACTTGTAGTTACGGATCTCGACGGCTCGGTATACTTGAATACTTTTGAAAATACTTAGTTCAGAGCGCTTAGGCCCTTTAGTGTTTATAGTTTTATACCATGTAAGGTTTAGTATACTCCGTTCACTATAAACAAGGGCTCTGATACCAATCTGTCACACCCCGAAAACCGAAGGCGGAAATATTTCCGAGGCGGACTCCACGTTGAGTATCAAATCCAATGCACATAGTAAGCAAAGTAAACAACCATTACATTACATATATAAAAGTTTACATTTGTTTCAAAAGTAAATTGTACAAGTGTGATACATAGTATATATGAACAAAATGAGACGAGTCTTCTACGCATTCCGTCTTCGCCAAAAGAGATTCGTCGGGTACATGTCTAATGCAGACCTGAGAATACAAGCGGTTTGAAAAGCAGCATAAAGCTGGTGAGTTCATAAGCGGTTAGTTTTTCTGAAAATGTACGAGTTCCTTTGGTTTCCTGAAAAAGTGGTTATCCAAGAAAATCCCATATTTTCTTAAAAGTTGGTTACCAAATCCAAAATGTAATGTAAAAGATGTACACTGAAAACAGGATTGTTCTTGTGAATTGTAAAGTTTGGTATCTAAATTGTTACACGTTTCTGGTTACGTATTACTGTTACGCAGGAAAATCCTATATTTTCCTACATGTGTGTGTGAACTGTTACTGATTCTGATTATGTTTAGTGTTATCCCAAGGAAAATCCCATATTTTCCTGAATGTGTGTGTGTGTGCAAATTGTTACCGATTCCGATTATGTTCAGTGTTATCCCCAAGAAAATCCCATATTTTCCTGAATGTGTGTGTATGAATTCTCCTGAAAGTTTGATTATCCTTAAATGTACATTAGTTTTATTACGTACATAAAACAAATAATTAAGTGTGAAGTGTTCATAACAGATATGACTCAGGCCAGGGCCAGTATCCTTTTTATGACTTTCGTCACCCTTGAACCTTTCGGTTCGGCTGTAGCTAGCAGCCAGGTGCGGGATTGTTAGTCCTGTATAGATCTATACACTCAAGTCACGTTCTCCCTCATGGGGATTCTGGTTACAGAGGTAGTCCTCCACTCTCTCGTACCAAGGAAGTGTTACAGAGGAAGTGTCTCCAATCTTTAAGATTACTCTTTACTTCTCGTCCTAGGGAAGTATTATCTATGACTAACTAAGTTCTAATGGTGCCTGGCGTTTACACTCGAGCCTAGGTGTTTTATTAAGGACATTACAAATGTTTTATGGTTTCTAATGGTGTCTGTCCTTTACACTCGAGCCTAGGTGTTTTATTACAGACATTACAATGTTTTATGATCTCTATCAACATAAGTGTGAATAATCAATTGTGAAACATAACAGTATATAATAAGAATTGAAATCGTTTGAACAAACAACTCTGCAAGTTAAAACAGTTTGTTAGTAGGTTTTTAATTCTTAAAAGTGTGGGAATTATGAAACCATTTAAATGAAATAATGAATTTTAGTACAAGATATCCTTTTACTTTTGCTTGTATTCCCCCCTGAAAACATTGAGAAACCATTGAAAAAGGGTAGGGGTATGAACTCACCAGACGAGAAAACGTGTCGGTTCGGATGCTAAGTGTCGGTTCGGAGCTTGATAACGCGCGAGATTCCTATGTAATATGAAATGGTATACAAATATATCTAATTAGATTTAAATCACTAATTAGATACACTTAAACATTCCAAGACGCAAAAACACATCAAATCGAGTGTTTGGAGTGACCCGGGTGACATTTACGGACGTGAATGGCTAGGATATGGAGTTTACTCTTCAAGAGTAAACTCTAAGGAGTGTTCACAGCCCTATACACCACATCCCCATGAGTTTACGGCCGTAAAATCATGGTGGGTGTTCTTATGTAATAAATGGCCTTAAATCAAATGAGGGGTGTTGCTAGGTTTGGTTCTAGAACATTTGAAAGGGACTAAATCAAACATATGGACTAATTGGTGAGTTCACGGCAGTAAACTAAGTGTTTACGGCCGTAAACTCTCACCCACATCATTCTTAAGTGTTTTGAAGGTCAATGATTTATCACAAGTGATTCTACTCAATTTTACAAGCCAAAGGGTGAGTTTAGGGCATCATTGATTCATCTTTAGGAGTTTACGGCCCTTGAATATATTCTTGGGGTGTCATGGCCGTAAACACCTAATTGGAGGTTGTTTGACATGTTTAAGGTCCCCAAACTATTTTTAGATGATTCTAGGATTTATTCCAAGGCTATTGGTGGAGTTATATGGCTTTTTAACATACAAAAATGAGTTTACTCCCCATGTATGAGGAGTTTATGGCCCAAGCATTCCTTGGCCGTTAACTCATATTTGTTCCTCAAAATTCATGTTTAGGGTGTTCTAAGTCCGGATTTGTAAGCTATATAGTCGTATCTAAGTCCCAAAGTTGGTTTGGAGGGGTTAAATTGCTCAAAAACCCATTTATTAAGTGTTTACGGCCCAAGCATGCTCCTTGGCCGTAAACACATGTTCCAGGTCCAAAATCACATTTTAAACACATATTTGAAGGCCTAAAAGGTTGAATAACAAGTTAGGGAAGTTACCTCTATTATTTGGAGCCTTAATTCTATGTTTTTGGACCTTAATCTTGAATGAGGAGAGAGGTTAGAGAGAGAGAGAGAGTTGTGAGATGAAGCAAAAGCTTCAAATGGAAGCTTGGATCACTTTAAATAGTGTCCAAGTTCAGGACGCGGTGGAATTCTACCCGATACCGGCGTTAGACGGGGCTTTTGGTCGCACCCGATCAAGTTGCTGTAACTCGATATGGTTGATTCTAGAAATGTTCCGATCACTAATATGAGGTGTTAGAATGAGTTCTAAAGATATTAGGACACTCGTTAAGTCATAAAATACACATTAATGACTTAATTAAATGCCGGAATCGGAAACGAAAATGGAAACGGCGATTGGATTATCGAAATGAGTTACGAAAAGGGGTATAAATAATGATATGAAATTTCGGGTTGTTACAACTTTGATTGCCACATCATTTTTATTTGATGGATAACTAGCTATTGTACTTCAAACATCCATGCAACTCTCATAATTCCACACAACCTCACTTCTCTCTTCTTCTTCTCTGTTTCTTCCTCTCGACCGAACCCAAACACACACACTTCACTCAAACTCTCTCACAGGAAACTCTCTCCACTCCTCTCCAAATTTTCGAGATCTAGGAAGGTTTCAAAGAGATTTTTCCCACAAACACATCATCTAAGGTAAGTTGATGTTAAATCCATGATCTAGCAACTTCATTTCATCCAAAAATCTCTTCTAAATCCATTCAATCTTGTGATCTTGCACTTTAGAAGCATCTAAGTTCGAAATCCTCCAAGAAGACTTGCTAGGATCGAAATTTCTTCTTCTATTCTTCTTCAAAACCGAAACTAAAACTCAAGGTGAGCTTCATACCCTCTTTTTCGGTTTTTATATGTTTTATGGGGGAGAATACAAGAAAATGTGTAGATCTATGTGTATATGTATGCTATGTGTGATTTTATGCATGTATGTGTGTGATTTTATGTGTTTTTCTGATGAAAATGCAACCGAAAATGGGTATTAACTCGAGATCTATAAAATGAGAAAGGAAACAAACATAATCTAAGTTCTAAGTTATTTTAAACTAATCTAGTTAAGAAAAATAGCTTATAAGGTTATGAGGAGCATATTCTAACATAAAACCCATTTTAGGACTTAAATTGTCAAAAATACAAAACTTGGGTTACAAACTATAAATTCACGGTTTCTTGAGGGTCAAAAGAGCCAAAACAATTTCTATAATCAATTTCCTGAATATTAGAATTTTCAAAGGACTTAAAATGTAAAAATTTAGCTTAATGGGCTAAATTTGGGCTTTTCGGCCCAATAAGCCCAAAATTGCAAAATTTGAAGTTTCAAGGGGCTGAATTGTAACATTTTGCAAAACATGGGATAAGGAGTGAAATAAAACTATTTCAAAGGTCAAAAATGCTTTTCAATTTCGAAAAGGATAAAAAATGTAAACATTTTATATTTTGGGCCAAAACTATAAAAGTTGCGAAATAAGGTGCTCTAACCGAGAAACTCCATTTTTGAAGGGCTAAAGCTGTTTACAAAATAAATTTTGGGTTTAATATGTCTTTTCAACAAGTTTATGATACAAAAGTGTCAAGAAAAATGTTTTAAGGACTAAAAATGAAATTCTTTTACATAAAGGACTAAAAGTGTTATTTTTATAAAAGAAAGGTTGTGAAAAGATAAAAATCTTACTTTTACACAAATTAATTCATTAAGACAAAATACAAGATATCTGACTAGCGAATAAAACGCAAAACGAATACACCTTCAATACCAAATATCGTTATAAACGAATTGATTCGGTCTCGAATCAATACAAAACAACAAGCATCAATTTAAAAACACTTCAATAGATACGTGATGAGTACAATGAGTAAATCTACAAACTTTGAGCTTATGAGTTTCAAATCATGCTTGTTGGGCCTTGCAAGCCCAACAACATGATCTTTGGGCCCAAAGGGATAACGCTTATATGTTATTGGGCCTTCAAAGACCCAATATTTTATAAAAGGACTTTCAATAGCTTTTATGTGCTAGTAGTCCAAAGTGTCCCGTTAGAAAAGCTAGTAAGGTCATAGTAATCAAGTGCGAGTTGCACCATCGTGTCTTTCGCATCCACGACAGCATAAGGTACTTACGATAATAGTGGTACATAATACTCCCCTTCTCTTTGTTTGTTAAGGCTTACGAGAAATCAAAGTAGAGAAAATTAGGACTATATGTAATATGGATTAATCATTATTCATTCGTTTAGACCATACAAGAATCAGTAATTACGAATACATTTCAACATTGGAAAACATTGAGTTTTCCGGGGAATTCAATACTACTTGTTCGAAGCTTTATAACTATATTACAAAATACCATTCACATATATATATATATATATATATATATATATATATATATATGTTTTTAAAATCATTCATGCATCAACTTATGGATCTTCACACTTTGATAAACAAAAGTCTTTTCAGAAAATATCGTATTTTCTGGGCTTTACAAAATACACCAATCATTTTATCACAACATTGCTTATGAACTCACCAACATTTCATATGTTGACGTTTTTCCAAAATAACTTGTATTCTCAGGTAACAGGTAAGCGGAAGAGTTAAGAAGTAATGTTAGATGTTATGTTGTTAAATGTACTCAAACTATTTAGGTTATGAATGTGTAGTGTTAAAACAATGTACTTGATTTGAACAATTCCAGTTGTAATATATTGATGCATGGTGGTGCTTATGTTATAGTTCATGTATATTCATTGTGATAATATTCAATTAATGTTACGCGAGCCCTCGGATGTTTCCGCCGTCTGATTCGGGGGTGTGACAGGTTGGTATCAGAGCATTGTTTATAGTGAACTAGCATATATAACCACACATTGATATGCAACTATAAACCAAAAAGGGACTATCCCAACTCTGAACAAAACAAAACAAATAAAAACACAACTATAAAAACATCTTTGCCTCTATGAATTAGGAAACAGAATATAATACCAAACAAACAAGATAATGCTATCATCTTGGGAATATTGGGACTGTTTACGGTGGTATCAAGGAGAGGATGTAGCCTGATCAACTACATTTCCTCCAAGGTACAACTATCACGTGTCCCGAGGAAATCACGATGGTAGGAAAAACCTAAAAGCATACCCCTTTAGCACCAAAAAGAGAACAGCGACTCAATCTATACAATAATAGAAGCGTCATAGGAGTAACAATAGTTATTCGCATGCCTCTTCTAAGTCGACATGGAAGGAGAACACCAGGGCCTTCAGTTTCACCAGTTCCTAGTAGCACACGGGATGATCGAAGATGAGCCGGAAGGAGATCAGGGGGGAGCACATGATGTGGGACCTAACGAGTAAACAGATACTGACTACGAGTTCAATGAGGCTGAGGATGACATGGAGGAAGGACAATACACCGGCGAGGACTCTGCCACGGCACCTGTCAGCGAGGCGCAGTCGTACCATCCCACCCCACCAGTAAATCCCGCAAGGGAGAACCGCTCCCCAGAAGTTGAGTTTGCCTCCCTTCGGCAATAATTATTTGTGATGGAAGCACGAGAAGTTCGAGATGAGCATGAGAGGGATGAAGTCATTGGGGATATGACTGATATGGCCCAGTTGTTAGTGCAACACTTCGGCATATGACCTCGCCGTAGTCATAGGACGCTCTATCGAATGTTAGGAGTAGACTTACCCTACTAGTACTAGGATCTATGCTATGTACCCCGACTCTATGTTTAAGTGATTACACTACTCATAGAGTCGTTATGCTGCCGAAATTGCACCACTTATGTTTTGCTTTTCTGAGCAAAATTTTCATGTATCAGAAATGCGGATAATATTAATGAAAAGTATTATGTTCCACTGTGATGTTGTAATCTGCTATGTGTTATATATATATATATATATATATATATATATATATATATATATATATCCATGATTGTATGCTAAATTGTGAAATTGCGTAACTTCGTGCCACACATCTAGTTTATAGGATCACCATCTCACGAAACCATAGGCACTCAACATCTTTCCGTTCCATGACATAAAGATGCCTCGACGACCAACTCGCGGTAACCCTGGACCAACCCCTCCAGAGGTTGACTCAGCTGCATTCCAAGCAGCTGTGTCTGGTGCGGTCACCGCAGCAATGGCACAGATTCACCAAGGGAACAATGGAGGAGTCAACGGACAAGGGGTAGGAATTTCGAACAACGGGATCAATCAAGGACCTACCAAAACAAGCTCCTACAAGGATTTCACTAATGCCAAGCCGCGAACCTTTAATGGCACGGGTGGTGTGATAGCCCTGAAACGTTGGATTGAGAAGGTGGAATCAGTGTTCGAAATATGTGAATGCCCCGAGGAATTGAAAGTGAAGTTTGCCGTGTGCACCTTTGTCGACCAGGCTCTCACCTGGTGGAATGGACATATAGAGGCCATGACTCTCCCTGTAGCCAACTAGATGGAATGGACGGAGCTGAAGGAAATGCTGATGGCTGAGTACTGCCCTCGTGGATAAATTCAGAAGATGGAGCAAAAGCTGTGGGATCTCACCGTCCGAAACTCTGATATAGATGCATACATATCAAAGTTTAGCGAGCTATCATTATTGTGCCCTGGCATAATTACGTCTGAAGGAAAGAAAATCGAACGATTAATCTGGGGATTGACCTCCCGGATCCAAGGAAATGTGATCGCTGCCAAACCTAAAACGTTCGACAATGCCAAGAGAGTGGCCAAGAAGCTGTACGACCACAACAACAAAAGGGCGAGAAGCCAGCGGAAATCAAGGGCAAGAAAGAGAATGGCAACAAGAAAGGAAAGAACAAAAAGAGAAAAGGGCGACAAGGCTCGGAATCGGCAAAGAAGCAACAAACGGTGACGGTCAACGCTGCAACCACTCAAGTACCCTTCACATCACATGCTCTAGCCTCAGCTAATCCAAGTTCTCTTAGGCAGTATTCTGGGAATCTCCCATAGTGCAACATTGCAACTACCACCATAAGGACGACTGCAGGGAAATGCATTGCACCAGTTGCAATTGGAAGGGTCACACTGCAAAGTATTGCAGGAACTATCCTCCCCAGAATCAACAACAAGGAAACAACAACAACAACAGCAACCGCAAAAACAACAACAACAACAACAATAACACGGGATCAAGCCCCACTCGCTACAGATGTGGAAGGACAGGGCATATCCGTCGGAATTGCCCCAACACCAACAACTATGGGAACACAGGAACAGGAAGGGTGCTAGCTATGGGTCAGGGAGAAGTGGTTCAGGATCCCACTGTTGTTACTGGTACGTTTCTCCTAAACCACACTTATGCATGCATCTTATTTGACACCGGAGCAGAATGGAGTTTTGTGAGCAATAAATTCAAACACTTGTTAAATCAACAACCCCAGAAGCTTCATGAAACCTTCACGGTGGAAATGGCTAATGGGAAGATAGAATCCACTAGGGAAATCTATATCGGATGTACCCTAGCCTTAAATCACCACGTCTTTCAAATAAACATAATACCTGTTTCCATTAGGAGTTTTGATGTGATTATTGGCATGGATGGATTAAGCCCCCACCATGCTAAAATTATGTGTCACGACAAGGCTGTTCTCCTTCATCTTCCCAATCGCGAAACCCTAGTTGTTTATAGGGACAAACCCAGCACAAACCTTCGTCTTATCTCGTGCATTAAGGCGCAGAAGCACCTACGAAAGAAGGACTTAACATTCCTAGCTCACATAGTAGACAAATCCAAGAAAGAGGTCAACATTCAAGACATTCCAGTAGCTTGTGAATTTCCAGATATTTTTCCTGATGATCTTTCGGGGGTACCCCCAAAAAGACAAGTCGAGTTTTGAATTGACTTTATACCAGGAGCTACCCCCATCGCCAAATCGCCCTAAAGATTGGCTCCTGCGGAGATGCAAGAGTTGTCCAGTCAACTCAGTGAGCTTTTGGATAAAGGATTCATCCAACCCAGTTTCTCACCTTGGGGAGCTCCAGTTTTCTTTGTCAAGAAGAAATATGGTACATTCAGGATGTGTATCGACTACAGAGAACTTAACAAGATTACTATCAAAAACCGATATCCACTTCCACGAATCGACGACCTATTCGACCAGCTCCAAGGAGCTAGTCACTTCTCAAAGATAGATCTGCGATCTGGATACCACCAACTCAAGGTCCGGGAGGAGGATATTCCAAAAACCTCCTTCCGAACTCGTTACATACATTATGAATTTGTTGTAATGCCCTTTGGTCTAACGAATGCTCCTGCCGCATTCATGGACCTAATGAAGCGAATCTGCCGACCTTTTCTTGATAATTTTGTATTCGTTTTCGTTGATGATACCCTAGTATATTCCCGAAGCGGAGAAGAACACGGCCAACACCTTCGACAAATCCTGGAAACCCTGCGAACCGAAACGTTGTACGTAAAACTCTCCAAATGCGAGTTTTGGCTCCGAAGCGTGAACTTTTTGGGACATGTTGTTAGCCAGGAAGGAATTCATGTGGATCCTTCTAAAATCCAAGCTACCGAAGGACGGGCAATCCCAACAACACCCACAGAAATTCGGCAGTTTCTGGGTCTCGCAGGCTATTAGAGTAGATTCATCCAGAACTTCTCTAGGACGGCCAAACCGCTTACCATGCTTACATAAAAGGGCGTACCCTTCATATGGACGGACAAGCAGGAAGCTGCATTTCGATCTCTGAAGCAAGCAGTCTGCAGTGCGCCGGTGCTATCGCTACCCGAAAGAACAAATGACTTTATAGTCTACTGCAATGCGTCAAATCAGGGTTTAGGCTGTGTACTCATGCAGCGTGGAAAGGTGATAGCTTATGTGTCCCGACAGATAAAGACGCACAAAGTGAATTATACGACCCACGATCTGGAGCTGGGAGCAGTGGTCTTTGCTCTGAAGATTTAGAGACACTACCTGTACGGTACCAAGTGCACTATCTTCACTAACCACAAGAGTCTTCAGCACATCTTGAATCAAAAGGAGCTAAACATAAGGCAACGAAGATGGGTCGAACTACTAGACGACTATGAGTGTGAAATCAAGTATCATCCAGGCAAGGCTAACATAGTAGCTGATGCCTTGAGTCGGAAAGAATACTCAAGTCGTCGTGTGAAAACTCTCTCGATAACCATCCAATCCCACCTGACCTTGCAAATCATAACGGCCCAGTCAGATGCCATGAAGGCGGAAAATAAGACAAGTGAAGCGCTGCGTGGAATGGAGAAGAACTTGGAGGTGAAGGAAGATGGAGCATACTACTTCATGAACCGCATATGGGTCCCTAAACTTGGAGGATTCAGAGAGGTAGTCATGAACGAGGCTCACAAGACACGATACTCCATCCATCCGGGTTCAGAAAAAATGTACTTGGATGTTAAGCAACATTATTGGTGGCAAAAAATAGAAGGCAGAGATTGCCACTTATGTGAGCAAGTGCCTCACTTATGCTAAAGTAAAGGTGGAATATCATAAGCCCTCTGGATTACTACAACATCCAGTAATTCCCGAGTGGACATGGGAAAGGATTACCATGGATTTTGTGACCAAACTACCCAAGTCGACGGATGGTTTGGACATAATTTGGGTAATAGTTGATAGACTAACGAAATCCGCCCATTTCCTGCCAATAAAAGAATCCTACAAGATGGAGCGCCTGACAAGAATCTACATCAAAGAAATTGTGAGACTCCACAGAGTACCGGTGTCTATCATCTCAGATAGAGATAGTAGGTTTACCTCGCGCTTTTGGCAATCGCTTCAGAAAGCTATGGGAACACAAATCGATATGAGCACTTCTTACCACCCACAGACGGATGGCCAAAGCGAACGAACCATCCAAACGCTAGAAGATATGCTTCGCGCGTGCGTAATAGACTCTGGAAAATCATGGGATACCCACTTGCCTTTGATCGAGTTCTCGTATAACAATAGTTATCACTCGAGTATCAAAGTTGCTCCTTTTGAAGCATTATACGGGCGCAACTGTAGATCACTGTTGTGCTGAGCTGAGGTAGGAGACACCCAGCTAGCGAGAGAGAAAACACCAAACAACGCCTTAACGGGACCAGAGATCATACGTGAGACGATCGAGAAGATAATTCAGATCAGAGCATAGCTGCAATCGTCACGAGACAGACAAAAGAGCTACGCCGATAAACGACGAAAGCCCTTGGAATTCGAAGTCGGAGATAGGGTGTTACTAAAAGTCTCTCCTTGGAAAGGAGTGATTCGTTTTGGGAAGCGAGGCAACCTGAACCCTCGATACATTGAACCCTTCGAGATTCTTGCCTGAATCGGTCCAGTGACTTATAGATTGCAACTACCCGCCGAGCTCAGCAGTGTACACCCTGTGTTCCACGTCTCCAACTTGAAAAAGTGCTTATCCGACGAGACTCTCATCATTCCATTAGAGGAAATCGAAATCAATGAGAACCTTCTGTTCATCGAAGAGCCGGTTGAAATCATGGACCGAGAGGTAAAGCGTACCAAACAGAGCCGCATTCCAATAGTGAAAGTTCGGTGGAACGCGAGACGCGGACTAGTATTCACATGGGAACGCGAAGATCAAATGAAGCAGAAGTACCCTCATCTATCCCCGCATTCTCAAATCTAGCTTTCAAAAAAATTTCGAGACGAGATTCCCTCTAATGGGGGGATGACGTCACAACTAGAAATTTTCGCGCCTTGTAACTACAACACTTATAACTACTATGAATCAATAACATGAAAGAATGCATGATGCTCATTCAATAACAACAAAACTTCAAAAAATACTACATTCAATCCCTACAAATGGTCAACAAAGAATTGGAAAACTTTGAAATCCCAGTTTGAGTTCATTTTGGACTAGGAATTCCTTATTGGGCCTAATGGACTAATAAACTTCCAAATTATCCATCTTGAATCTAGAACTCTCTAATGGGCCCTAAATGGACCCATATACATGAAACATAATATTTTGGGCCTTAGTGGGTCACAACCAAAATAATTTAGCCCTAATAGGTCATAAAAATTACACCTTGATTTAATTGGGTCAAGCATCATCTAGCTTAACTATAATATGGGCTTAAGAACAAAAATCCCAAAAAAAATTCTTCTCTTTTCTCATCTCTCTCGGCCCAAACTACAAAGCAAGAAGAAGCGTTGACTTTGCTTGCCACATAATTTTTATTTGATGGATAATTAGCTATTATACTTCAAACATTCATGCAAATCTCATACTTCCATGCAACCTCACTTCTATCATCTTCTTCTCTCTTTCTTCCTCTTGGCTGAACCCAAACACACACACACACACTTCAGTCAAACTCTCTCAAAGGAAACTCTCTCCACTCCTCTCCAAATTTTTGAGATTTAGGAAGCTTTCAAGGAGATTTTTCCCACAAACACATCATCTAAGGTAATTTGATGTTAAATCCATGATCTAGCTACTTCATTTCATCCAAAAATCTCTTCTAAATCCATTCAATCTTGTGATCTTGCACTTTAGAAGCATCTAAGTTCGAAATCCTCCAAGAAGACTTGCTAGGATCGAAATTTCTTCTTCTATTCTTCTTCAAAACCGAAACTAAAACTCAAGGTGAGCTTCATACCCTCTTTTTCGGTTTTTATATGTTTTATGGGGGAGAATACAGGAAAATGTGTAGATCTATGTGTATATGTATGCTATGTGTGATTTTATGCATGTATGTGTGTGATTTTATGTGTTTTTCTGATGAAAATGCAACCGAAAATGGGTATTAACTCGAGATCTATAAAATGAGAAAGGAAACAAACATAATCTAAGTTCTAAGTTATTTTAAACTAATCTAGTCAAGAAAAATAGCTTATAAGGTTATGAGGAACATATTCTAACATAAAACCCATTTTAGGACTTAAATTGTCAAAAATACAAAACTTGGGTTACAAACTATAAATTCACGGTTTCTTGAGGGTCAAAAGAGCCAAAACAATTTCTATAATCAATTTTCTGAATATTAGAATTTTCAAAGGACTTAAAATGTAAAAATTTAGCTTAATGGGCTAAATTTGGGCTTTTCGGCCCAATAAGCCCAAAATTGCAAAATTTGAAGTTTCAAGGGGCTGAATTGTAACATTTTGCAAAACATGGGATAAGGAGTGAAATAAAACTATTTCAAAGGTCAAAAATGCTTTTCAATTTCGAAAAGGATAAAAAATGTAAACATTTTATATTTTGGGCCAAAACTATAAAAGTTGCGAAATAAGGTGCTCTAACCGAGAAACTCCATTTTTGAAGGGCTAAAGCTGTTTACAAAATAAATTTTGGGTTTAATATGTCTTTTCAACAAGTTTATGATACAAAAGTGTCAAGAAAAATGTTTTAAGGACTAAAAATGAAATTCTTTTACATAAAGAACTAAAAGTGTTATTTTTATAAAAGAAAGGTTGTGAAAAGATAAAAATCTTACTTTTACACAAATTAATTCATTAAGACAAAATACAAGATATCTGACTAGCGAATAAAACGCAAAACGAATACACCTTCAATACCAAATATCGTTATAAACGAATTGATTCGGTCTCGAATCAATACAAAACAACAAGCATCAATTTAAAAACACTTCAATAGATACGTGATGAGTACAATGAGTAAATCTACAAACTTTGAGCTTATGAGTTTCAAATCATGCTTGTTGGGCCTTGCAAGCCCAACAACATGATCTTTGGGCCCAAAGGGATAATGCTTATATGTTATTGGGCCTTCAAAGACCCAATATTTTATAAAAGGACTTTCAATAGCTTTTATGTGCTAGTAGTCCAAAGTGTCCCGTTAGAAAAGCTAGTAAGGTCATAGTAATCAAGTGCGAGTTGCACCATCGTGTCTTTCGCATCCACGACAGCATAAGGTACTTACGATAATAGTGGTACATAATACTCCCCTTCTCTTTGTTTGTTAAGGCTTACGAGAAATCAAAGTAGAGAAAATTAGGACTATATGTAATATGGATTAATCATTATTCATTCGTTTAGACCATACAAGAATCAGTAATTACGAATACATTTCAACATCGGAAAACATCGAGTTTTCCGGGGAATTCAATACTACTCGTTCGAAGCTTTATAACTATATTACAAAATACCATTCACATATATATATATATATATATATATATATATATATATATATATATATATATATATATATATATGTTTTTAAAATCATTCATGCATCAACTTATGGATCTTCACACTTTGATAAACAAAAGTCTTTTCAGAAAATATCGTATTTTCTGGGCTTTACAAAATACACCAATCATTTTATCACAACATTGCTTATGAACTCACCAACATTTCATATGTTGACGTTTTTCCAAAATAACTTGTATTCTCAGGTAACAGGTAAGCGGAAGAGTTAAGAAGTAATGTTAGATGTTATGTTGTTAAATGTACTCAAACTATTTAGGTTATGAATGTGTAGTGTTAAAACAATGTACTTGATATGAACTATTCCATTTGTACTATATTGATGCATGGTGATGCTTATGTTCTGATTCATGTATATTCATTTTGATGATATTCAATTAAAGTCACGCGAGCCCTCGGACATTTCCGTCGTTTGGTTCGGGGGTGTGACAGCTTCGCTAACTACACTCTCGTTATCACAGAAAATCTTCGGAGGCTCCTTTATAGCTGGTACAACTCCAAGGTCTCCAATGAAGTTCTTTAGCCGTATTGCCTGCTTTGTAGCCTCGCTTGCTGCTATATACTCAGATTCGCAAGTTGAATAAGCTACTGTCTTTTGCTTGGAACTTTTCCAAGTAATTGCTCCTCCATTTAAGGTAAAAACCCAACCTAACTGACAGCGGAAATTATCCCTATCTGTCTGAAAGCTAGCGTCTCTATACCCTACTACTCTCAAGTCATTACACCCACCGAAGGTAAGGACCCAGTCCCTAGTCCTCCGAAGGTACTTGAGAATGTTCTTCACTGTAGTCCAATGACCCTTGCCAGGGTTCCCTTGATATCTGGTGACCATTCTTAAAGCAAGGCCACATCAGGGCAAGTACAATACATAGCATAAATGACGGAGCCCATAGTGGAAGCATATGGTACATGACTCATTTCAGCTATCTCAGCCTTTGTACTCAGACTCTAAGTGTTACTCAGTTTGGCATTACACTGGATTGGCAAGTCACGTTTCTTGGAATCCTGCATGTTGAACCTTTTCAGCACCTTATCCAAGTAGGTACTTTGACTAATTCCAATTACTCTCTTACTCCTGTCTCTCAGTATCCTTATTCCCAGAATATAGACAGCTTCTGTAAAGTCCTTCATAGCGAAACACTTCCCAAGCCAAGACTTAACCTCCTGCAAGGTTAGGATTTTGTTTCCTATGAGTAGTATGTCATCGACACACAATAACAAAAAGCTAACTATAGTCCCACTAGCCTTGACATATACACAGGACTCATCCTTTCTTCTTGAAAAACGAAACTCTTTGACTTTCTAATCTAAACAAAGATTCCATCTACGAGATGCTTGTTTCAATCCATAAATGGATCTCTCAAGATTACACACTCTATTAGGTTACTTGGCATCGATAAAACCCTCTGGCTGACTTATGTAAACATCCTCAGCCAACTTCCCATTAAGGAAATCAGTTTTGACATCCATTTGCCATATTTCATAATCATGAAATGCAGCTATGGCTAGCATAACCCTAATATATTTAATCTTCCTATTGGTGAGAAGGTCTCATTATAGTTAACTCCCGGAGTTTGAGTAAAGCCCTTCACAACCAATCGCGCCTTATAAGTGTGTACTTTCCCATGCATGTTAGTCTTCTTCTTGAAGATCCATTTGCACCCGACTGTCTTACGACCCAATACATTGTCAACCAACTTCCAAACTTGATTATCATACATGGACTGTATCTCACTGTCCATAGCCTCTTTCCATTTGGCTGACTCAGGGCTTGCCATGGCTTCCTTATAGTTGTTAGGTTCATCCATATTAAAAAATGTACTATCACTAATCAATGTATCATATTTTTTAGTAATATGGAAACCATAATAATGCTCATGTGCATTCCTAACTCTAGTGGAACCTCTCAGAGGTATAGACTCGTTAATTGGTTCAACATGAGTTTCCGCCTCAGGTTGATGGCTAGTGTTTGAGGTTCCTTCACTGCTCGATTCTTGAAGCTCTTCAAGGTCAATTCACCTCCCACTGTTTCCTTGGCTTATGAATTCTCCCTCATGAAAGACTCCTATCCTTTCCACAAAGACCGCATTTTCATTAGGTCTATAGAAGAGGTAACCAAAGGATTTCTATGGGTAGCAGATAAAAATACACTGTTCACTTCGAGGTTCGAGCTTGTAGTGAGTCTCACGCCTCATGAATGTTGGATAAGGTGTCTAAGTCCATAACTTATTTGGTACATACTTGACCCGACCCGCATGGTCCATTTGGGTTGCACTTCACCCAAACGATTTATGGATTATTTTATGAGAATTGTATACTTACGATTTATTAATATATTATAAGTTATAATATATTAATATGAAGTCATGTTATTTAATTAGTTTTAGTCTTAAATTAATTATGAATTAATTTAGAGATTAAAAGGAAGACTAATTAAATTGTGGGCTATTGTTTTATATGGTGTGGGCTAACACTCATTTGTTAATGGGCTAGGCTTATATGGAAGTCCATGGATAATCCATGGAGCTTTTAACCCATGGATCCTTGGAAAAGGAAAGGTCATGGGTTATTAGGGTTTCACCCTAATCATGTACACTATATAAGCATGCTTATGTTGCATGAAATAGCCACTAGTGTGACTAGTGTCACTAGAGTGTGTGTATTTGTATGTGGCCGAAATTATAGTGTGTATACACTCTCTCAAAGTTTTCCAAGAGTTTGTGGTGATTTGTGATTCCATTTGAGGCATTCACACTATTGATGCTTGGCCCTCAAACTCCTTAGGAATCAAACTCATCATCAAAAGGTATGTAATCTCATCTAATTCTTTTATGTTTCAAAGTACCCCATGCCATGTTAGATAGGTTATGAACCTTGGAAAATTATTATTTTGCATGTATTAGACAAACATAGATCCAAGGATTATTAGGGTTGCATGCACACTTTGGAAGTGTTAGATTGCTCAAAACCCAACAGTGGTATCAGAGCCTAGGCTTGCTTGTTTGATACTTGATGCAAAATAATAATTAAAAAAAAAACAGAATTTCGACTTGTGCTGCTAGAAATGGACTAGAAATATTACCCTAAACTGTTTTGGTGTTTTAAAACTTGTTTTAGTTGGTGTAATGGTTGTTCTAATCCATTTACAATAGCATATATCAAAATTCCATGATTTTTATGTGTTCATATAATTCTTGAAATTTTGATGATCATGTTCATGTTCTTATGAATTTAGAAGATGATAGGAATTATTTGCTGAATTGTTTGGAATTAATTCTTGATAATTGATGTGTTTTAATGCAGTCCATAATTTGTCCTCAAGTTATGGATATCCAAAGGTCACTTTTCTTTAACACACATTAAAAACACATAAGTTACATAAAATGAAGAGTCTTCATTTTATGAACCTTTAATTCATAAGTTATGAAATGAAAAGTTTTGGATGGTTACAAAAGATGAAGAGTCTTGTCCTTAAGTTATGGAGGTTCAAGAGTCACTTCATTAATAAATATATAAATAAATTGTAACCTTAATTAATTCCATAAGTTATAAAATAAAGAAAAGTAATTCTTTTATTAGTTTAAAGTCTTCCATAACTTGTCCTCAAGTTATGGAACTTGAAGAGTTTTTGGATTAAAACTACTTTAAACACATAAATCATGGAATTAATTAGTTTTGAATAGTTTCAAAACTTGCCCTCAAGTTTTGGAATTTGGAAAAGTTTCACACACTTTAATAAACTTTAATTCCAACACTTAGAATTTTAAAAGTTAAAATTCAACACTTATACTATTTATAACATTAATGGTTAATTATATATATATATATATATATATATATATATATATATATATATATATATATATATATATATATATGTATAAGAACAAGTCGTTTTACCGTTAGTAGGCCTCATTCACGAAGCCGGTCTATAAGGTGGGTATAAGGTTGTTGCCTATAAAATGGCGACTTAATGGGTGTCCACTCTCACCCATCGCTTGCTTGATCGGTGGAGGGTCGTTAGCCGAACGGGTAGGACAATGACTTTAAATTCTCATTAAAAGTATAATGAATATTATAAAGTAACTAAATATTTTTTTATTTAATTCCCAATCTTAGTTCCTTTAGGAAAAATGTGAATTTGGTGCTAGCCCATGGAATTCACACTTTGTACCTTACCAAGTCGTTGGTGGAGCGTGTGTGGTTAACCGGCACACTAACTTGGACTAGTAAGGATCACGAAGGGTGACTTAATGTTTGTCATAGATCAATGGAGCATGTGTGGTTAACCGGCACATTGATTGGGTGATAATATTAAGGGTACCAAGTGAATTGGTATGGTTATTCACACCTTGTTTTATGATCCTCGGCATCCCAGTCACAAAATTTGAGAGGGCACACTCGAGATTGAAACATGCCATTGAAAAGTTCAATGAATCTCAAAAGATCTAGGAATTTCAAATCCAATTAAAACCTAATAAATTATTTCCTTTTTCATGGTGGAAATTGGTGAATCGTCATTCGCCTACCTTCAAATATTTTATAGTTTGGATTACGGCATCCCTCTGCCAAATTATAAAATATTGTGTTGGCTCCTAGCCTTAATATTTCATATTGTGTGTTATATTAAGGACTTTGAATCAACTAACTTGATTTTCTCCCATTATAGATGTCTGGTTCAGACAACTATGATCTTCCCAAATCTCTTGAAGATGGTGTCCCTCAACATCATGCTTCACTTCCTCCACCTCCTCCAATTATTCTCCCTCACCCACAAGTTCTTGAAAAGTTTAAAGTCACTCAATCCCTATTGGCAAGCAGAGTCTATGTGTGCTCACATCTTGGAGATAAAGCCATATATTGACAAGTCGGGAGAGTTGGGTGTCAAAGTCCCGTGAATGTTGGATGTTCAATCACTTTCTTAGTACCATAGTGAGTCTCTTTGGGACTACTATGAGATGGACTATGACATGACCCTTAATGATGTTATCTATTTGCTTGGTGATGTTGAATCAACAATGATTTGGAACACCAGTAAAACAAATTTGATTAAAAGAACAACTTCCTAAGTCTTAAATGGACATTGACAATGGTAGCATTGGATATCTAGGAAAAGATTTCTCTTCCCAATGGAAAGGGATCGGCTATAGTCAACTCGGTTGACCAAATAGTAAAGAGAAAGGCAAATTATGAGATAGTCTCATGTGCCATTACCAAAGGGTCCATGTGTTTTGTTGCCAAAGGAAGGGGCATTGGTTGCAAAGCTGTGCTATTCACCTGAAAGGTCATAAGGTTGATCAAGTCAAGAGGTTTGACTCTACTTCGGGTAAATTCCACTGTCTAACTCTATTAAGTTCCTATTTGGAGATTCTTATTACATAATGTGAATGGGTCACATGCTGATGTTTTTAAGAATCAAAGAAAAGATAGGGAGCTTAAAGTAAGTATATGTTGATTCTGATTGCAAAGGTGGGTTTCAATCGCATGGTTCGGTAATCAGAATTTTGAGCTGTTGCTTAAGAGTTATAATATATTGCTTATGAATAGATAACAACAAGGTTTTCATGTGGATTGTAAGGATAAGTTTTTCCACAAAGTTTTAAAATAAAAGAAAAAAAGGGTTTTAACTTTATTTATTTTAAAAATATTCTTACAATGACATCTGCGGAAAATTGTTGCTTATATGTTTCCAGTAATAGCAATATTGGAAAGTGGATTTGATTCTTTCATTTGTGGTAGTGTCTGAACTTACCAAATGAAGAAAGTTTTTCATCACCCAAGTTTCAATTGGACAGAAACTTGGAATCATACAAGTTGTATTGTATGATGATTGAGAATTTTCATCTTTGAAAATTAAGACTAATTCTTTGATCACATGTATATGTGAGTCAACTGAAGGACTAAGGAATTAGGTACACTGGGTGTGCGCTTGTCAAGGTCCACCACAAAGATTGATTTGTCATGATTTACTAAAGATTAGTAAATATGATTATACTTAAGAGGTTAAGTATAATTATGTAACATTGGAAAGGTTACAATGTATGACAAAACAAATGAGAAGAACCAAATTGGGCAGAAAGATAAAAGTTTCTCAAATCTGAAAGGATGGGAGAGTACTTTAGTATCATATTTCATGATCATCTTAATGATTATGAAACCATATCACAAATTCATACTCTAAGGACGTCTTAGTGCATTGTTATGGCTAAGAAGAGAGGTCATGAATTGTTGCATTGGTTAAAATCAAGAAGATGAATCATACTTCGTTCCAAAACAATTCTTAGAGTCATACTCCAAGATTGTAACATTGAGTGACATAAAGTAAGGTTTTAAAAACTTATCAAATGTAGTGTAAAATGTTTCTACCCTTGTACATTTGAGATTGGTAAGTTGTGATGTCTTGGATGAGACAAAGACCAACTAAGACCAATTGTGTGAAGTGTTAGTCTTGATAAGAATCCGCACTATCCCTTGAATATTTGTTTTGTCAAGGAATGGTTCTTGACTGGGGAAAGTTATATGTCAAGGGGACAGTGGGAGCCTTAAAGATCCTGAAAGAGTTTCAAGATTTAATCAAGAGTAAAACCTGTAATTTATCACTAGCACACGACTTAAGGTTTGCAACCTATCGTGTTGACATAATTCTTATTTCTGTACCTACTTCAAATAAGTTGAATTTGCATGTGAGTTATCAGAGTCCAACTTGGAAGCATTGGTGGGCCTTGTGCTACCAAGGTGACAAGAAACTAAGATTGAACAAGTTTAATCCATATAAGGCTGAATTTGTCACTAACCTTATCTTGTGATTATGGTTTTGACAAATTCACATGGATAGGAACTCATACACTATAAAATCTAAGTGTCATAAGGTTTCTCTCCGATTCATGAAAATGATGGTGAGGAAACGCTTTCACTAAGTAGATTTTACGTAGATATCAATTGTGTTATTTGCATTTTCAAAAGTCGTTAATTGAGCGCGTGTGGTTAACCGGCACACTAACATGGACTTGTGAGAAATGGCAAATGCCTAAGCAATTGAGACTTTGATTACGGCATCCCTTTTCATAGTTTTGAAAATTGTTTAGACACACATGTGAGCTATCTAAGAAAGGGTGTATAAATCTAAATTTCAGAAGTCCAGAAAATTTCTAGAAATATGTCAGAGCTAGTGGGAGCATAAGTGTTATGTTGATAATCATCATGTTAGTGGGAGCATGATTATTACGTTTAGTGTTACAAGTTAGCAATGTTAATTATAGAAAACAAAGTTTTAATTCGTGAAGTTGCAGGGGTTGAAAAGTTGTTTTGCTATAATTAAGGGAGAGGAAATTATACTTCATTTCAATTCTAAAGCTTAGATTGAGATTTTAATCATCTTTAGTCAAGAATATATATGAATTTTATGTTGGAATGGTTAAACTTGAAGAAATTCTATATATATTGCGTTTTCAAAATTTGATTATGACTACGGCATCCCTCTTCATAGTTAAATTTTAAAAACATGGCAAATAAAAAATATTGTAGCAAAAGACTTGCCTAGTATCATGTCTTTATGTCAAACATCATGAATCGTGTCCCATATGCTTCGGATATAGGATCGATTGCATGTGCTATAATATTCATCTTTTCTGAATTTTCCAAATGCTTAAGGCATTGAGAAGGGAAAAGTCTAGAACTGGATATGACTAAAGTGATTAAGCAATTGTCGAGGACAATCTGAGGATCGCCAAAGATTGGTTGCTCAGGGAAAGTTGAAAGTATGATGTAAGTTGTCGAAAAGGACCATATTGACATATTCTGAAAAGAAGTAACTCTTGTTCGGAAGTGATAGTCAAAATGGGACTATGGAAATGTCTCCATAGGTGGAAATTATTCAATCTATGTAAGATTAGAAAACCTTAATGCAAAGAAGGATGTTCAAAGCAATGTACTTTGAATATGAGACTTTCTTTCCATAGAAGTTGACCTTCTTTGGAATACTCTGTATTGACTGGTGACAAGGTTTTGGTGACTTTGTGCATAATCATTATAAGAGGAACATTGCATAAAAGTTTGAAATCTAACAGATTTTTTGGTAAATGATAGGAATCGGGGATTCTCACATTTACAATAAGGATTTGGGATTGTGAAATGAGTATCAATGGAATCATGTTCAATTGATCTACATCACAATGTAAGGATCATAGACAAACATAGTGTGCATACTTGGAGTATGGCATAACTATTGTTTAGAAAAACAAAATGAACATGCTAGGAGCATGGGACGACTGTTGTTTTTTATTCAAGTCTTAATTTGATTGTTTGAAACATTATACAATGAGTAATGTAATCAATATGGTGATAATTAAAAGGTGGTTCTATTTATATTCAAAAGGGTTCTGAGACCATATTGGATTCGATTATTATTGTGTTTCACTTTGCATGTTTTGACTTCCAAAATAGCTAGGTTATTCTTTCCCAATGACTAAGTTATTTAAACACTCCACAGTCGTTCATATGTTGGAAGTAGGTATGAATCAAGACTGTCATGAATCGAGTTTGTAGATGGCTAAATGGGTTTAGTCATAGCAATGGTTGCTACAACATTCATGAGTGCTCATAAGTTATGAGTATTGGAATAAACCCACGCTCACTTGTATCACTTCATGGAATTTATCTCGAGTGATCGTGAGACGGTAATATCATATAAATCTTCAAACCTAGAGATATGAGTTGTTACCTATGAGTTGGTTGTGCATTGATTGCACGTAAACGCATCAGTAACTTGATGTTATAAAACGTGCCTTTGTGTACAATTCAACAAGTAGTAGAACAAGCATATGAGTCGAAGTTTATCTGTTCCTTCTAGAAATAAAAGCGATATCTGGGCCCCTCGATGATTTTGTTGTGACCTATGTACCGGCCGGTCAGAACTAAATTGATGTGTTCGATTAAGTTCTTTGTCAAACAAATCGAAAATCGGGAAACAAACTGCTGGACAATAAGTACGACATTGTTCCATGTATTTGTCCGGCTGATATCATGAGAACAGAGGATTATATGATCACTTATCTAAAATGGCGCTTCATAGTTCAACAGAGTTTTCGAGAGCTACGATTGCTGGTTGGTTCCTGAAGTAACATACGCAAATATAGTTATTAGACTTATCCAAGTGGGAGTCTTTTGGATAAGGTGTCTAAGTCCATAACTTATTTGGTACATACTTGACCCGACCCGGCATGGTCCATTTAGGTTGCACTTCACCCAAACGATTTATGGATTATTTTGTGAGAATTGTATACTTACGATATATTAATATAATATAAGTTATAATATATTAATATGAAGTCATGTTATTTAATTAGTTTTAGTCTTAAATTAATTATGAATTAATTTAGAGATTAAAAGGAAGACTAATTAAATTGTGGGCTATTGTTTTATATGATGTGGGCTAACACTCATTTGTTAATAGGCTAGGCTTATATGGAAGTCCATGGATGATCGATGGAGCTTTTAACCCATGGATCCTTGGAAAAGGAAAGGTCATGGGTTATTAGGGTTTCACCCTAATCATGTACACTATATAAGCATGCTTATGTTGCATGAAATAGCCACTACTGTGACTAGTGTCACTAGAGTGTGTGTGTTTGTGTGTGGCCGAAATTATAGTGTGTATACACTCTCTCAAAGTTTTCCAAGAGTTTGTGGTGATTTATGATTCCATTTGAGGCATTCACACTATTGGTGCTTGGCCCTCAAACTCCTTAGGAATCAACCTCATCATCAAAAGGTATGTAATCTCATCTAATTCTTTTATGTTTAAAAGTACCCCATGCCATGTTAGATAGGTTATGAAAGTTGGAAAATTATTATTTTAAATGTATTAGACAAACATAGATCCAAGGATTATTAGGGTTGCATGCACACTTAGGAAGTGTTAGATTGCTCAAAACCCAACAATGAATGCCTCGTAACCCCAAATCTTGATATGGTCTAATGTGGGAGCTTTCCCAGTCCACATATCGTGAGGTGTTTTGGCAACCTTTTTAGTTGGAACTAGATTAAGGATGTGGGCGGCAGTCTCTAAGGCATACCCCCAAAAAGAGATTGGTAATGAAGCTCAAATCATCATGGAACGAACCATGTCCAACAGAGTTCGATTACGCCTCTCAGCCACACCATTTAGATGTGGTGTCCTAGGAGGTGTTAATTGTGAGACAATCCCACATTCCTTAAGATATTGAAGGAACTCGATACTAAGATACTCACTACCCTGAACGGATCGGAGCAGTGAAGGGTGAGTTTGTCATTTTTCCAAGTAACTAATATTCGAAACTATCATCTGACTTTAAGTGAAATGAGTCCAAGACTCCAGCCTTTTGGGGTTAGCCTATGCGCTTCTTGTTGACATGTCCAAAACGACAATTCCACAAGGATGCTTTATCTAAACTAATGGAAGAATCAATATGCAATACATTATTTCCTAAGTTGTCTACAACATTCACAACTTCATATATACCATTACAAGGTAATGCTTTAAAGTAAAATACATAATTGTAAAAGACATTAATAGCACCAATATCATTATCAAATGAAAAAGTAAATCCTTGTTTGTACAAGCCATGAAAAGAAATAATATTTCTCGCCATATTAGATGAGTAAAAACATTTATTCAAATCTAATGTTAACCTACTACTAAGCAATAAAGAGTAAAATCCAATCTTGCTGACAGGTGATGCTTTCTTATTCCCCATGATTAAGTTTATCTTCCCGTGTTCCACATGCTCACTTCATTTTTAGGCCTTGCACATTAGAACAAATGTGAATTCCACAACCTGTATCAAGGACCCAAGAATTAGTATTTGGTGAGTTGTTAGAAAAAATAGTATAAATACCTACATGCATAGGTTTAACATTCCCATTCTTAACATCTTGTAGGTACTTAGGGCAGCTTCGCTTCCAGTTCCCCTTTTCCTGACAATAGAAGCATTGTGCATCTTTTGGGTTGGAAGAGGGAGTGGTAGAACCACCTTTGGTTCCACTTAAAGAGGAGCCATCAAGAGACTTTCCCATGGTACCCTTGGAAGGGGTCTTCCTCTTCTTCCCTTTACGTTGCCCGATTGCCAGAATAGGGGTAGTAGTAGGATTAGCCACAACATTTTTACCTTTAAGACCACTTTCTACAGTCCTCAAAAGTCCCTGAAGCTTAATCAAAGTGACCTCCTCCTTGTTCATATGATAGGTCATTCGGAACTGATCATAACATTGAGGTAAGGAGTGTAGAATGATATCTATAGCTAGATCCTCATCAAAGTTCACATTCAATTTGAGTAGACGGTCCACGAACCTTTTCATTTTCTGTAGGTGGGTCGTGATGGGTTCACCATCCTTCATCTTTGTTGTGATCATAGAGCAGATGATTTGACACCTCTCTTGGTGTGCACTCTGATGGTAGCTTTCCATCAGATCCTGGTTCATCTCAAAAGAGTAGAATCCCTCATTAGGACTTTTGGAGTTCAGGTGCCATAGTGGCGAGCATGATACAAGCTACCTTGGTGGCATCTTTCTCATGTGCCCTAAAGTCGGCAATTTCATGAGGAGTAGCAGCAGACTCATCGATTTCCTTAAGCTCCTTGTCAAGGACATACTCCTTGTCCTCGTAGCGAGTGACCATCCTTATGTTCCTAATCCAATCATTGAAATTAGTTCCATCAAAGATGACTCTCCCACAAAGATTCATGAGAGAGAAGGAGCCTGTTGGGTTTGAGCCAAAAGCAACATTGTTGGAAGACATCTGAAAAGGATGAAAGACAAGTTTATATTAGATATAGAATCCTTAATAAGACACCCAAATGAAATATTAAGGCTAGGACCCAAGACAATATTTTATAACTTGGAAGAGGGATGTCGTAATCCAATAAAAAAAATATTTAAAGGTAGGTAAATGACGATTTAGCAATTTCCACCATGAAAACAAAATAGATTATTAGGTTTTAGTTGGACTGAAACTCTTAGATCTTTGGAGATTCATTGACCAATTAAATGGCATGTTAAAATATCGAATATGACCATCAAGTTTATGACTGGGATACCAAGGATCACAAAACAAGGTGTAAATAACCATGCAAATTAACTTGGTACTCTTAACTTTATTACCTAATCGATGTATCGGTTAACCACACACACACCCCCGATCTATAATAAACATTAAGCTACCCTTTGCCACACTTACTAGTCCATGTTAGTGTCATGGTTAACCACACATGCTCCACTAATGACTTGGTAATAGTACAAAGTGTAATTTCATGGGTTTGCATCAATTTCAAATTTTTCTAAAGTAACTAAGATTGGGAATTTATAAAAGTTCAGTTACTTTATATTTATCATTATACTTTTAATGAAGGGACAATTATAGTCTTTGTCCTACACATTTGGCTAACGACCCTTCACCAGTCAAGGAAGCAGTGGGTGAGAGTGGACACCCATTAAGCTGCCGTTTTATAGACAACAACCTTATACCCCACCTCATAGACCGGCTTCGTGAATGAGGCCTACTAACGATAAGACTGATTTGATCTTATATATATATATATATATATATATATATATATATATATATATATATATATATAAGAAATGAAGTCAGAGAACTTCGAGCTTAGCAAGCAAGAGTTGATAGGAGCATGAGGGACATAAAACATCTCCTGTCGGGATCAAGAACTCACTCTGGTTGTTCTCGTCGTCGATAGATTCTCATCAACTTCTCTCTTTTGGATGTAACCTAGTTATGTAAAACTCTGGTCTAATTCCTTATCGTTGTAAATCATAGGCCTGTTAGGTCTTGGTTAGGTTGTAATTCTATCAAAATTTTCCCATTTTGGTTGATGTAAGGCCTACTTCTGTTGTCCGTTTTTCCCAAACTTGTTATGTAATTCCAGTAATATTGACAGGTACCTAATCTTATGGGAATTATTATCCAAATATGATCATCTATTAGTTCTAGATTTCCATTCAATCGTATCGTTAGACTATGGAGAGTTAGTCCATGAGTCATTCTCATCAATCCTTCCATTAAATTCTTATCCATTTTTTCGTCTTCATAAACTTATAGATCAAAGATGCCGCCTCGCAGAAATCCAAGGAGAAACCCTAATAACGAAACACTACCTCCTCTACCTACTCCTCAGTTCGACACGACAGCCTTAAATGTTGTTGTAGTTGCAGCTGTGGCTACAGCCATGGCTCAGTATCATTCATCTGGTTCCACTGGAGGGGAAACCCTGTCCTGTCAACTCATGGTGACATCCCGATGCGCTTGAAAGAGTGCTCATACAAGGACTTCACAACCTGCAAGCCATTGTCCTTCAAGGGGACTAGTAGAGTCATTGCCCTCTCACAATGGTTCGAGATAACCGAATCGGTTCTTGAAATCTTCTCTTGTCTCGAGGAGAGCAAGGTGAAGTTCGCTGCTTGCACCTTCGAAAAGAAAGCCCTGACATGGTGGAATGGCCATGTTAAGTCACTATCTCTTATAATGACTAATGTTATGGGCTGGGAAACTTTGAAAGACCTCATGATTGAGGAGTACTGCCCGAGGGGCGAGATCCAAAAGCTGGAGGAAGTGCCATGGAGACTAACCATGAAGGGCTCCAACGTAGTCGCCTACACCGCCAGGTTATGTGAACTGGTAGCCCTCTGTCCCAACATGATTCCTTCAGAGGGAAAGAAAATCAAGAGATACATATGGGGGTTGGTGCCACCATACCAGGGAAATGTTTTGTGATCACACCCCACTACATTTGATAGTGCCAAACGATTGGCACAGCGGCTCATAGACCATGGGGTTCATACCCCGGCCGCAACAACTACCTTGGCCATCTCAGAACCTGTAAGAACCGCTGACTCCAAGCGGAAGTTTTGGGATGACAAGAAGAAGGCTAAGGCTGCCAAAAAGCAGCGGGTCATGGCAGTACATGCTGCGATAGCACCTGCTGTTGCTGCTCCGGTAAAGCAGTACACTGGAAGTTTGCCTAAGTGCAACAAGTGCAACTTCCATCACGTCGGCGCATGCCGGGAGATGCAATGTCTGAACTGCAACGGGAAGGGGCACACAGCGCGTTTCTGTAAAGCTCCGGTGAAGGCAATCAACCAAGCACCCGGTGCTGGAGTGGGCAAAACTTGCTACGGATGTGGCGAAGTAGGCCACCTCAAGAGAAACTGCCCGAAGGTAGGGTTTGCCGGCGGAGCGGAAAGAGTTCTGGCCATAGGCCATGAGGAAGCGGTTGCCACCCCCACAGTGGTCACTGGTACGTTCCTCCTCGATAACTCTTATGCATGCATTCTATTTGATAGTGGAGCGGAGAGGAGTTTCATGAACCAAAAATTTGCTCTCTTACTTAAGAAAAAATCACGAGCACTTAATGAACCGTTCACTGTAGAAATGGCTAATGGAAAGACAGAGAGCACTAGCAGTATATATGCATAGGTTGTACCCTAACGTTAGATAGCCATTCATTTTCGATCGATCTCATGCCGGTCTCAATTAAAAGTTTCGACGTCATTATCGACATGGATTGGTTGAGTCTTCATGGTGCCAATATCATGTGTTACGAAAAGGTTGTTCGCCTTAATTTGTTGTCCGGCGAAACCTTAGTAGTTTATGGCGACAAACCCGACACGAACCTTTGTATCATCTCAAGCATCCAAGCTCAGAAATTCTTGCGAAAGGAATGTCGTGCATTCATTGCTCATGTGGTCGACGTGAGCCAAGAAACGAAGGACATTCAGAACATTCCAGTAGTACACGACTTTCCAAACATCTTTCCAGAAGAACTCCTAGGATTACCTCCGCAACGTCATGTCGAGTTCCGAATCGACTTAGTTCCAGGGGCTACCCCAGTAGCCAAATCGCCCTATCGTCTAGCACCTGCAGAGATGCAAGAGCTATCCGGTCAACTTAACAAACTGCTCAGCAAGGGCTTTATAAGACCAAGCTTCTCACCCTGGAGAGCTCCAGTCTTGTTCGTCAAGAAGAAAGACGGATCGTTTCATATGTGCATCGACTACAGGGAGCTCAACAAGCTGACAGTCAAAAATCGTTATCCGTTGCCTCGTATCGACGATTTATTTGACCAACTTCAAGGGGCGAACTTCTTTTCAAAAATTGACTTGACATCCGGATATCACCAACTACAAGTGCTAGGGGAGGATGTTCCAAAGACAGCCTTCCGAACTCGTTATGGGCACTATGAATTCGTAGTGATGTCGTTCGGATTGAAAAACGCGCCCGCAGTATTCATGGAATTAATGAATAGGGTGTGTCGTCCTTACTTCGATCAGGTGGACATCGTCTTCATCGATGCCATCCTTATCTACTCTGGAAGGAAGGAGGAGCATAGTCAACATTTGCGTCAAGTCCTCGAAACATTATGTTTGGAGAAACTCTACGCGAAGTTCTCGCAATACGAATTTTGGATTCATTGATTCGAATTCTTAGGGCACGTGGTTAGCGAAGAGGGTATACACGTGGACCCTTCCAAAATCAAGGCCATTGAGAACTGGTCAGCACCGAAGACGCCTACAGAAATTCGTCAATTTCTAGGCCTCGCTGGATACTATCGTAGGTTCATTCAGAAATTCTCCCGCATAGCGAAACCTCTTACAACACTGACCCAGAAGGGTGTGGCCTTTAACTGGGAAGAGAAACAGGAAAGAGCATTCCAAACGCTCAAACGAGCCTTGTGCACCGCACCAATACTATCCCTTCCAGAAGGAATAGAAGACTTCTTCGTCTATTGCGATGCGTCGAATCAAGGACTCGGATGTGTTTCGATGCAGCGAGGTAAGGTCATCGCCTATGCCTCAAGACAGCTAAAGACATATGAGGTCAACTACATGACCCACGATCTTGAACTAGGAGCAGTTGTGTTTGCTCTGAATATCTGGAGACATTACTTGTACGGAACGAAAAGGACTATCTTTACAGACCACAAGAGCTTACAACACATATTCGACCAGAAGGAGCTCAACATGAGACAACGACGGTGGGTTGAGCTACTCAGTGATTACGAATGTGAAATTCGTTATCATCCGGGTAAGGCCAACGTAGTAGCTGACGCCCTGAGTCGGATGGAATATTTTGGTCGTAGAGTCAAATCATTGACTATGACTATCCATTCACACTTGTCCACACAAATTAAGGCAGCTCAGCTCAATGCTTTGAAGCCTGAAAATATGGCGGGTGAATCCCTAAGAGGGATGGATAAGAACTTGGAGGTTAAGGGTGGCGGAGCTTATTATTTCATGGACCGGATCTGGACCCCGAAACTCGGTGGTTTTAGAGACTTGGTCATGAACGAGGCGCACAACACTCATTATTCCATGCACCCGGGATCAGATAAGATGTATCTGGATCTCAAAAAGTTATACTCGTGGCCTAACATGAAAGCAGAGATTGCTACCTTCGTGAGTAAATGCCTTACTTGTGCAAAGGTCAAGGTCGAATACCAGAAACCCTCCGGCCTATTGCAACAGCCTGAGATACCGGAATGGAAGTGGGAGCGGATAACTATGGATTTCATAACCAAGTTGCGCAAGACAATGGGCGGACTTGATATCATATGGGTCATCGTCGACAGATTGACCAAGTCTGCACACTTCCTGTCGATCAAAGAAACAGACAAGATGGAGAAACTTAAAAGAACTTACATTAGAGAGATTATACGACTGCACGATGTTCCTTTATCTATTATCTTAGACAGAGATACTAGATTTACTTTGAGGTTCTGGCAGTCGTTACAAAGTTCCCTAGGAACTAGGCTGGACATGAGTATAGCCTACCATCCACAGACCGACGGGCAAAGTGAGAGAACTATCCAAACCTTGGAAGATATGTTGCGAGCCTGTGTGATAGACTTTGGGAAAGCATGGGATACTCATTTACCCCTTGTTTAATTTTCCTACAACAATAGTTATCACACGAGCATAAAGGTTGCTCCATTCGAGGCCCTCTATGGCCAAAAGTGCAGATCCCCTCTGTACTGGGCTGAGGTGGGTGATACCCAGTTAGCTAAAGGAAGAATTCGTGAAAGCACTCTCATGGGTCCGGAGATCATACGGGAAACGACGGAGAAGATCGTTCAAATCCATGAACGATTGAAAGCCTCCAGAGACCGACAGAAAAGCTACGCTGATAAACGTAGTAAACCGTTGGAATTCCAGGTGGGTGACCGTGTTCTATTAATGGTCTCACCCTGGAAGGGCTTGATACGCTTCGGAAAGCGTGGAAAACTAAATCCAAGGTACATTGGGCCTTTTGAGATTCTCGCAAGAATCGGCCCTGTAGCTTACAAACTTAACTTACCACGCGAACTCAGTAACGTACATTCTACCTTCCACATATCGAACATGAAAAAGTGTCTGTCCGAAGAGACTCTTGTTATTCCAATCAACGAGATCGAGATCAACGAGAGCCTTAATTTCATGGAGGAACCAGTAGAGATCATGGACCGAGAGGTCAAGCAAACGAAACAAAGCCGCATCGCGATTGTGAAGGTTCGCTGGAACGCCAAACGGGGACTGGAATTCACATGGTAGCGCGAGGATCAAATGAAATTGAAATATCCTCATCTATTCTCTTAGATATCTATAAATACTTTATTTGCTTAGACTTTAATTTCGGGACAAAATTCCCTTTAACGGGGGGATGATGTGACAACTCGAAATTTTCATTCGGTCAAACCCTAAAAGTCAATCACTTCATATTATAAGTGAATTTCATTTATGTATGTTTTTAACAAATTTAAAGTTCGTTTGACTATTATAATAATTATTCTTTAAACGAATGGGTGAAAGGATGTGCTGTCTCGAGTCTTGAAATTTCATAACCGCGAATACCACGTAGCTTAGAAGTTCATGGCCAAACTTTTTTGTTTGGGCCGTAAATTACCCCAACAACCGTAAACTCATGCTTAAGCATGAGTTTACTCCCCAAAACACTTCACTTCTCATTTCCACTCTCAACAACAACTCCCAAACACTCTCAACTATCATCCCGGTTTTCACCCGATTTCCCGAAAACGTAAGTATTTCTCAACTTGATTAGTTGATATATCATAACAACTAGTGATTATACATCTTTTCATCCATCCATTTTTGTGTTTTGATTAGGTTTCCAAAACACCAAGAACACACACTAGTGTTCTTGCACTTTTAGCTCATTTCAAGCTTCCACAAAGTAAGTACTTCTATCCTAGAGTCGTTTAAAGCTTGCTATACATCTTTACATCAAGTAAATCAACCAAGAACACCAAGAACTAGATGTTCACGGTTCAAGAAGTTCTTGAACTGTAAACACCAATTTAAGGTGGCTTAGGGTGCTTTACTCCATTACAAGCCTTTGTAACAAGTCTAAATCCTTCCTTGATGTGTTTATCACATAAAAAGCACAAGAAAACACTCATTTATATGTGTTTACGGTTTGGTGATCTCCCAAAACCGTGAACACCCCAAAGAGTGTATAAATGGCCCATATTTATTCCTTATGCTTAGAATCTAACCTAGACTATTACCTTGATGAGCTAAGGACTTGAAAACCCCCAAATAACATAAACCTTATGGGAAAGGAAAATGGTTTAGGGACCTTAAACTCCAATTAGGAGTGAAATGGTGCCCTAGTACCTTCCATGGTCACATACATCAAGTAGAAAAGCTTCTAGGGACTCTTAAGGCTTCAAACATCAAATGGTCAACAAGTGGGTGAGCTTACGACCGTAAACCCAAGGGTATACAACCGTAAACTCTTTTGGCAGTGACCACAAAACCGTAAACTCCCAAATGGAGTTTTCCTTGAACCCCAAACACACTAGCCTTTCCCTACAACACTTAGATGCAATCCTTGGGACTTACAACACTTGTATAAGGTGTTTAGCATGTCCTAGGGTGTCTTGACTTTGTTTATTATTTGTTTAAAGACTAATTGGATACATATATGTGATATTATATGTTAACTAGGATCATAGAGTGTGTTCAAGACTTCACTTAACACCTAGAAATCCTACATCTTCAGTTCATCCGTACCACTCACTACAGGTGAGTTCATACCCCTTAATCAATGGTTTAAATGTTTTTAACTGCTTTTATGTGTGGGGGGGGGTGGTACAAGTTAAATACTTATAGTTATTACATCAATCACATGTGATTAATAACAACAAAACCAATGGTTTTGTTACTGTTCAAACTGTTTATCAAACTATTTTCCTTCAAACTGTTTTACAAACTCTTTTACTTATCAAATACTTTTACTTAAGCTCTTTATACTTAGTATCAAATGCATGCCTATGTATGTATACTTATATAAGCAATGTTTAAAAGGCTTAGGAAGGCCAACTCTCTTTATCTCCTTTTCCTCGTTGGGATGTAGCTGTAGGGCATCGGTTGTCCGTCTGAAGGTCGTCTAAATATTAGTTATATATTATGTACACATATATAGACATATGGGTTCTTCCAGTCAATTCAATACCCTTGGGTAGCAAGGGTATACTTCCATGTTCATATGTACCAGTTACATTACTAGTGAGCTACCATAGGGGTAGTACAGGAAGATACAAATACTATTACTAGAACAATGAAACATATAATGAATCAGTTCATTCACGAGTCAGTACGAGTAGTACATACAGTACATTACTATACATGCTATGTATATAGGTAACATACACTATGGCTAGCACACGCAGAACATTTCAGTACATACAGGCTAGACAGAGAAATAGTACACTTACAGTTAGCACATTTATCACATGTACATTCATGCAGTTATGTGAACCATTAAGCGAGTCATGGCACTTCCTGCCATGACCGTTTTTGTATCCAGAATCTCCTTAATTGGGGAGCATATGAGTTTGCGTATATATCTATGTTGGATTGACTATCCTACACCTTGCTGCTCGCTACAGTGGGACTTGCAAGTCTACAGGTGCCAAATGTCATTTCTTATGACGTTGTACATCGTTGTTTTACTAGAGTTGGTAGCAGGATACAGGTCGATCACATGTTACTTTGAACACCTTTGGTTTTTAAGGTAGTTAGTACAACGGTAGTCACTTATTACAAATACTATGGTACTATGATATTTTCCTATTACATTCACTTCGTGAATATTCACACGATCCACAGTAATGTAAAAACTATATTTTTGTAAATGATAGTCAGAATTGGGAAAACACACACTCTAACAAGAGACACACGCACAGACACTAGATGCCTTGGTATAAGGCTACACTTAATAGGAAACATAGGGTTTTCTAGGAGAGTACAAAACATCTAAACATCTTACAAATGCTTTCATACAAACACAGACATTAATATACTTATGATCTCACCAGCTTTAAGCTGATACTTGCTTTCAAAATAACTTGTATTCTCAGGTCACCAATAGATAGGTACAGGTGCCAGGCTTTTGAGAAGATGGAGTTCGTACAAGACTCGTCTTTTATTTTGTTATGTATATTTTGGTGTCTCTATAACTTGACAGAACACACAAGTATGAAATTACATTATTAATGCAATGGATGATGTTGTTGCTTGTTTACTACTATTCATTGTTTTGATACTATACATGACGTCCTCCGCCCCAGAACGTTTCCGCCGTTCATGGTTTTGGGGTGCGACAACTTGCCCTTAAGTTTTTGAATTTGAATAGTTTTCACTTATGAATACTTTAATTCCAAGTTAGCCCTTAGAATTTTAAAATTTAAAATTCAACCCTTATACTTTATAATATTATAAGTTAATAATATTTATATATATGTATAAGAGTAAAGTCAGTCTTACAGTTAGTAGGCCTCATTCACGAAGTCGGTCTATAAGGGGGTATAAGGTCACTGCCTATAAATTGGCAGTTTAATGGGTGTCCACTCTCACCCACCGCTTCCTTGACCGGTGGAGGGTCGTTAGCCAAAAGGGTAGGACAAGGACTAGAATTCTCCCTTCATTAAAAGTATTAATGATAAATACTAAGTAACTAAACCTTTTATAAATACCCAATCTTAGTTACTTAGGAAAATGTGAATTTGGTGCTATCCCATGAAATTACACTTTGCACTTTCTTTAAGTCGGTTAGTGGAGCATGTGTGGTTAACCGGCACACTAAATCGTATTTAACAAGGTAGCAAAAGGGTAACTGAATGTTTATCATAGTATCGATGGAGCGTGTGTGGTTAACCGACACATCGATTGAGGGGTAAACACTTAAGAGTACCAAGTAATTTGCATGGTTACTTCACACCTTCTTTTGTGATCCTTGGCATCCCAGTCACAAAACCTGAAGGACACACTCGAGATTTAAACATGCCATTGAAAAGTTCAAGGAATATCAAAAGAATCTAGGAGTTTCAAAACCAATTAAAAGAAAATTATACTTCATCTCAAATCTTAAAGCTTAGATTGAGGTTTTAATCATAGTTAGTCAAGGATATATATATATATATATATATATATATATATATATATATATATATATATATATATATATATATATGAATTTCATGTTGGAATGGCTCAACATAAGGTGATTCTATATATGGGTCTGTTATTTGCGTTCTAAAATTCGATTATGATTACGGCATCCCTTTTCATAATTTGGAATTATGAGAACTTGGCAAATAGAAATATTGAAGCAAAAGGACTGGTCTAGTATCATGTATTTATGTGATACATCATGAATCGTGTCCCATATGCTTCGGATATAGAATTTATTACATGTGCTATATTCATCCTTTTAAAAATTTTCCAAATGTCTGGGGCATTAAGAGGGGAAAAGGTCTACAACTGGATATGAATAAAAGGATTAAACAATTGTTGAGGACAATCTAAGGCTTACCAAAGATTAGTTGCTCAAGGACAGTTGGAAGTGTAGTGTTAATTTTTGGAAGGACCATATTCACATATTCTAAAAAAAGGCAACTCATGTTCAGAAGTGATAGTCAAAAGGGGAATATGGAAATGATCCCATAGGTGGAAGTTGTTCAATAAATATGTGTAATATTAGGAAACTTAATGCAAGGAGGATGTTTCCAAGGAGTTGATCTCCTTTGGAATGCTCTATAATGTTTGTTGTCAAGTCCTTGTGACTTTCTGCATAATCATTACAAGAGGATCAATGCATATAAGTTTAGAATCTAATAGATTTCAATAAATGGCATGACTTTTGGAATTCTTGCATTTGCATTAAGGATTTGGGACTGTGAAATGAGAATCATTGGATTTATGTTCAATTGTTCTATTTCACAAAGTATGCATACTTGGTGAAATGAGATCATAGACAAACATAGTATGCATACTTGGAGTATGGAATGACTAGTGTTTAGAAAACATAGTGTACATGCTTCGAGCATGGGACAACAACTGTTTTAATTCAAGAATAAAGTTGATAGCTGAAATAGTATACAATGAATAATGTGTAATCATATGGTGATAAATAAAAGGTGTTTTTGTAACGACCCAATTTTCACGTCAAAAATTTTCATTTTTGATTAAGTGATTTGCCAACATTTGTAACAAAATATCGTCCGATCATATCATTTAATAGAAACATGTCTCGTATCTGAAAACCGAATCATAAAAACATAATAATGTTAGAGTACAAATCACAAAATATCTCATAGTACGGAAAACAAAGAACGTGTGTATGATGTGCCGCTAACGCGCCAGCTCCTTCCCTTTCACTAAAGAGGTACCCAAAACCAAAACTGAAAACTGTAAGCACAAAGCTTAGTGAGTTCCCCCATCGTACCACATAGCATACAATCACATAGCATATATACTGCCAGGCAATTCTGGGGTGCCGAACAATATACAATGAATAATGTGTAATCATATGGTGATAAATAAAAGGTGTTTATTTATATTCATAAGTTCAGAGACCATATTGGATTCAATTATTATTGTGTTTCACTTTGCATGTTTTGACTTCCGAAATAACTAGGTCATTGTTCTGAATGACTAAGTTATTCAAACCATCCACAGTCGGTCATATGTTGGAATTAGATATGAATCAAGATTGTATTGGGTTGGGTTGTAGAGGTCTAAGTTGTTGGAAAAAGTGGTGCTACAACACTCATGAGTGCTCATAAGTTCTGAGTATTGGACTCAACCCACGCTCATTGGAATCACTTCATGGATTTTATCACGAGTGATCATGAGACGATAATATCTTATATTCATCAAACCTAGATATAAGAGTTGTTACTATGAGTTGGCTATATATTGATTGCATGAAAACACATTGGTAACTAGATGTTATAAAACGTGCCTTTTTGTATAATTCAACAAGTAGTAGAAAAAGCCATATGAGTCGAAGTTTATCTATTCCTTTTACTTTCGGGATAAAAGCGATATCTATGGGCCCCTCGATGATTTGGTGATAACAAATGTAAGTGCTCGGTCGAGCCTGGACTGATTTGATTTGTTCAATTAGTCAGTCGTCATAAATCGGAAATCGGGTAACAACAAATGCATAGAGAGAATGATTTTAATCCGTGTCTCAATCCATATGATATCTATAATGGAGGAATATATGATCCCTTATCTAATCGACAAGTCATTGACAAAGGTCATAGATCATCGGCAAGGTCAGAGTTCGACAGAAGCTTTTGAGAGCTAAGATTGCCAGTTGGTTCTTGAAGTCATACTTGCAATAATAGTTTTAGACTTATCCAAGTGGGAGACTGTTGGATGTACACTTAGGAGTGTAAGAATGCTCAAAACCCAACAGAGATGAAGTATAATTTCCTCTCCCTTAATTATAGCAAAAAAACTTTTTTCCAATTGAAACCTTTTGTTTTCTATAATTAACATTGCTAATTTCCAACCTTTATCATAATTATCATGCTCCCACTAACATGATGGTTATTAGCATAACACTTATGCTTCCACTAGCTTTGACATGTATTCAGAAATCAGCTGAAATTCTAGAAAAACAATACTTTGTTGACTTTCTTACCAAAGTTCAGATTTCTGATACTAGATTGCTTTGATAAAACTTGATCAGTATCATACACCTTGTCTTAGATAGCTCACAGGTGTGTCTAAAAAATTTAAGAACTATGAAAAGGGATTTCGTAATCATAGTCTCGATTGTTTAAACCTTTGCGACTTCTCACAAGTCCATGTTAGTGTATCGTTTAACCACATACGCTCCACTAACGACTTTGATAATGCAAATATCATAATTGCTATCTAGCTAAAATCTACTTAGTGAAAGTGTGTCCTCACCATCATTTTCATGAATCGGAGAGAAACCTTATGACACTTAGATTTAATGGTGTACGTGTTCTTATCCATGTAAATTGTCAAAACCATAGTCACAAGACAAGGATAATGACAAATCCAAACTCATATGGACTGAACTCAATCTTAATTTCTTGCCATCTGCCAGCTCAAGGGCCTGCCATTGCTTCCAAGTTGTTATGCAACCAAACGAGAACTCTAAGAACTCATATGCAAAGCCAACTTTAATTGGAATGGGCACAGAATATGTCAAAAAGATAGGCTATAAATCTCAAGTCGTGTGCTAGTGAACAACTTCAGGTTTTATTCTTGATTAGTTCTTGAGACTTTCAAGACATTTAAGGCTCCCACTGTCCTCTTGACATATAAGACTTTCTTGTCAGATATTCAAGAGATAGTGTGGATACTAATCAAGACAAACACTTCAAACAATTGGCCTTAGTCGCTCTTTGTTTTATCCAAAACATCACAACTTACCAAATTCAAGTGTACAAGAGTCGAAAACTTTTACTCTTACATTTTACAAGTGTTTTAAACCTTATTTAAAACATGTCACTCAAGTTACAATCTTAGAGTATAACTCTAAGAATTGTTTTTTGGAACGAAGTATGAATCATCTTCTTGATTTAACCACTTCAACAATTCATAACTCCTCTTCTTAACTATCAGAATGCACGTAGAGGATGAATTGTGATATGGTCTCAAAATCATTAAGATGGTCTTAAAACATGATACTAAAGTACTCTCCCATCTTTTCAGATTGGAGAAACTTTTATCTTTCTACCTAAGTTGATTATTTTTATTAGCTCTTTCATACATTGGAACCTTTTCCAATGTCTCAGAATTACACTTAAGCTTGTAAGTATAACCATATTTACTGAGCTATAGTAAATTATGACGAATAGTCTTATCGATTATTTGTGGTGGACTTAACCAGTGCACAAGAATGTGTACTGGATCCCTTATTCCTTTACTTGACTCACACATCCATGTGAACAAGTAATTAGTCTTAATTTTTCCAATGCTTGAAAGTTCTCATTCATCATACTATAACTTGCATGATTTCCAAGTTTCTATCCAAATAAAACCTTGGGTGATGAGAATCTTTCCTTATTTGGTAAATTAGACGTTACCAAAAATGAAAGAAACAAATCCATTTTTTTCAACCTTGCTCTTAATGGAATCTTATAAGCAAAAAAAAATTTCACAAATGCCATTGTTAGGGTATTTTAAATTAAATAAAATCAAAAATTTTCCATTTATTTTAAAAGCTTTGCGGAAAAACTTATCCTTACAGTGCAAAAGCACATGAACACGTTGTTGTTTTCTATTCCTAAGCTATTTATATATCATAACTCCTAAGAAGTAGCTAAAGAATCCGATCTTCAAACTATGCAATTGAAATCCATCTGCACGATCGGATTCAACATATTCTTTCTTTAAGTTTGTTCACTTTTCTTTGATTCTTAAAATATCAACACGTGACCCAGTCACATCATGTATCAAGAATCTCATAATAGAAACTTAGCAGAGTTAGATAGTGGACTTTACCTGAAGTGGAGTCAAACTTATTGACTTTAACATCCTTAGATAAAATTGGCAGCTTCGCAACTAATGCCCCTTTTTTTGGCAATATAAACATATGGACCCTTTGGTAATGGGACTATCTCAGACTTAGCATCTCTCTTTACCATTTGGTCAGCCAAGTTGACTATGGCAGATCCCTTTCCATTAGGAAGAGAGAGCTTTACTGGATATCCAATGTCATCATTGTCAATGTCCATAAAGTTTTAGGAAGTTGATCTTAGCAAGTAGATAAGATCATTAAGGGGCTTGTCATAGTTTGTTTCATGGGAGTCCTAAAGGAACTCACTTTGTGACTTAGAAAGTAGTTGAGCCACCAACTTTCTCAAGACTTTGACACCCAACTCTCCCGGCTTGTCAATATGTGACTACATCTCTAAGATGTGATCACACATAGACCTTTGCTTGCCAATAGGGCTTGAGTGACCTTAAACTTTTCAAGAACTTGAGGGTGAGGGAGAATAATTAGAGTAGGCGAAAGTAGTATGATTTCCATGGGACATCATCTTCATTTAGGAAAGCTTGTTTTCAATTATACTTGATGCAAATTGCTGAAAAATGCTGAAAAAATTGATTTTTTGGATTTCTGGGCACTAGACTCGCGGAGTCCACTGATAAACTGGCCGAGTCTATGAAGAAAATCGTCCTACTCGTCGAGTAGGTTGAAACACTCGACGAGTAGGACCCCCAGACAACATATTTTCGACTTTTAAGGCTAGAAATGGACTAGGCACATTACCCTAAGCTGTTTTTGGACTTATAAACCTGTTTTTGATTTGCTAATGTTCATGCTAATCCAATTTCAAAGATAATTGTCAATAGATTCATGTTTTTAGTTAGCTTAACAGTTATGCTGATTACATGAAAAAGATTGATGAGAATTATCTTTGTTCATATGAGTTTCTTAGATTAATAGATAAGTTAATTGATTATGTGTTTCAATCCATTTTAATCTAAGAGATGATTCTAAAATTTGTTTGTGTACTTGTCCTCAAGTTACATGAAAGGTCACATTCAAGTTTCTTAAAACTCATAAAAGATGGCAAAGGTTACAAAATGAAGAGTCTTGTTCTCATTAAATGGTTTTATGACTCCATAACTTGTCCTCAAGTTATGGAGGTTCAAGAGTCACTTTAGTAAGTAATAAAATGTATAACCTTAATTAATTCCATAAGTTACAAAATAAAGAAAAGTTACATTCTTTTATTAGTTTAAAGTCTTCCATAACTTGTCCTCGAGTTATGGAACTTGAAGAGTTTTTTAATTAAAACTATTTTAAACAGATAAGTTATGGAATTAATTAGCTTTGAATAGTTTCAAAACTTGCCCTTAGGTTTTGGAATTTGAAAATTTTTCACTTATGAATACTTTAATTCCAAGTTAGCATTTAGAATTTTAAAAGTTAAAATTCAACCCTTATACTTTATAATATTATAAGTTAATAATATATATATATATATATATATATATATATATATATATATATGTATAAGAGTAAAGTCAGTCTTACCGTTAGTAGGCCTCATTCACGAAGCCGGTCTATAAGGGGGTATAAGGTTACTGCCTATAAAATGGCAGTTTAATGGGTGTCCACTCTCAACCACCGCTTCCTTGACCGGTGGAGGGTTGTTAGCCGAACAGGTAGGACAAGGACTAGAATTCTCCCTTCATTAAAAGTATTAATGATAAATACTAAGTAACTAAACCTTTTATAAATACCCAATCTTAGTTACTTAGGAAAATGTGAATTTGGTGCTAACCCATGAAATTACACTTTGCACTTTCTTTAAGTCGGTTAGTGGAGCGTGTGTGGTTAACCAGCACACTAACTCGTATTTAACAAGGTAGGAAAAGGGTAATTGAATGTTTATCATAGTATCGATGGAGCGTGTGTGGTTAACCGACACATCGATTGAGGGGTAAACACTTAAGAGTACCAAGTAATTTGCATGGTTACTTCACACCTTCTTTTGTGATCCTTGGCATCCCAGTCACAAAACCTGAAAGGCACACTCGAGATTCAAACATGCCATTGAAAAGTTCAATGAATCTCAAAAGAATCTAGGAGTTTCAAAACCAATTAAAAGGAAATTATACTTCATCTCAAATCTTAAAGCTTAGATTATGGTTTTAATCATATTTAATCAAGGATATATATATATATATATATATATATATATATATATATATATATATATATATATATATATATATATATATATATGAATTTCATGTTGGAATAGCTTAGATTGAGGTTTTAACAACGTAAAATCCCAATTAAATTTTTTATTTTTAAAACCACAAAATGTATATCACATCATAATTTCAAATCCGAAACAACAGTGTTTTCCAAAACAAATTCCCAAGATCTCTTAAAAGTGAACTCCATCGGTGTGAGTGTGTACGAGTCAAGCTGTCGCCTTCCCACGGTCCTCGCTGGTACCTGAGACATCAAACACAACAACTGTAAGCATAATGCTTAGTGAGTTCCCCAATATACCACATACCACAAATACGCCTCTCGAGGCTAACCCGACCCTCCGGTCAAGATGTCTCAACGGGACCCTCCAGCCCCGCAGCTCGTTGGACCCTCCGGTCCGGTCATAGCTCATTGGGCCCTCTGGCCTGGTCTGAATCGTTGGACCCTCCGGTCCGGTCTATATAGTCATACAGCATACAAATAACACATAATATAAAATCTCCACTATAACACATAATCTCATACATAGCACATAAGACCCTCTGGTCAACTCAGAATACCAGTCAAGGTATGTATAGTGAGAAGACTCACCTCTTGAAAAGTCTAAGATCTCACGTACTCACTATCTCCCAAAATCCAATAACGACTCTACCTCGCCTAATCATAAAAATATCATATTAATACTCAATGACTTTCATAACAACACTTTTACCCCTTAACACAAATCCTCAGAGGCTAAAAGACAATTTTACCCCTCCTTGACCGGAAGTCCTCATGTTGACCAAAACCCTAAGAAGTCAACAAAAGTCAACCCTACGAGTACGCGGGGCGTACTGCTTTATGTACGCGGGGCGTACATCGCCAACCCATGGATCGGGGTCTCCACCCAGTACGCTGCGCGTACTGGAAGTTACGCCCAACATAACCGTCAGACTTTAGCATTCCTCATTTCTGGTCTTAATCGGTTAAGCCATTACTCCAACTTCTAGATCCGGCTCTGTTTATGCGTCTATACCCATAAAGTCGAGACCTTTAAGCCTTGGCATGGCTGTAAAGGCTCCAACACTTCATAACATCACTCTATTCCAACTCAGGGGCCTAGATCTCATGCATGGTGTAATGTTCACGACCAATATTGCATTTTTATGATTCTACAACTCAAAATAAACCAGAAATACGAAAGATCTAAGCTTATGGAGACAATTTGCTCAAAAGTCTCCACCTTTGGGACTAAAACCCTAGAAAATGGTACATGAAGCATATTACAAGAACTATAGGACAAGATCCGAGCTTTTTACCTTGAAATGAAGCCTCAACCTTTTCTAAGCTCAGATCTACACTTGAATACCACTTCTAGCCTTCCCCAATGAGCTCCTCTTCTCCTTTGCTACCTTGAAATGGCACCACCAAGCTTAGAATACTCACAAATGTCCTAAGAACGGTTGCACACTCTATTTAGGGTTTCTCTCTGAGGGATGGTGGCTGAGAAGTCGAGCCACACATTCCTTTTATAGCCCTCCAAAAGAATTAGGGTTTTTCGGTCTGGACCGGTTACGCCCCGTGTAACCTTGAGTACGCCCAGCGTACCTGAGGGTGAAGGTGTCCAAATGAAGTGCACGAGTACGCGCAACGTACACCTTGTACGACCAGCGTACTCGCTAATCATGCAACCCTAAAAGAGAACATAATAATGATGAAGGGATAAATAGAAGGGTACCTGGTTTTCGGGCTGTTACAATTCTCCCCCACTAGAACCAGACTTCGTCCCCGAAGTCTCTTACCGAAAACAACCCCGAATACTGATCCCGCATCTCAGCCTCGGGCTCCCATGTCAGCTCGGACCCCTTCCGATGTTGCCACTACACTTGTACCAAGGGTACTTCCTTGTTCCTCGGAACCTTAACCCTTCGATCCCTGATTGCCACTGGCCTCTCCACATAATTCAGGCCTGCATCCACCTGAATATCATCCAAAGGCACCACGGCCGACTCGTCGGTGATGCATTTCCTCAACTGAGAAACATGAAAGGTATCGTGGATCTGTCCCAATTCAGCAGGTAGATCCAACCGGTAGGCTACCCTGCCTACCCTAGCAATTACCCTGAAGGGTCCAATGTATCGGGGTCCCAACTTGCCCCTCTTCCTGAATCGTATCACTCCTTTCCAAGGAGAGACCTTTAGGAGTACAAGGTTACCAACCTGAAACTCGAGTTCGGACCGACGCCTGTCCGCATAACTTTTCTGGCGACTCTAAGCAGTCAACATCCTCTGCCTGACCTGTTGGATCTGCTTAGTCGTCTGAAGCACTATCTCTGTACTACCCATCATGCGTTGCCCTACCTCACCCCAGCAAATAGGGGTACGACATCTCCTTCCATACAACAGCTCAAAAGGTGGCATACCGATGCTCGAATGATGGTTGTTGTTGTACGAAAACTCTGCCAAGGGTAGATAGGTGTCCCAACTCCCTCCAAAATCCAAAACACATGCTCGGAGCATGTCCTCAAGCGTCTGAATCGTCCGCTCGCTCTGTCCGTCCGTCTGCGGGTGGTATGCGGTACTGAAATGTAGCCTCGTACCTAACTCCTCGTGGAACTTCTTCCAAAATCTGGAAGTAAATCTCACATCTCGATCTGAAACAATCGACAACGGAACCCCATGCCGCGATACCACCTCCCTCACATACAACTCTGCCAACCTCTCAGCAGAAGAGCTCTCACTGATAGCAAGAAAATTAGCGCTCTTCGTCAACCTGTCCACAATCACCCAAATTGCATCGACTCCTCTCGCAGTCCTTGGCAATTTGGTGATAAAATCCATGGTAACATGTTCCCACTTCCATTCGGGAATCTCCAACGGTTGCAGCTTACCATGCGGACGCTGGTGCTTGGCCTTAACTTGGCGACAAGTTAGGCACCTCTTGACGAACCAAGCAACATCCCTCTTCATACAGGGCCACCAATACTCCTTCTTTAGGTCCAAATACATCTTGGTAGCCCCGAGATGGATCGAGAACTTCGATCGATGAGCCTCTTCCATCAAAATGGTACGCGTCCCGCCCACAAACGGTACCCAAATCCGACCCTGAAACGTCATAAGCCCCCGACTATCGGTAACGAACTCCGACACCTGCCCAACAACCCACTCCCGCTTTCGGTTCTCTGGTCTTGCAGCCTCAGCCTGGGCCCCTCGGATGGAGTCCAATACCGGAGTCATCACCGTTAACCTCATACAAATGCCTTGGATCGGGGTGCTCTCCGTCCTGCGGCTCAAAGCGTCGGCTACAACAATAGCCTTGCCCGGGTGGTACAGGATCTCACAATCATAATCCTTCACCACATCCGACCATCTCCTCTGGCATATATTCAGTTTTGGCTGATCCATCAAGTACTTTAAGCTCTTGTGGTCAGTGTATCTCGTACACCGAACCCCATACAAATAGTGACACCAGATCTTGAGGGCAAACACTACAGCCCCCAACTCCAAATCGTGGTTGGGATATCTCGTCTCATGAGGCTTCAACTGCCTTGATGCATACGCGATCACATGCCCTCTCTGCATCCACACTGCTCCCAGCCCCGATATCGATGTGTCACAGTACACCACGAAATCCTCCATCCCTTCCGGTAGTGCGAGCATAGGGGCTTCACACAACCTCTGGCGAAGGGTCTCAAACGAGGTCTGCTGCTCTGGACCCCATGAGAAAGTAATACCCTTCCGAGTCAACTTGGTAAGTGGCACGACGATCTTGGAGAAATCTCTGATAAATCCCCGATAGTAGCCTGCCAACCCTAAGAAGCTCCTGATCTCCGTAGGTGACCTCGACACCTCCCAACTCATCACAGCCTCGATCTTGGCCGGGTCAACCAAAATCCCATCCTGGTTAACGAGATGCCCTAAGAACTGGACCTCCCATAACCAAAAATCGCACTTGGAGAATTTGGCGAAAAGCCTCCCCGCTCTCAGAACTCCGAGGAGCTCCCTCAAGTGCTCCTCATGCTGCTCTCTGGTGCTGGAATACACCAGAAAGTCATCAATGAATACAATGATTGATCGATCCAACATCGGCCTACACACCCTGTTCATGAGATCCATGAATGCCGCTGGTGCATTGGTGAGCCCGAATGGCATCACCACGAACTCGTAATTCCCGTAACGATTCCTAAACGCCGTCTTAGGAATATCCTCATCCCGAACTCTCATCTGGTGATATCCTGATCTCAAGTCAATCTTGGAGAACTAAGACGCCCCCTGCAGCTCATCGAATAGATCGTCAATCCTCGGTAACGGATAACGGTTCTTGACCGTCAACTTGTTCAACTCCCGGTAATCAATGAACATCCGGTGTGAACCATCCTTTTTCTTGACAAAAAGGATCGGCGCTCCCCAGGGAGAGCTACTGGGACGGATGAACCCTTTCCCCAATAGCTCTTGCAGTTGTGAGGATAACTCCTGCATCTCTGGTGGTGCTAGCCAATACGGTGCCTTAGCGATAGGCGCAGCCCCGGGAACCAAATCGATACGAAACTCCACCTGCCTCTCGGGAGGCACACCAGGCAACTCCTCGGGAAACATGTCCGGGAACTCACGCACTACCGGCACCTTATCCACTGAACATGGCCTCCCAGGGGCCTCTCGCACATCTGTCACGTAGGCTACGAACCCCTTGCAGCCCTGCTGCAAACTCCGCCTCACTCTAGCGGCCGAACAGAAAACCGAACCACCACGAGTCCCTTCGCCATAAACCGTCAACGCTCCCCCACTAGGAACTCGGATCGTCACCAACTGACGCTCGCAATCTATGACAGCCCCAAAATGGCTCAACCAATCCATTCCCACTATGACACAAACATCCCCCATAGCGATCAGAATCAAATCAATGGGGAACTCCACCCCGAATATCTCCAGCATGCATCCACGTATCACCTCGGTAGCACATACCTCACGCTCATCTGCTATGGAAACCCGCAGAGGTCGACTCAACGCCTCCCTTGGAATGCTAATGTGCCAACTAAATGCCAAAGATATAAAATACCGACTCGCACCCGAGTCGAATAAAACCAATGCAGGTACAGAACTCACAAGAAAAGTACCTACGCATAACATATAGAAATTACAATAGCATAAACTCAACATAAAATAGATAAAGATTACATACCCGCCACGATGTCAGGTGATGCGCGGACCTCCTCCGCAGTCAGCTGGAAGGCCCCCCCCCTAGCCTTCGGTGCTTCGGCCTTCACTGGCCGGGTCTCAATAGCTCGAACCACAAGTGTAGATCCCTGCGCTGATCTCTGAAGCTGGGGGCACTCGGCCTTCCGATGGTCGGTCTGGTTGCAATGGAAGCAAACCGAGAACCCCTTCGGACAGTCCCTCGCAAAATGTCCTTCCTTCCCGCATTTGTAGCATACCTCAGTCTTGCACGGCCCGTCATGGCTCTTGCCGCGCTTCCCACAAGTGCGGCCCCTCGAACTGCCTGTCCTCGACTCAGCGGGCTTTGCCCGCTTGGCGGCCGGCTGCGACTGTGCCGGTCGCCGATCACCCCTCTGCAACTCAGTCTCCTCCCTCGCCTGTGTCTCAAGCTCGATCTCCCTCTTCCTGGCATTTGCCTGGAGCTCGGCAAATTTCTGGTAAGTCGAGTTCGCCACGAACTCGCGGATGTCCCTCCTCAAAATACTCAAATAATGGCTCATGTGAGCCTGCTTAGTGGATACCAACTCCGGGCAAAACAGCGCCCGCTCATGAAACATCCTCGTAATCACTGTCACCGACTCTGTCCCCTGCTTGAGGGTCAGAAACTCCTGAGTTAAACGTTCCCTCTCACCTGGGGAACGTACTCGTCACGAAACATCGCAGTAAACCTTTCGCAGGTCACTGCAGTCAGCTCAGCTGTAGAATAGCTCGCGGTCACGAATTTCCACCAGTCCTTCGCCCCCAAGCGAAGCTGGTTGAGTGCGAATCGCACCCTCAAGTGCTCCGGACACGAGCACGTATAGAAACACCCCTCCATGTCTAAGATCCACCTCATAGCGGCGATCGGATCCTGCGTACCATCGAACTCCGGTGGTTTCGTGTTGCTGAACTCTCGGTACAGCAACGAATCACCACCCTGGGGTCTCGCAGCAGCAATAGCTGCAGCAACAGTAGCATCAGTCAAAGCATCGTAACGCTCGTCAAACATCTCGATCAGTGTGGTCTTAATAGACGCAAACATCTCCGGAATCTCGGCTCTGATGGCAGCAGCCACCTCCTCATGGATGATCCGACGGATCTCCTCATCGCTCGCCCCACTGCTCTCGGGGTTATGGCGAGTCCCAACCATGATCAACCTCTGAAATACAACATAAGAAATATCAGGGATACTCTCGAGTATACTCACACTCAATAACTCAAACATCCTCTATCCTGGTATCCCCAATGATTCTTACTTGGACTGCACACCAATCCGGTGTTTTCAATAGTACGGGCCCAATACTATTGTCCACATCGAATCAATATACAATCCAAGTCCTCCTCCTAGGATCCCAAGTCGTAGATACTCTACTCTCGCTATGCATTGGCTACCCTCAGTAGACCTATCATGAGCTCCTCACTGCTACCTACTCACTCTCAAAGTATCTCATAGCAGCAGTAATCTCCTAGGCTAAGGTATCACAAATCAGGCCACTCTAGTCCTTATAGGAATACCTAGCCTCTCTATCATGCATAAAATAATATCTCATAACTCATAACATATAATGTAAGGGTATTTTGGGGGTTCACCGTTCGGGCGCTGGCTGACCGTACAAACCATCCACTTTGCTCGTTTCCAAAACTTCTTTTTCTTTTTAGAAAATTTGTAGTTTTTGTTGTAAAATTTCTCAAATCCTCGGTTTGAGTTCAAATACGCCCGAAGGTGCATCCGAATCCCTCAAACCAAGCCTCTGATACCAACTTGTAACAACGTAAAATCCCAATTAAATTTTTTATTTTTAAAACCACAAAATGTATATCACATCATAATTTCAAATCCGAAACAACAGTGTTTTCCAAAACAAATTCCCAAGATCTCTCAAAAGTGAACTCCATCGGTGTGAGTGTGTACGAGTCAAAATGTCGCCTTCCCACGGTCCTCGCTGGTACCTGAGACATCAAACACAACAACTGTAAGCATAATGCTTAGTGAGTTCCCCAATATACCACATACCACAAATATGCCTCTCGAGGCTAACCCGACCCTCCGGTCAAGATGTCTCAACGGGACCCTCCAGCCCACAGCTCGTTGGACCCTCCGGTCCGGTCATAGCTCATTGGGCCCTCTGGCCCGGTCTGAATCGTTGGACCCTCCGGTCCGGTCTATATAGTCATACAGCATACAAATAACACATAATATAAAATCTCAACTATAACACATAATCTCATACATAGCACATAAGACCCTCTGGTGAACTCAGAATACCACTCAAGGTACGTATAGTGAGAAGACTCACCTCGTGAAAAGTCTAAGATCTTGCGTACTCGCTATCTCCCAAAATCCAACGATGACTCTACCTCGCCTAATCATAAAAATATCATATTAATACTCAAAGACTTTCATAACAACACTTTTACCCCTTAACACAAATCCTCAGAGGGTAAAAGACCATTTTACCCCTCCTTGACCCAAAGTCCTCATGTTGACCAAAACCCTAAGAAGTCAACAAAAGTCAACCCTACGAGTACACAGGGCGTACTGCTTGATATACGCAGGGCGTACATCGCCAACCCATGGATCGGGGTCTCCACCCAGTACGTTGCGCGTACTGGAAGTTACGCCCAGCGTAACCGTCAGACTTTAGCATTCCTCATTTCTGGTCTTAATCGTTTAAGCCATTTCTCCAACTTCTAGATCCGGCACTGTTTATGCGTCTATACCCATAAAGTCGAGACCTTTAAGCCTTGGCATGGCTGTAAAGGCTCCAACACTTCATAACATCACTCTATTCCAACTCAAGGGCCTAGATCTCATGCATGGTGCAATGTTCACGACCAAGATTGCATTTTTATGAGTCTACAACTCAAAATAAACCAGAAATACAAAGGATCTAAGCTTATGGAGACAATTTGCTCAAAAGTCTCCACCTTTGGGACTAAAACCCTATAAAATGGTACATGAAGCATATTACAAGAACTATAGGACAAGATCCGAGCTTTTTACCTTGAAATGAAGCCTCAACCTTTGCAAAGCTCATATCTACACTTGAATACCACTTCTAGCCTTCCCCAATGAGATCCTCTTCTCCTTTGCTGCCTTGAAATGGCACCACCAAGCTTAGAATACTCACAAATGGCCTAAGAACGGTTGCACACTCTCTTTAGGGTTTCTCTCTGAGGGATGGCGGCTGAGAAGTCGAGCCACACATTCCTTTTATAGCCCTCCAAAAGAATTAGGGTTTTTAGGTTTGGACCGGTTACGCCCCGCGTAACCTTGGGTATGCCCAGCGTACCTGAGGGTGAACGCGTCCAAATGAAGCGCACCAGTACGTGCAGCGTACACTTTGTACGCCCAGCGTACTCGCTAATCATGCAACCCTAAAAGAGAACATAATAAGGATGAAAGGATAAATAGAAGGGTACCTGGTTTTCGGGCTGTTACACTGTGAAATGAGAATCATTGGATTTATGTTCAGTTGGTCTATTTCACAAAGTAAAGATCATAGAAAAACATAGTATGCATACTTGGTGTATGGCATGACTAGTGTTTAGAAAACATAGTGTACATGCTTCGAGCATGGGACAACTACTGTTTTAATTCAAGAATAAAGTTGATAGCTGAAACAATATACAATGAATAATGTGTAATCATATGGTGATAAATAAAAGTTGTTTATTTATATTCATAAGTTTGGAGACCATATTGGATTCAATTATTATTGTGTTTCACTTTGCATGTTTTGACTTCCAGAATAACTAGGTCATTGTTCTGAATGACTAAGTTATTCAAACCATCCACAGTCGGTCATATGTTGGAATTAGATATGAATCAAGACTGTATTGGGTTGACTTGTAGAGGTCTAAGTTGTTGGAAAAAGTGGTGCTACAACACTCATGAGTGCTCATAAGTTCTGAGTATTGGACTCAACCCGCGCTCATTGGAATCACTTCATGGATTTTATCACGAGTGATCATGAGACTATAATATCTTATATTCATCAAACCTAGAGATATGATTTGTTACTATGAGTTGGTTATACATTGATTGCATGAAAACACATTGGTGACTCGATGTTATAAAACGTGCCTTTTTTATGATTCAACAAGTAGTAGAACAAGCCATATGAGTCGAAGTTTAACCATTCCTTTTACTTTCGGGATAAAAGCGATATCTATGGGCCCCTCGATGATTTGGTGATAACAAATGTAAGTGCTCGGTCGAGCCTGGACTGATTTGATTTGTTCAATTAGTCAGTCGTCATAAATCGGAAATCGGGTAACAACAAATGCACAGAGAGAATGATTTTAATCCATGTCTCAATCCATATGATATCTAGAATGGAGGAATATATGATCCCTTATCCAATGGACAAGTCATTGACAAAGGTCATAGATCATCGGTAAGGTCAGAGTTCGACAGAAGCTTTTGAGAGCTAAGATTGCCAGTCGGTTCTTGATGTCATACTTGCAATAATAGTTTTAGACTTATCCAAGTGGGAGACTGTTAGATTAATGTCTAAGTCCATAACTATAATTGGTAAGACTTGACCCGACCCGGCATGGTCCATTTGGGTTACATGGCATCATGCATTTGGATAGACTATAATGAGAGAAATAACACTTAAGGTTTGTTAATATATTATAAATTCTAATATATTAATAATATTATTTAATTAGGATTGATCAAGAATTAATCTAGAATTAAGTAAGTGATCAAAAGAAGACTAATTAAATATATGGGTTGATTGTGTAAATCATCCATACTTGTATAGTGGGCTAAGACTCCATGGATTATCAAGTTGGGCTAAAACCCATAGGATGCTCCATGGATCCTCCATGGTGTATTTGAAACCATGGATCCAAGGAAATGGAGAACCATGACAATTAGGGTTCGCCCTAATTGTCACTAACTATATAAGCATCTTATTGTTGACAAAATTGGCCACTAGAGTATGTGTGAAAGGGCTAGCCGATTTTCATGAATTGTGGATTTCTCTCCAATCTATTCCAAGTGTATTTGGTGTTGTATGAACCATTTGAGGTGTCACACTTGGGACACAAGGCACTCAATCTTCATGAAGACATTCTACATCAAAGACGTATGTAATTCTAACTAGATATATTCATATGAACCAGTGTTATTATGCTAGTTAGGATGAATACCTTGGAAAGTTCATATTTGCATGTATAATAGAGAAAACATAGAACCAAGGTATTTAGGGTTGCATGTACACTTAGGAGTGTTAGAATGCTCAAAACCCAATAGAGATGAAGTATAATTTCCTCTCCCTTAATTATAGCAAAACAACTTTTTCCCAATTGAAACCTTTTGTTTACTATAATTAACATTGCTAATTTGCAACCTTTATCATAATTATCATGCTCCCACTAACATGATGGTTATTAGCATAACACTTATGATTCCACTAGCTTTGACATGTATTCAGAAATCAGCTGAACTTCTAGAAAAACAATACTTTATTGACTTTCTTACCAAAGTTCAGATTTCTGATACTAGATTGCTTTGGTAAAACTTGATCAGTATCATACACCTTGTCTTAGATAGCTCACAAGTGTGTCTAAACAATTTTAAGAACTATGAAAAGGGATGTCGTAATCATAGTCTCGATTGTTTAGACCTTTGCCACTTCTCACAAATCCATGTTAGTGTATCGGTTAACCACACACGCTCCACTAACGACTTTGATAATGCAAATATCACAATTGCTATCTAGCTAAAATCTACTTACTGAAAGTGTGTCCTCACCATCATTTTCATGAGTCGGAGAGAAACCTTATGACACTTAGATTTAATGCTGTATGTATTCTTATCCATGTAAATTGTCAAAACCATAGTCACAAGACAAGGATAATGACAAATCCAAACTCATATGGACTGAACTCAATCTTAATTTCTTGCCATCTGCCAGCTCAAGGGCATGCCATTGCTTCCAAGTTGTTATGCAACCAAACAAGAACTCTAAGAACTCATATGCAAAGCCAACTTTAATTGGAATGGGCACAGAATATGTCAACACGATAGGCTATAAACCTCAAGTCGTGTGCTAGTGAACAACTTCAGGGTTTATTCTTTATTAGTTCTTGAGACTTTCAAGACATTTAAGACTCCCACTGTCCTCTTGACATATAAGACTTTCTTGTCAAATATTCAAGAGATAGTGTGGATTCTAATCAAGAAAAACACTTCACATAATTGGCCTTAGTCGCTCTTTGTTTTATCCAAAACATCACAACTTACCAAATTCAAATGTACAAGAGTGAAAAACTTTTACTCTTACATTTCACAAGTGTTTTAAACCTTATTTAAGACATGTCACTCAAGTTACAATCTTAGAGTATAACTCTAAGAATTGTTTTTTTGGAGCGAAGTATGAATCATCTTCTTGATTTAACCACTTCAACAATTCATAACTCCTCTTCTTAACTATCAGAATGCACTTAGATGATGAATTGTGATACGGTCTCAAAATCACAAAGATGGTCTTAAAACATGATAATAAAGTGCTCTCCCATCTTTTCAGATTGGAGAAACTTTTATCTTTCAACCTAAGTTGATTCTTTTTATTCGCTCTTTCATACATTGGAACCTTTTCCAATGTCTCAGAATTACACTTAAGCTTGTAAGTATAACCATATTTACTGAGCTATAGTAAATTATGACGAATAGTCTTATCAATTATTTGTGGTGGACTTAACCAGTGCACAAGAATGTGTACTGGATCCCTTATTCCTTTACTTGACTCACACATCCATGTGAACAAGTAATTAGTCTTAATTTTTCCAATGCTTGAAAGTTCTCATTCATCATACTATAACTTGCATGATTTCCAAGTTTCTATCCAACTAAAACCTTGGGTGATGAGAATCTTTCCTTATTTGGTAAATTACACGTTACCAAAAATGAAAGAAACAAATCCATTTTTTTCAACCTTGCTCTTAGTGGAATCTTATAAGCAACAAAAACTTTCACAAATGCCATTTCAAGGGTATTTTAAAATAAATAAAATCAAAAATTTTCCATTTATTTTAAAAACTTTACGGAAAAACTTATCCTTACAGTGCAAAAGCACATGAAAACTTTGTTGTTTTCTATTCCTAAGCAATATATCATAACTCCTAAGAAGTAGCTCAAGAATCCGATCTTCAAACTATGCAATTGAAATCCATATGCACGATCGGATTCAGCATATTCTTTCTTTAAGTTTCTTCACTTTTCTTTGATTCTTAAAACATCAACATGTGACCCAGTCACATCATGTATCAAGAATCTCATAATAGAAACTTAGCAGAGTTAGATAGTGGGCTTTACTTGAAGTGGAGTCAAACTTATTGACTTTAACATCCTTATGTAAAATTGGCAGCTTCGCAACTAATGCCCCTTTTTTGGCAATATAAACATATGGACCCTTTGGTAATGGGACTATCTTAGACTTAGCATCTCTCTTTACCATTTGGTCAACCAAGTTGACTATGGCAGATCCCTTTCTATTAGGAAGAGAGAGATTTACTCGATATCCAATGTCATCATTGTCAATATCCATAAAGTTTTAGGAAGTTGATCTTAGAAAGTAGATAAGATCATTAAGGGTCTTGTCATAGTCTGTTTCATAGGAGTCCCAAAGGAACTCACTATGTGACTTAGAAAGTAGTTGAGCCACCAACTTTCTCAAGACTTTGACACCCAACTCTCCCGGCTTGTCAATATGTGACTACATCTCTAAGATGTGATCACACATAGACCTTTGCTTGCGAATAGGGCTTGAGTGACCTTAAACTTTTCAAGAACTTGTGGGTGAGGGAGAATAATTAGAGGAGGCGAAAGTAGTATGATTTTCTTGGGACATCATCTTCATTTAGGAAAGCTTGTTTTCAATTATACTTGATGCAAATTGCTGAAAAATGCTGAAAAAATCGATTTTTTGGATTTATGGGCACTGGACTCACGGAGTCCACTGATAAATTGGCCGAGTCCATGAAGAAAATCATCCTACTCATCGAGTAGGTTGATACACTCGATGAGTAGGACCCCCAGACAACATATTTTTGACTTTTAAGGCTAGAAATGGACTAGGCACATTACCCTAAGCTGTTTTTTGGACTTATAAACCTGTTTTTGATGTGGTAATGTTCATGCTAATCCAATTTCAAAGATAATTGTCAATAGATTCATGTTTTTTGTTATTTTAACAGTTATGCTGATTACATAAAAAAGATTGATGTGAATTATCTTTGTTCATATGAGTTTATTAGATTAATAGATAAGTTAATTGATTATGTGTTTTCAATCCATTTTAATCAAAGAGATGATTCTAAAATGTGTTTGTGTACTTGTCCTCAAGTTACATGAAAGGTCACATTCAAGTTTCTTAAAACTCATAAAAGATGGCAAAGGTTACAAAATGAAGAGTCTTGTTCTCATTAAATGGTTTTATGTTTCCATAACTTGTCCTCAAGTTATGGAGGTTCAAGAGTCAATTTAGTAAGTAATAAAATATGTAACCTTAATTAATTCCATAAGTTACAAAATAAAGAAAAGTTACATTCTTTTATTAGTTTAAAGTCTTCCATAACTTGTCCTCAAGTTATGGAACTTGAAGAGTTTTTTAATTAAAACTACTTTAAACACATAAGTTATGGAATTAATTAGCTTTGAATAGTTTCAAAACTTGCCCTTAAGTTTTGGAATTTGAAAAGTTTTCACTTATGAATACTTTAATTCCAAGTTAGCCTTTAGAATTTTAAAAGTTGAAATTCAACCCTTATACTTTATAATATTATAAGTTAATAAGAATAATAATAATAATAATATATATATATATATATATATATATATATATACATATATATATATATATATATATATATATATATATATATATATATATATATATGTGTGTGTATAAGGGTAAAGTCAGTCTTACCGTTAGTAGGCCTTATTCACGAAGCCGGTCTATAGGGGTATAAGGTTACTGCCTATAAAATGGCAGTTTAATGGGTTTCCACTCTCAACCACCGCTTCCTTGACCAGTGGAGGGTCGGTAGCCGAACGGGTAAGACAAGGACTAGAATTCTCCCTTCATTATAAGTATTAATGATAAATACTAAGTAACTAAACCTTTTATAAATACCCAATCTTAGTTACTTAGGAAAATGTGAATTTGGTGCTATCCCATGAAATTACACTTTGCACTTTCTTTAAGTCGGTTAGTAGAGCATGTGTGGTTAACGGGCACACTAAATCGTATTTAACAAGGTAGGCAAAGGGTAACTGAATGTTTATCATAGTATCGATGGAGCGTGTGTGGTTAACCGACACATCGATTGAGGGGTAAACACTTAAGAGTACCAAGTAATTTGCATGGTTACTTCACACCTTCTTTTGTGATCCTTGGCATCCCAGTCACAAAACCTGAAGGACACACTCGAGATTTAAACATGCCATTGAAAAGTTCAATGAATATCAAAGAATCTAGGAGTTTCAAAACCAATTAAAAGAAAATTATACTTCATCTCAAATCTTAAAGCTTAGATTGAGGTTTTAATCATAGTTAGTCAAGGATATATATACAAATTTCATCTTGGAATGGCTCAACATAAGGAGATTCTATATATGGGTCTGTTATTTGCGTTCTAAAATTCCATTATTATTACAACATCCCTTTTCATAATCTGAAATTAGAAGAACTTGGCAAATAGAAATATTGTAGCAAAAGGACTGGTCTAGTATCATGTCTTTATGTGAGACATCATGAATCGTGTCCCATATGCTTCGGATATAGAATTTATTACATGTGCTATATTCATCCTCTTAAAAATTTTCCAAATGCCTGGGGCATTAAGAAGGGAAAAGGTCTAGAACTGGATATGAATAAAAGGATTAAACAATTGTTGAGGACAATCTAAGGTTTACCAAAGATTGGTTGCTCAAGGACAGTTGGAAGTGTAGTGTTAATTTTTGGAAGGACCATATTGACATATTCTGAAAAAAGGCAACTCATGTTCAGAAGTGATCGTCAAAAGGGGAATATGGAAATAATCCCATAGGTGGAAGTTGTTCAATAAATCTGTGTAATATTAGAAAACTTAATGCAAGGAGGATGTTTCCAAGGAGTTGATCTCCTTTAGAATGCTCTATAATGTTTGTTGTCAAGTCCTTGTGACTTTGTGCATAATCATTACAAGAGGATCAATGCATATAAGTTTAGAATCTAACAGATTTCAATAAATGGAATGAATTTGGAATTCTTGCATTTGCAGTAAGGATTTGGGACTGTGAAATGAGAATCATTAGAGTTATGTTCAATTGATCTATTTCACAAAGTAAAGATCATAGACAAACATAGTAAGTATACTTGGTGTATGGCATGACTAGTGTTTAGAAAACATAGTGTACATGCTTGGAGCATGGGACAACTATTGTTTTAATTCAAGAATAAAGTTGATAGTTGAAATAGTATACAATGAATAATGTCTAATCATATGGTGATAAATAAAAGGTGTTTTTGTAACGACCCAATTTTCACGTCAAAAATTTTCATTTTTGATTAAGTGATTTGCAAACATTTGTATCAAAATATCGTCCGATCATATCATTTAATAGAAACATGTCTCGTATCTGAAAACTGAATCATAAAAACATAATAATGTTAGAGTACAAATCACAGAATATCTCATAGTACGGAAAACAAAGAGCGTGTGTATGTTGTGCCGCTACCGTGCCAGCTCCTTCCCCTTCACTAAAGAGGTACCTAAAACCAAAACTGAAAACTGTAAGCACAAAGCTTAGTGAGTTCCCCCATCGTACCACATACCATATAATTACATAGCATATATACTGCCAGGCAATTCTGGGGTGCTCGACCTACCCGGTACGACCAATCTGGGGCGCCGACCTACCTATATGGTCATTCTGGGGTGCCCACCTACCCATGCGGCCATTCTGGGGTGTCGTCCTACCCATGCGGCCATTTTTGGGGTTCCGTCCTACCCGTGTCAAGCCATTTTGGGGTGCTGACCTGCCCGTTGGTCCTAACAACCGACCCTCGGGGACTATTCCACCCTCTACTGCTACTATCACATATATCATAACATAAACATATTATTAGACATATCTGGGGTGTCCGAACTACCCTTCGGTCCTAATAAACGAACTTGGGGACTATTCCTATCCTACTACCACTATCACATATAACATATCATGCTAGCATATAAACATATCATCACGTACTGTCAGACATATCTAGGGTGTCTGACCTACCCTTCGGTCCTAACAACCGAACTCTACTACTATCACATATAACATATCATGCCAGCATATAACATATAAGGTAGTAGCAAACCTAGATGAATATCACACAAACAATCATCTAACATACGACTCCTACTGGTGGGCCGACATTGTGGCCGAAGACCACCGCTACTGGAAGGTAACTCACTTTGTAGCTGCGGATCTGTGCGGGAATCCTCTGACTGTTGCTGCTATTGCTCCGGAAATCCTCCGACTATAATTCCCACAAAACACTCAGTCATACACTGCTAACTGTTCTTAGGGTAAAATGACCATTTTACCCCTGACCAAGTCAAAGTCAAAGTCAACTACCAATTGACCTGACTCACCGAGTTGGCTTGCCAACTCGCCGAGTCCCTATCCTTCCATTTATCCTTATACCCGCCTCTACTCGTCGATTTAGGTGACGACTCGACGAGTTTTCCTTCTAAATGAACATCGGTTGAATCCTCATCCGACTCGCCGAGTCGTATGAACAACTTGTCGAGTTCATCTTCAACTGATACAAAGGTCATGTCCTTGACTCGCCGAGTTGTATGAACAACTCGTCGAGTTCATCTTCATCCTTAGAAGATTTCCTTGGACTCGCCGAGTCCGTTCATGCACTCGCCGAGTCCCATGAACTTCCAGAACAATGGCTCAGTCCAAAACGTTGGGTCACTCCCTGGGACCCCCTAAAACCTTTCCAAACCCAATTGGGTCCTTTTGACCCTTAATTGATATGGGACAGAAACCTTGGACTCGTCCACTCACTAAATCACTAAATCTTCGATTTCTAATGTAGAACCCTTGATTAGAAGATAGATCTATGTTTCTACAATCGATCTAGCACGTAAAGTTACAACCTTTACGTGCTTGCATGGGACTTTGAGCTCAAAAGGGTCCTAAAACAGGCTCTTACAATGCATGGGGCCTTCTTTGAGTGCAAAAGCCACTCCTTTCTGCCTTGTAACCCCTCTAAGGACCCCGATCCGAAACATCAACCCCAAACCATGATTGGAATCATGGTTGGTGACCAAAATGGCTTAGAAAAACCCAATATAGATCTATACACAACTATCACGTTCTCCCTACAAGAGACTCTGGTTACAATTTACAGGACTTTTTGACTTTGTTACTTTGGAAGTAACCCGAAGTGAATGACTCACAAATTTATTTATTAACAGATTTACGTGAACTAAACTGAAAAACCTTTGATAAATAAGTTTGAGAAGTAAATGATACATAAACTATACCTATTATAGTTTATCCGAAACGTTTGTAATGTATAAGAACTCTTTTATGAAAACGCATTTGTGTTATGAATACATAAACTATGCTCATTATAGCTTTATATACGTGTTCTAAATGAATGAATAATCTTATCATGAATGACTAAGTTTCAGTTTATGATGAGAAACTAACAAGGAAACACATTCAATACTTAGAACTTATTGTTATACACTTTGCTCAACATAATACAAAGTGTTATGAAAGTTATATGTTGTTAACTAAATTTAACCTTTCTGCGCTGTTTTAGAAAAGTCATAGAAAAATCATACGAAGTCGAAAACTAAATCCGTAAATTCTGAGAGCACCAGCAATGCCCTCTCCCGAAACTTGGCGGTGATCTCCGCCACAGTCTCCGTAGTCTGTCTCATGTCCAAAAACTCCCCTTACCATGTCATAGCCTCAACAGCCGAGGTTCCCAGAGAGTCACCAACCGACTCCCACCAATCCCTAACCCAGTCCCTCAAACACCCTGCTACAAATCGTACCTTCGATCCCTCGGGGCAGAAGCTGGTCAGCTGTGCGAACTCAATGTCCGTAATCCATCATCTGGCAGTAATGGGGTCCTTCGCCCCATGAAAACCTGGCGCACCACTGCCCCTAAAGTCCTTAAAGGACAGTGTGCAGGATCCTGACTGGCCAGACGCCATATCACTCCTAAACGCCCTTAGGCGATCCTCCATTAGCTCAACTATCCCTTCCTTGATCGACCCGAAGATGATGGGGGTCAACTCAAGGATGCCTCTGGTGGTCTCTGACACGATGAACTCATGTAGCCTCTCATCTACTGGCTCAGAACCTGATCCCGAACCCGATCCCTCTCCTGAATTGCCAACTACTGGCCTCTGTCGTAGTACCACCATGCTGCAAAACATAATACCAACTACTAGGGATACCGATACCTCTAGAGGGATCACATCCACTACAAGTTCCCTGGTCATGTGTCAGCCTTCCTTAATTTGGGTGCGGATCCTCTAGCTTACCAACTCACCGAGTCCCTATCCTTCCATTTGTCCTTCTACCCGCCTCTACTCGTCGAGTTAGGCGACGACTCGATGAGTTTTCCTTCTAAATGAACATCAACTGAATCCTCATCCGACTCGCTGAGTCGTATGAACAACTCGTCGAGTTCATCTTCAACTGATACACAGGTCCTGTCCTTGACTCGTCGAGTTGTATGAACAACTCGTCGAGTTCAACTTCATCCTTAGAAGATTGCCTTGGACTCGCCGAGTCTGTTCATGCACTCGCCGAGTCCCATGAACTTCCAGAACAATGGCTCAGTCCAAAACATTCAGTTACTCCCCGGGACCCCCTAAAACCTTTCCACACTCAACTGGGTCCTTTTGACCCTTAACTGATATGGCACAGAAACCTTGGACCCGTTGACTTGGTCACATCCACTCACTAAATCTTCGATTTCTAATGTAGAACCCTTGATTAGAAGATAGATCTATGTTTCTACAATCGATCTAGCACGTAAAGTTACAACCTTTACGTGCTTGCATGGGACTTTGAGCTCAAAAGGGTCCTAAAACAAGCTCTTACAATGCATGGGGCCTTCTTTGAGTGCAAAAGCCACTCCTTTCTACCTCGTAACCCCTCTAAGGACTCAGATGCGAAACATCAACCCTAAACCATGCTTGCAATCATGGTTGGTGACCAAAATGGCTTAGAAAAGCTTTAGAACTCCACAAAATGGGATCTATCAAAAGAACAAACAAGGTATAGACTTGATACCTTCTGTAGACTGCAAATGATGCTCAAAATCGGATTCTTCTAGCCTCCTCTTGCTCCTTCAAGATTTTCCTGCCTTCCTTGGGTCACAACAACACCAAAATCACTCCAAATGCCTTATATTGCTTCAATAACGGCTAGGGTTTGCTGTGGGGGTCTTTTGGGAGGAAATGGGATAAAGGAGGCCGAGTTAAGGTGTTTAAATAGGGTGCAAACCCTCGGATTAGGGATTTTGTCCAGATAGGGCCTACTCGCCGAGTTTGGGACCTGACTCATCGAGTCCACTGCTTAAAACCCGCGTCTCATCCCGCTTCTACTCGGTGAGTTGGTCCTTCAACTCGCCGAGTCCAAGGCCAAAATGCAAAATATTTTAAGGACTTAATAAAAGAAGACATACCAAGAACCAGGTGCTACAAATCTCCCCCACTTATTTTAGAATTCGTCCTCGAAGTCTGCTGCTCCATCCTGAAAAAGCTCGGGGTAATGCGCCATCATCTCGTCCATTGGCTCCTAAGTCCACTCCGACCTCTTCCAGTGCTGCCATTGCACCATCACGAGTTCCACTCTTTTATTCCTCAAATCCTTCAACTTCCGGTCGAGGATTGCCACTGGTCGCTCAATGTAGTTCATGTTGTCATCAACATGTATATCCTCCAAGGGTACCACTGCTGAGGCGTCCACCAGGCACTTTCGCAGCTGGGAAACTAGGAAAGTGTTGTGTATCTGACTAAGTTCGGCTGGCAAATCTAGCCTATACGCCACCTTGCCCACCCGGGCTATAACCCTAAACAATCCAATGTACCTGGGGCCCAACTTTCCCGCTTCCTGAATCGGATAACCCCTTTCCATGGCGACACCTTCAGGAGAACCATATCCCCGACCTGGAACTCCAGGTCTGATCGGCGCTTATCGGCACAGCTTTTCTGCCAACTCTGAGCAGTCTGAAGCCTACTCCGGACCTGCTGAAAATTCTCTAACGTCTTGAGCACTACTTCAATGCTCCCCATTACCCTCTGGCTGTGACAACCCAAAAATTTTCCATTATGTACAACCATTCACTTCAATAGAAGTCAAAACCATGTCTACTAACATTCAAGCTTTTTGGAATAAGTTTGAGTGTTTTAAAGTTAGTGCTTTAGAAGATATCAAGAGAGAGAATACCCTAGGGTTTATTATGTAGCAATAAGTGCCCAAAACTTCAAGAGTTTGGAGTTTACGGTCCAAAATGGTATTGGGACCGTAAACCCTAAAGACTATATAAGTGAGACATAGATATTTTATTTACTTTTTCACATTTCCAAGACTAGAGCCATTTCTCTCTCAAGTATCATCCCATCTTTCTTCAAGATCTTCAACTTGTAAGTGTTTCTAGCCCTAATATGTTTAGATCAAGTGTTAAACATCAAGAAATCATCCAAATACCCCAAGGAAAAGTTGTTCATGGCCCAAGATCCTCTTGGACCGTGAACACTAAAAATGAGGCCAAAGTGTACCCTATGTCCCTATAGACCTTGCAACCAAACATAGAAACTACCGTTGACATGTTTAGACCTTAGTAGCATCAAGAAAACACCCAAAGATCACAAAGAACAAGGTGTTTACGGTCCAAGAATCTTCTTGGACCGTAAACCCTAAAAAGGGTGCTAAAGTGTCCCTATTTTATTGCCAAACCTTGGAAACAAACCTAGAACTTTCACTTGATGTGTTTAGCACCTAAAAGTCACCAAAATACCCCATGTATATGTGTTTACGGTTTGGGAAACCTCCCAAAACCATAAACACCTCAAATGCATGTTTTGATGCCCCAATCTCTTTCCTTAAGCCTAGAAACTAGCCTAGAACTTTACCTAGAAGTGTTTAAGACTTAAGAACATCATTTGACCATAAACCATTTGGGTTTACGACCGTAAACCCAAAGACAAATGGTCCAAAAACCGTAAACCCCATAAAGGGGTGATATGTTGCCCTAATCACTTCCTAAGGCTAAGACTTGAAGTTAGGATGCTTCAAAATGACTTCTAGGACTTCAAATCACAAAATGGTCAAAGTACCATGAGTTTACGGCCGTAAACTCATGGGTTCACAACCATAAACTCAAGTGGAGTTGGTTACAAAACCGTAAACACCCTTTGATGCCATTTCACTTCCCTTTGTTGAACCACATGTGATTCCAACACTTAACCAAGGTGTTTCCTAGTCCCGGAAGGTGTTTCCTTTCATATAGTTGTTTATAAACACTATATTCATGTCAATATGTGTCCTTATATGTCATTTAGGACTTGTTGTGTCTAGGGACTTCATTCGTGGAACTTCTCATCCGTACGCGCATACCCGTTTGAATCACCCACATCAGGTGAGTTCATACCCCATAAAGAATCTTTTAACTATTTTAACTGTTTAAGGGGGAATACAAGTTGAACACAATGATAATTGTGTAAATGTTTGTTATAGACATCTTTCAAAATGTTACGTATGTTATTTATAAGTTGTCAAAACATTTCCAGACTCTTTTAAAGGTTATGTTACTTTATAGTTATACAAAACTCCGTTTTTAAAGTACAAGCATAACTTAGTAGAGAAACGAGTCTTTTCAGTAACAGTCCAAGTAGAGCATTAGTAAACTAGTATAGGTATAGTTTAGGAGAATGCTATTCATTACTTCTAGTACAATGAAGCACACAAAGAGTCAGTCCAGTTCATGAGTCTATACTAACACAATACGTTTACATAGATACGCTTACATGAATACGCTTACATAGATACGATATCAATATACGATAACAAAATAGAACATAGTAAGGTGCTATAGCATCGAATGTTTTCAGGATCTAACTATACCAATGAATCACAACGCATTGTGATAGTTAGATTGGGTATACATGATCATAGTAATGTGGATGTTCGCGACTTGCACTCATGCAGGGATCGCGTGTAGTTCCTAGAATCTCTTGACAAGGGAGCATTTAGCGTAGGATCTAGCCATCACATTATGCCTTAACCCTCAATTAAGGAAAAATAGTACTTAAAGTAGTCACTTATTACAAATACTAAAGTACTTACATTGTCAATACGACAATTACAGAAGGATACAAAATTCCAGTGTCAATATTATTAATACCTTTACCATGTGTCGTATACACATAATCGATGAGGTAGGTTAGACTTAATAGTCGTACAGTCGGGTCTTGGTAGAAGGCTACTTTCAAAACAGTCGGGTCTTGGTAGAAGGCTACTTTCAAAACAGTCGGGTCTTAGTAGAAGGAAACTTTTAAAAGTTAGGACCATAATTCTAATCTTATGATTTCTTAAAGTATACACTATAGGATACATATATACTAATAGATTCCGACAGCTAATTGCATGTGTGCTCTTCGCTTCATTTCCTATTCTCGTTGGATTGTAGGCTTGGAACGAGTTCACCCAATCTATTATCTACCCGAATCTATATATATATATATATATATATATATATATATATATATATATATATATTATTTATGCTTAGTATACATTAAGTCATCATAAGGGTACCAGGTATGGATCAGGTTATAGGACACAGAGTCAACGCACAACCTTTCTAGTACAAAGCATACTTTTCAAAGTTAGTACTTTTGATATACAAAACTAGAAATTTCCTAGATAAGGGCTTAATCCATTTTTATTAAGCCAGTATACACTTAAATACTTTAGGTGAATAACTCTATAACACCTTAGTTTATACACCATGTTTATATATAAAACTAATACCCAATAGATAGTTAAATGTGTGTTTTCCGCCTTACTTCCTGTCCTCGTTGGGTTGTGGACTTAGGACAGATTCACCCAATTAACTTTCTACCTGATATCAGATTATATATAGCAGTATAAACAAAGCTATTATAAAAGTAGTGACTGTGGTCAATATTTTACTATAATAAATATAGGTTTTTCTTAAAAGAACTTTTCATTAAATATAAAGGAACCATTACAAATAACTTCATGAGTAACAAGTGAATACACAAGGGTTATATATGACAACGATCTAACAAACAATTGAATGTGTGCTATCCGCCTTACTTTCTGTTCCCTGTTGGGTTGTGAGCTTAGGGCAGATGCGCACAATCAATTGTTTGTTTACTCTGAGTATATATGGCTTGTACTCACTTATTACCCATAGAAGGGCTTGTAGTGTCATTTTACTTAACTTTCATTCAAGTAGGAAATATAGGATTTTCTAGAGGAACAGGCGAACCTTTCAAAATAGAACTTACAGCTTACATCACTTTTACATATACATTTTCCACAACGCTTTACATCTTACTCACATCACTTAAATCTTATGAACTCACCAACTTAATTGCTGATAAACTCTTTCAAATAACTTGTATTCTCAGGAGACTATTAGACATGTGCTCGTGTTGGAGATTTAGAAGATGGAGCATTATAGCTTCAAGTTTTTGTTTTGTTATTTGTTTATGATTTCTATGTTTTGTGAACACACATTGTAAACACTTTCTTTCTAAATGAAAGTGTTGTTCATTACTTGCTTACCATATACATATCTCGTGATACTAAACATGACGTCCTCCACCCCCGAACGTTTCCATTATTTCGGTTTTAGGGTGTGACACTGGCCAACCTCGCCTCAACATATCGGGGTCCTGCATTTCCTCCCATATAGCATCTCGAAGAGAGGACGGTCAATGATCGCATGATAACTATTGTTATAGAAGAACTCTGTCATCAGAAGGTAGGTATCCCAACTACCCCCTAAGTCTAACACGCATGCTCGCAGCATATCCTCCCGGGTCTGGATGGTTCGCTCGCTCTAACCATCCGTCTGTGGGTGAAAGGCGGTGCTAAAATGCAGACGAGTACCCAGCTCATCATGAAACTTCTTCCAAAACCTGGAAGTGAACCGCACATCCCTGTCTGAAATCACAGAAACTGGCACACTGTGCTGTGCCACCAACTCCCGGATATAGATGTCGGCCAACTTCTCGGCCAAGATGCTCTTCTGAATCGGGATAAAATGGGCGCTCTTGGTCAATCGATCGACGATGACCCAGATCGAATCCACTCCCCGCGCGGTCCTGGGAAGCTTGGTGATAAAATCCATCGTGATGTCTTCCCATTTCCACAGCAGAATATCCAACGCCTGCATCTTGCCATGTGGTCTCTGATGCTCAGCCTTGACCTTCCTGCAGGTCAGGCACCACTCCACGAACCATGCCACATCCCGCTTCATGCAGGGCCACCAATAATCCAGATGAAGATCCCTATACATCTTCGTCGCCCCAGGATGAATGGAGAACCGAGATTTGTGCGCCTCCTCCATCAGAACCTGGCGCACACCCCCGTGGAATGGCACCCACACCTTACGGTATAGAGTCAGTAATCCTCGGCTGTCATAGTCGAAGGAGGAAACCTACCCCACGATTCGCTTGCTCTTCCGATCTTCCTCCTTCATGGCCTTCTGTTGGGCCTCCCGAATCCACTCCAACAGCGGAGTCACAACTATCATCCTCAGGCAGATAACCCCGATCGGCGCTGCCTTGCGGCTAAGCGCGTCGGCCACCACATTGGCCTTACCCGGGTGATAAAGGATCTCACAATCGTAATCCTTTACTACGTCCATCAATCGACGCTGCCTCATGTTTAGATTCGGCTGATCCATGTGGTACCTCAAACTCTTGTAGTCCATGTAGATGGTACAGCGAACCCCATAGAGGTAATGACGCTAAATCTTGAGGACGAATACAACAACCCCCAGCTCCAAATCATGCGGCAGATAGTTCGCCTCGTGAGGCTTCAGCTGCCTCGACGCGTAGGCGATGACATGCCCTCTCTGCATCAATATTGTGCCCAAACCTGAGATGGACGCATCGCAGTACAAAACAAAATCCTCCACGCCCTCTGGAAGGGCTAAGATTGGCGCCTCGCACAATCTCTGTCTCGGTGTCTCGAACACGGCCTGCTGCTCAGCCCCCCAATGAAAGACCATGGCCTTCCTTGTTAGCCTGGTCAGGGGTACGACTATCTTGGAGAAATCCTGGATGAATCTCCGATAGTAGCCAGCCAATCCTAGGAAACTCCGAATCTTGGATGGAGACTTCGGAACCTCCCATCTCATCACGGCCTCCACTTTGGCCGGGTCCACTGAAATCCCGTTCTGGTTGATGAGATGCCCAAGGAACTGCACCTCGCGCAACTAGAATTCACACTTGGAGAACTTAGCATACAAGTTCTCCCTCCTCAAAGTCTCTAGAATCTCTCGTAGATGCTCCTCGCGCTCCTCCTGCGTCTTGGAGTAAACCAGGATATCATCAATAAACACTGTCACAGACCGGTCTAACATTGGTCTACACACGCGGTTCATGAGGTCCATGAACATGGCAGGAGCATTGGTGAGCCCGAAGGGCATCACCACAAACTCATAGTGGCGATAGCACATCCGAAACTCATTCTTCTTACATCCTCCTCTCTGACCCTCATCTGATGATATCCTGAACGCAGATCAATCTTAGAGAACCAAGATGCTCCCTGTAGCTGATCAAAGAGGTCATCAATCCTCGGGAGTGAGTAACGGTTCTTCACCATTACCATATTCAGCTCCCGATAATCTATACACATCCGATGCGACCCGTCCTTCTTGCTCACAAAAAGAATCGGGGTTCCCTAGGGAGAACTACTCGGTCTGATGAATCCCTTGTCTAACAGCTCCTGCATCTGTGTCGACAACTCCTGCATCTCAGTAGGAGCCAACCGATACAGTGCCTTGGCTATCGGAGCCGCACCAGGGACTAGGTCGATCCTGAACTCTACCTGCCTCTCCGGAGGTATCTCATGCAACTCCTCGTGGAATACATCCGTAAATTCTCGTACCATGGGCACATCGCCCACTGTTGCCTTACCCTCCTCCCGGGTGTCCATAACATAAGTTACATATCCTACGCAACCCTGCTGAAGGTAACGCCTAGCTCTCGCTGCTGAACATACTGTTGGTCCTTGCTGTGGCCTCTCGCCCTGAACTACAAACTCTACCCCACTTGGGGTCCTGATCCGAACTAGCTGTTGCACGCAATCTATCACTACCCCATTGGGGCTCAACCAATCCATGCCTATAATCACCTTGTTCCCTCTCAACGGAATAGGAAGCAGGTCTACCAGATAACACTCCTCGAATAATCTCAGCACACAGTCTCGGAATACCGTCGATGCTCGCACCGATCGGTCATCTGCAATCTCTACCTCTAAAGGGTAATCCAACATGATCGAAGACTCAAGAAACTTCTTGCTAAGCGCAAGAGAGAAAAATGATTGGGTAGCCCCCGAATCAAATAATACCTGAACTGGGATACCGTTCACATGGAAGGATCCTAAAGAGAGCACATACATAACATATCAAAATCACAGAAGCATATCATAATAGCATAAATAAGAAGTCATACCCGTCACCACATCCGGTGCAACGCATGCCTCCTCGGTAGTTAACTGGAAGGCCCGACTCTTCACCACTAGAGCCTCAGTCTTGGCCTGCCGGCAATCAGTAATCTGCAAGATCGCCGGAGCTGGAGCCTTCACTAGCGCTGATGTTGCTGTCAACTGGGGCAGTTGGCCTTCTTGTGGCCCCTCTGGTTGCAGTGGAAACATAGCAACTCAGATGTCAAAATAACCAGTGTCGGGGCAGTACAATCCCTGCTGAAGTGCCCCATCTTGCTGCACTTGTAGCAGCCCGACAATCCCAGTCTACACGCCCCCTCATGTGGTGTCACACCCCCAAACCAAGGATGGAGGAAACGTCCGGGGGTGGAGGACTTCATGTAGAGTATCACAACGATGAGTATAATAGTGCTCAAAGTAAATACAACCATCATAAATATAATTGAAAAAGTTACACCAAATTATATGGTTACATGATTCGAATCAATTACATTATGATACAAAATGAACTGTTTGACGATTTATCGTCCCATCCTCAAAACGTTGTTGATTTCCTGTTTTCACTGAATTCCTGAGAATAGAAGTAGTTTTGAAAAGTGTCAACTCAAAGGTAGGTGAGTTCATAAGCTTTTGACAGTAAGAGTTTGAAAATCGATCTTTGTAAGGAGATGTATGTTACCAAGAAAAATCCAATATTTTCCTTATAAAAGTTATGTAGTCCTAAATACCAGGACCGAAATAAACAAGTATTTGTCATACTTAAAGATATAAATGTGGTTTTAAATTGGCGTAAAACACTTTTTGATTTGAGAAAAATCCCGTAATGAATGATGTGTGGTCTTAAATACCAAGAATGAAAATATACCATAATATCTGTAATTATTGATATAAAAAGTGATTTTAAATTGACATAAAACCCCTTTTGATATGAAGGTGTATAAGTATTTTTTCCATACTTAAGGTAATTTCTATGAGCTAAATTGACATAACTCGCTAATTTAAGGTTAGAACCCGTAAATCTTATGATTTCTTAATACCACATGTGAGCTATTATAACCATACTTGACATAGACGGCCTCGTAATACGACGTTCTTCAGGCGTCGCCGTTAAATGACACTTGTCACCACAGACCTGCCGGTCTAGCTGTTGCAAGCAGCTCTGGTGTGGGTTTGTCAAACCCAATATAGATCTATACACAACTATCACGTTCTCCCTACAAGAGACTCTGGTTACAATTTACAGGACTTTTTGACTTTGTTACTTTGGAAGTAACCCGAAGTGAACGACTCACAAATTTATTCATTAACAGATTTACGTGAACTAAACTGAAAAACCTTTGATAAATAAGTTTGAGAAGTAAATGATACATAAACTATACCTATTATAGTTTATCCGAAACGTTTGTAATGTATAAGAACTCTTTTATGAAAACGCATTTGTGTTATGAATACATAAACTATGCTCATTATAGCTTTATATACATGTTCTAAATGAATGAATAATCTTATCATGGATGACTAAGTTTAATTTAATGATGAGAAACTAACAAGGAAACACATTCAATACTTAGAACTTATTGTTATACAGTTGGCTCAACATAATACAAAGTGTTATGAAAGTTATATGTTGTTAACTAAATTTAACCTTTCTGCGCTGTTTTACAAAAGTCATAGAAAAATCATACGAAGTCGAAAACTAAATCCGTAAATTCTGATAGTTCCCAAAATGTATCTAGTTTACTCATAATTTTTATCATGATTTTTGGAAGCCTTTAACTTGTATTAAAATGCTCATATTCACAGACTGGTCCTGATTTGTGTTTGAAAAGACAGGCTGTTTTGTAAAAATCGCCATAAATTATAGAAACATCGTGTGGAGATGTGCAAGTAGTCATTTTAAACCTAAGAAGTGGAACTCCGCGTAACTAAAACCGTTTTCAAAACTAAAATGTTTAGTTTGTCCAAAACAGTCCGTGAATGGAGTCCAACTTTTCTGATGAAAGCTGTTAGAAAATTTTAGTTATGTTCTTGGTGTTTTAACTTGTATTCCCCCCCTAAAAACTTGAGAAAACATGAAAATGTAGGGGTATGAACTCACCTTGAGTGATTTCAGTTGATGAGTGTTGATGAAGAGAAGTGTTCAACTCAAGAACTCTTGAAGAATCACTTGTAGATTCGAAGATCTAACAAGAATGTGATGATGTTTGTGTAAGGAATCATTGATTTGAGAATGAGGAAAGTGTAATAATCATGGAGAGGATGAATTATACTTACCCAGAGTGTGAGAAAGCTTGATAATCAGCCTTGAATCTTGAATTTGATAGAGAAAGTTTGAGAGAAAAGTGTGTTTGATCTTGTGTGGAAGAATGAGAAAATGAGAGAATGTTAGGAGAGAGGATGGATGTTCCAGCTCTAAGAATGTGGGGAGGGTTTGAAAGAGAGGGAAAAAGTACAAGGATGTGACTAGGTATGGTGGGGAGAGGTGTGGGTTGGTCATGGAGTGGAATGGGAGGTTGCGTGTGTCATACACTAAAGAAAAGTCAACACTCAACAAAATATCTCACCAACTAGATTTTATTCTTAGGCAAGGATTTTCCCCAAAAAAAATAATTAAAATATGAATATTTGGGGTTTATTATGATAAAATACGAGTTTGGGTGAAAATCCCACGTTAAAATATCGAAAAACGGGCTCAAAACGCTAAAAGTATTGAAAAGTGGGCAAAACTGTCAAATTCCGAAATTTGGGCCGAGGATGAAGGTTCGGCTCCTTAGGAGCTTAGAACCGAAGGTGAGGCTTCGTTGTGCATGGGAACCGAGAGCAGAAAAGGAACTGAGAGTAGAGGGGTTCCGCTGCGCAGGCTCGCTCCTTGGACAGGATCTCAAGCCCTCGGACCGAAGGTCAGCTCCTTAGACCGAAGGTCTAGTTCTCTCGGACCGAAAGTGAGAAGAGAAGAGCAGAAAGTCAGGCTCGGTTTGGGAATGATCAGAGGACCGAAATAAACAGAGCACTCGCTCCATCTCGGTTGAGAGGGTCTCGGCTCCTAAGAGGTTTCGGTTCCTGAGAGGGTTTCGGTTCCTTGAGAGGGTTTTCGGTTCCTAAGAGGAGTTTCGGCTCCTTAAGTCCGTTTTTCGCGTAGACTTCCGTTTTTGGGCTGTTTTCGCCAAACAAAGAGATATTTGGGAGAGATTTCACATACTTAGAGAGATTTGGAAGAGATTTGACATTCTTGGAGAGATTTCTCATAGAAAGAGATATTTGGGAGAGATTTCACATACTTAGAGAGATTTGGGAGACATTTGACATTCTTGGAGAGATTTCTCATACAAAGAGATATTTAGGAGAGATTTCACATACTTAGAGAGATTTGGGAGAGATTTCAAAATAGAGAGAGATAGAGTGAAAACGATTGAGAGAGGTTTCATTTGTGACCTTTTTGAGTGTCCGGCTTCGCAATGCGAGGTCCGTAAACCCCGTTAAGTCTTGTTTAAGGATCTTACACACTCCCGATGAGTATGCAACATTGTTTTATCGGTTTGGCTCGTCACTTACCACAGTTTTAGGTTAAGGAGATCTAGATGTACGCACTTTTCGATTTATGATCTCTCATTAGAATAGCGAGTTGTTTATAAATTACATAGCGTAAACTCTAGTACCTACAGACAAATTCAGTCGAATGGTTTGACTTGTTGACTTCAGTTGACTTTGAATTGACCTGAAATTGACAGTTGTCACATCATCCCCCCGTTAGATGGAATTTCGTCCTGAAATTTGAATTTAGGCAAGGAGTAGGCACGAATAATCGAGCCAAGGAGTGGGGATACTTCCCAATCGACTGATTTCTCATGCTCCCAAGTGACTCCAGGTCCTTGGTTAGTATTCCAGCGAACCTTCACTAATAGAAGCGGCGTTACTGCGTTCGCTTGACCTCTCCGTCCATGGTCACTGTGGTTCTTTCACGAAGGTGAGGCTCTTGTGGAACTCGATCTCGTCGAGGGGGATTACAAGAGTCTTTTCAGATAGATACTTCTGCAAGTTCGGGACGTGTCGGGTAGAATGTACTTTACCAAGCTCGCGGGAGTAGATTGAAGTTGCGATTACAGGGCTGATTCTTACCAGAATCTGAAAAGGCATAATTATCTGGGCTTTTGGCTTTCCATGCTTTACGAAGCGTACTAAGCCTGCCCAGAGTGAGGCTTCCAGAGGAATTTGGTCTCTTATTCTGGAGTTCTAAAGGTTTCTTCCTCTTGCTTCTCTTCCCAGTCAAGGGTTGCTCCCTTCAGGGTCGAAGTTGTAAGGGGGTTCTGTAATTTACGAGAAATTCCAAAGGAGCTAAGATGGTAGGTCAGCGAGACCCGGAATTTTGGCGTATTCCTGCTGATGCCTTTGGTGCTGACTATTTCTCAACGGTTTTGATCAATTGAAAGGTTCCTTAAGGATTTCCACATTGATAATGATGTGTCTTAGGAATTTGAGTCCTCAATTCCAAAACTCGTATCTAGAGAACTTCGGGTAAAGCTTCTCTGATCGTATTGCTTCCGCAATTTGTTGTAGTTGCTCTCCTTGGTTTCCTTCTTACTACGAGGGTAGATAAGCAAGTCATTTACAATGACAATGACTAACGGATCCTAGTAAGAATGGCATATCCTATGAATATTGTGAGCGGGTTGGTCCTATCCGAGGGGTATCACTACGGACTTGCAGCGTCCGCATCGAATTTGAAGGATTGTCCTCGGACATCCTTCTGCAATACTCACGAATGGTGACATTCAGATCTCAGGTCCAATTTCCTGAAGGGTACCTCGTTCCTTGCAGTTGGTCGGCCTATTCGTCTATGCGAGGTAGATAGTAAAGGTTTCTACTGGAGATATCGTTGGGGCCTCTGAGGTCGATGGAACGACGAGAAATTTGCCTATCTATTTGAAGAATAAGACCGGAGCTCTCTAGGGTGAGAAGCTTGGTTCTTTAATTTCATTGTTGAGTAGCTCGACAGGTTTGACCTGACAGTTCTTGTAGCTCGGTAGGAAGCATGTGGGTTTGGTTTACGCGACTAGGCCTTTTCGGATGGTAGGACATTTACTCGTCCTTCTGGGCAACCTTGGCCCGAAGTTCATGGCAGGACTCGTACCTGGTCCATCTATCATTAACTTGCGCATATAGGTCGTATGTGCTTAAGATTGGCAAGACATTTGGATGGGTGACTCTGCCCTAAATCCACAACCAGACATGGAACAGGAATTAGGGCGGAAGCACATATCCAATGTCCTTAGAATCTTAATTATACATTATCCTCGCGTATACACGTAGTAGTGGTAGACTAACTGTATCCGTCCCAAGCTTATGTGCTTGAACCTTGTCTGCTACATGCGCGCCTTTCCCGAAGGTCTCCTGTAAATACTTGTGATAAGGTTTCGGGAAGTATACCACCCCTTTGGTGCGCGTTTTGGAGTTTCGCAGCGAGAGATGACCCGGAGGTTCGTGATGGACGCGTTTATGGGAGACAAAGGTTCCGATATTCAGTGGGTTAGGTGAAGGGTCCTTTTGTAGACGTTAAATGAGGAAGATGAGGACTATACTAATCAAAACTGAATGGTGACAACCGAATCTTTTTAGATAACATGAGTTAAGTTGTATTCATAAGAAGAGATCACTAGTGCGATAGAGTATCTTGTGTTTCTTTTCAGGGTGTTCCGTTTTGTTTGATGTTATTATTACTGTAAATGATTCATAACACAGTGTCTCGCACTGGCAGTGGGTGTGTTTCGATAGTCAGTAATGATACCTGATATCATGATCCCTGACAGATCTCCCTACGATTGAGCGGTATATAAACGTTGTATGTAAGTTGATATTGGTGAAATCGTCGAGTGGGTGGCCCCACTCAATTCCTACTACTAGACATGGAATAGGAGTCAGGATGGAATTATTTGTTTCAAGACTTCAGTATTTTGATTATAATTAACCCCGATGTATGTACAAAGTCATCACATCTTACAGGTAATGATCCTAAGATCATATGTGAATGTCTTTGGTTTGATTTGAACGAGAGAGTATTTTAACTATTTTTAGAAAGACTGAGATTTTAGCAAACATATCAAATTCATTACAAACATATGGTACTTAAACGTTTTTGTCGTTGGAAACATTGCAAAAGTCCTAATATGGTTCCCTGTTACCCTTGCTGGTTCATTTATCACACTCCTTCGGCTCCTCTGTCATTCTTCTCGGTTGGACACTCTCTCTTGAAGTGTCCCGTTTCACCTCATAAGTAGCATACCGGGTCTAGCTTGGCGCTGGTGGTTGAAGGGAGATGCTGGGTCGGGGCCCTCCAGAAACGGACGGTATGTCCTTTCCTGTTGCAGTGGCTACATTGAAAAATTCGGCAAGCCCCATTGTGATGGAAGCCACATCGGTTACACTTTGGGAGTGATCCCTCATATGGTCTGGCCGTCATTTGGGTGGCAGACCCTGTGCCTAGTGTCGAGGCATGTGTCGTGACTGTTGTTGTAATGGTAGGGGTGGCCATAGGTTGTTGTCTTTTAGTGGATCTTTGAGATTGGTGGCGCTCTTTCATGTTTCAAAACTTTCTCTTCTTGTTCGTAGGTTTGTGGCCTGAGGTATTTGACACCCGTTGGTGTTCCTGATTGTTACCACAATCTGTATTGTCAGTACCGCTTCCATTTCTGCTGGCGTTGTTACCATTGAAATGTGCCATGATGGCTGCCACGGCTGCCGTGACTGTAGCCTGTAAAGTAGCAGAATCTATCTGCAGGGTTGGCGCCTTGCTAGTTGATTGATTTCCCCTTGATGAAGACATAGCTCTGTTCCACGATGAAAAACGACTTCGTTAGTGGGGATAATTATCTTAAGTGCATTCTTATGATTTATATTTACGCATATAAATTTTTTCACATTACTGTACTATTCCTAGTGTTTCCACTAACGTTCTTGAAATGGAGTTATGGCAGTGGGTAGGAGTAGGTTTCATACGGGCGTTAAGCTTTACTCATCTTAGAATCATGTTTGTCCGAACACGCTTGGCTGAGGAGTTTTGATGGGATCTGGTGCATTAGTGCTGGTATGATCGCACCCATAGGTCTATGAAGAAGGAACGTCTCAACAAAATGTTTAAGGGTGAGATGATAATGAGTTTTTAGAATGGCTATACATCACGAGTTTCCTAACTAAGTTTATCAATCTTAGTTCAATTTATAACGTATTTCGGTTGTTAAGGGTGTTCTGAAAACAATTCATAACGAGAGTCTTTATATGGTAAACCCATGAATTTTTAGTAGTTCAGTATCCAAGTGAAACCTTGTAACTTGACCTAAGCTAGGTCCTTATTATGACCAATTGATGTATGCTTAGTTATATAATTAAGGCTAAATAGACCTTCGAGTTTGTTAGGTATGTCCTAAGCCCATCTTGTTAATATGACTCTAGTAATTCTGGTTTCAGCGAAAATTTTTGACCTAGATGTAGGTTTACCTCACATCTGTGCATGGAAAAGTTTTGATAGCAACTGGATCTCTCGTTTAGTATGACTGCTTAAATCACAGTGTCATGCTTACGCCTAGAATAGAGTAGCACCAATGCATACTCACGAACCTAATTTACAAGGTCTTGTGAGCGGTATGAACTCTACTTACAACGATCTGTCCCTTGTGATGCCTTAGGCAAAGTCGATGCACCTTCCAGCTCTGTCAATCGATGCTTGGCTGCAATTCTCCTTTCTTTGGATGTCGTTTGTCTACCCCGTTACTCCCTTTCCTCTTCACGAGCGGTGATAAGGTTCTAAAAGAGAGTTGGTCTCGGGAATAGTAGTCTCTTTCCAAGTCTTGGGTACGTGAGACAGTAGGGCCTATAGTAGCGCACAGTTTCCGAACTCGGGTTGTAGTCTACCTACTTTAATCCCCGATGTTCGCGATCTTCCGGTTCTTCGCCGGGAGGGATCTGTCAATTGGTTCCCCATGGTTGAGGTCATAGCACCCTCGTTGGTCTCCACATGGTGGTTGTTGTCATTGTTGTTGACATTCAACCCTCGATTACGATTGCCCAACGGGGCACAGGTTCGATGTAGTCGAAACGGTACGCGGAAACCCTTGCTATGCATGGAGGATTGATTACCTCCGGTTCCGCTTCTGATTCTCCTCATAACCATTCACCATTTCTCGGGTTCGGATTGGGAAAGTAGGGGTCGTCCGGTAAGTAGGATCTTACTATGTTGTACGTGCGAGAATAGAAGTGGAAGAGATACTTACTAGGCGTCTAACTCTATAATTAATTACTTATAGGGGTGATCCTTATTAGTTACTTCTATAATGACATAATGCATACAAATTACATATAACAAGATATGATAGACCTTCGAATAAGTGATCCTACCCCAAGTCCACATCCAAACAAGGAAAAGGAAGTAAGGCAATGACCACAAATTCTAAGTCTATGATTTCTAAGTTATATAGTATCTTAGTGTATCCACTTAGGGACTATAGACCTATTATTAAGGATCTATTTAGTTTTCATATAAGTTATGATATTACAAAATACTCCTATAGTATTTTAAACTCGTGTTCTGTTCTAATGTTCTCATTGTGGTAGTGTTAGTAAGTTTTTAGACTTGTTGCCATATCACAACCATTCTTGGGCATGTGCTAATCACTCCTCAGACTAGCATAGTTGATCAGGCTATGCCACTCCCAAGACTGACCATACACCCCCGAGCTTACCTGTGATATCCAACAATCATTACTTTTGTTTTGTTCTAGAATGATGCTGACCTTAGTATGTATGCATGCATGTATACTTTCAATAAGAAACTATTTATTTCTAAAAGTATAGTTGTTTTGAACACTTTAAATCAGAGACTTTAGTCCCAATGCATTTATAGTTTGTATATCTTATGTGGTTCGATATACTGAGTTCACTATAAACAATGCTCTAATACCAATCTGTCACACCCCCAAACCAAGGATGGCGGAAACGTCCGGGGGTGGAGGACTTCATGTAGAGTATCACAACAACGAGTATAATAATGCTCAAAGTAAATACAACCATCATAAATATAATTGAAAAAGTTACACCAAAGTATATGTTTACATGATTCGAATCAATTACATTATGATACAAAATGAACTGTTTGACGATTTATCGTCCCATCCTCAAAACATTGTTGATTTCCTGTTTTCACTGAATTTCTGAGAATACAAGTAGTTTTGAAAAGTGTCAACACAAAGGTTGGTGAGTTCATAAGATTTTGACAGTAAGAGCTTGAAAATCGATCTTTGTAAGGAGATGTATGTTACCAAGAAAAATCCAATTTTTTCCTTATAAAAGTTATGTAGTCCTAAATATCAGGACCGAAATAAACAAGTATTTATCATACTTAAAGATATAAATGTGGTTTTAAATTGGCGTAAAACCCTTTCTGATTTGAGAAAAATCCCGTAATGAATGATGTGTGGTCTTAAATACCAAGACTGAAAATATACCATAATATCTATATTTATTGATATAAAAAGTGATTTTAAATTGACATAAAACCCCTTTTGATATGAAGGTGTACAAGTATTTTTTTCCATACTTAAGGTAATTTCTATGAGCTAAATCGACATAACTCGCTAATTTAAAGTTAGAACCCATAAATCTTATGATTTCTTAATACCACATGTGAGCTATTATAACCATACTTGACATAGACGGCCTCGTAATACGACGTTCTTCAGGCGTCGCCGTTAAATGACACTTTTCACCACAGACCTGCCGGTCTAGCTGTTGCAAGCAGCTCTAGTGTGGGTTTGTCAAACCCAATATAGATCTATACACAACTATCACGTTCTCCCTACAAGAGACTCTGGTTACAATTTACAGGACTTTTTGACTTTGTTACTTTGGAAGTAACCCGAAGTGAACGACTCACAAATTTATTCATTAACAGATTTACGTGAACTAAACTGAAAAACCTTTGATAAATAAGTTTGAGAAGTAAATGATACATAAACTATACCTATTATAGTTTATCCGACACGTTTGTAATGTATAAGAACTCTTTTATGAAAACGCATTTGTGTTATGAATACATAAACTATGCTCATTATAGCTTTATATACGTGTTCTAAATGAATGAATAATCTTATCATGAATGACTAAGTTTCAGTTTATGATGAGAAACTAACAAGGAAACACATTCAATACTTAGAACTTATTGTTATACACTTTGCTCAACATAATACAAAGTGTTATGAAAGTTATATGTTGTTAACTAAATTTAACCTTTCTGCGCTGTTTTAGAAAAGTCATAGAAAAATCATACGAAGTCGAAAACTAAATCCGTAAATTCTGAGAGCACCAGCAATGCCCTCTCCCGAAACTTGGCGGTGATCTCCGCCACAGTCTCCGTAGTCTGTCTCATGTCCAAAAACTCCCCTTACCATGTCATAGCCTCAACAGCCGAGGTTCCCAGAGAGTCACCAACCGACTCCCACCAATCCCTAACCCGGTCCCTCAAACACCCTGCTACAAATCGTACCTTAGATCCCTCGAGGCAGAAGCTGGTCAGCTGTGCGGACTCAATGTCCGTAATCCATCATCTGGCAGCAATGGGGTCCTTCGCCCCATGAAAACCTGGCGCACCACTGCCCCTAAAGTCCTTAAAGGACAGTGTGCAGGATCCTGATTGGCCAGATGCCATATCACTCCTAAACGCCCTTAGGCGATCCTCCATTAGCTCAACTATCCCTTCCTTGATCGACCCGAAGATGATGGGGGTCAACTCAAGGATGCCTCTGGTGGTCTCTGACGCGATGAACTCATGTAGCCTCTCATCTACTGGCTCAGAACCTGATCCCGAACCCGATCCCTCTCCTAAATTGCCAACTACTGGCCTCTGTCGTAGTACCACCATGCTGCAAAACATAATACCAACTGTTAGGGATACCGATACCTTTAGAGGGATCACCTCCACTACAAGTTCCCTGGTCATGTGTCAGCCTTCCTTAATTTGGGTGCGGATCCTCTAGCTTACCAACTCGCCGAGTCCCTATCCTTCCATTTGTCCTTCTACCCGCCTCTACTCGTCGAGTTAGGCGACGACTCGATGAGTTTTCCTTCTAAATGAACATCAACTGAATCCTCATCCGACTCGCTGAGTCGTATGAACAACTCGTCGAGTTCATCTTCAACTGATACACAGGTCCTGTCCTTGACTCGTCAAGTTGTATGAACAACTCGTCGAGTTCAACTTCATCCTTAGAAGATTACCTTGGACTCGCCGAGTCTGTTCATGCACTCGCCGAGTCCCATGAACTTCCAGAACAATGGCTCAGTCCAGAACGTTCAGTTACTCCCCGGGACCCCCTAAAACCTTTCCACACTCAACTGGGTCCTTTTGACCCTTAACTGATATGGCACAGAAACCTTGGACTCGTTGACTTGGTCACATCCACTCACTAAATCTTCGATTTCTAATGTAGAACCCTTGATTAGAAGATAGATCTATGTTTCTACAATCGATCTAGCACGTAAAGTTACAACCTTTACGTGCTTGCATGGGACTTTGAGCTCAAAAGGGTCCTAAAACAATCTCTTACAATGCATGGGGCCTTCTTTGAGTGCAAAAGCCACTCCTTTCTGCCTCGTAACCCCTCTAAGGACTCAGATGCGAAACATCAACCCTAAACCATGCTTGCAATCATGGTTGGTGACCAAAATGGCTTAGAAAAGCCTTAGAACTCCACAAAATGGGATCTATCAAAAGAACAAACAAGGTATAGACTTGATACCTTCTGTAGACTGCAAATGATGCTCAAAATTGGATCCTTCTAGCCTCCTCTTGCTCCTTCAAGATTTTCCTGCCTTCCTTGGGTCACAACAACACCAAAATCACTCCAAATGCCTTATATTGCTTCAATAACGGCTAGGGTTTGCTGTGGGGGTCTTTTGGGAGGAAATGGGATAAAGGAGGCCGAGTTAAGGTGTTTAAATAGGGTGCAAACCATCGGGTTAGGGATTTTGTCCAGATAGGGCCTACTCGCCGAGTTTGGGACCTGACTCATCGAGTCCACTGCTTAAAACCCACGTCTCATCCCGCTTCTACTCGGTGAGTTGGTCCTTCAACTCGCCGAGTCCAAGGCCAAAATGCAAAATATTCTAAGGACTTAATAAAAGAACACGTACCAAGAACCAGGTGCTATAGGTTTATTTATATTCATAAGTTCTGAGACCATATTGCATTCGATTATTATTGTGTTTCACTCTGCATGTTTTGACTTCTAGAATAACTAGGTCATTGTTCTGAATGACTAAGTTATTCAAACAATCCACAGTCGGTCATATGTTGGAAGTAGATATGAATCAAGACTGTCTTGGGTTGGCTTGTAGAGGTCTAAGTTGTTGGAACAAGTGGTGCTACAACGCTCATGAGTGCTCATAAGTTCTGGGTATTGGATTCAACCCGCGCTCATTGGAATCACTTCATGGATTTTATCACGAGTGATCATCAGACGATAATATCTTATATTCTTCAAACCAAGAGATATGACTTGTTACTATGAGTTGGTTATACATCGATTGCACAAAAACACATTGGTAACTCAATGTTATAAAATGTCCCTTTGTGTATGATTCAACAAGTAGTAGAACAAGCCATATGAGTCAAAGTTTATCCATTCCTTTTACTTTCGAGATAAAAGCAATATCTGTGGCCCCGTCGATGATTTGGTGATGACAAATGTAAGTGATCGGACGGGCATGGTCCATGGTGTATTTGAACCCATAGATCCAAGGAAATGGAAAGCCATGACAATTAGGGTTCACCCTAGTTGTCACTAACTATATAAGCATCTTATTGTTGACAAAATCGGCCACTATAGTATGTGTGAAAGGGCTAGCTGATTTTTATGAAGTGTGGATTTCTCTCTAATCAATTCCAAGTGTATTTGGTGTTGTATGAACCATTTAAGGTGTCTCACTTGGGGCACTAGGCACTCAAGCTTCATGAAGACATTCTACATCAAAGATGTATGTAATTCTAACTAGATATATTCATATGAATCAATGTTATTATGCTAGTTAGAATGAATACCTTGGAAAGTTCATATTTGCATGTATAATAGAGAAAACATAGATTCAAGGTATATAGGGTTGCATGTACACTTACGAGTGTTAGAATGCTCTAAACCCAACAATAAAGTATTTCAAAATAACTTGTATTCTCAGGTCATCAGTAGACAGGTATTGATGCCAGCTTTTGAGATGATGGAGTACTTACAAGACTCATCTTTTATTTTGATTCATATTTTTGGTGTCTGTAAACTGTACATAACACATTTGTATTAAAATACATTATTAATGCAATGGATGATGTTGTTTGCTTGTTTACTATATTTCTGTGTTGTGATACTATACATGATGTCCTCCGCCCCAGAACGTTTCCGCCGTTCATGGTTTTGGGGTGTGACAATTCTGACCGGGCCTGGTACATGGTTCAACACAAAATCATCGACGGGCCCAAATATCACTTCTAATCCAAGAAGGAATAGATAAACTTCGACTCATATGCTTGTTCTCCTACTTGTTGAATCATACACAAAGGCGCGTTTTATAACATCGAGTTACCAATGCGTTTTCGTACAATTAATGTATAACCATCTCATAGGCAACAAGTCATATCTCTAGGCTTGAAGACTTATATGATATTACCATCTCACGATCACTCGAGATAAATTCCATGAAGTGATACCAGTGAGCGTGGGTTGAATCCAATACTCAGAACTTATGAGCACTCATGAGTGTTCTAGCTATGTCCAACATCTTAGACCTCATGACAGTCTTAATTCATATCTACTTCCAACATATAACCAACTGTGGAGATTTTGAATAACATGAAATAACATAGCATAATTATTCTGGAAGTTAAAACATGCAAAATGAAATGATAGTAAACGATTGACAAAGGATAGCAACACTTTACTCATAAATAAATACAACTTTTATTCATCGTCAAATGTCAATAACACTTTACACATTTCAAAGCTATCTAACTACTAAAACTAATATCATCCTTATGCCCTATGCGCCTTGCATGTCGGAGATGCTTTGCCCTGCCCAGTCCCTTCGTTAGGGGATATGTCGGGTTCTCATCTGATGATACCCTCTTTTCCACTAGGAGTCCTTCTTCTATTCAATGTCTGATTAAATGGTATTTTTTGTCGATGTGTCTGGATCTCCCATGATCCTTTGGTTCCTTAGCTAAGGCAACTGCTCTTTCACTATCACAAAAAATCTCTATAGGCTCCTTTATAGCTGGTAGAACTCCATGGTCTCCAATGAAGTTATTTATCCATATAGCCTCCTTTGTTGCATCGCTTGATGCTATATACTCTGATTTGCAGGTTGAATCAGCTATTGTCTCCTGCTTGGAACTTTTCCAAGGAATTGCTCCTCCGTTTATGTTAAAGACCCAGCCTGACTGAGAGCGGAAATTATCCCTATCAGTCTAAAAGCTAGCATCACTATACCCCAATACTGTCAATTCATCACTCCCACCAAGGGTAAGGACCCAGTCCTTAGTCCTCCGCATGTACATGAGAATGTTCTTTACCACAGTCCAGTGAGCCTTGCCATGGCTCCCCTGATATCTATTGACCATGCTCAATGCAAAGGCTACATTAGGATGAGTACAAGCCATAGCATACATGATCAAGCCTACAGCGGAAGCATATGGTACTCGACTCATTTGTGCTATCTCAGCCTCGGTACTCGGTCTCTGAGTTTTACTCAGTCTGGTGTTACTTTGGATCAGTAACTCTCCTTTCTTGGAATTTTGCTTTTTGAATCTATTCAGCACCTTCTCCAAGTAGGTACTCTGACAAAGTCCAATTAGTCTTTTACTCTTGTCTCTCAAAATCCTTATCCATAGGATATAGGCATCTTCTCTAAAGTCCTTCATAATGAAACACTTCCCAAGCCATGACTTAACTTCCTACAGAGTTGGGATGTCATTTCCTATGAGTAGTATTTCATCCACATATAGTACCAAAAAGCTGACTATACTCCCACTAGCCTTAACATATACACAAGATTCATATTCACTCCTCGAAAATCCAAATTCTTTGACCTTCTAATCGAAGAAAAGATTCCATCTGGGAGGTGTTTGCTTTAATCCATAAATGGATTTCTCAAGCTTACACACTCTATTAGGGTACTTTGTACTGACAAAACCCTCTGGCTGACTCATGTAAACATCCTCAACCAACTTTCCATTAAGGAAAGCAGTTTTGACATCTATTTGCCATATTTCATAATCATGAAATGCAGCAATGGCTAACATAACCCTAATAGACTTAATCTTCGCTACTGGGGAAAAGGTCTCATCATAATCGACTCCCGGAGTTTGAGAAAAGCCCTTTGCAACTAGTCGTGCCATATAAGTGTGTACATTACCATCCATGCCAATCTTCTTCTTGAAGATCCATTTGCACCCGACTGTCTTGCGACCTAGTACATTGTCAACCAAGTTCCAAACTTGATTGCCATACATGGATTGTATCCCGCTGTCCATAGCCTCTTTCCATTTAGCAACCTCATGGCCTGCCATGGCTTCCGTGGAGCTGTTAGGTTCATCCAAACTCACCAGTGTACTATCACTGATAAGTGTATCACCTTCCGCAGTAATATGGAAACCATAGTAATGCTCAGGTGCATTCCTAACTCTCGTGGAACGCCTCAAAGGTACAGACCCTTCGGTCGGATCAACAGGAGTTTCCTCCTCAGGTTGATTGCTAGGGTTTGAGGTTCCAGATTAGGAACTTTTCCGGTCCACATCTCATGAGGTGTTTTTGAGAACCTTCTTCATAGGAAATAGATTAAGGATATGGGTAGCAGTCTCTAAGGCATACCCCCAAAATGATATTGGTAGCGAAGCTCGACTCATCCTGGAACTAACCATATCCAACAAGGTTTGATTGCGCCTCTCAGCCATACCATTAAGCTGTGGTGTTTTGGGAGGTGTCAATTGTGAGATAATCCCACATTCCTTAAGATAGTCAAGGAACTCTATACTAAGATACTCACCACCTCAATCGGATCGTAGCATCTTAATGTTCCTGCCTAACTGATTCTCCACTTCCTGCTTGAACTCTTTCAATCTATTCAAGGTCTCCGAATTATGCTTGATTATGTATACATATCCATATCTACTAAAATCATTAGTAAAAGTCACATAGAAGTGGTTAGCATCTTTTGTGGCGGTTCTGAAGGGTCCACACATATCAATGTGTATGAGGTCCAACAAACCCTCACCCCTAGTATAAGTACCAGTGAAGGGGGAGTTTGTCATTTTCCCAAGTAAACAAGATTCACAACTCTCATCTGACTTTAGGTCAAATGACTCCAAGACTCCATCCTTTTGGAGTTGGGCTATGCGTTTCTTGCTTACATGTCCAAGACGACAATTCCATAAAGATGTTTTATCCAAGCTAGTGGAAGAATCGATACACAATACATTATTTCCTAGGTTATCAACAACCGAAAAATTTTCATATACACCATCACAAGGTAATGCTTTAAAATAAAAAAAAAACATTATTAAAGAAAGCATTAATACCACCACTATCATTATCAAATGAAAATGTAAAACCTTGTTTGTACAAAACAAGAAACGAAATAGTATTTCTCGCCATTTTAGACGAGTAACAACATTTATTCAAATCTAATACTAATCCACTACTAAGAAACAAAGAATAAAATCCAATCTTGGTGACAGGTGAAGCTTTCCTATTCCCCATGATCAAGTTTATCTTCCCATGCTCCACATTCTCACTTCTTCTTAGTCCCTGCAAATCAGTACATATGTGAATACCACAACCTGTATCAAGGACCCAAGAATTAGAATGGGGTGAATTATTAGACAAAATAGTGTATGTACCTGCATGGTTGGGTTTAATATTCCCATCCTTCACGTCTTGCTGGTACTTTTGGCAGTTTTGCCTCCAGTGCGACTTTTCATGGAAATAGAAGCATCCCGCCTCTTTAGGGTTAGCAGAAGGAGTGACGAAACCTTTCTTGGTTCCACTTGAAGAGGACCCATCAAGGGTCTTCCCCTTGGTGCCCTTTGAAGGACTCTTCCTCTTCTTTCCTTTGCCTTGCCCGATTGCCAAGACAGAACCGCGGTAGGAGTAGGAGTGGTAACAACCGCCTTACCTTTAAGAACACTTTCTGCGGTCTTCAAAAGTCCTTGAAGTTTGCTGAGTGTAACTTCCTCCTTTTTCATTTGGTATGTCATACGAAACTGATCATAACATGAAGGTAAGGAGTGCAAAATGATGTCTATTGCTAACTCCTCGGGGAAGTTCACATTCAGTTTCAGCAAACGGTCCACATACCTTTTCATTTTCTGCATGTGGCCCATGATGGGTTCACCGTCCTTCATTCGGGTTGTTATCATAGAGGATATGATTTCATATTCCTCTTGACGGGCACTTTGATGGTAGCAGTCCATCAAATCCTGGTGCATCTCAAAAGGATACTAGTCCTCTTAGGACTTTTGGAGCTCGGCTGTCATAGTGACCAACATGATGCATGTCACTTTGGTAGGATCTCTTTCATGGGCCTAATATTAAGCGATCTCCTCGGGAGTAGTAGACGGCTCGAGTTCTTTAAGCTCCTTGTCGAGGACATATTCCTTGTCCTCATACCGACTGACCATCCTGATGTTTCTGATCCAATCCATAAAGTTGGATCCATCAAAGATGACTCTCCCACAAAGGTTCATGAGAAAGAAGGAGCTAACAGGGTTTGAGCCAGAAGCATCATTGTTGGAAGACATCTAAAAAGAAGAAAGACGAGTTTAGATTAGATATAAAGATAGTCCTTAATAAAACACCCAAGTGTAATATTAAGGCTGGAACCTAACACAATATTTTATAACTTAGAAGAGGGCTGCCGTAATCCAACCTATAAAATATTTGAAGGTAGGTGAATGACAAGTCACCAATTTCCGCCATGAAAAACGAAATAAATTATTAGGTTTTAATTGGTTTTGAAACTCCTAGATTCTTTGAGATTCATTGAACTTTTCAATGGCATGTTTCAATCTTGAGTGTGCCCTTCAACTTTTGTGACTGGGATGCCGAGGATCACAAAACAAGGTGTGAAGTAACCATGCAAATTACTTGGTACCCTTAATATTTACCCCTCAACCAATGAGCCGGTTAACCACATGCGCTCCACCGATACTATGATAAATATCAAGTTACTCGTTGCCTACCTTGTTAAGTCCAAGTTAGTGTGCCGGTTAACCACACACACTCCACTAACTACTTAATCAAAGTGCAAAGTGTAATTTCATGGGTTAGCACCTTATTCACATTTTCCTAAAGTACCTAAGACTAGGAATATATAAAAAAAACATTTAGTTACTTTATATTCATCATACTTTTAATAAAGATTTAATGTCCTTGTTTTACCTATTCGGATAACGACCCTCCACCGATCAAGGAAGCGGTGGGTGAGAATGGACACCCATTAAGCTTCCATTTTATAGGTAGCAAGCTTATACCCCCCCCCCCCCCCCTTATAGACCGGCTTCGTGAATGAGGCCTACTAACAGTAAAACGACAATTTCTTATACATATATAATTATTATTAAACTTATAATATTACAAACTATAAGGGTTGAATTTTAACTTTTAAAATTCTAGGGGTTGGAACTAAAGTTTTATAGTGATTCTACATGTTCCAAAACTTGAGGGCAAGTTTTGTAACTTTCAAAACTTTTCATCTTTCATAACTTATGAGTTAAATGGTTTAATAAAATTAGTGACTTTTCATTTTATAAAACCTATGTGTTTCTTTAATGGTATTTAAAAGTGTGACTTTATGTAATCCATAACTTGCGGACAAATTATGATTCCATTAAAACAAATAATGATCAAGAATTAAACTAACAAGTCAGTTACAAATAATTCCTATGATCTTCTAAACTCATAAGTTCAAGAACATGCATATCAACAATTTCAAGAATCATAAAATTAATCATATAGAACTTGTAATTTTGATAATAGCTATTGAAAATGGATTAGCATAACCATTACACCATCTAAAACAAGTTTTAGAGAACCAAAACAATTTAGGGTAATGTTTCTAGTCCATCTCCAGCAGCACAACTTGAAAAAACTGTATTCTGTGGCTCTTACTCGTCGAGTGCAAGAACCTACTCGACGAGTAGGATGAGTTTACTCATGGACTCGGCGATTTCATGTTGTAGAGTGCAGAAAAATCGATTTTTTTCACAATTTTGCATCAAGTATCAAATAAACAAGCCTAGGCTCTGATACCGCTGAATCATTTTGAGCATTCTAACACTCCTATGGTGTACATGCAACCCTAGAAACCTTGGATCTATGTTTTATTTATGATACATGCAAAATTTGTTTTTCCAAGGTTTATATCCTATCTAGCATACATGGGGAACTTTTAACATAAAAGTAAGCAAGAAAACATACCTTGTAGTAGATTGGATTCCTTGAAAACCTTGTGAGCCTAGCACCTCAAGTGTGATGCCTCAAATGTCTCACACAACACCAAATGCACTTGGAATAACTTTGAGAGAAATGAAGTGATGGGTTTTGAGCATTCTAACACTTCCTAAGTGTACATGCAACCCTAATAACCTTGGATCTATGTTTGTCTAATTATCATGCAAAGTTGAATTCCAAGGTTATATTCCTATCTAGCATACATGGGGAACAATTTTAACTTGAATCATAGATAGAATAACTTACCTTGTTGTTGCTTGTGTTCCTTGAAACCTTGTGAGCCTAGCACCCCAAGTGTGATGCCTCAAATGCTTCACACAACACCAAATGCTCTTGGAAAGACTCTTGAGATAACACACTTCTCAAAAAATCGGCCAAGCCCTCTTGTTTCCTTAGTAGTGCCGATTTTTGGTGGAGAATATGCTTCTTATATAGTGTTGACACATCTAGGGTTACACCATGTAAACCCTAATGTGTCATGACTCTTCATTTCCATGACCCATGGGTTTGTAACTCCCATGGAGCATCCATGGAGCATCCTATGGGTAGAACCCAACTTGATAATCCATGGAGCCTCTTAGCCCACTATACAAGATATGGATGATTTACACAATCAACCCATATATTTAATTAGTTATCCTTTGATCACTTAATTAATTCCAAATTAATTCTTTGATCAACTAATCAAATAATATTATTAATATATTAGAACTTATAATATATTAATAATCTCCACGTGTTATTTCTCTCATTTAGTCTATCCAATTGCATGGTGCCATGCAACCCAAATGGACCATGCCGGGTCGGGTCAAGTACAAGCCCGAAATAGTTATGGACTTAGACACCTTATCCAACAGTCTCCCACTTGGATAAGTCTAATAACTATATCTCTAGTACTTCAGGAACCGACCGGCAATCGTAGCTCTTTACAAGGTTTCTCGGAACTGAGAAGATGATAGTACGCCATTTAAGATAAGTGATCATATAATCCTCCGTTCTAGATATCAGCCGGACAAATACATGGAACATTGTCTTACTTATTGTCCAGCATTTGTTTCCCGATTTCCGATTTGTTTGACATAGAACTCAATTGAACACATCAACTTAGTTCTGACCGGGCCCGGTACATGGGTCAAAACAAAATCATCGAGGGGCCCAGATATCAGCTTCTAATCCAAGAAGGAACAGATAAACTTCGACTCATATGTTTGTTCTACCACTCATTGAATTACACACAAAAGTACGTTTTATAACATCGAGTTACCAATGCGGTTTCGTACAGTCAATGCATAACCAACTTGTAAGTAACAAATCATATCTCTAGGTTTGAAGACTTATATGATATTACCGTCTCACGATCACTCGAGATAGAATTCCATGAAGTGATTCCAGTGAGCATGGGTTGAGTCCAATGCTCAGAACTTATGAGCACTCATGATTGTTGTAGCCTTGTCCAACACCTTGGACCTCTACAATCCATCATGACAGTCTTGATTCATACCTACTTCCGACATATGACCGACTGTGGAGGTTTGAATAATATGTTACACCAAACAAAATTATTCTGGAAGTCAAAACATGCAAAAGAAATATAGTAAACGATTGACAAGAGATAGCAACACTTTACTCATAAATAAAACACCTTTTATTCATCATCAAATGTCAATTACACTTTACAAATTTCTGAGTTATCTAACTACTAAAACTTATATCATCCTTCAGCCCTATGCTCCGAGCATGCTGGAGATGCTTAACCCTACTCAGTCCCTTCGTGAGGGGATCTGCTGGGTTCTCATCCGATGATACCCTCTTTGCCACGAGGAGTCCTTCTTCGATCCGATGTCTAATGAAATGGTATTTTCTGTCGATGTGTCTGGATCTCCCATGATCCCTTGGTTCCTTGGCTAAGGCAACAGCACTTTCACTATCACAGAAAATTTCCATTGGCTCTTTAATAGCTGGTACAACTCCAAGGTCTCCAATGAAGTTCTTCAACCATATCGCTTCCTTTGCTGCTTCACTAGCTGCAATATACTCTGATTCACAAGTAGAATCAGCCACTGTCTCTTGCTTGGAACTCTTCCAAGAAATTGCTCCTCCGTTTAGGGTAAAGACCCAGCCCGACTGAGAGCGGAAATTATCCCTATCAGTCTGGAAGCTAGCATCACTATACCCTACAACTCTCAAGTTATCACTCCCACCGAGGGTAAGGACCCAGTCCTTAGTCCTCCGTAGGTACTTGAGGATATTCTTTACCGCAGTCCAGTGTGCCTTGCCAGGGTTCGCCTGATACCTGCTAACCATGCTCAAGGCAAAAGCTACATCGGGTCGAGTACACGTCATAGCATACATGATCGATCCTACAGCCGAAGCATAAGGTGTTCGACTCATTTCTGCTATCTCAGCCTCAGTGCTAGGGCTTTGTGTCTTACTCAACCTGGTGTTACTCTGGATGGGTAACTCTCCTTTCTTGGAGTCCTGCATGCTGAATCTCTTCAGCACCTTATCCAAGTAGGTACTCTGACTAAGTCCAATTAGTCTTTTACTCCGATCTCTCAAGATTCTTATCCCTAGAATATAGGCAGCTTCACCAAGGTCCTTCATAGCGAAACACTTCCCAAGCCAGGACTTTACTTCCTGCAGGGTTGGAATGTCGTTTCCTATGAGCAGTATGTCATCCACATACAATACCAAGAAGCTAACTATACTCCCACTAGCCTTGACATACACACAAGATTCATCTTCACTCCTAGAAAAGCCAAATTCCTTGACCTTTTCATCAAAGCAAAGATTCCATCTGCGAGGTGCTTGCTTCAATCCATAAATGGATTTCTCAAGCTTACACACTCTATTAGGGTACTCGTTGCTGACAAAACCCTCTGGCTGACTCATGTAAACATCTTCAGCCAACTTCCCATTAAGGAAAGCGGTTTTGACATCCATCTGCCATATTTCATAATCATGAAACGCAGCTATGGCTAACAGAACCCGAATAGACTTAATCTTGGCTACCGGAGAAAAGGTCTCATCATAGTCCACTCCAGGAATTTGAGAGAAGCCCTTTGCAACCAGTCTAGCCTTATAAGTGTGTACTTTACCATCCATGTCGGTCTTCTTCTTGAAGACCCATTTGCACCCTACTGTCTTACGACCTGGTACATTTTCAACCAAGTTCCAAACTTGATTGTCATACATGGATTGTATCTCGCTATCCATAGCCTCTTTCCATTTAGCAGACTCGGGGCCTGCCATGGCTTCCTCGTAGCTGTTAGGGTCATCTTGACTTACTAGTGTCTCATCACTAATAAGTGTCTCACCTTCTGCAGTAATATGGAAACCATAGTAATGCTCAGGTGCACTCCTAACTCTCGTGGAACGTCTCAGAGGTACAGATTTGTCAATTTGCTCAACAGGAGTTTCCTCCTCAAGTTGAGGGCTAGAGTTTGAAGTTCCTTCACCGCTTGATTCTTGAATTTCTTCAAGATCAATTTGCCTCCCACTGTCTCCTTGACTTATAAACTCTCTTTCTCGAAAGACTCCTCTTCTTGCTACAAAGACCACATTGTCACTAGGTCTGTAGAAGAGGTAACCAAAGGAATGTTGTGGGTAGCCGATGAAAATACACCTCTCGCTTCGAGGTTCGAGCTTATCATGAGTCTCGCGTCTCACGAAAGCCTCGCAACCCCAAATCTTGATGTGGTCTAGTTTAGGTACTTTACCAGTCCACATCTCGTGAGGAGTTTTGGCAACTTTCTTTGTAGGGACTAGATTGAGGATATGGGCGGCAGTCTCTAAGGCATACCCCCAGAATGAGATTGGTAGCGTAGCTCGACTCATCATGGAATGAACCATATCCAACAAGGTTCGATTACGCCTCTCAGCCACACCATTCAACTGTGGTGTCCTGGGAGGTGTCAATTGTGAGACTATCCCACATTCCCTTAGATAGTAGAGGAACTCTGAACTAAGATACTCACCACCACGATCGGATCGAAGCATCTTAATGTTCCTGCCCAATTGATTCTCGACTTCCTGTTTAAATTCCTTAAACCTCTCGAAAGTCTCTGACTTATGCTTGATCAAGTAGACATATCCATATCTACTATAATCATCAGTAAAAGTCAAATAATAACGATTAGCATCCCTTGTGGCATGTTTGAATGGTCCACACACATCCGTGTGTATAAGGTCCAACAAACCTTCACCCCTCTCACATGAACCTGTGAAGGGTGACTTTGTCATTTTTCCAAGTAAGCATGATTCGCAACTATCATCTGACTTTAGGTCAAACGACTCCAAGACTCCATCTTTTTGGAGTTGGCCTATGCGTTTCTTGCTTATATGTCCAAGACGACAATGCCATAATGATGCTTTATCCAAGTTATTATTAGTAGAATCAATACACAAAACATTATTTCCCAAGTTATCTACAACAGATACAGCTTCATACACACCATCACAAGGTAATGCTTTAAAATAAAAGACATTATTATAGAAAACTTCTATAGAACCAACTTCATTATTAAATGAAAAGGTAAACCCTTGTTTGTACAAAGCATGAAAGGAAATAATATTTCTTGCCATTCCTGGCGAATAACAACACTTATTCAAATCTAAACTAAACCCACTACTTAGCGATAAAGTATAAACTCCAATCTTGGTAACAGGTATAACTTTCCTATTCCCCATGATCAAGTTTATCCTTCCTTGCTCCACATCCTCACTTCTTCTTAGTCCCTGCAAGTCACAACAAATGTGAATACCACAACCGATATCAAGGACCCAAGAATTAGAATGGGGTGAGTTATTAGAAATGATAGTGTAAATACCTGCATGGTTGGGTTTAACTTTCCCATCCTTCACATCTTGCTGGTATTTTGGGCAGTTCCGCTTCCAATGAGCTTTTTCATGGCAATAGAAGCATTCAGCCTCTTTTGGGTCAGAAGAAGGAGTAACGAAACCTTTCTTGGTTCCACTTGAAGAAGAGCCATCAAGGGTCCGAACCTTGGTACCCTTAGAAGAGCTCTTTCTCTTCCTCCCTCGATTCTTCCCGATTGCCAAAACCGGAGTAGAGTTTTGAGTAGGAGTGATAGCAACCGACTTCCCCTTAAGACCTGTTTCTACGGTCTTGAGAAGTCCCTGAAGTTTGCTGAGGGTGACTTCTTCCTTGTTCATGTGATATGTCATGCGGAATTGATCATAGCACGATGGTAAGGAATGCAAAATAATATCTATTGCAAGATCCTCCGGGAAGTTCACATTAAGCTTTAGCAAACGATCCACATACCTTTGCATTTTCTGCATGTGGCTCGTGACGGATTCCCCGTCCTTCATCATGGTTGTTATCATGGAGCAGATGATTTCATACCTCTCTTGTCTTGCACTTTGATGGTATCTTTCCATCAAATCTTGGTGCATGTCATAAGGGTAGAAATCTTCATAAGACTTTTGGAGTTCTGCTGTCATCGTGGCTGTCATGATGCAAGCCACTTTCGTAGCATCCCTTTCATGTGCCCGAAATTCAGCGATCTCCTGAGGAGTTGCAGTGGACTCATTAATCTCCTTAAGCTCCTTGTCAAGGACATATTCTTTGCCCTCGTAGCGGGTAATCATCCTGATGTTTCTGATCCACTCATTGAAGTTGGATCCATCAAAGGTGACTTTCCCACACAAGTTCATAAGGGAAAAGGAGCCATTAGGATTAAAGCCAGAAGCATTGTTGAAAGACATCTGAAGGAAGGAGGACAAGATTAGTTTAGATATAAGAGAGTCCTTAATAAAACACCCAAATGTAATATTAAGGCTAGGATCCAATCACAATATAATATAACTTAGAAGAGGTATGCCGTAATCTAAGCTATATCATATTTGAAAGGTAGGTGAATGACGATTCACCAATTTCCACCACGAAAACCGCAATATTTTAGTATTAGGTTTTTGAATGGTTCTTAGAAATTCCTAGATTCTTTGAGATTCAATGAACTTTTCAAAGGCATGTTTCAATCTCGAGTGTGCCCTCCAAGTTTTGTGACTGGGATACCGAGGATCACAAAACGAGGTGTGAAGTAACCATGCAAATCACTTGGTACCCTTAAAGTTTATCACTCAATCGATGTGCCGGTTAACCACACACGCTCCATCGATACTATAATAAACCCTAAGTCACCCTTTACCTACCTTGTTAAGTCCAAGTTAGTGTGCCGGTTAACCACACACGCTCCACCAACGACTTAATCAAAGTGTAAAGTGTAATTTCATGGAATAGCACCTTATTCACATTTTTCCTAAAGTAACTAAGATTGGGAATTTAATAAAACATTTAGTTACTTTATAATATTCATCATACTTTGAATGAGAATTAATAAGTCCTTGTCTTACCCGTTCGGCTAACGACCCTCCACCGATCAAGCAAGCGGTGGGTGAGAGTGGACACCCATTAAGTCACCATTTTATAGGCAACAACCTTATACCCACCTTATAGACCGGCTTCGTGAATGAGGCGTACTAGCGGTAAGACGACTTTGTTCTTATACATATATATATAATTATTAAATCATAATAATATAAGTATAAGGGTTGAATTTTAACTTTTAAAATTCTAGGGGTTGGAACTAAAGTTTTAACTTAACTTTACTTGTTCCAAAACTTGAGGGCAAGTTTTGTAATCTTTCAAAACTTTTCATTTCTTGTAACTTATGAGTTTAATAGAGTAATAAAATGAGAACTTTTCATTTTTCTAACTCTTGTGTTCTTTTAATGGTTTTTTTTTAATCCAAGAGACTTTTGGTTTTCCATAACTTGAGGACAAGTTATGGACTCCATTAAAACACATTATGATCATGAATTAATCTACCACATAGGTTACAAATAATTCCTATGATCATCTAAACATCATAAGAACAAGAACATGAATATGAACACTTTCAAGAATCAAAATCACATTTAATCTTTGTAATTTTGATAACTAGTTGTTGTAAATGAGTTAGAAAAGACATTACACCTTCTAAAATAAGTTTTCAAGTACCAAAACATTTTAGGGTAATGATTCTAATCCATTTCCAGCAACACAAGTCGAAATTCTGCACTCTGTCGACCCTACTCGCCGAGTGCATAAACCTACTCGCCGAGTAGGTTGAAGATACACGTGAACTCGTCGAGTCCTCCCCATGGACTCGCCGAGTCCATCAGTCAGACAGCAAGATTTTCGACTTTCTTCAACTTTTAAGCACAAATAACAAACAAACAAGCCTAGGCTCTGATACCACTGATGGGTTTTGAGCATTCTAACACTTCCTAAGTGTACATGCAACCCTAATAACCTTGGATCTATGTTTGTCTAATTATCATGCAAAGTTGAATTCCAAGGTTATATTCCTATCTAGCATACATGGGGAACAATTTTAACTTGAATCATAGATAGAATAACTTACCTTGTTGTTGCTTGTGTTCCTTGAAACCTTGTGAGCCTAGCACCCCAAGTGTGATGCCTCAAATGCTTCACACAACACCAAATGCTCTTGGAAAGACTCTTGACATAACACACTTCTCAAAAAATCGGCCAAGCCCTCTTGTTTCCTTAGTAGTGCCGATTTTTGGTGGAGAATATGCTTCTTATATAGTGTTGACACATCTAGGGTTACACCATGTAAACCCTAATGTGTCATGACTCTTCATTTCCATGACCCATGGGTTTGTAACTCCCATGGAGCATCCATGGAGCATCCTATGGGTAGAACCCAACTTGATAATCCATGGAGCCTCTTAGCCCACTATACAAGATATGGATGATTTACACAATCAACCCATATATTTAATTAGTTATCCTTTGATCACTTAATTAATTCCAAATTAATTCTTTGATCAACTAATCAAATAATATTATTAATATATTAGAACTTATAATATATTAATAATCTCCACGTGTTATTTCTCTCATTTAGTCTATCCAATTGCATGGTGCCATGCAACCCAAATGGACCATGCCGGGTCGGGTCAAGTACAAGCCCGAAATAGTTATGGACTTAGACACCTTATCCAACATGAAGAACACTTAGAAATCGGCTAGCCCTCACTTGTATATCTTAGTGGCCGATTTTGGTGAAGAACATGAAGCTTATATAGTGGGTTACAATTACGGTTACACCATGTAAACCCTAATTGTCATGAATTTTCATTTCCATGACCCATGGGTTCTATAAACACCATGGAGCATCCATTGAGCAGCCTATGGGTTTTAGCCCAACTTGATAATCCATGAAGCATTAGCCCACTATATAAGTATGGATGATTTACACAATCAACCCATATATTTAATTAGTCTTCTTTTGATCACTTAATTAATTCCAAATTAATTCTAGGTCAATACTAATTAAATAATATTATTATGATATTAGAACTTATAATATATTAATAAACCTGAAGTGTTATTTCTCTCATTTTAGTGTATCCAAATGCATGCTGCCATGCAACCCAAATTGTTCATGCTAATCGGGTCAAGTACATTCCAGAAATAGTTATGAACTTAGACACCTAATCCAACAGTGGAAAGATAGATGACTACAAGAGGAACTACCCGAAGGCAGGGAATGCTGGCGGAATGGGAAGAGTTTTGGCTATAGGCCACGAGGAAGCAGTAGCAGACCCTACAGTGGCCATTAGTACGTCTCTCCTCGATAACTCATATGCATGCATACTTTTTGATAGTGGAGCGGAGAGGACTTTCATGAACCAAAAGTTTTCTCACTTACTTAAAAAAACGTGTGCACTTAAAGAACCGTTCACTGTAGAAATGCCTAACGGAAAGACTGAGAGCACTAGCAGTATATACATAGGATGTACTCTAACTCTAGATAGCCATTCATTTCAAATTGACCTCATGCCAATCTCAATTAAAAGTTTCGACGTTATTATCGGAATGGATTGGTTGTGTTTTCATCGTGCTGACATCATGTGTTATGAAAAGGCCGTTTGTCTAAATCTACTGTCTAGAAAAACTCTAGTTATCTATGGCGACAAACCCGGCATGAACCTTCGTATCATCTCGAGTATACAAGCCCAGAAGTACTTACGAAAGGAATGTCATGCATTCCTTGCTCATGAGGTCGATATGAGCCAAGAGATGAAAGACATAAAGAACATCCCAGAAGTATGCAACTTACCCGACATCTTTCTAGAAGAACAACCAAGATTACCACCACAACGTCAAGTCGAGTTCAGAATCGACTTAGTTCCAGGGGCTACCCCAGTAGCCAAATCGCCCTATCGTCTAGCACCAGTTGAGATGTAGGAGCTATCCGGTCAACTTAATGAACTGCTCAACAAGGGATTCATTAGACCAAGCTTCTCACCCTGGGGAGCACCGGTCTTGTTCATGAAGAAGAAAGATGGATCATTCCGTATGTGCATCGACTATAGAGAACTAAACAAGTTTACCATCAAAAATCGTTACCCTCTACCTCCCATAGACGACTTGTTCGACCAACTACAAGGGGCGAATTACTTTTCAAAGATAGATCTGAGATCCGGGTATCACCAGTTACGAGTGCTAGAGGAGGATGTTCCCAAGACAGCTTTCCGAACTCGTTATGGACAATACAAGTTTATAGTGATGCCTTTCGGATTGACCAATGCACCTGCTGTATTCATGCACTTAACGAATAGGGTGTGTCGTCCTTACTTGGATCAGTTCGTCACTGTATTCATCGATGACATACTTATCTACTCTTGAAGTAAGGAGGATCATAGTCAACATCTACGTTAAGTCTTAGAAACATTACGATCGGAGAAGCTCTACGCGAAGTTCTCAAAGTGCGAATTTTGGATTCAAAGAGTCGAATTCTTGGGACACGTTGTTAGTGAAGAGGGAATTCACATGGACCCTTCCAAAATAAAGGCCATTGATAACTGGTTGGCTCCGAAGACGCCTACAAAAATTCGTCAATTTCTAGGACTCACAGGCTACTATCGCAGGTTCATTCAGAACTTCTCCAGGATTGCGAAACTGCTTACAACATTGACCCAGAAAGGTGTGGCCTTTGACTGGTAAGAGACACAAGAAAAGAGTTCCAAACACTAAAGCGAGCCTTATGCAGCGCACTAATACCATTCCTCCCAAAAGGGATAGAAGACTTCGTAGTTTATTGCGATGCATCCAACCAAGGGCTTGGTTGTGTTCTTATGCAATGAGGTAAGGTCATCTCCTATGCCTCAAGACAGCTAAATACACACGAAGTCAACTACACCACACATGATCTTGAGTTAGGAGTAGTGGTATTTGCTCTGAAGATCTAGATACACTACCTGTATGGTAAAAAAAGGACTATCTTTACAGACCACAAGAGCCTTCAACATATATTTAGCCAAAGGGAGCTCAACATGTGACAACGACAGTGGGTCGAGCTACTCAATGACTACGAATGCGAAATTTGTTATCATCCCGGTAAAGCCAACGTAGTAGCTGACGCCCTAAGTCGGAAAGAATACTCTGGTCGTAGAGTCAAATCATTGACTATGACTATCCATTCACACTTATCCACACAAATTAAGGAGGCTCAACTTGAAGCCTTGAAACCTAAAAATGTGGCGGGTGAATCCCTGAGAGGGATGGATAAAAGCTTGGAAGTCAAGGGTGGCGGAGCCTTATATCTCATGGATCAGATCTGGACACCGATATACGGGGGTTTCAGAGACTTGGTCGTGACCGAAGTGCACAACACTCTATATTCCGTCCACCCAGGTTCAGATAAGATGTATTTAGATCTCAAAAAGCTATATTGGTGTCCTAACGTGAAAGTAGAGATTGCTACCTTCGTTAGTAAGTGTGTTACTTGCGCAAACCTTAAGGTCGAACCCTCAGGTTTACTACAACAACCGGAGATACTAGAATGGAAGTGTGAGCGAATCACAATGGACTTCATAACCAAGTTGCCCAAGACAACGGGTGGTCTCGATACCATTTCGGTGATCGTAGACCGGTTAACAAAGTCCACACACTTCCTGCCTATCATAGAAACTGACAAGATGAAGAAACAAACGAGAACCTACATTACGGAGATCCAACGACTGTATGGTGTTCCCATATCCATTATCTCTGATAGAGATAGTAGAATCACTTCAAGGTTCTGGCAATCGCTACAAGGTTCACTAGGAACTAGGTTGCACATGAGTACAGCCTACCATCCGCAAACCGACGGACAAAGTGAAAGGACTATTCAAACTTTGGAAGATATGTTGCGAGCCTGTGTGATTGACTTTGGAAAGGAATGGGATATTCATCTACCCATTTTCGAGTTCTCCTACAATAATAGTTATCACACGAGCATAAAGGTTGCTCCATTTGAAGCCCTCTATGGCCGAAAGTCCAGATCCACTCTGTGCTGGGCTGAGGTGGGTGACACACAGTTAGCTAAAGGACGAGTTCCTGACAGCACTCTCACATGTCCAGAAATCATTCGGGAAATGATAGAGAGGATCGTTCAGATTTGTGAACGATTGAAAGCCTCTAGAGACTGACAGAAAAGCTACGCAGACAAGAGAAGGAAACCTTTAGAATTCCAGGTTGGTGACCGTGTTCTATTGAAGGTCTCACCCTAGAAGGGATTGATAGGCTTCGGAAAGCATGTAAAGCTAAATCCATGATATGTAGGACCTTTCGAGATTCTTGCTAGAATCGGCCTTGTAGCTTACAAACTCAAACTACCTCACAAACTTAGTAACGTACACCCTACATTCCACATTTCAAACTTGAAAAAGTGTCTCTCCGATGAGACTCTTGTAATCCCACTCGACGAGATCGATATCAACGATAGCCTCAACTTCTTGGAAGAACCAGTAGAGATCATTGACCAAGAGGTCAAGCAAACGAAGCAAAGTCGTATCCCGATAGTGAAGGCCCGCTGGAATGCCAAGCGGGGACATGAATTCACTTGGGAGCGCGAGGATCAAATGAAACTAAAATATCCTCATCTTTTTTACTTAGTTATTTGTAATTTCTTAAACTCTAATTTCGGAACAAAATTCTCTCTAACGGGGGGATGATGTGACAACCCAGAATATCTACCTTGTAAAGCCTTTCAATTCAATCAAAAGTCATACGATTTTCTGCTATCTTTTAGCATTGTTAAGGGCCTATTTGAGTGTTCAAATCCTAGTACATTCAAGGATTGGGTGTTAGGATCCATCAAGTGGAGTTTACGGCCGTAAAATAGAGCTTACGGCCGTAAGCTCTTCTTTGGCCGTGAACTAGTCACTTACATATGATATTCCTTCACTTTTATTCACTTCTCACACTTCCAAATCAAGAACACTCAATTCTCTCTAAAGTATCATCAAGAAACCCCAAGAACACCAAGAACACACACTAGTTTCTTTGGGTCGTAAACACCCTTTCTAGTTTCCAAATCATAAGTATCCTTTCCATATACTTGTTATTCATTAGAAGCACATGTTTAGCATCCAAGAAACAATTAGTTTACCAAGATTATCAAGAGTTTATGGCCGAAAACTCTTCATATGGCCATAAAATCCTTCATGTCATGGCCGTGAACACTATCTTGGCCGTAAAGACACCCATGTGTGCCCGTAAACACCTTTTGTGCAATCATTAGTGATTGTAACACTTCATTCCAAGTGTTTCCTAGTCCCTAAGGTTGTTCCCTATCATGATTAGTTGTTATATACACTAATTAGATACATATATGTGTCATTATATGCTTAATAGGATCCGTTTGTGCTCGAGACATCGCTTGGCACACTTAGCATCCTATATCGATCTTACATTCAAATCACTCACTACAGATGAGTTCATACCCCTAAAATTATCTTTTAAATGATTTTAAATTCTTTTATGGGGGGGGATACAAGTAGAAAACATTATAGTTATTGTATCAAGCACATGTGATTAATAACTATCAAACAAGTGGATTCGTTATACTTCAAAACTGTGTTATCAAACAAGCTATTTGAAAACACTTTATAAACTGACATCAAGTCATCTATAACCATTCAAATGATTAAAACCATCTTTTATATGTTAAAACTCTTTTATATATGCTAAACTCATTATCAAACTCTATTAAACTTATATATTGTCAAAATCATGTCTATATAGATATAGTTATATAAATAAGATTGAAAGGGCTTAGGACAGATAACTCGCTTTATTTCATGTTCCTTGTTTGGTTGTGGACTTAGGGTATCGGTTGTTTGTCCGAGTTTTGTTTGCATCTTAGTTATATATTATGTATATGTGTATAGATATAAAAAGTTCTTATATCAGTTCAATACCTTTGGGTAGCAAAGGTGTACAAACATGAACAGTTATTCAAACAACATTACTAGTAAAATATAATAGGTATAGTTTAGAAGATTACTACTCACTATTTCTAGTACAATGAAACATACATGAGTCAGTTCAAACAAACTATAACGAGAAATAGAAAGAATATACTATAATGAGAAACAAAGAGGAACATACTATACACTAGAACAGAGAGAACATAATATGCACTAGAACAGAGAAAACATACAATACACTAGAACAAATAGAACATACAATACAAACACAAGAATACTATAACATTAATGTGAGCCACTACTTCATGGCATGGCAATATACTGTTGTGTCACGTTTTATAACCAGAGTCTCCTAGAGGGAGAGCGTAAGTTTGTGTATAGATCTATACGGGATTGACCAACCTACACCTTGTTGCTAGCTACAATGGGACCTGCAGGTCTACGAGTGACGAATGTCATATCATTTCGACATCCTTTATCGTCGTGTTTTACTAGTCAATCAAGTATGGTTATAATCTCATCACATTTTACCTTAATAATACAATTGGTTTAAGGTAGTTAGTACAATGGTAGTTATTATATATATTACTACAGTAAATCTTTATTTTCCCATTACATTCACATTGTGATCTTCTCACATAAACGGTAATGTAAACTATATTTTGGTAATGAAAGACATACTTGGGGAAAACACTCACTTTTACAAGAGAACAAATATATAGAACAACGGGTCTTGATAGAAGACTACATTTCATAATAAAGTAGAAAATATAAGATTTTCTAGGAGATACAACATTTACATCAAACACTTACAAACATTTACAGCAAACATTTACAAACACTTTCATCAAACTTATACGAACAATGACACTAAAATACTTATGAACTCACCAGCTTAAATGTTGATCTACTCTTTCAAAATAACTTGTATTCTCAGGTCACCTATAGAAAGGTTCACTGGACCAGGTTTTGAGAAAACGGAGCATATTTGAGACTTGTCTTTTATTTTGATTCATATTTTGGTGTCTTTCAAACTATACACAGAGCGCACTTGTATTAAATTATATTATTAATGCAGTGGATGATGTTTTTGCTTGTTTACTATTGTGCATTGTTATGATATTGTACATGACGTCCTCCGCCCCCGAACGTTTCTGTTGTTCTGGTTTCGGGGTGTGACACAATAACATATTTTCCTTTGATGAACTTAAATGTTATAATCACGGTTACGAAGATGTTGCATGTTGTTGATGTGTCGAAGATAACTGAGACCAACATGGATGATTTCATCACTGGATTTGCTCACATTAAAGCCTTTCTTGATAGCTACTATAACTATTTGGCATTCATAGACATTGAACTTGCCTTAGCTATAAACAAGGCATCGAAAGTCCCTTAGTCTTTGTTAAAGGGAAGGTTGAATATCAATGAGTTTGAAGATGGTGAAATTTTACGTCAACCTCTAGGTGTGGTGTTTCGTAGAAAGAACAAGAAAGGTCATATGACAAAGTTTTTGTTTCAAGTTTGTGATATTGAGAGGTACACAAACTCTCAATATACTAATCTCCAGATACGAATCAACAATTTAAAGAAGAATTATAGTGAAGATAATGCCGAGATTCGAAAAACCATTCTATGGTATATGGAGATCCAAAGGGAGCTTATACAGAAACTTAAGTTGATTGCTTAATTTCAACTACTCTTACTAAGGGGGGATTGTAGGAGTCTAACATATATTGTAAGGAGTTGGAAAATTGTCAAAGTCTGTAAGGAACCAAAATCACCATGATTTAAACTCTTAATCTATTTTACAAGGCATTGTTGTTTTCGACACTTAGAAGTTTAGTCCTTGTAAATTTTTTTATGTATGTTTGTATCCTATAAATAGCATAGGTACACTAAGTAGAGTAAGAACTTTGAATGTCATTATAAACTTTGTACTCTCGAAATCGTGTACTCTGTCACAACTAGCAAATTAGCGTTGAGATTATGATTCTTGTACGAGACAATTCCCTCCATGTAACCTTGCAACACCCCATTTAGTGAAATTCAAACTACAATGTTATTTAATTTCATACATGAATACATTGTGAATCAAGCCTCATACAATCCCAAAAACTTGATCCAATAGTTAAGACCAATCAATTTTGGGCTTTGATCTAAGAATTCTCGGCCCAACACCCTATTGGGCTTTATTGGACGGATAACCCTTCATTAGGCCCTATTGGGCCTAAAACTTCTATTGGGCATTCCATTGGGCCGACAACCCTTCCTTAGGCCTTATTGGACCGAAAACTCCTACCTTTGGAATTTAATGGACCAAAAACTCCTATTGGGCCAAGCCAAAAATCGAAACCCATTCTTTTTGGGCCACCCTTTGGGAAGAGAACCCTAGGGTTCGGTTAAGGCTTATAAAAAAAAGGAAAAAGATAAGGAAAATACCTTGCCACCTCCTTATTACCCAACATGCATCTATGCTTTTGACCTCCATATACCTATGCATATCCCATCAAACTTGAAATAAGTCAACTTCTTTCCCCCTCCTCTCTCTTATCTTCAGCCGCAACCTCCACCCCTACACACAAACCAATCTCATTTCTCCTCACTTAGTCTCAAGAATCCTCCTTCATTTTTTCTCAAAAATTCATCGGTGTGTGGTGCCATCCTCAAGATTTTCTTCAAACAACTAAAAAACTTGGTAAGTAATCTTGTAAACTTCAAGTATTTTGCATCACTTCAAACTAAAGCTCATGTTTATACATCATTTTTGTGTGTAGTCTCTTAGAACACCACCATTTTCAAGAATCTCTCCAAGACACAAGGCTAAGCTTGAAAATTTCCTTCTTCTTCATCTACCTCTCGAAAATCAACCAAGGTGAGGTTCATACCCCATAATTTTTCGTGTTTTTCATACTCTTTGGGCTGGGGGGGGGGAATACAAGTCAAATCTCGTTTAACCATTAGATAATTACATTTACCGGTGTGTAATGTGTTTAACCTTCGGGTAATAGCATGCATCTTATATATTGTGGTTGAAATGTTGAATACCTCATGCTAACACTCCATAAACTCGAGATTTACAAGTTCTCAAATAAAAAGGGTGCTTAGTGTATGTTAAAGATCAAAGAGAATGTTAATAACATATGTGTGTTGTAAAAGTTTGTAGGGTCATGTTAAACACCTAAAATGGGAAAAATATGGGTGTTACACTCAAAAATGGTTAACTTTTGGACATATCCATTTTTAACACTTATACTTACACAAATATTTCGATGTAACAAATTTCAAGATTTATGTGTATCTTGTGGAAATCGTGACCTGTTAGTGTCACAACAAAATATAATATGTTGTGTTACAAAACTCTCAAACAAATTTTGGTATGTTGAAAAAACTACAAAACTTGTTATTTTGTTAAAAAAATGATTTTTCTAGTAAACTAGTGGTAATATGTTGTCATCATGTTAATGGTTTAAAAACTTAGAGGATTATGCTATTTACACACTATATATTACAAGTAGACAAGTCCATCAATGATTATTTATAAAAAGTGTTATAAATAATTTAACTAAAACGGTATACAAAAAAGAACTATTACGACAGAAACGTGTGTCATAAAACTTCAGTCACAAATTTACACTAGTAATGTTATTTTCATTATTCAATAATGGGAGTCAAAGTTCGCGTAAATTTGTTAAGGCACTTGAGAGACTTTCCTTCGCCGTACCTACCTAGCGTACACCGTAAGTCCTGTAGTTATAACCAGAGTCACCTAGAAGGAGAGCGATGTAATTGTGTATAGATCTATATGGGGTTAACACCCCCACACCGAAGTTGTTCGCTACAGCTAGACAGGGTCAGTCTAGGGTGACAAATATCTTACTGAAACCGATGCCTGAAGAACGTCATGACAAGCATATCAGTCTATTAAGCATGGTTGTAACGACTCACATAGGGATTAACAATGTTATGCTGGATTTACAAAATTTATATACTTCACTGGTTTTATAAAATATAAAATTACGCTTCATTTTTGTACATTAATATCACCAACCTAGTCTTAGGATTTTAAGACTACAATTTTTCATAAAACAGGAAATACGATATTTTTTGGGAACACACACTCTTTTTAATTACAAACAAAAGAAAACAAATGACACGCATGCTATTATTCACGGTTTTAAACGAGACTTACAAACCATTTTGCATAGAAAATATCGGATTTTCTGGAGTTTTACAAATTATTGCAATCAAATATGTTACAAAGCTTATTATAAAAATATGCTTATGAACTTACCAACTTTTTAGTTGATGCTTTTCAAAACGACTTGTATTCTCAGGGACTAAGTGAGCAGGTATTTGCGCTATGGAATTTGGATATTTTCTACATTTTGGAACATCATATTTTATATCACTTTTGTGTAAACTTGTGAACAAATAGAATCTGTAAACAATGTATGTTGGTATCGTTTAATGTATAATGTTTGGTTGCTATGTTTCATTCATATTCAATTGTTATGATACTATCCAACGACGTCATCCGACCCGGACGTTTTCGCCGTCCTGGTTCGAGGGTGTGACATACTCTTTCAGACTTTTAATACGAGTCATCCATATTACATTTAGATCTTGTGTTCTTTATAGTTTTCATCATATCATTTGTGGTGATAATTACTTCTAACACACTTCACTATCTTTAATGAGTACAAAAAAATTGAATTTTAATATATTTATTATTTTCTTTTGATAAAAAATAGACATTAGCTTTTCAAAAAAAAAGAATGAAGTGGGTTTTTTGAAAAAAAAATCATTTTTTATATATCAATATGAATCACTATGGAAAAATGACAGAAATTCATGAACAAAGGTATATTAAATTTTTTTTAGATAAAAAACAAGACCTAAAAAAAGTTTAACTAAAAAAAGAAGAAGTGAGTTTTGGTATAATTCGGTGCATTTGTGTCCATTGTATGATTCTACAACCCTTCCTATTGTCGTTGATCGCATTAAATTTTGACGCTTTGGATTAGTTTATTGGTTCGTTAATCAATTATTATTATGTATTGAAGTTTTCGAGATATATATATATATATATATATATATATATATATATATATATATATATATATATATATATATATATATATATATATATATATATACACACACACACGCACACACGCGCGCACACTAAAAAGATGGTATCAAAGTTTTAAAAGATGCCAATATAAAATAAAAATCATATACTAGTTGGTAACGAGTATCGAGTGTCATCAAGCTGGTAGCGGATAGCGGTAGCTGGTAGTTGGTAGTGTTTTGTTAAATGCTATGTGAGATAACTTTTAGATTTGGGACGTTATGTTTAAATAAACACTAAAAGTTTGTAATGTCAAACAAAACTTTTTGTTCAAAACAGAACGTTTTGTCAATTACTAGAAGTTAGAAACTCACAAATACTCTATATCAAACATGCCCGAAATATATTACATGATTTTTGATGTTTCCTAAAAACATTCAAAGAGTGTGTTCGGGAAAACTAGCTCGTAACAACTAGCAATTAACATGTAACGTTTGATTTTAGAGCGTTTTGTTAAAAACTTCATCATGTAGTTTTTTATTCAGAGGGTTTTGTTTACGCAAAAATCTAAACGCTCTTGTTTCCGAACAAAACTTTTTCCTTTTTATGAGTGTTTTCTTCAAAGCTTGAAGTCGGAAACCTTGAGACGTTGGATGCCGTATATGCCAAATATCTACATGTCTACGAAGTGATTTAGATAAGAAACACATAAAAGGTTAAAAATTAAATCGATAATTCATACTTTATTGAATTTAACCTTAAAAAGATGTTTCATTATCTACACATTTTATCAAAATTATTAATGTTAATATATTTTATTTTATAATTATTATATAACAATATCAATATGATTTAATGACAAAATAATCATATTAGAATATTACATATAACATTCTAACAAAGATTCTTTAGTCTTAAAAATATATCGATATTGATTAGAGTGTAAGAAATTATTAATGTCTGATAGATTTTTAAACAATAAATAAAAATTCACAAATAAAAAAATAATAAAATTAAATGAAAAATGATGATCATTATTACTTATTGGTTTTTAGGGTTCAAACATTTTATTAATTGCTTATATAATTATATATTGTTTTTAAGGGTTTTTTTTTTCTGTTTTTTCTTTTCGAATTTGGTTATAGTTCATTTTATGTTACAATATCTATCTTCTTACGTCATACTAAAATATACTATCATTTCCAAAATAAAACCTATTAAAGATACAATAGCTTAATTTGGATTTGAATAAACTATTTACTCAATAGGATAATGACTATAATGCCTGTATTTCTAATACTCAATATATTACTTACAATAGCTTTTGTTTTTTCTGGATTTATCCAAGAGATATTGTATCAATGAAATGAGAAAAGACAAATTAAATAACCACATTTAACATGCATGAATACAGACAATGTTTGTAGCATGGAATGAAAATGAAATTGAAGCCACTATGGGAGCTAGGCTATACATTAAAGCACTATGGTCTTTCTTTTTCACCCACCACATGGGTTGATTAGGAAAAGCAACCCCACATATTAAATATTTAACTAGAGTTAATATAATATATGGTTTTGTGATGAGTTGGTGACCCCACTATCATACTCTATAGTCTTGATTCTATATATAATACTTTTTATTGCTATTGCTTAATTTATAGCATAGCATTAGCTGTTCTCCTATTTAATATTTATAATTTGGGTATATTTATTAGAAAATGAAAATATAAAAATATAAATCTTGTTGATGTTATCTTTTGTTATTATATATATATATATATATATATATATATATATATATATATATATATATATATATATATATATATATATATATATATATTGATTTTCGTAGGTTTAAATGCAAAAAATCGTAATATATTTTATCGATCGATTTGTTTATTATGATATCTAATTTTTTATTGCAATATTTGATTACTAAGATACTATCTATTTTTATAAGAGTGCCATTAAAATATAAAACAAGATTTATTATTATAAGTGAATAATTTTTTTAAACTAGCAGAATTGAAAAAAAATTACTTTAACCACATATATATTTTAGCAACGATTAGATGAGATTTTATAACTAATCGTAATCTCTTTTTGAAAAATTACTTTTGTTGTTATCGTACCTCGAGATTTAAAGATGCAATCATTCATCTAACCACTATTTTAGTAAAGTAATGTTTTTTTATACATTATAGGGGAAAAAGTATACTCCATTTAAAAAAAGTATAATTTCTTTTTGCATGTAAAGAAAAGCGTACAAAGTTTAAAATAATGCTACAAATGGAGGTCACCCATATTCTTAGTTCATTAAGTATCTTCGATCGTAAAATAGGGATTTTCTAATATGTGTTTAAGGATACATATAAAAACTTAATTAAAGTATTAATTATAGAAAATATTATAATAATTAAATGTGATAAATATTAAGTTGAAGTTAAATACTAAATGAAGATAATTTGAGGGCTTCTTTTTAATTTTAAACATTTAGCTTTAAGTATAATCATAATTTTGTTGGATCGATTGTAGAAAGACAAATGTAGAACGTCTCATTTGTATTAAATACTTGTCTCAAATTCCATGCATTGGATATCCCTCGACATCCATTAAATAAGGCTCATAGTCATAGATGAAATAGTAAAAATAAATCATATCCTTAGTAAGAAACATACCTAGCTATATGTTGAGTTTTGTACCAACTGATAGCACTTTCAAAAAATATTTTACCAATCCATGACATTCTTTTTTAATTAATTACCAAAAGATAATATTTATATATAAAATAACAAATTTGTCCTTTATTATGATTATTACCCTTATTATTTCGCACCAATTTAAAATAACAATTTTATCCTTTATTATCATTATTAATCTTATTATTTAGCACCAATTTAAACCACATCACAAAACATCTTATGGTCCTGATCTTAAATTCCTGGAGACTCAATAACCTCATGCCACCTTCATTTCCCTCCTATGCACCTTTTAACTTATGGTTTTTCAGCGACTCCATAAAAGATGCAAAAAAGGAATGCATGTAAAATTCGAATGTTGAAAATTAATAATCACTAGTTACATTTGATTTAATATAAGCTTCATAATGTTGTACATGTAGATGCAAAAAAGGAATGCATGTAAAATTCGATTGTTGGCACAAGCAATCATACTTTCGCAAAACAAGAATTGTTAATCTGGAAATAAGAAATTGATTGAGAATGAAATTATTCATTCATTGATTAACCAATTACATAATACAATCTACACTATATACTCATCAAATAACTATCTAACTGAATAAGTAGTATAAACGACTAAAATACCCTTATGCTAACTAACTCATAACAGATATGTCTTAACAACTGTTTAACAACTTGACCATACTTCTAATCATCCAACTAAGTATGGTAACATCCCCCTTCATGCTGGTGAGCATTGCGTAACCCAAGCTTGATTGTAGCTTCTGAATGTTTTGATCGATGAAGATGTTTTGTTAGAATATCAGCCAACTGGTTATTAGGGCATCCACAATGTATTGAACTCCATAGAGGTCAATGGATTGACACATCATCATTTTACAATCCATACAACTCTATTATATTTTTCTCTACAATGCATTGAACTCTACAAAGTTCAATAGAATGTTACAAAATGCAATTTATAGTAAATATTTATGAATTAAAACTTTCCTTTTTCCCATTGAAGAGTTCAATGACCATTGAACTCCAAATCCATTAAATGCCAAGGTGGTATCTCACAATGGTTGATTTTCATCCATTGAATGACATATGGATTTGCCACCTCATTCAACTTTTCCATTGAACTCACCATTGTGGATGCTCTTAGTATCAACATCTTACAATTGAACTAATCCTTCTTGAATCTTCTCCCTTACAATGTGATAGTTGATCTCGATTGGTTTAGTCCTTTCGTGAAAGACAGGGTTAGTAGCAATGTAGATAGCAGCTATGTTGTCACATTTAAGAGGAATATGGGAAAACTTGCCCATTCTGAGTCACAAAAAGCTTAAAGTTTTAGATCATGTTTATCATTAAAGTATATATAGAGCTTGTGAAGGAGTACTCAATTCGCATTCAACAGTTTACATAACTGTTGTTTTTCCATAACCATTAACGACACCTTCATAAAAATATAAATACTTTCTCATCTAGTTTTTCCCTATGCATTTATAAATACTCATCCCATGAAATAAGAACAATTATATTTGCTATTTAACCAAGTGTGGACGTACATTTTTGTAATGGAGTGTATCAATGCCTATCTAAATAATTTACACTCTTTTTTCGAATCATGAACTATCGCATGAACATTCAGCCTCATCAGCCAAAATGTCGGTTGTTTCTTCTACGATTGTTGTGGCAAACGGTGTTATGACCCATCATCAAATGGAGGGATGAAGATGATAACGAATTAAGACGATTCCATCTTTAAATTATATAACTTATATAAACTTATGTTTGAAACTCAGAGTAAAATGGTTGTTTAATATTATTGGAAACTAAGTATGTATTTACATTTTGTTAAAAGAAATTCAATTTAGTTGAAAGCCATCGGAACTAATGTCACGATAGGATCTCCGAATCACGGGACCATCTTTGGGCCTTTGGGCCGCACCCGCGGTGTGGGTGACCACAACACATTGTCTTACCATTGTATGAGAATTAAAAACGGCATGCCTTTTTAACATATTTATTAGTAAAACATATATATGCCCTGTCGTATTATCGCTGTCACAATTTTAATATATTTCATAAAAATTTCAAAATATTATATAATTATTCATTTTCATAAGCTTCTTCGTACTTAAACTACAAACTATATAAACCCATTTAATCACTAGTTTGTGTGATCCCGAAAGTACCAACAAAGGTTAGGGGCTTGATCGACCAAAAAAATGTTGCATGATTCATCCTCAACATTACTTACTAAATACGGATCTGATTGTTCTTGATATGTCCTTGTAGGATCTATATGTTCTGTATGATTTGAATTCGTAGCTGACGATGAACAAATAGAAGAGAGCCCAAAAGTTGCTATATTTAGCAACGAACTTCCATTAGCGTTGCTAACATTCATGTTTTCTTCGTTTAAAACCCCACTTGAATCGCTATCAGAAAATCCATCTTTTAAGTCTAGTGATTTTCGAGTTTTTTCGTAGTTTAAACTTGTGTATATTTCATGGTTTGTATTCGTCGGATCAGATCCCAAGAACAAAATATTTTCTTTGTTCTCGAACTCATCATTTCTTTCGGTTGTTTCCTCGTGAAGCTTTGCTTTTAGCTCTATCAACTGCAAAAAAATGGAAGAAATGAAATCGATGTTTATAAATGAGGTTTCAAAGATTAAATCAATATTTATGATAAACAAGTTACATAATTAATTCTAATACAATTTTCTTCTACTAACTAAAAAATAAGTTAGAGTAATTTTCATGATAAATATTAATTATCTGTTTTAACTTATAAACAATCTCATTTGTGAATATTTTTAAGGTTAAATATAAATATATTTCAGATTGTTAATTAATTTTATATAATAACATAGTTTTGATGTAATTACAAACGAATTATACAATCACTTTTTATTTCAACACAATTTCTAAAATGGAACCGGCCTTGATGTGATTTTCAACTTTACAGCATATAATTAAAAAAAATAATTTAAATAAATAATTAATAAATAGATAAAAAAATAAAGATTTGTGCGAGTGATTAAATTACCTCATTGATTATGCTTTCTTTCTCTTGCTCAAGCTTATGATAATTATGCTTAAGAGCATCATAATTAGACTTAAGAAGATTGTAATCTCTCTCCAACTGTTTTGTCTTCCACCGTGCACGGCGGTTCTGGAACCAAATCGCCACCTGCCGTGGTTGCAAACCCAAATCTTGCGCCACTTTCACTTTCCTTTCTGGGTCAAGTTTGTTATCAACTTCAAATATTTTCTCCAAGGATTTCACTTGATGATTACTTAATCTTCTCTTTTTGTCACTAAATTGTCCTGTTTCTTCTCCACCGTAATCTTCACCATCGCCGCCGCCACTGCCACTGCCGCTGCCGTCTACCATTGACTGAAATTCTCCATTGTAAAGGCACTCTTCTTCAGCTTTCATCTCCCCTGAGTCATGAACAAGAGAAGAACATTATTTTTTAACTAAAAAAACTCTAGCTCTGACTATTTTAACCTCAATCTATCCACCTTTCAAAAGTAAAATTCAGCAAAGAATATTTGGTTTAAGCCAAAGATCAAAGATAATTTCAACTTAAGAACATGACACAGTCAACAAGATAAATTTGTTTCAAACGATTTTCGAATATCAAAGAGATCAGGTGGAATTTCCAAACTCAAATTTTACCCCTTATGATAAGATATGGAATTATGGTTTCTTGAAATTCAAATTCAGAAAGAAAAAGAAAAGAGAGTGTAAAATTCAAGATCTTTCTCAATATAAAATAGTAGAAATGTTAAAGAACTGCATAAAGATGATGCAGAAGACCATTTCTTTTTTACAAAAGCACAAGAAAATTGACGTATCAAGAACAAGGTGTAACTTTTAATGCATGAATCATGATATACAAGTAAGTAACGCATAATTGCTCTGGATTATACTATTATATTCTGCAAATAAGAATCTGCCATCGATGAATACCTTCAAGTGGGTGTGAGAGAAAATGAGTCAATGAATCAGAGCAACCGAAGTTCCTCTTCATAACTTCGAAGAAATTGAAGCAAAATCTAGAATATTGTTTTGTGGGTCTTTGAGATAAAAAGAAAAATCTTGAAGCTGACGAATGGAGAAAGGAGAGAGGGGAAAATTAATTTTGTTGTTGTGTCTTTCTCAAAATCTGAGTGACTTTTATACAACCAAGCAAGAAGAAGCTGTGTATGAACAAGTTGTGGGGTGGGGTGTCATTCACTGGCCTTTTCTTATAAGAAACATAAATAAAAATTAAAAGATAATTTTTTGAAAAGAAATTATATATCCTCCAAAACGTCTTTTCATAAACTATTTTATAAACATATAACAATATTATAAATATTTATATACGGGTTCTAAAAATTTGTAGGTACCGTAAAATTATAAGTTTTGAAAAATTATCACAAAATAAATATTATTAAATAACTTAAAAAGATAAGATATTTTTTGATTTATATATATTTATCTTTTTTTATTTTTTGATTTTGATTTTTATTTTTATTTGTCTGTACCTACCCATTAAATTTGTTATCTTATTCACAATCAATCTTTATGAACGTTTGGTGCGGGTTTAGCCGGTTTCCGGCATTATTTACAATTCCGATGAGACTCCGTTATCGTTTCTGACATTCATAATTTTTCGACGAAACATGATCTTTTCAGGAGATGGTTTTTATGGGTCAGTTGTTTTTCTAGTTCGTTTGTGTGTATGTACTCATTTGATAAAAAAAAACCCTAAAGTTCTCGTGTATTTATCTGCAAAAATTGAGTTCATGTGTTCCCATGTTGAAGTTCATGTGTGTATATATGTATTCATCTATAAAATCCCAGAAGTTCATGTATTCATATGTAGACACATGAAAACCCTAAATATAAATCTAGAAATCGAATTTCATGAATTATAGCGGGAATTGATTGAGTGCAAGAAAGGAGAATCTTTATTACCTCGACAATTTGTTGAATGAATTGCAACTCATCAAGAAACACAACTTATATTCTCTTGTTGAGGATCGCGAAGCATGTATGAACATAAAGAAGAGCTTAAAGAAGATGATGAAGGAACTCAAAGATGGATATGGCTTTATGTATCTAAGGATATTGGGTTGTTTATCCAATCAACCTAGACAAAACGATGACTATAGAAGAGACATTTTTTTAAGATCTTAAAAATATCACTACAAGAAGAAGTTGATATTTGCTAGAGAAGGAATCTGTTGCAAAAAATTCAAATTTCATTGCAAAATTCGAATATCGATAGAATTTTAAACAACCCATTTTCGTCCCTAAAAACCCCGTAGCAAGGGTTTGCAACGGAAACAACAATTCCGTCGCAAATGTGACAACAGAATGAAGTATGTTGTATATTGTATTTTGTCATGTATTTTGTAGTAGGATTTCATTGCGAATTATGTAGTAGTTCTTCCGTCACAAATTCCGTTGTAGTGGATCCGTAGTAAATTCTATGGTGTTGAATCCCTAGTTAAATATGTGGTGATTAATCCCTAGCAAAATCCGGATAAATCCCTAGCTAATTCTGTTGTGATGAATCCCTAACAAAATCCATGGTGATGAATCTGTAGCTAAATCCGTTGTAATGAATCCCTAGAAAAATATATGGTGATGAATCCCTAGCTAAATTTGTGGTGATGAATCCCTAGCAAAATCCATGGTCTATATTCTATAATAGATTCCATAGCAAATTACGTATGGATATTTTCGTTGCAAAGCTAGACAGCTACAGATAGATAATTAATTTACAAAATAAATCCAAGTTATTTTTTACTAATAAATAAATTAAAAAAAATATATCATTAATAAATATTTATTACATCGAACATGAAAAATGGCTAATCTAAAATACAAACTTTGCAATAAACAAATTAACACTTTATGATATACTAGTTTGGAAGTCTTTAAAAACATTAATAAAAGCCATTGCTGATTGTAGTTGTTTATTAAGTTGCTCAATTCTTTTTTTTGTCTTGGTTATCTTTGGCATTCATTATCTCCTAAAGTTCTTCATTTTGCTCTTTTTGTTGATTAAGAAGCTCCCACAATTCTTCCAGTTCAACATTTTTTTTCCAGAAGGTAATTAGATACTTCTATTGTACCATTAATAATGGGAACCACCTTTGCATATGAGCCAATTCCAACTCTTCTTTTTTCTATGTAAAGGCCGTCTATAAAATAATAATAATTTAAAAAGATATCAAATTTATGAATAACATGAAGTTTACAATATAAAATGTTTCACGGAAATGAATGTTACATGAATTTTTCTATCTTTTTCATTTGTAAATGTGACTCGATTGTCATTCCCCGTATGTGTATAGAAGAACAATTCACTATGTGGTGGATCATATACTAATTTTCTCTTTTACATAAATACGATAAAATATAAAATATATATACACAACAATGATAAACATGCCAATTTTGATGAACCATTAAAAAAATGTCACCAAATCAAGTAACCTTCAAATGAGAAGCAGATCCAGCATTATGGGTAGGTTGTGGTATTCCATCAGCCTCCCCATTACACCTATTGATCTTCTTCTGATCGGATTTTTGCTTTTATTCATCTGTATTCCATTTTGCTTGCTAGGAGCTCCAGAATTCTTGTGTGATATTAGGTGGTTTCCTGCTAGTTATGTTTTTGTTTATGTTTTCGCATGTTGTAGAGATATTGGGCATAACTTTGTGTTGCTTTACTTTCCCAAGCTTTCCTCACTTGTGTGCCTTTTACTTCATCCCAACAATAGTTTTTCTACGCATCAATGTAAATGTTTACCAAAATAATAATTTAAAACATATAATTAACTACCTTGAACTCTTCCCAATATAATTCCAACATTTTTTTGCTTAATTTTCCTTAAGTGTATCCTTCTACATCTACTCTTTGAAGAAAGGATTTACTAATATAGCTAGCACACGGGCCTGGTTGCAACATCGTGCGAATAATATGATAGTTTCAGTTTTGAATTCATATGTAAGTGTAGACCAGGAGATTAGATATTGAAAAACTGATGTAAGGTATGATCGCTAACTCACATTTTTTTTCCAAACATCAATATTTAAACCTCCATCTAGTCCATAAGTAGCGATATTGCTTTGTCTGCTTATAGTTTCAACAATAGATCCATTACCATTTGTTGTGGATGTAGTTAAGGTTGTTAGTGTTGGTGATGGGGTGGATTCTAGGGTATGTGTTGGGATAGATGTACCTGTTGAGGATGCAGTAGTTGGTTTAGGTAAGGAACATGTGGTAGTTACTGTAGGTGTTGATGGTACCGGTGTCAATGAAAGTACTGATGTTGTGGTAGTAGATGAAGGTGTTGATAATGTGGTAGTCGATGTCGATGATGAGGATAATGTCGATGATGTAGGTACTCAGTTTTGGTTATATATGTAGGTGTTGAGGATGGTGTCGATGATGTAGGTGTTGAACTTTTGGTTGTATATGTAGGTATTGAGGATGTGGTAGTGATCGATGTCGGTGCTGAGGATGGTGTCGATAATATAGGTTTTGTGGTTTTGGTAGTAGATGTAGGTGCATTGGATGTGGTCTATGATTTTGAGAAGTCGACAATACCAATTTATTGTATATGATAAGATCATGTTGATCGAAGAACAAGAAACGATGATCACAATAATAGTAAACAAAAATAAATTTTAGATGGCCGAAAACATTTATCGCCAATGTCAATGTACAAACATAATGAAGAAATGTAGATTTGGATCAATGAGACGCCGGAGATGATGAAAAAAATGTAATCCCTATTTCTAATAAGGTAACTGACCCTATAAAGACTTAACGTGTGTAGGTTGGAGGGAAAGGACTTCCAAATTTTTTTGTATCTCCAGTAATGAAAAATTCAAACTGTTAAATACACATAAGCGCAAATTTTTTAAAGTAGTTGCAGCGAGATAGAAAGGGTAATTTTCGTATTAATGTGCATAAAGAACAAAAGGAAATAACATTTTTTTTGTATAAAGGACATATTTTGAGTTTAAAGAATTGAAAATTACGACCCATTGATAAAAAGTGACAATAGGTTAGGGTTCACTAGCTATGGGTCATCTATATCTATATTGGGTGGTAGCGGCTTATGGTGTCATGTTAAGACCTATGGATGACAGATGGGTCATGGGTTATGTGAACTAGGTGGTAGTGACTTATAGTGTTATGTAAAGAACCATAGATGACAAATGGGTGACGAGTCATTTGTATTGGGTAGTAGTGGCTTAAAGTGTCAAGTTAAGACCCATGGATGACATATGAGCCGTGGGTCGTGTGAAATAAGTAGGAGTGGCTTATAGTGTCACGTTAAGACCCACGGAAGACATATGGGTCCCGGGTTATGCACATTGGGTAGTAGTGGCTTATAGTGTCATGTTAAGATCCGTGGATGACATATGGGTCTAAGGTAGTGTGCATTGGGTGATAGTGGCTTATAGTGTAAGGTTAATACCCATGGATCACATATGTGTCCTGGGTCATATGCATTGGGTGCTTGTAGCTTATAGTGTCAAGTTAAGACATACGGATGACATATGGGTATCGGGTCATGTTCATTCGGTGGTAGAGGATTATATTGTCGTGTTAAGACACATGCATGACATACAGGTCGTGGGTCATGTGTACTGTGTAACATCCTAAAAATAATAGAAATTTACAATTTTCAAAAAACAATCCATTTTAATCATAAAGTGTTTACAAAACCATTATTTCAAAAGTATAATCATAATCATATTTTTCCCCATATCTAATATCATAAAAAACAGGAAGATGTGCACAATCACGCCTTCTCTTTCCCACGATCATCTAAAGTACCTGAAGCAATAAATTGACACTGTAAGCCAAAGCCTAGTGAGTTCCCCCAAAGTACCACCACAAAAAATAACATAAATAACATTGCATGCTAGGTCCAATCGATAATCAGACTAGAATACCCCTAGCCTAATTTTTCATCGAAATTGAATGCCAATATACAACGGGTCCACTCAGTCATTGGACTGGAATACCCTCGGGTCCACTCAGTCATCAGAGTGGAATATCTATGGGTCCACTCAGTCATCGGACTGGAATACCCCTGGTCTATTAGCTCACAGACAGAGCAGTAAACTGACAACCCCAAAAGCAATCATGTTGACATATACATAACAGATAAACACATAACCAATAAACACTCAAACTAGCAGATCTACATATCACCATAACATTTCAACATCCTCTATACTAGGATGCATAATACAGTGGGCCGACATTGGTGCCTTCGACCCACACATAAAGTGAGGAAATGTCACCTTTTAGTCAAAAGAAGATCGCTGAACAGGACACGACTTCGAATATCAGCTCAAACGGTAACCCATTCATCAAATAATGACCAGTCTCGAATACCACTCAAAATACCTAGAATACCCTTAGGTCAAACTTGGTTAACGTAAAAAAAAGTCAAAAACTAAAACTTGGTCAACACAACTGAGTACAATTGCCGTACTCAGCCTGTACGTGGGGCGAACTTAGCTCTTAACCAAAAATGTTAAGCTGACCTGGTACGCTTAGCATACCAATCCATCTACCCAACGTACGTAGCACTCCCTTAATCCTTCTATTAAGAGCTTATTCCTTTAATCTCTTTCGTCTAATTCTCAAATTTGACCCTAAACTAATGTTCATCATCATAAGGTTTCCAACTTTATGGTGTTGCATGGCTAGCGAGTGCCTAAAAGCTAAAACCCTAACTTCTTAATCCAAGGACACCTCAACACTTGCATGGAGTGAAAATAAGGTCTAAAATCACATTTTTATCACTCAAACTATACAAAAACATCCAAAAGGACAACTTATTTAGTCTAGGGTAGCTCATACCCAAAAGGACCAAGAATATAGGGATAATAAGCATAAACTTCTAACATTAACAAGATCTAGAGGTATGATCATCAAGTTCAGAACTTTATGCCTCAAAATGAAGCTTGTAGGTGAGGTGTTTCTGGATCTAAGTGGTCTTGATCTTCCAAGATGGTTCTTCAATCCCCTCTTTGCTTCAAAGAAACCAAAACACACACTTTTAAGCTCAAAGGAACACCTGAGATTAGGGTTGCAACGGACAAAATGGGGGCTAAAGGTTGGTGAAAGAATGAGCCTTAGTGATTTAATGATGTTTATATAGGGTCCAAACCCTAAATATTAGGGTGTGAGGTGCCGTCACATACAACCAATGTACGTGTGCTCCTCCCACTAATTACAAAATGCCACTATGGGCCATTTTGCAACACTTTCCATACACAACGGCTAAAATGCAAACAACCTTTATACGTAGGGTTAAAAAAGGAAATACCTCATCATATGATGTTACGATTTTCCACCACTTGAACTAGACTTCATCCTCAAAGCCTGCTGTTGCGAACAACTCAAGGTAATGATCCCTCATCTCCGACTTGGGTTCCCACGTCCATTCGGAACCAATCCGATGCTGCTACTAAACCTTGACCAAAGACACTACCTTGGTGTGCTAGGACTTTGTCTTCCGATCCTAGATCGTCACCGGTCTTTCAACATAATTTAGGTGATCATCAACCTGAACATCCTCCTAAGGGACAACCGTTGGCTCATTAACCACCCACTTTCGAAGCTGGGAAACATGGAAGGTATTGTGGATCTAACCGAGCTCCTGACACAAATCCATTCTATATGCCACCATGCAAACCCTGCCAATCACCAAAAATGGCCTATTATACCGGGGTCCCATCTTGCCCCTCCAATTGATCAAAGAGGTCATCAATATTGGAGAACAAAGATGCACCCTACAACTGATCGAAGAGGTCATCAATCCACGGAAGTGGGTAACGATTCTTCACCGTCAATTTGTTAAACTCTAGGTAATCAATCCACATCTGGTGTGAACCATCATTCTTCTTGACAAACAAAATCGGTGCTCCCCACGATGAACTACTCCGTCTGATAAACATCTCGCCTAAAAGCTCGTGAAGTTATAATGACGACTCCTGCATCTTAGGTGGTGCCAATCGGTGCGAAGCCTCAGCAATCGGAGTCGCACATGGAGCCAAATCGATCCTAACTCAACCTGCCTTCGAGGAGGAACACCGGATAAATCCTCCTGGAACGCATCAGCAAACTCCCTAACAACAGGTACATCGAAAACTGAAACCTCCTTCCCAATCCAAGTAACAACCACATACGCAAGATAACCCAAACAACCATGCTAAATATACTGTCGAGCCTTGGCAATAGAACAAAAAGCTGACCTAATCCTGGTATCCTATCCTAAGATAACCAGTTCTCCCCCACTTAGGGTTCGAACTACCACCTGCTGACCCTCGTAGTCCATCCTAGCACCAAACCTTCTCAAAAAATCATTTCCTACTATCACACGCACATCCCTCATGGTGATAGGAGTCAAATCAATTGAATAAGGCAACCCAAAAATCTCCAAGACACAGCCCCTATAAACACTTGATGCATGAATTCTATGTTGTTTGGCGATAGAAACCCACAACAGACACTCTACCTCCCCAATAGTCATATCAAATCCCTTACTGAAAGACTGAGATACAAAAGATCGACTCGCAACCGAGTCAAAAAGCACAAGAGCAGGCAAAGAGTTCACTCAGATGGTACCTAACAGAATCATAAATATAAGCATACCATATAATAATTGACAGAATAATAAATGGAAGCTTACCAGTAACGAAGTGTGGCACCACCCAGCCTCCTTTTCTGTAAGCTAAAAAGCATGATCTCGTGCCCTCAGGGCCTCCTCCTTACCTTGTCATCCATCGGTGATCCTCAGTGTAGCTGGTGTTCGGGTCTGTGCCGTTCTAGCCATGAGCAATGGATAGTTGGCCCTCATATGTCCAACCTGCTCATAGTGGTAACAAATCTTGGTGCTCGGCAGCGGGGCCTGCTGACAAAACTCCCTCGTAATGTGGCCACCCTGCCACATTGGTGGCACCCAGATGATGACCTTCAAACACCCACATGAACTTTGCCACACTTGCCACAAGTGTGACCCTGCTATCCCCAAGGTCTCAAATCAGCAGGCTTGAACCGCTTCGCCTTAGGCTGTGACTGAATAGGAGCCTGCCTCAACTCCTTCGTCTGAATCCCTATCTCAAACTGCCACCTCCTCGAGGCATCCTGAAGCTCAACGAGGGAACCAGAACGCTGGATGGACAAGAAATTCCGAATATCCTTCTTGAGTATACTCAAGTACCGTCTCATCTAAGCCAGCTCCGAAGCAGCAAACTCAGGGCATAAATGATCCTTATTAGTAACCATCTTGGTGATATCCATCACCGACTCAATAGTCTGTCTCAGATCTAAATACTCCTGTGCCAACCTCTCCCGTTCTACCAAGGGAATTTATCTTCCATGGAACATCTCCAAGAACAACTACCAAGTAACAACAGTACTCTACTCAGGAGTGTAAGAACCTGTCACCAGTCTCCACCAATCCTGCGCCCCCAACCTAAGAATGTTTACGATGCACATGACCTTCTGTTCAGCAGGGAAATAGCATGTAAAGAAACAACCCTCCACATTAGATAGCCACCTCATCGCTACAATCAGGTCACTGACCCCATCAAACTCCTAGGGCTTCATCTTGTTGAAGTCTCAGTAGTGGAAAGCTCTCTTCCCTCGAATCCCCATAGCAGCAAAAACTATAATAGCTGCAGTAGCAGCAGCCTCAACAAGAGCAGCATAGAAATCATCAAACAACTCAATCATGACGGTCTTGATAGACCCAAACAACTCAAAAAACTCGATCCCCAGACAACAGTAGCCACGTTAGCAGCAATCCTCCCACGTATTCGATCATCAATCTATTGGGTTTTCTACGCATTAAATACACTCTAAACTAGGTAGCCGAAAAATCGAACCTACGATATACCTAAGTCTGTTGGCGAGACTTCAAGCCAAGGTGCAAGGAAGAATGAAATTCCTAAGGCCACTCGCTCCAGCTTAATGACCTTGGACACTCTTTCCAACACAATCAGCCCTGGACTAGCCTGGACACTCACTCCAACTTCGGAACCAGATCCTCTAGTGAGCACCATACTGAAAATAAAGAACAATTTATCAGAAAAGCCACAATACACATTGCTATAATTACAAGACGAGACTAAAACCTTAGGTTTTGTGAATTCTTTGCTACGTATACGACTCCTGTGCTTCCAATAATACGGGCCCATACTTCCTTCTACACCTACCTATATTTGTGTCAACGAATCATCACAAACTGCCAAAACAAATAAAACAAATAGGATACGTATACATATTATCCTCACTCTCTCGAGAGTGGCTAGACATTCATCATCTTGCCGGTTGCTCACACATATACTATCCATGAAACTTCCACAAACCATGCAACACTCACGTATGCCATTCATACATAACATGGGATCCTATAGACATTCGAATACTTGATTCTACCGTAATCCCACAACCAAACAAGGAACATTAAATAAGGATAAGGTAAACATTCTTAGGCTATAAAATCTTAATTATGTACAACTAAGAAACATACACTAAGAAACTATAGTAATGATATCAATTTCATACAATAAGTAACCCTAGGCTATCCGACATCATACATCAGGCAATTCTATCAGAAAATTCCTGAAGACCCCCAGCCTATGACTAGCATGTTGTTCTATCATAAACATAGTATCAAATAAATGTACGATAACTTGGGGTATACTTTCTTGCTTCGGCTAATTGTACAAATCACATATTTCCTTAGTTACTTTTGAAAACAATTTTGAAAACCATTTATTAAAACATTTATAGATCCTTAGTTTGAGTATGGATTCACAAGAGTGTTCAACCAATTCTCCTAAACCAAGGCTCTGATACTAACTTGTAACACCCAAAAAATTATAGAAATTAAAATTTTTCAAAAACAGCGCATTTTAACCATAAAGGGTTTACAAAACTAATCTTTCAAAAGTATAATCATAATCAGAGTTTTCCCCAAATCCAATATCATAAAAACAGGAAGATGTGCATGTTCATGCCTTTGCTTTCCTGAAATCATTTGAAGTACCCGAAACAATATACTGAAACTGTAAGCCAAAGCTTAGTGAGTTCCCTAAAGTACCACCACGCAACATAACATAGATAACATTGCATTTTGTGTCTAATCAGTTATCGGACTAGAACACCCCTAGGCCAATCAACCATCAGACTGGAATGCGAAGAAAAGATAGAAAAGAGGGATTCTACCTCTTTGGATAGCTCATCTCTCTCGTCATCTCTTTGGCACAAAAATACTGAGATGAATTTTGACTCATGAATTATCAACTGGAAAAATATCTACCATAGATTCTACATCTATGTTCGTCAGTTTTAGAGAGAGAAAGAAGAGATGTGTGTTTATTGAAGAATGAGAGTGAAATGAAGAGAGGGGGCCGATTTTTGAGGTTTAATACGCTTTCTCATTCATTTTGTTTTATAAAATTTAAATTCTTTTATAAAATATCTCAATTTTTATATAAAATGTGCACTAAATCAAGTTTTTATTCATAAAACCTTGATTTTTGATTTATAAATTAAGGGTAAATGTTAGTGAGTTAAATTATATTTTCCTTGAATGCATTTTCATAATTTTAATTATTTTAAGATCATATTATAAGGTTCATAACTATTTTTATAGAATTCTGAACTTTAAATTTCATAAATTTAGGTTTTCAGGTCATTTAGGGTTTTTGAGAGTTTTTAAATCTTTGGATATCAAAATCAATAGAATCTTTGAGACTTCTATTTATCTAATGGTATTATAAGTCCTTTATAGTTATAAATAATGTTTGTAACTTATTTTGTCGGTTTATTGGCATTCAATGTAGTGGCTTCGAGATTCAAGTGAAATTGAGGAATCAAGTATACTAGTCTTAGCTTTCAACTTTGACTTAAGTTCCAATGAGACTCACACCTAATTTCTACTACTAGGTCAAATGCATGATGTGCGTATATGATTCATGAAATGGTGTTCAAGTCAAGGAATGACCCGAATATGGATAGTCATTACAGTTAAGTAGTTGTAGAATTCACATATCAATCTGAAATCTAAGTATACTTATCCATTGTTCTAAGTGTTTGCAAGTTTCTAGTAGGTTATAACTTAGATTCTAGTTACTAAGTCTAGTATGTGTCATTCCTATAAATGCAACTAAGTTTAGCCAAATCTATAACCGACTCGAATTTTGACGCTTGTCACATTATATGGCTAGCAAGTACCCCAAAGCTAAAATCCCAACTTCTTAACCCATTAAGACACGTCAACACTTGCATGGAGTGAAAAGAAGCTCCAAGATCATTTTTTTATCACCCAAAATACCCTAACACATCCAAAAGGACAACTCATTTGGTCTAGGGTAGCTGATACCGAGAAGGACCATGGATATAGGGCTAATAAGCATAAACTTCTAACATTAACAAGATTTAGTGGTATATTCATCAAGTTCAAAAATTTATACCTAACAATGAAGGTTTGAGGTGAGGTGTTTCTGGATCTAAATGGTTTTGACCTTCCATGATGGTTCTTCAGTCTCCTCTTTGCTTTAAAGACATCAAAATACACACTTTCAAGCTCAAAGGAACTTACACAAGTGACCAGGGTTGCAATGGACGAAATGAAGGCTGAAGGGTGGTGAGGGAATGACCCTTAGTGAGTTAAGGATGTATATGTAGGGTCCAAACGACAAATACTAGAGTTGAGGTGCCAACATGTATTCCCATCGTATGCCATGTATGCCTAACTTATGTATGCTCCGCTGTTGAGAGAAAAACTTGAGACACACTTGAACAAACGTTACAATAAGTATTGTTGCGGAATAGTTAATCTCAAAGGATCATGAAAGCTCAACGATAATAATAAGTTAGAGTTAGATTATTAGAAGGTTAGTTGTGGAAATATAAGGAAATATAAATGACAGCAGGTGATATATCAAATATACACATACGTTGATTCATAACATGGAATGCATTCAGACCAAGTTAGTGAGTGAGATCAAGCTTAGTGATAAAGTCACGAATGACTTGCTCCGAAGAGAAATAGTAATCAGTTATGTTCTAAAGGACTTTGAAAGTATGGAGAGATTTAAGATGCGTAATAAAGAGATGTAATTTTTTGGTCTTAAAAGAAGATTGTATTACCTGAGAAAGAACAAGCTCTATATACAGAGAATCAAGAATTACATGGGATCAAATCTATAAGAGTAGCCATGCAAGGCATACTGGACAATAGAGAGTATTACAGAAAAGTAGATAAAGTTAAACTAAGTAAATAGTAAGTAAGATTGCGGTTGGATGATGACCTGGGGTCAAGTATGGCCTCAGCTCAGTTTATGGCAAAGGCTGAAGAATTGCCTTGCGGTTGGGAAGGTGTTTGAAGTTTTTGGGTTACAAACAAAAAAAGGATGGATTTCAATTCCTCAAGGGAAAAGAAGTGTAGACGGGAAGCCCTGGAGACCTTAGGGAGGGAACCAATTCCATCCCCTTGGGAGTGAACTAGGGTGAGCCTCCACGTTGAGGTGAAACAGACACACTTTCTATGTCTGAGTTGTATTCGATAGTGGTATTGAATGGGTTTGCGGCTACCCCAATGACTACCGGAGCCTTTTGAGAGGCTGCGGCATCAGTCCGGTCACACATTTGGTTTGTGAGATTGGTTTTTCTTTTCTTGAGGATCGAGATGGGTTGATCGTCCTCATCAGAATAACTAATAGAGGGAGAGTGAAATTGATGTTCGTTTGGTTCGTCATCTATGGGCACAGTTTGGATGATTTTTCTTTTCTTTGAAGGGTCAACTTGCTTGGGAGCATCCTTTTTCTTAGGAGTTCCATGTTTCTTGGTGTGGCCGGGACCTTGATGAGCCGAGGCTAACTGCTTGCGTATTTGTGATAAAGACAAGTTTGATAGAGTGGTGAAGGATGGGACTGCGGTACTACCAGGGACAGTGAGTGCGGATGTGGTTTGTAGAGGCGGGGGAGAAAGGTATGGGGCAATACCTTTCGTAGCCTCTATATGGTCTGAGACATCAACAGTTTCAAGATCAAGAGTAAAGAGAATGTGGACTGGTAGCCGTCTGATAGGTCCAAAAGCAGATTGATCAGTAGATGGATTGTACCTATTTGAGATCTTTAGTGATGAAGAGATTGATGTCGTTTCCCATGCTAAGTCTTGAATCCATATGAAGGTCTGAGATGCATAGAGACCAGAACCTGTAAAATGTGAGTTTGGTAGGGTTCTCTCTTGGACTTTCCTTAGGAATGTATTGCAAGAAGTCATCCCACAAGATTTGACCGTAGTTAACATCATGGCTAGTGAAAATGCTGCACGCCAACTCCAAGAACTTGAGATCCATATTATCAGTGCCTCCGATTCTGCCGGACAGGCTGTGGATCACGAAGTGGAAAAAAAACTGCCATACCATAGACAACTGATTTTTCTTGAATTCGCCTATGCCTTTGATCTTCTTTTAGTAACGCATTTGGTAGAGTGCAGAGAGGATGTCCGCCATACTTGGAGCGAAAACCTTGATTGAAGGATGAACTAGCAGGTTGATAGCAGTGAGGAACTTTTCCTTAGTCAGAATGACCAAAGAATAATTTACTAAGTTCAGATGCACTTCTTGAGGATTTTTGAGGGGTCGATACGCTGAGAAGGCACATTTGAAAAGAGTTGAAAGAGGAACCACATTTGTGAATGAATCAAAGGGACCAAACAATAGATGATTGGACAGAAACTTGATCATCAACTTGATCGCAACATTATAGGAGGAATGCTCTTCGAACACAGCCCTAAAATTGCTTGAAGCAATCGTTGACATTGGGTGTCTTGATGGAAAGTCTGAACCAGTAGTGTTGGTGATCCAGATGCCTTGGAGTGTTTCTTGGAGATGCCTGATTTCACCATTCTTGGAGTTGAAGAAGCTTTGCTAGAAAAAAGAGTGCAAGAAAAAGTTTGAAGTTCAGAAAGCATAAACCTTTCTTGTGGAAGAAGAAGGGGTTTTATAGTGGCTAATTTGGAGCGGTAAAAGATTTTACCCTAAGTGAAATTAGGTAAAACGTTTGGGTATTTTCTTGTATTAGGAGAGAAAATCTCAGCCACAGATTAAGAAATGGTTTAATCTATTTTTTGAGATTTACCAAAGGGGTTAGCATTTAATGAAATGTCACTTCAACACCACGTCTGAAGAACATGTGGTGAGGGTGGGATTAATCTGCTGTGTAAAGGGGAAGTTGTAACAGATTGGACGTCTTGGGGTAATAGGAACAATTTTAAAAGGATTTGATTTTGGGAAATCGTTCTTTTTCTCATCATACCTAAAATAGGTCCGACACAAGGTTTATTTAAAAAGAATGGGACAGTTAAACAAAGAATGTTTTTTTAATGTATTTCCTATTTAATGAAGGATCATTAAATAGCACACCATGATTAAAAAAAATAATGAAACAGTTTGAAAATCAATCAAAGTGATTGCGGATTGAAACATCATTGCAGATTGATCATTTGCCATCGGATGGATGACTACGGTAGAAGAACTGAGGAGAACACTTGAACAAAGATTAGTAATAACAAACAATAAGGACCATTGAAGTATAAATATAATATATGGTTGCAATACACGGGAAATATCAAAACCATCTATCATAGATAACTTCAATAAGGACAACAACAGAGACCAAGGATGTTCTGCAGTACCAATCAATTCATAAAGAATTGTGGGTCGGGATTCATAATTCCTAACATTTGTAAGAAACTATTGAGTTTTGTAGATTCAAGTGCCTTTGTGAATACATCAGCAATCTCATGAGTATGGACAAAAATTAGTTCAATGTTACATATCAGGATGTGGTCTTTGATGAAGTGATACCGTAGTTCAATATGCTTGGTCTTGGAGTGCTGAATTGAATTGTGAGAAATCGCTATAGCACTTTCAGAGTCACAATAGATTGGTATCCACAACATTCTGTATCATTAGTCTAATAGTTGTGTTTTCATCCATAAGACTTGTGAACAACAACTACCTGCGGCTACATATTCAGCTTCTGCGGTAGACAATGATACACAATTTTGTTTTCTTGATGACCAACTGACGAGTCTTCCACCCATAAATTGACATCCACCAGAGGTGCTTTTACGATCCAGTCTACATCCAGCATGATCCGCATCAGTGAATGCTTGTAGGATGAAGTCATTCCCTACCGGGTACCATAAGCCAAAAGTCTTGCTACCCTTTAAGTACCGTAGAATCTGCTTGGCTGCGTTCATGTGTGAGATTTTCGGGTCAGCCTGGTACCTTGCACATACACCTGTTGCAAAGACGATATCTGGTCGGCTTGCGGTGAGGTACATCAATGAACCAATAATACCTCTATACGTCTTGTGATCAACTGATTCGCCTGAGGGATCAGCATATATCTTATATCCGAAGGCCATGGGGACCTTAGCCAAAGAACAATTGTCCATTGAATATTTCTTTAACAGTTCAGAGGTGTATTTCTCCTGATGAATGGATATTCCTTGAGTGACTTGTTACACTTGAAGTCCTAGAAAGAAGTTAATCTCTCTATTCATGCTCATTTGGAACTTACTGGTCATGAGCTGAGAGAATTCATTCACCATTTTTTGATAAGTTGAGCCGAAGATGATATCATCCGCATATACTTGTATAAGCATAAGATGATCACCATTTGCTTTTCTAAATAAAGTGGGATCAATCACTCCTCTTTTGTATCTGGACGAGACAAGAAATTCAGAGAGAGTTCCGTACCACACTCTCAGGGCTTGTTTTAGACCGTTAACTGCTTTTTCAAGCTTGTAGCAGTGGTCTGGGAATTCAAGAATTTCGAAGCTCGGAGGGTGCTGAAGATAAACCTCCTCTTTTAATTCACCGTTGAGAAAAGCACTTTTCACACCCATTTGATGAACCTTGATGTTCTTGTGAGCTGCATATGCTAAGAACATCCGGATGGATTCCATTTGAGCTACCAAAGCATACATTTCATCATAGTCAGTACCTTCAAGTTGACTATATCCCTTGGCAACAAGTCTTGCTTTGTTTCTGACGATCGCACCAGATTCATCCCACTTATTCTTGTACACCCATCTAGTACCAACAATGGTGTGGCCTTGCGGCTTCGGAACGAGCTGCCATACTTTGTTTCTTTTGAATTCTTCTAGCTCTTCTTGCATTGCGGATATCCAGTCCGATTCTAGTAATGCTTCTTTGATCGTTCGGGGTTCGACCGAGGACAGAAACGCTGCGTAGTGACAGTCATCGGATAAGTCCTTGGATGATCGAGTCTGGATTCCTGCGGATGGGTTGTCGATGATTTGACCTGGTGGATGGTCTTTCGTCCATACATGTAGATGTGGTTGCAGATGATTAGCAACTGCAGTGGAGGGAATGTCTTCAATATCAGAAGACTGTGCATTTGGAGACGGCAGTTCCCCCTGGACTTGAGAATATCCTGTTGAATTGTCTTGAACTGGGAAGGAGGGATCAGAGTTTTCTTGAGCAGATGGTGAAGGTTCCCCTTGGAGTGCAAATGGGAGTTCCCCTTGAACCTGCGAAGGTTCCCCGTAGATTGCGGATGGAAGTGTGATAATCCTTGAATCTATTCTTGTGTCAATGTTTTCTATGTTTTCACCATCCGAATCCGAAGAAACATTTGATGGTTGAAAATCTCTGCAAATAATGATTGGAGCTGCATTTTCTAGTATTGGAACCTCGATGGTTGTTGTATGGTCCGGAGCTGAGTTTTCCCCCTCAACCGGCAAGGTGGAAGTATTTAGTGATAGTTCATCAGACAGTGTTGGACCAAATACATCAACATGTTGTTAGTGAGCTTCCAGGGACACAAGAACTTTAGATAACTTGGCTGTTTCTACGGGGTCAAAGAAATCGTCATAGTTAATTTCAATTTGATTTAACGGTCCCGGAGAGGCAGGAATATCACTTTCTAGAACTGCTGTGGTTTCGATTGATGGAGCGATGTTGCGGATATGACAGTCATCAAATTTCACATCAAATCTTTCAATTATCAGCCTTGTGCGTCTAATGAGAACTCGATAAGCAACCTTGTTAGTGGAGTAGCCAAGGAAGATGCCTTCATCAGACTTTGGTGCGAATTTGTTGAGGTGGTCTCGGCTGTTGATTACGAAGAATCTACACCCAAATATATGGAAGAAACGGATATTTGGCTTGCGGTTCTTAAGGACCTCATACGGTGTTTTGTTGAGACGTTTGCACACAATGCTTCGGTTTTGTACAAAACAGGCTGTGGCCACTGCTTCGGCCCAAAAGTAGAGAGGAAGGTAGGCGAAGTTGAGCATAGATCTGTCAGCTTCTACTAGAGTGCGGTTCCTTCGCTCTACTACCCCATTTTGTTGTGGTATGTAGGGAGTTGAAAAGTTGTGAGTAATGCCTTCGGAAAACAAGAAACTATTTAGGAGATGGTTAGTAAACTCGGTTCCATTATCACCGCGGATACGTCTAACTGGTAACTTGATCAGAAGTTCAATTTCCTTAATGAAATTTATCAACACCTGCGGTGTTTCTGACTTGAGTCGAAGAAAGAAGACCCATGTGAAACGTGTGAAGTCATCCACTATAACCAATATGTATTTCTTGTGATGAAGACTGGCTACGGTAGATGGACCGCAGAGATCAATGTGCAAGAGTTCCAATGGTTCAGAAATTGAGGAGTCAATCACCATAGGGTGACTTGCCTTGAATTACTTTCCACATTCACATGCAGGACATAGAGTATCATTGCTAAACTTGAGGATTGGAAGACCTCTGACTAGTTCTCCGATGACCAACTTGTTGATGTATCTGAAGTTGAGATGAGCTAGCTTGCTGTGCCATAGCCAGCTGACTTCAGACACTGCTTTAGATAGGAAGCATAAATGCAGTTTGCCTATGATCAGAGATACATCTAGAGGATACATAGTACTTTCGGATCTGTACTTAATCAGACAAGTTGACCATAGTACCTTCGGATACTGCTTTAGATAGGTCATTAAATTCAACACGATGGCCTGCCTTACATAGTTGACCAACACTGATGAGATTGTGTTTAAGGACTTCTACGTAAGAAACCTTTTGAACAGAGAAGTTTCCCATAGTAAGAACACCATAACCTCGGATTAGCCCATTCGCATTGTTCCCGAATGTGATGTTTCCACTGTTGCAAATTGGCCTGAAATCTCGAAGGTATTCTAACCTTCCTGTCATGTGCAAGGAGCAGACAGTGTCGGTTAACCGTTCTTCTTCTTGTTCCTCCTTGCACAAGGCCTGAGAATTACACGGTTAGTTTAGGCATCCAAACTAGTTTGGAGCCTGGGACAAAGGATGAGTTTTTGATTGATGCATGAATCGAGGTTGCATGGACTGGTTTCGTGTCAACTTTTAGTCCTAGTCCTGGGTGTTTGTGAGTTTTTGGAGTGTTGCATTTTTTTGAAAAGTTACGAGGTTTTGTAAAAAGATCAGTTTTGACATGAGATAAACCTTTTTGACAACTACATTGACATTGACAAGCTAAAATTTTGTCTTTTGTTTTGACACTTTGTTTGGTCAGCGGTCGGAAGGATGAGGTAGGCTTGTGACTGGTCCGAGGTTGGTAAAATCTGATATTGGTGCTGTTGGAATTTGAAAAAGTTCGTTTCGAAAACGATTTAGCACATGTAAATTCTTTGGACCTTTTTATAGGCTTTGGTAAAACTCCCTTCCACTTGTTGAAATTTTGATGTGATTTTAAAAGTGTTGGAGTGGGTAAGATACCCTTCCATTTTGGATCATCTGAGGAATATATTTAAAAACCATTGCTTTGAAAAAACCTTTCTTTCTTTTGTGTTGTGTCAGATGAATTAGGAATGGATGTTGAAACTATACATTCCCTTTTGCATGTTTTCTTGATGGGAGAGTTTTTTGAAAAATAATGAGCAAAAACAAAATTTTATGGACTCTTAGATTTTGATAATCTGATGTGTCTTTTATTTTTATAAAAGGTTTGTCGATTTGTGCCTTGGGATCGAAAGTCCTCTTTGAAAGCCTTTTTTGCTACGGCTTTTGGAGAACCGCATTCATTAGTGTTCAGCTGCGGTTTCTGGGAAACCTTTGAATTTTTTTTTAAAACGAGGGCTTGACTCCTCCGAACTTGAAGATTCAGGGTTTTGAGAACATTGACTAACTTCAAAGTTCTCTATGGGTAATTCATGGTGAATTGGATGAAGAGTCACGAAGCTTTTTATTATGGACTGTGGTAAGGATGATTTTACTACCGTAGAGTAAGTCTGAGTTGTGGCTTTAATGGGACTTTTGTGGGACTTTAATGACTCATGACTGCAGTCAGAGATACTACGGTCTGAGGGCAGAGACGGAAAGTCCTGTGAGACTTTGGGACTTTCTATGGCAATTTCTTCATCAACAACTGATGAGACTTGAGAATTTGAATAGATTGCGCCACAGATAGGAGTTTGATCACATGTGTGACCCGAAACCTCAAGCACAATTTACTCAATGACACAATTATTGATTAGATTATGAAGTCTACCGAAGTGAGTTCTGATGTATTCGGGAAAGGTCTTGTTATTGACTGTAAAATGAAATTCTCGGACCGGAGGGACATACAGTCGATCTTTGTTAAACCGAAGTGAGGAATCCTTTGCGGTAGGATATCCATTGGACCAACCCCAATTGTATGTATTGTCCACAGTTCCATTATTTACCAAATTTTCAATTGCTTCACTTTCATTGAACAATTTTTCTATTAATAGATTTAAGCGTACAATCTCACTCTGAGCTAAATCTCTTTGGTTCAAAGCTATCTCTAGTTGTGTTTCACTCAACATTCTTGCATCTTTCTCTAACTCTAAGTCCTTTTCTAACATGGCAATTTTGAGTCTTTTGTTGTCCAATCGTCCTCTTACATGAAACATCTATTGGGACGCTATGTTCTTCTCATCTAAGGCTTTGTTGTAGTCTGTAAGGACGGCATCACATGTGTCATTAAGATTGTCTATGAAGGGTTGACAGTCATGCATGTTACAGTTTAGAGTTTGAATCATGAGTTTTACCTGTTCGACGACGCTTAGAGTTCCATCTTTTGCCATGTAGCAATAGTTCTTTTCCATCTTTGTAGACCCATCATCATCAACAGTTGCTAGCATGCAGATTTTTCCTTTTCCTTTGATGTTGCTGATAGTTTCTTCTTCATCTTCGGATGACCAAACTTGATGGTCTCTTTTGACATGGGCCACGTATGCCCTAGCCTTTTCCTTTTCCTCCAATTCTTGATCCACTCTATGGTATAATGCTCTGTCTTTCACCACATTTTCTTTGCAATCTTTTGCAAAATGATTCTCTTTGTTGCACTTGTGACATATTGCAACATCCCTTTTCTCTTCTGAGGGAGTACCGGAGTCAGTGGTTTGAGTAGATTGCGGTGCCTCCTTTGGTTGAATATTTTGAGATTGCGGTGGTGGGTGAGAACTTTTGGGATAACGAGAGTGATTATTCTATGGGTTGAAGTTACGGTTGAAAGGAGGTTTGTTGAATTGTTGATTTTTATGAAAAGAAGGAGGTGGTAGTCGGTTAAATTGTTGACTAACCAGAGCAACAGCCTTCTGAAATTCTTCTTCATCATCATACTCTGAGTCGGCTTCGTATGATTGTGGTGTAGTGTCATACGAAGGAGAGTAGGATTCATTAGCTAGAGCTTGTGCTAGAAGAGCGAGTGGTCCTCCGAAGTCAGCACAGTCTTTGAGTATGGTGGATTCTTGTGCTTATAGTTCCCCATAGAGCTTGTAGAGAGACAATGAATGAATCTTTCTATCCCCTTGAACTATCATCTTAGTAGTAGTCCGATGTCTTCCCAAACCGTTGAAAAATTGAAGGTTTGTTTCATGGTTACTGCGGATGGTGCCAACATTCGATAACTTAGTGACTATCAGATTGAACCTTTTAAAGGAGTCTTCTAAACTTTCGCCAGCATGAGCTTTGAAGTTGTTGAATTCATTGAGTGCATTTGTGAGCTTCTTATCTTGAGCTTGTATTGAGCCTTCATACAAATTCTTGAGAACATCCCAGATCTCTTTTGCGGATTTGTAGTTTATGATAATGTCGAAGTTTTCAGGGGCAACTCCACAATAGATTTCATAAAAAGCAACAACATCATTTCCATTTTATCGATATCATCCTTGGTGGGACGGCTCATGACTGCTTGTCCTCCTCCTAGTCTGGTTGTGGTGCCATCAGTTTGAATAGGTTTAAGAACAGGGACATATGGTCCTTCTTCTACGGACCACAATGCATATCTACCAATTGTCCTTAAGTACCTTTCCATTCTCTGAGACCAGTGATGGTATTCATTTGCCACCAATATTGGATCTCGATTTGAACCACCAATATCCGAGGTTATGGAGTTCTTACTAAAACCTATGGATGACATAAGGGTTGTAGGTCGTGTTAAATGGGTTGGAGTGACTTATAGTGTTATCTTAAGACACATGGATGACATATGGTTCTCAGGTCATGGGCATTGGATGGTAGTGGCTTATAGTGTCATGTTAGGACCCATGGATGATATATGGGTCCGGGGTCATGTGGATTGGGTGGTAGTCACTTATAGTGTCATGTTAAGACCCGTGGATGAAATATGGGTCACCACTCATACGTATTAGGTGGTAGTGGCTTATAGTGTCGTGTTAAGACACATGGATGACATATGGGTCTTGGGTCATGTGAATTGGTTGGTAGTGGCTGATAGTGTCATGTTAAGATTCATGCATAACATATGGGTCGTGGGTTATTTGCATTGGGTGGTAGTGACTTATATTGTTAGGTTAAGAACCATGGATGAAATATGGGTCTCAGGTCATATGCATTGTTGGTAGTGGCTTATAGTGTCATGTTAAGACCCATGTATGATATGTGGCTAGTGGTCCGTGTACTATTGGTGGCAGTGGCTTATAATGTCATGTTAAGACCTATGGATGACATATGGGTCGTGGCTCGTGTATATTGGGTGGTAGTCGCTTATAGTGTCATTTAAAGACCCATGGATGGCATAAGGGTCGTCGGTCGTTTGAAATGGGTGGGAGTGGCTTATAGTGTCATGTTTAGACCCATGCATGACATATGGGTCGTGTGTCGTCTATATTGGGTGGTAGTGGCTTATAGTATCATGTTAAAATACATGGATGACATATACATCATGGGTTGTGTGAATTGGGTGGTAGTGGCTTATAGTTTCATGTTAACACACATGGATGATATATGGGCCGTCGTTCGTGTGCGTTTGGTGGTAATGGATTATGGTGTCCTGTTAAGATTCATGGATGACATATGGGTCATTGGTTGTTTGTATTGGGTGGTAGTGGCTTATATTGTCTTGTAAAGACTCATGGATGACATATGGATCCTGGTCATGTGCATTAGATGGTAGTGGCTGACATTAAGATATTAACACCCATGGATGACATATAGGTTATGGTTCGTGTGCATTAGTTTGTAGTTGCTTATAATGTCACGTTAAGACCCATGGATGTGATACCGGTCGACGGTCGTACATATTGGGTGGTGGTGGCTTATAGTGTCATGTTAAGACCAATGGATGACATATGGGTTGTAGGACGTGTGCATTGAGTGGTAGTGGCTTATAGGGTCATGTTAAGACCCATCGATGACATATGGGTCGTGGGCTATGTGCATTAAGTGGTGGTGGCTTATAGTATTATGTTAAGACCTATAAATTATATATGGGTCGTGAGTCATATCCATTGGGTGGTAGTGGTTTATAGTGCCATGTTAAAACCTATGCATGATATTGGATCCTGGGTCTTAAGCTTTGGGAGGTAGTGGATTATAATGTTATGTTAAGACCCATGGATGACATATGGTTCGTGGCTTGTGTGCACTGGGTTGTAATGACTTATAGTTTCATGTTATGACCAATGGGGTATCATATGGGTCGTTGGTTGTGTATATTAGGTGGTAGTGGCTTAGTGTCGTATTAAGACCCATGGATCATATATGGGTCGTGGTACATATGCAATGGTTGGTAGTGGCTTTTGGTGGCATGTTAAGACCAATGGATGACATATGTGTCGTGGTTCGTGTCCATTCGGTGGTAGTGTCATGTTAAAACACATGCATAACATATGGGTCTTATAGCGTTAGGTTATATCCCAGGCATGACATATGGGTCCCATGTCGTATGCATTGGACGGTAGTGTTTTATAATATCATGTTAAGACCCATGGATGACATATGGCTCCCATAACATGTGCATTGCATGGTAGTGGCTTATAGTTTCATGTTAAGTCTCATGGATGACATATTGGTTGTGGGTCGTATGAAATGAATAAGATTGCCTTATAGTGTCATGTTAAGATCCATGGATGACATATAGGTCTCAAGTCATGTGCATTAAGTAGTGGTGGCTTATAGTGGCATGTTAAGATCAATGGATGACCTATGGGTCCATGGTTGTGTGAATTAGGTGGTAGTGGCTTATAGTGTCAGGTTAAGCCCCATAGATGACATATAGGCCCCATGTCATATTCATTAGGTGGTAGTGGCTTATGGTGTCATGTAAAGCCCCATAGATGACATATAGGTCGTGGGTTGTGTGAAAAGGGTAGGAGTGGCTTATAGTGTGACAACCCGAAATTTCCATATAGTTCAGTCTAACACTTCTTTGAAAGTCAAACTCATTGCTGTTATCTTTTAGCACAATTATAAGTTTATTTGAGCATTCTGAGCCTAGTAAACTTAAGAAATAAGTGTCGGGGTTTATCGGTTGGAGTTTTAGCTCAAAGAAATGACCTTAAACACTCATGCAAGGAGTTCACGGCCAACATATGGGAGTTTACGGCTGTAAACTCCATGTGGGCCGTAAACTCTTTCTTATATGACGAAGAGGTGGTTATTTGTTCATTCTTCCTTTCCATTTGGCCCAAATCCTCTCAAGTATCATCCCAATCTTCGTCCCCGGTCTTCAAAACTCGTAACCTTATTGTCTTAACTATTTGATATCTTTCATGAACTATTAATCTTACATGATTTCATCCGTGAAATCATTCCATTTTGTAGATCTTCAAGAACTAGTGTTCTTGGCCAAAATCGACCATTCGAGCTCGTAGATTGTAAGTACTCTTGATTCAACTCATTGTACACTAAGTTGATCATATTTAGAGCTTAGAAAACATAAGAAATCATGGGATTCAAGGACTTTACGGCCAAGGCATGTTCTTGGGCCGTAAACCCCTTTTAAGGGTGCAAATGACACCCTAACACCTTAGTAAGCATTGGTTAGTGACATAGAACCTTACACCATTGACCTAAGGACCAAAATTCAGGAAATGGTACTCCTTACCATGAGTTTACGGTCGTAAACTCATGGGGGAGTGGTCCGAGGGCCGTGAACACCAAAGAAGGTCATTTTAGGACCTTAAACCCACCCAAACACTTGTTTAAAGCTTTGGAGCACTTAACCACTTAAGCCCTTAGAGTTTTAAGCCCCTTTTGGTGACCAATTGAGAGTTTACGGCCAGGAGTAAACTCCCCTGGGCCGTAAACTCCAATAAAGATGGTGATTGGACCATAAACTCCCGTATGAGGCTTCACACTCCTTTGTGATAGCCTCCTAGCACTTGACCAAAGTGTTTTCTTCGCAATAGGATGTTTATACATGTTTAATTAGTGGTATAATCACTAATTGTTTATATACATATGTCTTCATATGTAATTAGGATCATTGTGTGTGTCTAAGTCTTCACTTGAAACCAAGCACTTGTCCGACATTTCCTTCTGATTCACTCATTGTAGGTGAGTTCATACCGCTTGAAAAAACCTTTTAAATGTTTTTAAAGGTTTATAAATTCTTTATGGGGGGGATACAAGTTGAATCATGTTTAGTTATTATATCAATCACATGTGATTAATAGTTAACATGCAAATGGCTTTACTATACGTTAACTGTTTTACCAATCAGATTTCTTCAAATGTTTATCTTAAATGTTTTTAGGTGTTTAAAACACTTTATTAAACTGTTTATTAAACACTTTATGTTTCATTTCAAACCCTGTTACATTTGTGGTTCAAACAAAGGTTCTTTTATACTTAAACTATTTTTATCAAACAAATACTTTCAAACCGTTTTGTAAACTGACATCAAGTCGATCTTTTCTTTGGTAATAATCTTTTTCAAAGATTTTACAAAATATATATGTATAGTTATATAAGTAATGTTTAAAGGACTTAGGAAGGTTAACTCACTCTATTTCCTTTTCCTCGTTAGGATGTGGCTATAGGGTATCGGTTATCCGTCCGAATGTCGTCTAAATATTAGCTATATATCATGTATACATATGTAGACATAAAATTTTTCCTCAATCAGTTCAGTACCTTTGGGTAGCAAAGGCATACTTCAGGTTATACACGTACATGGTTAGTAACTATTATAGGTATAGTTAGGAGATACCACTTACCATTCCAAGTACAAGGAATCACACAAGAGTCAGTTGATTCATGAGTCTATACTAGTACATTACATGTTACATGAGTACGTTTACATAGATACGCTTACATGAGTATGTTCACATAGATACGTTTACATAGATATGATTACATGAGTACGTTCACATAGATACGCTTACATGAGGACGTTTACATAGATACTCTTACATGGATACTTTTACATAGATAATATATGATGAGTTACTATTACATATTATATGTATAGATACTATTATATAATTTTCCTTCTTATTTTTACATTGTGATACAATCACATAATTGATGAGATAGATTGGACTTAATATCCTAGTACCAAAGGATACTTTGCGGGACTAACCATTCCTAAAACCTTGTTAGCTACATACGTAAATGCACATCTATGAATGTCAACGGTTGATACCATTATAGGTATACTTTAAGGGACTAACTATTCCTACACCCAACTGTTAGCTACAAAGCTAAATGTACATCTACGGATGTCTTCAGTCAACACTGTTAGTTATCCTAGTACAAAAGGATAATACTTAAGTTATTTATATTATTATTACCTTTGTCTTGTGAGTCATTCACATAACCGATGAGGTGAATCATATTTGTGTATCCTAGTTCTAAAAGATACAATTTCTTATATTAATAATAATAGTCGTACAGTTAGGTCTTGGTAGATGGCTACTTTCAAAACAGTCGGGTCTTGGTAGAAGGCTACTTTTGAAATCAGTCGGGTCTTGGTAGAAGGCTACTTTCAAAACAGTCGGGTCTTGGTAGAAGGCTACTTTCAAAATAGTCGGGTCTTGGTAGAAGGCTAATTTAAAAACAGTCGGGTCTTGGTAGAAGGCTACTTTCAAAACAGTTAGGTCTTGGTAGAAGATTTCATCTATACTAATAGGAATCATAGGGATTTATAGGGTTTTTCAAACGCTTTCCATTACTTACAAACATTTCCACACTTATACGAACTTTCTTTCAAAACAATGTCAAGACTTTCATTACACGTTTTACAAATCAAAGACATATTAATACTTATGAATTTACCAGCTTTTTGGCTGATACTCCCTTTCAAAATAACTTGTATTCTCAGGTCACAAATAGACAGGTACGACAACCAGGTTTTGTGAAGACGGAGCAGTCCAGACTCATCTTATATTCTGATTATTCATTTTATTGTTGTATATTATGAAAGCACACTTGTAATTAAAATTATACTATTAATCCAATGGATGATGTTGTTGCTTGTTTACTACTTTACATTGTTGTGATACATTACATGACGTCCTCTGCCCCAGAACATTTCCGCCGTTCTCGGTTTTGGGCTGTGACATATAGTTTCATGTTAAGACCTATGGATGATTACGGGTCTGTTGGGATCATATTGTTGTGTCTTGGGCTCATTCCTTTTAGCCCAGTTTTGTAACCAGTTTGGGCCTGTCCAACCATGCATTATTTTATTCTAGGGTTTTAGTATTTAAGGTGCATGCATGCATCCTTCTTTTTTGACGCTTTTGATTATTCTCATTATAGGATTGTAAATCCTAGCTCACCTTTACAATGGAAGTTCATAATCGAGCTCTGCTGAGGCGTGAATACGTTTGAATCATAAGCATTATGTTGATTCTATATCGTGTTCATTGTCTTGTGTAACACCTCGAGATTCAGGTATGTTTCTTTCATCCTTGTTCTTTATTGATTGGGCATGTTTAGTCCTTTAGTTGTGGGATTGTAGCAAGTGAGTACGCTGGGGCGTACCAGAGGGGTACGCTGCGCGTACTTATGCTCTTAATTTAGACGCGGAGTCGCCAAGGTACGCTGGGCGTACCTAGGGTTACGCCGGGCGTACCTGGCCTAGGTGCAAAAACCCTAATCCACCTTGTGCACTATTTAAAGGGTGTTATCGCTCATTCCTCAGCCTCCATATCAATGAGTGAAACCCTAAAAGTGAGCCCCATCGTCCTTAGTGTGTGAGAGTGTTGATTTGAGCTTCTTGGTGCTTTAGTGCCTTGGTGAAGAAGAAGGAAGGGAGTTCTTGGAAGCTAAAGCTTGAGGTGCCATTTTGGATTTGAGATCTACATGGAAAAGGGCTACACTTGGAGGTATAAAGTTAAAAACTTTCCTCTTCTTTTGGTGGTTGTTGTATGTGCCCTTTTTAGGGCTAAAAACCCCAAAGGTGGAGACTTTATGAGTGTAAAGTGCTCCATGGTCTGAGATCTATCCCCTTCCAGTGTTATTGGGGATTTAGAGCCATAGAGTTTCCATCTTGGATGTTAGTTTGAAGTCATGCATGTGTATTTAGCCTTCTAGAGTTGAAGGTTGGATCATTGGGAAAGTTGGTGACTTGTTCAGCCATGCAAAGGCTTAAAGTCATCAACTTTATGGATTAAGGGGCTTAGAAGGGGTCAGATCTAAAATATGGACGTAGGTCTTAACTGTTTAAGACCTCAAGAGATAAAGGGCCGAAGCAGGGGAGTACGCAGGGCGTAATCCCTAGTACGCGCCGCGTACTGGGTGGCGCTCCCCGATTCTGAGGTGCAGCCGGGTACGCTCAGCGTACACATCTGGTACGCGTAGCGTAACCCGGAGAGTTGACTTTTGGTTAACTTTTAGGGTATGGTCTATTGTGGGGCCTTTGAATTATGAGAGGGGTAAAATGGTCTTTTACCCTTCTGAGAGTGTCATAAGAGAAAAAAGTCTAGCCTTTGAGAGTTATATTAAATAGAGTGTTTATTTCATATGATTAGGCGGAGGCTAGGCCAACGTTTACCGAGTTAGAGATTTACCGAGATACCGAGGTGAGTCTTCTCACTATACTTTACCTAGTGTGGTAATAGAGTTAGGTGACAGAGTACTATAGAGTTATATGCCAATGTGATTGCATGTTATTTTTGTGTTGTGATTTATGGTGATATGTGATATGCATGATTCAGAGTTGCAGAGTTGGGACTTTCGGGTCGCTAGAGTTAGGGCTAGAGGCCCATAGAGAGTTGGGGCTGGAGGGCCCCACTGAGACACATTGGCCAGAGGGCCAACAGAGTTACAGCCTCGAGTGGCTATTATGTGTTAGTGTGGTATTTTGGGGAACTCACTAAGCTTTTACTTATAGTGTTCAGTGTTATGTGTTTCAGGGTCCAGTGATGACCGCGGGAAGGCGCCGACTTGATTCATACACACATACACATGGGTTTGATATATTTTGATCTTGGGAGATATTTTGTGAACAAAAATAAATATGATGCTATGACATTTTATGAATGAATGGTTTTTGTTAAAAAAAAGTGTTTACAATTGCGAAAAATTGTTTAATTTTTACGGTGTTACAAGTTGGTATTAGAGCCTAGGTTTGAGGGACTCGGGTGCACCTTCAGGCGTATGTGAAATCAAACTGAGGATTTGAGAAAATTTTGATAATAAAACAAGTTTTCAAAAGAATAACTTGCGAGACAAACATAGCAGAGTCGTGTGTACGAACAGCCAGCGCCCGAACGGTGGTTTCCCAAAATACCATTATTATAAGTGTTATGAGATATGATGTGATATGTTATATGATGAGCTATGATATGCGTGTTAGAGTAGACTAGGTATTCTTATTAGGACTAGGGTGGCCTGATATGTGATGCCTGAGTCTAGGAGTCTTGCTGCTATGAATATTTTAGAGTGTTTAGGTAGCAGCAAGGAGACTGCGAGAGATCGGCTTGCGAGTATTATATGATTAGAGAAAGTAGAGTGCTTGGGACTTGGGACTCTGGGAGGAGGACTCGGGATGGATGCTGATGTGGTGTGGATGGTAATATTGGGCCCGTACTACTGAAGACACCGGGTTAGTGTACAGTCCGAGTAAGAATCTTTGGAGTACCAAGGGACATGTAGGACGGAGTATTCGAGTGTGAATATACTCAAGCGAGTCCCTGATATTGTTCTTATGTTGTATTTCAGAGAGAGAGAGAAAGATCGTGGTTGGGACTCGCCACACACCAGGGACCAGCGATACGAGGGATGGGGAGATCCGTAGGATCATCCAGGAGGAGGTGGCTGCTGCGATCAGGGCAGAGATACCAGAGATGTTCGGGTCTATCAAGATCACGCTGATAGAAACATTTGATGAGAAGTACGCTGCTCTTTCTGAGGCTGCTGTTGCTGCGGCCACTACAGCTATAGCTGCGACGAGGCCGCAGGGTGGTGATGCGTTACTGTTCCGAGATTTCAGCAACACAAAACCACCGGAGTTTGACGGGACCCAGGACCCGATCGCGGCGATGAGATGGATTTCAGACATAAAGGGGTGTTTCTTTACTTGCTCGTCTCCTGAGCATTTGAGAGTCCGGTTCGCGCTGAACCAACTTCGCTTGGGAGCGAAGGACTGGTGGAAGTTTGTGACGGCGCACTATACGCCTGCTGAGCTTGCAGTAGTGACCTGGGAGAGGCTCACTGCCATGTTCCGAGATGAGTACGTTCCCCAGGTGGAGCGGGAGCGTTTGGCACAAGAGTTTCTGACCCTCAAGCAGGGTACTGAGTCTGTTACGGTGATTACGAGGATGTTTCATGAGCGGGCGATGTTCTGCCCAGAGCACGTGTCCTCCGAGCAGACAAGTATGAGTCGGTATTTGAGCATTCTGAGGAGGGATATACATGAGTTCGTGGCGAACTCGACGTACCGGACATTTGCCGAGCTTCAGGCGAATGCCCAGAAGAGGGAGATAGATCTGGAGACTCAGGCTAGAGAGGAGGCTGAGTCTCAGGGGAGGGATCGGCGACCGGTGCAGTCTCAGCCGGTAGCCAAGCAGGCCAAGCCCGCCGATTCGAGATCAGGGAGCCAGAGGGGCCGCACTTATGGCAAGTGCGACAAGAGCCATAACGGGGTGTGCAGAGCAGGGTCTTGCTACAAATGTGGCAAGGAGGGGCATATGGCCAAGGACTGCCCCAAGGGGTTTGCAGTATGTTGTCACTACAACCAGACCGGACACCGGAAGGCAAAGTGTCTGCAGTTGCGGGGATCAGCACAGGGAGCACCTCAGGGATCTGCCCCTGCCGCCATCAGAGCTACCGAGAGTCGGCCATTGAAGGCCGAGGCACTGAGGGCACGAGGGAGAGCCTTTCAGTTGACCGCGGAGGAGGTCCGCGCAGCGCCCAGTGTCGTGGCTGGTATGTTTTCTTTCATGTATTTATTTTGATGTTGAGATTTTGTGCTTATATTATTTTATGCGTAGGTAATTTTGTTGTGAATTCTTTACCTGCCTTGGTGTTATTTGACTCGGGTGCGAGTCGGTCTTTTGTATCTTTGGCTTTTAGTCAGCATATCAGTGTTAGTCGTGAGGCATTGAGTCGACCTCTGAGGGTTTCCATAGCTGACAAGAGGGTGATATACTCCATAGAGGTGATCCGAGGGTGCGTGATCGAGATTTTCGGTGTTGAGTTCCCGATTGATTTGATTCCTATTGCGATGGGTGATGTCTGTGTCATTGTGGGCATCGACTGGTTGAGAAGATTCGGAGCGGTTATCGACTATGAGCAACAGCTGGTGACCATACGAGACCCTAGTGGGGGAGTTCTTACGGTGTACGGCGAGGGTACACGTGCTGGGTCAACATTTTGTTCGGCCGCTAGAGTGAGGCAGTGTCTTCAGCAGGGATGTAAGAGTTTTGTGGCGTATGTGATGGATACGCGGGTTGATTCCGAGAGACCGAGGTCAGTTGAGGAGGGCCCGATAGTGCGTGAGTTCCCGGATATATTTCCAGAGGAGTTACCGGGTGTGCCTCCCGTGAGGCAAGTGGAGTTCAGTATCGATTTGGTTCTGGGGGCCGCGCCTATCGCCAAGGTGCCCTATCGCCTTGCACCTCCAGAGATGCAAGAGTTTTCCTTGCAGCTTCAGGAGCTGCTGGGAAAGGGGTTTATTTGGCCAAGCAGCTCGCCGTGGGGAGCGCCTAGCCTTTTTGTCAAGAAGAAGGATGGTTCACACCGGATGTGCATTGATTACCGAGAGTTGAACAAACTGACGGTCAAAAACCGTTACCCGTTGTCGAGGATCGATGATTTGTTCGATCAGTTGCAGGGAGACAGCGTTCAGGACTCGTTATGGGCATTACGAGATGAGGACATCTAGAAGACAGCGTTCAGGACTCGTTATGGGCATTACGAGTTTGTGGTGATGCCTTTCGGACTCACCAATGCCCTGACAGTGTTCATGGATCTCATGAACAGAGTGTGCATGCCGATGTTGGATCGGTCGGTGATCGTGTTCATTGACGATATTTTGGTATATTCGAGATCCAAAGTGCAGCATGAGGAGCATTTGAGGGAGATCCTCGGAGTACTGAGATTGGAGAGCCTTTACGCCAAATTCTCCAAGTGTGATTTCTGGTTGCGAGAGGTCCAGTTCCTAGGGCACCTCGTTAACCAGAAGGGGATATTGGTCGACCCGGCCAAAGTGGAGGCAGTGATGAGTTAGGAGGTGCGAAGGTCACCCTTTGTGATCAGGAGTTTCTTAGGGTTGGCAGGCTATTATCGGAGATTTATCAAGGATTTCTACAAGATCGCTGTGCCACTCACCAGGTTAACCCGGAAGGGTGTCGCTTTTTCATGGGGCCCAGAGCAGCAGACCTCCTTTGAGACGCTTCGCCAGAGGCTATGTGAAACCCCAGTGTTAACCCTCCCAGAGGGAATGGAGGACTTTGTGGTGTATTATGACGCGTCGATCTTAGGGTTGGGAGCGGTGCTGATGTAGAGAGGGCATGTGATAGCATACACATCGAGGCATCTGAAGCCTCATGAGACGAGGTATCCCACCCACGATCTAGAGTTGGGGACAGTGGTGTTCGCCCTTAAGATTTGGCGTCACTATCTGTATGGGATTCGGTGTACGATATATACGGACCATAAGAGCCTGAAGTATTTGATGGATCAGCCTAACCTAAATATGCGACAGAGGAGGTGGTTGGACATGGTCAAGGATTATGATTGTGAGATCCTGTACCACCCGGGCAAGGCTAATGTTGTAGCTGATGCACTGAGCCGCAGGGCGGAGAGCACCCCATTGCGAGATGTATGTTTGAGATTGACCGTGATAGCTCCGGTGTTGGACACCATTCGTGGGGCACAGGCTGAGGCTGTGTAGCCTGAGAGGCAGAAGAGAGAGCGAGTTGTTGGGTTGGTATCGGAGTTCGTTACCGATGGTCGGGGGCTTATGACATTCTAGGGGCGTATCTGGGTACCGTTTGTGGGAGGGGCGCGTACCATTTTGATGGAAGAGGCTCACCGGTCGAAGTTCTCGATCCATCCCGGGACCACTAAGATGTATTTAGACATGAAGAAGGAGTATTGGTGGCCCTGTATGAAGAGGGATGTCACGTGGTTTGTTGAGAGGTGCTTTACCTGCCGTAGGGTTAAGGCCGAGCACCAGAGACCGCATGGTAAGTTGTAGCCTTTAGAGGTTCCCGAATGGAAGTGGGAACAGAGTTCCATGGATTTTATCACCAAATTGCCAAGGACTGCTAGGGGAGTCGATGCAATTTGGGTGCTTGTGGACAGGTTAACAAAGAGCGCCAACTTCCTTGCTATCAATGAGAGCTCTTCCGCAGAGAAGTTGGCAGAGATGTACGTGAGCGAAGTGGTATCGCGGCATGGAGTGCCGATCTCGATTGTCTCAGACGGAGATGTGCGTTTCACTTCCAGATTCTGGAAGAAATTTCACGAGGAGTTGGGTACTAGGCTGCATTTTAGTACCGCATATCACCCCTAGACTGACGGACAGAGTGAGCGGACGATTCAGACGCTCGAGGTTATGCTTCGGGTATATCTGTTGGATTTCGGGGGGAGATGGGACACGTATTTGCCCTTGGCAGAGTTTTCTTACAACAACAACCATCATTCGAGCATTGGTATGCCACCCTTTGAGCTGTTGTATGGCAGGAGGTGTCGGACCCATATTTGCTGGGGAGAGGTCGGTCAGCGTGTTATGGGTAGTACATAGATTGTGCTGCAGACGACTGAGCAGATACATCAGGTCAGGCAGGGGTTATTGACCGCTCAAAGTCGTCAGAAGAGTTATGCGGACAGGCGCCGGTCCGAGCTCGAGTTCCAGGTCGGCGACTTTGTACTCTTGAAGGTCTCTCCTTGGAAAGGAGTGATCCAATTCAGGAAGAGGGGCAAGTTGGGGCCCCATTATATCGGTCCTTTTCGGGTGATTGCAAGGGTAGGCAGGGTAGCCTACCGGTTGGAGCTACCTGCAGAGTAAGGTCAGATCCATGACACTTTCCACGTGTCGCAGTTGCGGAAGTCTATAGCCGATGAGTCAGCAGTGGTACCATTGGAGGATATTCAGGTGGATACGAGCCTGAATTATGCTGAGAGACCCGTGGCAATCAGAGATCGGAAAATCAAGGTTTTGAGGAACAAGGAAGTACCTTTGGTTTTGGTTCAGTGGCAACGTCGGAAGGGGTCCGAGATGACTTGGGAGTCAGAGTCGGAGATGCGAGGGCAGCATCCAGAGTTGTTCGAGGAATGAGACTTCGGGGGCAAAGTCTGGTTCTAGTAGGGGAGAATTGTAACACCCCGAGATTCAGGTATGTTTCTTTCATCCTTGTTCTTTATTGATTGGGCATGTTTAGTCCTTGAGTGGTGGGATTGTAGCAAGTGAGTACGCTGGGCGATCCAAAGGAGTACGCTGCGCGTACTCATGCGCTTAATTTGGACGCGGGGTCGCCAAGGTACGCTGGGCATACCTAGGGTTACGCCGGGCATACCCGGGCTAGGTGCAAAAACCCTAATCCACCTTGTGCACTATTTAAAGGGTGTTATGGCTCATTCCTCAGCCTCCATATCAGTGAGTGAAACCCTAAAAGTAAGCCCCATCTTCCTTAGTGTGTGAGAGTGCTGGTTTGATCTTCTTGGTGCTTTAGTGCCTCGGTGAAGAAGAAGGAAGGGAGTTCTTGGAAGCTAAAGCTTGAGGTGCCATTTTGGATCTAAGATCTACAGAGAAAAGGGCTACACTTGGAGGTATCAAGTTCAAAACTTTCCTCTTCTTTTGGTTGTTGTTGTATGTGCCCTTTTTAGGGCTAAAAACCCCAAAGGTGGAGACTTTATGAGTGTAAAGTGCTCCATGGTCCGAGATCTGTCCCCTTTCAGTGTTATTGGTGATTTAGAGCCATAAAGTTTCCATCTTGGATGTTAGTTTGAAGTCATTCATGTGTATTTAGCCTTCTAGAGTTGAAGGTTGGATCATTGTGAGAGTTGGTGACTTGTTCACCCATGCAAAGGCTTAAAGTCATCAACTTTATGGATTAAGGGGCTTAGAAGAGGTCAGATCTAAAATATGGACGTAGGTCTTAATTGTTTAAGACCTCAAGAGATAAAGGGCTGAAGTAGGGGATTACGTCGGGCGTAATCCCTAGTACGCGCCGCGTACTAGGTGGCGCTCCCCGATTCTGAGGTGCAGCCGGGTACGCTAAGCGTACACATTTGGTACGTGCAGCGTAACCCGAAGAGTTGAATTTTGGTTGACTTTTAGGGTATGGTCTATTGTGGGGCCTTTGAGTTATGAGAGGGGTAAAATGGTCTTTTACCCTTCTGAGAGTGTCATAAGTGAACAAAGTCTAGCCTTTGAGAGTTATATTAAATAGAGTGTTTATTTCATATGATTAGGCGGAGGCTAGGCCAGCGTTTACCGAGTCAGAGATTTACCGAGATACCGAGGTGAGTCTTCTCACTATACTTTACCTAGTGTGTTGTGATTTATGGTGATATGTGATATGCATGATTCAGACTTGCAGAGTTGGGAATTTCGGGTCCTTAGAGTTAGGGCCAGAGGGCCCACAGAGAGTTGGGGCTGGAGGTCCCCACTGAGACACATTAAACAGAGGGTCAACAGAGTTATAGCCTCGAGTGACTATTATGTGTTAGTGTGGTATTTTGAAGAACTCACTAACCTTTTGCTTACAGTGTTCAGTGTTATGTGTTTCAGGTACCAGTGATGACCGCGGGAAGGCGCCGGCTTGATTCGTACACACATACGCATGGGATTTGATGTATTTTGATCTTTAGAGATATTTTATGAACAAAAATATGATGCTATGACATTTTTATGACTGAATGGTTTTTGTTAAAAAAAAGTGTTTACAATTGCGAAAAATTGTTTAATTTTATGGTGTTACATCTTGTTTGATTTTGTTATTTGTTCTTCATTGATTTACCTGTGAAAGATCTAAACGATCTAGAGATTTTATATCATCAATTGGTATCAGAGCAGGAGGTTGTGTAATTCAGACACATTTCTTCTGTTGAAGAAGTTATTAGGATTTTCCACATTGATTGATATTAATTGAGCCATCATTCATCATTGGTGTATCTTATTAATTATTGATCTTGCCCTAACGATAAATTACAAGTCTGATCTTAAACAGGTTATCGCTCAAACATCATCACAATGTCTATGGATGATTCGCAATCCAATCCAATCAACATCTCCAATAGTATTGGATCAACAACAAGGATTCCAATCCTATATACTCATGATTATGAAGTTTGGACGCACCACATCGAAGATTATGTAATCGGTTCAGAAGATATAGGGTATTTGATCTGGGAAGCAATCATAGTTGGTCCGTTTGCTCACTCAAGCACTTCAAAAATTGTCAAAACTCAAAAGGAGTACAATCAGCACGTGAATGATGTGAAAGACATAACTCAAGATGAGAAGAGAAGTTTCAGTGCAACATTATAGCCTTAAGAATGGTTAGGTTTGCTTTACAATCGGACACGTTTCGATTGGTGAGTTCATGTGCTATAGCGAAAGAGATACGGGATAGGTTAAAGGAATTGTATTCTACTGATGAAGATATGGAACATTCGATTCAAACTTTGTTACTTTCTGAAATTGGCGATTTTAAAAAGAAGCCCGAAGAGAAACTTATTCAGGCTTTTGATCGATTTAATCATCTTCTCAAAAAGATGATAAAGCATGGGATCGAAAGGAAGGTTATTGAGCAGAAGGTTACCTTCATGAATGGTCTCAGACCCGAATGGATGGCAGTTGTGTCTACAGTAAAGGCACACTAACAATTCAAATCCTATTCTCTAGCAAAACTGGTGGGAATAATGAAGTCCCATGAAAGTGCGGTGACAAAGGAAACAAATGTGGTTTCCAACTTGGGTTCGTTAGCTCTTATCTCTAAAGGCAAAAGTGCTGTAGAAGAAGAAGAAGAATTAGATCTTGCTGACTATGATGTAACTGGTGAAGAGTATGCCCCTGTGGTTTCTAATCCAAGAAAGTTTATCAAAAGGAAGTTCCCTGCAAACAAGAATCGAAACTGTCAGGGAAGTTATAGTTCTGAAAAAGTGATGGGGGAACCGAAGATGGGTTCAAAGTCTGAAGAATCTAAGAAGGAAATGAAGATTGGTGGTGACTCAGGTTTTGACTGTCATTATTGTGGAGGCAAGAATCACTTTTCCAAAGACTGCATGTTGAAGGAGAAGTCTGAAAGAGTTGATAAAGACGATGAGGAAGTGAACCTCCTGAGACGATTGGAGGAGATCAAGAAAAAGAAATCATCAACCAAAAATAAGACTATGATTGCTTTGATTGTATAGGATACAGGTGATAATGATGAATTTGGTGGAGTGCAGGTGTGGTCTACAAATTCAGAGGACAAAGAAGTAAGAAAGCCTACTCATGGCAAGGCTCTGCTGGTGAAAGAAGAAAAGGTTGACGGAAGATGTTTGATGGCGACGGATAGTGTGTCACATATGCGAGGATACATAACAGATGGTGGACTGGATTGTAACATCCCCCTCTGGCACGTATCACAATATTGTCCGCTTTGGGCCACTCGGCACGAGGACTTCCCAGGGCGTTACTGTAACGCCTGTGTTTCGGGCTTGCCATTTGTAGCAATGTAATAGTCTAGGTTGACCTTTGTAACCCGTTTTGAAATAATAAAAGTGTATTATTTGAGTATTATGTGTTTTGTGCTTAATTGCTTAATTATGTGGTTTGATTAATTAAGAATAAAAATAAGCGTCAAAATTTAAGTGTAAAATAAACTTAATATATTTGGTTAATGTCGTAGTAGTTGAAACGAGGTTTCCGAATATATATAGAAAGCCCAAATCTGACTTCGTATGAGGAAGTTATGATTTATCGAAGTTCCGGCTTAGCGGTATACAACCTGTTTTACTCGATTTGAGATCGAGCGGTTGTTAGCCGAAGCAATCTAAATGAGAATCGAAGATCTCATTGTTGGTATTGAAACGATAAAAAGTTAGGCGAGAGCGGACGTCAAACGAAGAAGTTATGAATTTATAACGAAAGTTTCTGTCCCGGCCTATTAAAAATAATTAATAAAAATAAAGTCAAAATTAGCCGACGGATTCTAAACGAAAGTCGTAGAGCGTGGTCTCACCTTCGCGTGGATATAAAGAATGTCGAAAACGGAGTTCGTATGAAGAAGTTATGAATTTCCGAAGTTTATTAATCATTTTGTATTTATTTTTAATTCAAAATTCGGAAGCATTATCCGAAGGAGTCACCGATCTGATCCGAGGTACGCCCCGCGTACTCGAGTACGCCCCGCGTACTCCGAGGGATGTCGACACTCGCACTCGAGCACTTCGGATACGTAAGCAATGACGTTTTGGGCAGTACGCCCCGCGTAACGTAGTACGCCCCGCGTACTCCGAGGCTCCAGCCTCCTATAAATAGGATGCGAGGGTTCCGGGTATTTTTGCCAATTCTCTCTCGTTTTCGTGTCGAAGCTCTGTGCAAAAACCCCCGAAGCTACCCCGAAGCCCCGGTATCATACTCTAGCCCCGAGGCAAGTCCCGAGATCCCGAAGATCCCGAAAAGTGCGGTTCCCGAGTCGAAGCTCTGCCCGCGAGAAGTTCGATTTTCGAGGAGATCTTCCAGATCTGCTGAGGAATACTACTTCTATAAGCCGTAGTGCTGTCCGATCATCTTCTGATCAAGTGAGTGTGTAGTTATTTCTTCTAATACAATAATACGAAGTATTTTATATAAAAATACGTGCTATGTGTATATATTTGGTTGTGTTATGTGTGAATGAGTATTCACTCTCTTCTATCTTATAGATCTGCTTATTTCTTTATGAGATATGTGTTATGTGTGTGTGTGCCTCATCTGTTATGTGATATATGTGTTGATTAAAGCATGCTATACAGGTTTTCCTTAAACTATGTATACAAATGTATATTTTTATCTACTAATATGTTGGGTAGAACATGGGTAGACAGTTGGTGTGTAATAAACAGATGAGAGGCCTCGTTGTTGTTTGATTGAGTCATCTAGCGGAGTTTAGATGACGACCACTGGCTATTCTAGACAGTCTTGTGGAAACATTAGCAGGTTCGCCACCTGTAGGTGTTAATGAACTTGGGTGTTCATTCGCTGTACTCCATCCCCCTCATGGTTGCCTTATTTGACTTATATTGCTGAGGTACCCCCGAAGCATGTGTTGTCGCCCCGATGAAATATTCTTAGACTAGGTCCCTTATGTTAGTTGTTTTAGGGACATTAAAGTGAGAATAACGGGAATGGGTAATTGGGTTATTGTTGGTTGGTGAAAATTAAATATGATATTTATTGTGGGTTGAAAACCCTATATGCTCACCAGGCTCCCAAGCCTGACCCACTCAGTTTTAAATTGTATTACAGGTAGTGGCGGAAGGGCATGAGATGGATGAACCATCATGTTGTTTTGTTTACAAGTCTGCATATGTTTATATTTGTTATATGACTTGTAATGTATTCGTTTATGCTTATTGGTCTGTATCGGAACATGACACCCCGAGTTTTGATTATAATGAAAATACATTTCTTTTATGAAATGCTTCGGTAAACAATGTTTTATCATGTTTTGTTTTTGGGAACAAATTCCGCAACTCTTTCAAATCAAAAGGATTTACTCTGAAAATATTTAGAAGCATAAATGAAAATCGGTCTTTTCTGGCCGAGATTTTGGGGATGTCACAGTTGGTATCAGAGTATTAGTTTAAGCGAACTAGGAATTTGTAGGATTTCTAGACTTAAACTTAGAATGCTAAGTGAAGTTTTGAGATGTGTGTCTGTTGTGGTTTAGACACGAGCACTAGTTTATTTTAGGAAAGTTGCCTAAAATGCTTTATGTGCTAAATGTTATATGTTGCCATATATGATATTATTTGCTCGGATCTATGGTCTGTTGCCGACCGGATCTAGAAACCTTATGTGTGTAGGATTCTAAGCGTACATCTACGATATTAGAACTAGCATGTAAACGTTTCGGAGTGATAAGGATGATTTCAATATCTATCATGATTGAGGATCTAATTTCACCTTATTCGGTGTAGATCAAAATGGTGAGAACAAGAAGTGGAGTTGGAAATGCTGACGAAAACAGGAATCAACCACCAGTGATTGAGCCAATACCTGTCGTAGCAGCAGCACCTGAGCCAATAACCATGGCTGGTGTGCAATTGATGATTCAGACGATGTTGGATCGTCAGATGGATGAAACTAGACGGTTGCTTCAACAAAATCGTGAAGAACTGTCGATTCGTGTGGAAGAGCCTGAACTGAATGAAGGGCACTCGGAAGGTGGAAACTTCAGTGGGTCTGTTGGTCCAGCCAACCCACCGATAGTTAGGCAAGATAACCATGATGGAAGGAATGATGGAATGGGATGCAAGTACAAGGACTTTTTGACTTGTAAACCATCGACCTTCAATGGAAAGGAGGATCCGATTGGGGTTATGGATTGGATCTCCGAAATGGAGTTAGCCTTTATGACATGTGGCTGTAGAGGCAAGTTGCAGACTATCTATGCCGTGCGACAATTCCGAGGTGGAGCCGTTCGTTGGTGGAACACTCTAGGGAAGACCTTAAGCCCTAGCGAGCCACTGCAATTGTCATGGGCAGAGTTCTTGGTGCAGTTTAAGCGCAAGTTCTGCTCGGCTCAAAATCTGTTGGAGTTGGAGAACAAGTTTCTGACATTGACGAAGGGTAGCATGTCAGTAGATGAATACACCAATAACTTCACCGATAAGATGGAGTTTGCCTTGCGTATCGTTCCAGACGAGCTGACAAAGGTGGATCGGTATGCGAAGGGACTTCCATGGGAGTACGAGGTGCCGGTACGTCAGGCACTTACTCTAGAGGCAGCTATCTGGGCTGCCAAGTCTGTGGAGAACATGATAAAGGGAAGAACCACCGTCAAGGTTGAGGTTGGTGAGAAAAGGAAGTTTGAAGGAACATCTGGTTCCAGTAAGAAGAGTAAATTTTCGAAATTTGATTCGAAAAAGTTTGGAGGAAAAGGAGGCGAAGCGAAGTGGTGTGATAAGTGTAGGAAAAAGCACTTTGGGAAATGTAGCGAGGATGTAACCTGCTACAAGTGTGGAAAGGTTGGACATTTTGCCAATGAATGTCCGAACAACAAAAGGATGTGTTTTGGGTGTAATGAAGAGGGGCATATTTTGAAAGACTGTCCGAAGAAGAAGGAGGCAGCTAGGCCCAACATTCCACCAAAGCCGAAGGCAAGAGCCTTCCAGATGACACTTGAGGCTGCGAAAGATGAAGCTGATGTCGCTTCAGGTACCTTTCTCGTAAACGAATTACCTGCTCATATATTGTTTGATTCTGGAGCCAACTACTCCTTTATTTCGCATGAGTTTGGTAGAAAGCTAGCTTTGCCTGTTGATAGACTAAATAATGCTTTATTAGTCGAAGTAGCTAGTGGCAAGTTTGTACCTGTTAGCCATCGTATGAAAAACGTCTTGATCGACCTTAATGGGAATAAGTTTCTCGAGGAATTATTGCCTATCGAACTAAATGGTTTCGACATCGTCTTGGGAATGGATTGGCTTAGCGCCAATGATGCCGAAATTTTGTGCAAGAAGAAGATAGTTAAAGTAAACCCGCCTGGGAAAGATTCGTTTATGGTGTATGGGGACAAACGCAGAGTGAATTCTGGAATCATTTCTCTAATGAAAGCCAGAAAGTGTTTGACCAAGGGATGTACATCATATTTAGCATTTGTGATTGATGCTAAGAAGGAAAAGAAGGTGATGCAGAGCATTCCAGTGGTGTGTGATTATCCGGAAGTATTTCCCGAGGATCTTCCTGGATTACCACCGGATAGACAAGTGGAGTTCAGAATAGACTTGTTACCAGGAACCACGCCAATAGCAAAAGCACCTTATCGATTAGCACCGACGGAGATGAAGGAGCTGATGATGCAACTTCAGGAGTTATTGGACAAAGGTTTCATTAGACCTAGTTCATCGCCCTGGGGAGCTCCGGTGTTATTTGTAAAGAAGAAAGATGGAAGTATGAGAATGTGCATCGATTACAGAGAGCTGAACAAGGCAACAATAAAGAATAGATATCCGTTGCCGAGGATTGATGACCTGTTTGATCAATTGCAAGGTTCGAGCTATTTCTCGAAGATCGATCTTAGGTCAGGATATCATCAGCTGAAAGTAAGAGAGCTAGATATCGAGAAGACTGCATTCAGAACTAGATATGGACACTACGAGTTCTTGGTTATGTCGTTTGGACTAACCAATGCTCCAGCAGCGTTCATGGATTTGATGAATAGGGTTTGTAATCCTTTCCTTGATAAATCCGTGATAGTGTTCATAGACGACATTCTGGTCTACTCGAAAAGCCAGGAGGAGCATGGCAGACACTTGCGAGAAGTGTTAGAAGTTTTGAAGAAGGAGAAGCTTTATGCGAAGTTCTCCAAATGTGATTTTTGGATTCGCGAGGTCCAATTCTTGGGTCACGTGGTCAACCAAGAAGGGATAATGGTTGATCCAGCGAAGATCGAAGCTGTGATGAAGTGGGAACAACCGAAAAGTCCCACGGAGATTCGAAGCTTTTTAAGATTAGCCGGATATTACCGAAGGTTTATCCAAGGTTTTTCTTCGATTGCTACTCCATTAACAGTTTTGACCCACAAAGGAGCTACTTATGCTTGGAGTGAGAAGCATAAAGAAGCATTCGAGAAGTTAAAGAAGAAGCTATGCGAGGCACCGATACTTTCTCTACCCGATGGAGTTGAAGACTTCGCTGTTTATAGCGACGCGTCTGGTGTTGGATTGGGTTGTGTTTTGACCCAAAGAGAAAAGGTGATAGCATATGCGTCTCGACAGTTGAAAGAGCATGAAAAGAATTACCCGACTCATGATTTGGAGTTGGCAGCGGTAGTTTTCGCTCTGAAAATATGGAGGCATTACCTCTATGGCACGAAGTGCAAACTTTTCACTGATCATAAGAGTCTCCAATACCTCTTTAATCAGAAAGAATTGAATATGAGGCAGCGACGCTGGCTAGAATTACTTAAAGACTACGACTGCGAGATACTTTACCACCCCGGTAAAGCTAATGTTGTTGCTGATGCTCTCAGTCGGAAAGTCAATCTTGAAAGGAAGAGGCCAAGAGCGTTGAAAATTGAAGTTGTCTCGACTATTGTGGAAAGTATAAGGAAAGCTCAAGAGGAAGCTTCTGAGAAAAATGACCGAAAGGAGGAACGTTTGGGTAAAACGTTGGTGTTTGGTACTAATGGTCATGGACTGAAGGTATTCCAAGATCGTATTTGGGTACCTAAGTCAGGAGGAATTAGGGATCTTCTGATGGAAGAAGCTCACAAGACCATGTACTCGATTCATCCGGGTAGCACTAAAATGTATAGGGACCTGAAACCCTACTACTGGTGGCCGACGATGAAGCTTGATGTTGCAAAGTATGTGGCCGAGTGTGTGACTTGTGCGAGAGTCAAGACACAACATCAGAAACCTTACGGGAGTTTAGAACCTTTACCTGTGCCTATGGGTAAGTGGGAAGACATTGCTATGGATTTTGTCACTAAACTGCCCAGAACAAAGAATGGTCACGACATGATTTGGGTGGTCGTTGATCGATTCACTAAGAGTGCGCATTTCATAGCGGCCAGGGAGAAATGGTCTATGGAGAAGCTTGCGAATTCTTACGTGAAGGAAATTGTGAGGCTTCACGGTGTTCCGTTAACGATTGTGTCGGATCGTGATAGCCGTTTCACATCAAGGTTTTGGAAAAGTCTACAAGAGGAAATGGGTACCAAGTTATGTTTAAGCACAGCTTACCATCCGCAGACTGATGGTTAGAGTGAAAGAACAATACAAACACTTGAAGATATGCTGAGAGCATGTACCTTGGAATTCCTAGGTAATTGGGATGAACATTTACCGTTGGTAGAATTTTCCTATAATAATAGTTTTCACTCGAGCATTAAGATGGCACCTTATCAAGCTTTGTATGGACAAAAGTGTCGTACGCCGTCTTGTTGGCTTGAGGCTGGGGAAAAGCAGTTTATGGGACCCGAGATGGTTCATCAAACTGCTGAAAAGTTGAAAATAATTAGGGAAAGAATGTTAGCAGCTCAAGATCGTCAAAAGAGCTATGCTGACAAGAAGCGAAGACCGATGACTTTTGAGGTTGGAGATTCGGTTTTGCTTAAAGTCTCGCCGTGGAAGGGACTTATAAGATTTGGTAAAAGGGGAAAGTTGAGTCCAAGGTTTATTGGACCTTTTAAAGTTCTTCAGAGGGTTGGGAACCAAGCTTACAAGCTCGAATTACCCGAAGAGCTGAATGGAATTCACAACACTTTTCATGTGTGTTATTTGAGGAAGTTCACGGGAGAAGTTCCCGATATAATTCCAATTTCGGAATTGAGAATTGATGAGAACAAAAGGTTGATTGAAGAACCAGAGGCAATTGTTGACCGAAAGACTAAGAAGTTGCGACGCAAAATGGTTGGGTTAGTGCTTGTCCGATGGAAACACACGAATGGGCCGAATCTCACCTGGGAGACGGAGAGTGACATGTTGAGTCGCTATCCGCATTTGTTTGTTGATGTGTGATTCCGGGGACGGAATCATTCTAAGGTGGAGAGAATTGTAACGCCTGTGTTTCGGGCTTGCCATTTGTAGCAATGTAATAGTCTAGGTTGACCTTTGTAACCCGTTTTGAAATAATAAAAGTGTATTATTGGAGTATTATGTGTTTTGTGCTTAATTGCTTAATTATGTGGTTTGATTAATTAAGAATAAAAATAAGCGTCAAAATTTAAGTGTAAAATAAACTTAATATCTTTGGTTAATGTTGTAGTAATTGAAACGAGGTTTCCGAATATATATAGAACGCCCAAATCTGACTTCGTATGAGGAAGTTATGATTTATCGAAGTTCCGGCTTAGCGATATACAGCTTGTTTTACTCGATTTGAGATCGAGCGGTTGTTAGCCGAAGCAATCTAAATGAGAATCGAAGATCTCATTGTTGGTATTGAAACGATAAAAAGTTAGGCGAGAACGGACGTCGAACGAAGAAGTTATGAATTTATAACGAAAGTTTCTGTCCCGGCCTATTAAAAATAATTAATAAAAATAAAGTCAAAATTAGCCAACGGAGTCTAAACGAAAGTCGTAGAGCGTGGTCTCACCTTCGCGTGGATATAAAGAACGTCGAAAATGGAGTTCGTATGAAGAAGTTATGAATTTCCGAAGTTTATTAATCATTTTGTATTTAAATTTAAATCAAAATTCGGAAGCATTATCCGAAGGAGTCACCGATCTGATCCGAGGTACGCCCCGCGTACTCGAGTACGCCCAGCGTACTCCGAGGGATGTCGACACTCGCACTCGAGCACTTCGGATACGTAAGCAATGACGTTTTGGGCAGTACGCCCCGCGTAACGCAGTACGCCCCGCGTACTCCGAGGCTCCAGCCTCCTATAAATAGGATGCGAGGGTTCCGGGTATTTTTGCCAATTCCCTCTCGTTTTCGTGTCGAAGCTCTGTGCAAAAACCCCCGAAGCTACCCCGAAGCCCCGGTATCATACTCTAGCCCCGAGGCAAGTCCCGAGATCCCGAAGATCCCGAAAAGTGCGGTTCCCGAGTCGAAGCTCTGCCCGCGAGAAGTTCGATTTTTGAGAAGATCTTCCAGATCTGCTGTGGATTACTACTTCTATAAGCCGTAGTGTTGTCCGATCATCTTCTGATCAAGTGAGTGTGTAGTTATTTCTTCTAATACAATAATACGAAGTATTTTATATAAAAATACGTGCTATGTGTATATATTTGGTTGTGTTATGTGTGAATGAGTATTCACTCTCTTCTATCTTATAGATCTGCTTATTTCTTTATGAGATATGTGTTATGTGTGTGTGTGCCTCATCTGTTATGTGATATATGTGTTGATTAAAGCATGCTATACAGGTTTTCCTTAAACTATGTATACAAATGTATATTTTTATCTACTAATATGTTGGGTAGAACATGGGTAGACAGTTGGTGTGTAATAAACAGATGAGAGGCCTCGTTGTTGTTTGATTGAGTCATCTAGCGGAGTTTAGATGACGACCACTGGCTATTCTAGACAGTCTTGTGGAAACATTAGCAGGTTCGCCACCTGTAGGTGTTAATGAACTTGGGTGTTCATTCGCTGTACTCCATCCCCCTCATGGTTGCCTTATTTGACTTATATTGCTGAGGTACCCCCGAAGCATGTGTTGTCGCCCCGATGAAATATTCTTAGACTAGGTCCCTTATGTTAGTTGTTTTAGGGACATTAAAGTGAGAATAACGGGAATGGGTAATTGGGTTATTGTTGGTTGGTGAAAATTAAATATGATATTTATTGTGGGTTGAAAACCCTATATGCTCACCAGGCTCCCAAGCCTGACCCACTCAGTTTTAAAATGTATTACAGGTAGTGGCGGAAGGGCATGAGATGGATGAACCATCAAGTTGTTTTGTTTACAAGTCTGCATATGTTTATATTTGTTATATGACTTGTAATGTATTCGTTTATGCTTATTGGTCTGTATCGGAACATGACACCCCGAGTTTTGATTATAATGAAAATACATTTCTTTTATGAAATGCTTCGGTAAACAATGTTTTATCATGTTTTGTTTTTGGGAACAAATTCCGCAACTCTTTCAAATCAAAAGGATTTACTCTGAAAATATTTTCAGAGTAAATCCTTTTGATTTGAAAGAGTTGCGGAATTTGTTCCCAAAAACAAAACATGATAAAACATTGTTTACCGAAGCATTTCATAAAAGAAATGTATTTTCATTATAATCAAAACTCGGGGTGTCATGTTCCGATACAGACCAATAAGCATAAACGAATACATTACAAGTCATATAACAAATATAAACATATGCAGACTTGTAAACAAAACAACTTGATGGTTCATCCATCTCATGCCCTTCCGCCACTACCTGTAATACAATTTAAAACTGAGTGGGTCAGGCTTGGGAGCCTGGTGAGCATATAGGGTTTTCAACCCACAATAAATATCATATTTAATTTTCACCAACCAACAATAACCCAATTACCCATTCCCGTTATTCTCACTTTAATGTCCCTAAAACAACTAACATAAGGGACCTAGTCTAAGAATATTTCATCGGGGCGACAACACATGCTTCGGGGGTACCTCAGCAATATAAGTCAAATAAGGCAACCATGAGGGGGATGGAGTACAGCGAATGAACACCCAAGTTCATTAACACCTACAGGTGGCGAACCTGCTAATGTTTCCACAAGACTGTCTAGAATAGCCAGTGGTCGTCATCTAAACTCCGCTAGATGACTCAATCAAACAACAACGAGGCCTCTCATCTGTTTATTACACACCAACTGTCTACCCATGTTCTACCCAACATATTAGTAGATAAAAATATACATTTGTATATATAGTTTAAGGAAAACCTGTATAGCATGCTTTAATCAACACATATATCACATAACAGATGAGGCACACACACACATAACACATATCTCATAAAGAAATAAGCAGATCTATAAGATAGAAGAGAGTGAATACTCATTCACACATAACACAACCAAATATATACACATAGCACGTATTTTTATATAAAATACTTCGTATTATTGTATTAGAAGAAATAACTACACACTCACTTGATCAGAAGATGATCGGACAGCACTACGGCTTATAGAAGTAGTATTCCTCAGCAGATCTGGAAGATCTCCTCGAAAATCGAACTTCTCGCGGGCAGAGCTTCGACTCGGGAACCGCACTTTTCGGGATCTTTGGGATCTCGGGACTTGCCTCGGGGCTAGAGTATGATACCGGGGCTTCGGGGTAGCTTCGGGGGTTTTTGCACAGAGCTTCGACACGAAAACGAGAGAGAATTGGCAAAAATACCCGGAACCCTCGCATCCTATTTATAGGAGGCTGGAGCCTCGGAGTACGCGGGGCGTACTGCGTTACGCGGGGCGTACTGCGTTACGCGGGGCGTACTGCCCAAAACGTCATTGCTTACGTATCCGAAGTGCTCGAGTGCGAGTGTCGACATCCCTCGGAGTACGCGGGGCGTACCTCGGATCAGATCGGTGACTCCTTCGGATAATGCTTCCGAATTTTGAATTAAAAATAAATACAAAATGATTAATAAACTTCGGAAATTCATAACTTCTTCATACGAACTCCGTTTTCGACGTTCTTTATATCCACGCGAAGGTGAGACCACGCTCTACGACTTTCGTTTAGACTCCGTCGGCTAATTTTGACTTTATTTTTATTAATTATTTTTAATAGGCCGGGACAGAAACTTTCGTTATAAATTCATAACTTCTTCGTTTGACGTCCGCTCTCGCCTAACTTTTTAGCGTTTCAATACCAACAATGAGATCTTCGATTCTCATTTAGATTGCTTCGGCTAACAACCGCTCGATCTCAAATCGAGTAAAACAGGCTGTATACCGCTAAGCCGGAACTTCGATAAATCATAACTTCCTCATACGAAGTCAGATTTGGGCGTTCTATATATATTCGGAAACCTCGTTTCAACTACTACGACATTAACCAAATATATTAAGTTTATTTTACACTTAAATTTTGACGCTTATTTTTATTCTTAATTAATCAAACCACATAATTAAGCAATTAAGCACAAAACACATAATACTCAAATAATACACTTTTATTATTTCAAAACGGGTTACAGAGGTTAACCTAGACTATTACATTGCTACAAACGGCAAGCCCGGAAACACAGGCGTTACAATTCTCCCCACCTTAGAATGATTCCGTCCCCGGAATCACACATCAACAAACAAATGCGGATAGCGACTCAACATGTCGCTCTCCGTCTCCCAGGTGAGATTCGGCCCGTTCGTGTGTTTCCATCGGACAAGCACTAACCCAACCATTTTGCGTCGCAACTTCTTAGTCTTTCGGTCAACAATTGCCTCTGGTTCTTCAATCAACCTTTTGTTCTCATCAATTCTCAATTCAGAAATTGGAATTATATCAGGAACTTCTCCCGTGAACTTCCTCAAATAACACACATGAAAGGTGTTGTGAATTCCATTCAGTTCTTCGGGTAATTCGAGCTTGTAAGCTTGATTCCCAATCCTCTGAAGGACTCTAAACGGTCCAATAAACCTTGGACTCAACTTTCCCCTTTTACCAAATCTTATAAGTCCCTTCCACGGCGAGACTTTAAGCAAAACCGAATCTCCAATCTCAAAAGTCATCGGTCTTCGCTTCTTGTCAGCATAGCTCTTTTGACGATCTTGAGCTGCTAACATTCTTTCCCTAATTATTTTCAACTTTTCAGCAGTTTGATGAACCATCTCCGGTCCCATAAACTGCTTTTCCCCAGCCTCAAGCCAACAAGACGGCGTACGACACTTCTGTCCATACAAAGCTTGATAAGGTGCCATCTTAATGCTCGAGTGAAAACTATTATTATAGGAAAATTCTACCAACGGTAAATGTTCATCCCAATTACCTAGGAATTCCAAGGTACATGCTCTCAGCATATCTTCAAGTGTTTGTATTGTTCTTTCACTCTGACCATCAGTCTGCGGATGGTAAGCTGTGCTTAAACATAACTTGGTACTCATTTCCTCTTGTAGACATTTCCAAAACCTCGATGTGAAACGGCTATCACGATCTGACACAATCGTTAACGGAACACCGTGAAGCCTCACAATTTCCTTCACGTAAGAATTCGCAAGCTTTTCCATAGACCATTTCTCCCTGGCCGCTATGAAATGCGCACTCTTAGTGAATCGATCAACGACCACCCAAATCATGTCGTGACCATTCTTTGTTCTGGGCAGTTTAGTGACAAAATCCATAGCAATGTCTTCCCACTTACCCATAGGCACAGGCAAAGGTTCTAAACTCCCGTAAGGTTTCTGATGTTGTGTCTTGACTCTCGCACAAGTCACACACTCGGCCACATACTTTGCAACATCAAGCTTCATCGTCGGCCACCAGTAGTAGGGTTTCAGGTCCCTATACATTTTAGTGCTACCCGGATGAATCGAGTACATGGTCTTGTGAGCTTCTTCCATCAGAAGATCCCTAATTCCTCCTGACTTAGGTACCCAAATACGATCTTGGAATACCTTCAGTCCATGACCATTAGTACCAAACACCAACGTTTTACCCAAACGTTCCTCCTTTCGGTCATTTTTCTCAGAAGCTTCCTCTTGAGCTTTCTTTATACTTTCCACAATGGTCGAGACAACTTCAATTCTCAACGCTCTTGGCCTCTTCCTTTCAAGATTGACTTTCCGACTGAGAGCATCAGCAACAACATTAGCTTTACCGGGGTGGTAAAGTATCTCGCAGTCGTAGTCTTTAAGTAATTCTAGCCAGCGTCGCTGCCTCATATTCAATTCTTTCTGATTAAAGAGGTATTGGAGACTCTTATGATCAGTGAAAAGTTTGCACTTCGTGCCATGGAGGTAATGCCTCCATATTTTCAGAGCGAAAACTACCGCTGCCAACTCCAAATCATGAGTCGGGTAATTCTTTTCATGCTCTTTCAACTGTCGAGACGCATATGCTATCACCTTTTCTCTTTGGGTCAAAACACAACCCAATCCAACACCAGACGCATCGCTATAAACAGCGAAGTCTTCAACTCCATCGGGTAGAGAAAGTATCGGTGCCTCGCATAGCTTCTTCTTTAACTTCTCGAATGCTTCTTTATGCTTCTCACTCCAAGCATAAGTAGCTCCTTTGTGGGTCAAAGCTGTTAATGGAGTAGCAATCGAAGAAAAACCTTGGATAAACCTTCGGTAATATCCGGCTAATCCTAAAAAGCTTCGAATCTCCGTGGGACTTTTCGGTTGTTCCCACTTCATCACAGCTTCGATCTTCGCTGGATCAACCATTATCCCTTCTTGGTTGACCACGTGACCCAAGAATTGGACCTCACGAATCCAAAAATCACATTTGGAGAACTTCGCATAAAGCTTCTCCTTCTTCAAAACTTCTAACACTTCTCGCAAGTGTCTGCCATGCTCCTCCTGGCTTTTCGAGTAGATCAGAATGTCGTCTATGAACACTATCACGGATTTATCAAGGAAAGGATTACAAACCCTATTCATCAAATCCATGAACGCTGCTGGAGCATTGGTTAGTCCAAACGACATAACCAAGAACTCGTAGTGTCCATATCTAGTTCTGAATGCAGTCTTCTCGATATCTTGCTCTCTTACTTTTAGCTGATGATATCCTGACCTAAGATCGATCTTCGAGAAATAGCTCGAACCTTGCAATTGATCAAACAGGTCATCAATCCTCGGCAATGGATACTTGTTCTTCACCGTTGCCTTATTCAGCTCTCTGTAATCGATGCACATTCTCATACTTCCATCTTTCTTCTTTACAAATAACACCGGAGCTCCCCAGGGCGATGAACTAGGTCTAATGAAACCTTTGTCCAATAACTCCTGAAGTTGCATCATCAGCTCCTTCATCTCCGTCGGTGCTAATCGATAAGGTGCTTTTGCTATTGGCGTGGTTCCTGGTAACAAGTCTATTCTGAACTCCACTTGTCTATCAGGTGGTAACCCAGGAAGATCCTCGGGAAATACTTCCGGATAATCACACACCACTGGAATGCTCTGCATCACCTTCTTTTCCTTCTTAGCATCAATCACGAATGCTAAATATGATGTACATCCCTTGGTCAAACACTTTCTGGCTTTCATTAGAGAAATGATTCCAGAATTCACTCTGCGTTTGTCCCCATACACCATAAACGAATCTTTTCCAGGCGGGTTTACTTTAACTATCTTCTTCTTGCACAAAATTTCGGCATCATTGGCGCTAAGCCAATCCATTCCCAACACGATGTCGAAACCATTAAGTTCGATAGGCAATAATTCCTCGAGAAACTTATTCCCATTAAGGTCGATCAAGACGTTTTTCATACGATGGCTAACAGGTACAAACTTGCCACTAGCTACTTCGACTAATAAAGCATTATTTAGTCTATCAACAGGCAAAGCTAGCTTTCTACCAAACTCATGCGAAATAAAGGAGTAGTTGGCTCCAGAATCAAACAATATATGAGCAGGTAATTCGTTTACGAGAAAGGTACCTGAAGCGACATCAGCTTCATCTTTAGCAGCCTCAAGTGTCATCTGGAAGGCTCTTGCCTTCGGCCTTGGTGGAATGTTGGGCCTAGCTGCCTCCTTCTTCTTCGGACAGTCTTTCAAAATATGCCCCTCTTCATTACACCCAAAACACATCCTTTTGTTGTTCGGACATTCATTGGCAAAATGTCCAACCTTTCCACACTTGTAGCAGGTCACATCCTCGCTACATTTCCCAAAGTGCTTTTTCTTACACTTATCACACCACTTCGCTTCGCCTCCTTTTCCTCCAAACTTTTTCGAATCAGATTTCGAAAATTTGCTTCTTTTACCGGAACCAGATGTTCCCTCAAACTTTCTTTTCTCACCAACCTCAACCTTGTCGGTGGTTCTTCCCTTTATCATGTTCTCCACAGACTTGGCAGCCCAGATAGCTGCCTCTAGACTAAGTGCCCGACGTACCGGCACCTCGTACTCCCATGGAAGTCCCTTCGCATACCGATCCACCTTTGTCAGCTCGTCTGGAACGATATGCAAGGCAAACTCCATCTTATCGGTGAAGTTATTGGTGTACTCATCCACTGACATGCTACCCTTCGTCAATGTCAAAAACTTGTTCTCCAACTCCAACAGATTTTGAGCCGAGCAGAACTTGCGCTTGAACTGCACCAAGAACTCTGCCCATGACAATTGCAGTGGCTCGTTAGGGCTTAAGGTCTTCCCTAGAGTGTTCTACCAACGAACGGATCCACCTCGGAATTGTCGCACGGCATAGATAGTCTGCAACTTGCCTCTACAGCCACATGTCATAAAGGCTAACTCCATTTCGGAGATCCAATCCATAACCCCAATCGGATCCTCCTTTCCATTGAAGGTCGATGGTTTGCAAGTCAAAAAGTCCTTGTACTTGCATCCCATTCCATCATTCCTTCCTTCATGGTTATCTTGCCTAACTATCGGTGGGTTGGCTGGACCAACAGACCCACTGAAGTTTCCACCTTCCGAGTGCCCTTCATTCAGTTCAGGCTCTTCCACACGAATCGACAGTTCTTCACGATTTTGTTGAAGCAACCGTCTAGTTTCATCCATCTGACGATCCAACATCGTCTGAATCATCAATTGCACACCAGCCATGGTTATTGGCTCTGGTGCTGCTGCTACGACAGGTATTGGCTCAATCACTGGTGGTTGGTTCCTGTTTTCGTCAGCATTTCCAACTCCACTTCTTGTTCTCACCATTTTGATCTACACACCGAATAAGGTGAAATTAGATCCTCAATCATGATAGATATTCAAATCATCCTTATCGCTCCGAAACGTTTACATGCTAGTTCTAATATCGTAGATGTACGCTTAGAATCCTACACACATAAGGTTTCTAGATCCGGTCGGCAACAGACCATAGATCCGAACAAATAATATCATATATGGCAACATATAACATTTAGCACATAAAGCATTTTAGGCAACTTTCCTAAAATAAACTAGTGCTCGTGTCTAAACCACAACAGACACACATCTCAAAACTTCACTTAGCATTCTAAGTTTAAGTCTAGAAATCCTACAAATTCCTAGTTCGCTTAAACTAATGCTCTGATACCAACTGTGACATCCCCAAAATCTCGGCCAGAAAAGACCGATTTTCATTTATGCTTTTAAATATTTTCAGAGTAAATCCTTTTGATTTGAAAGAGTTGCGGAATTTGTTCCCAAAAACAAAACATGATAAAACATTGTTTACCGAAGCATTTCATAAAAGAAATGTATTTTCATTATAATCAAAACTCGGGGTGTCATGTTCCGATACAGACCAATAAGCATAAACGAATACATTACAAGTCATATAACAAATATAAACATATGCAGACTTGTAAACAAAACAACATGATGGTTCATCCATCTCATGCCCTTCCGCCACTACCTGTAATACAATTTAAAACTGAGTGGGTCAGGCTTGGGAGCCTGGTGAGCATATAGGGTTTTCAACCCACAATAAATATCATATTTAATTTTCACCAACCAACAATAACCCAATTACCCATTCCCGTTATTCTCACTTTAATGTCCCTAAAACAACTAACATAAGGGACCTAGTCTAAGAATATTTCATCGGGGCGACAACACATGCTTCGGGGGTACCTCAGCAATATAAGTCAAATAAGGCAACCATGAGGGGGATGGAGTACAGCGAATGAACACCCAAGTTCATTAACACCTACAGGTGGCGAACCTGCTAATGTTTCCACAAGACTGTCTAGAATAGCCAGTGGTCGTCATCTAAACTCCGCTAGATGACTCAATCAAACAACAACGAGGCCTCTCATCTGTTTATTACACACCAACTGTCTACCCATGTTCTACCCAACATATTAGTAGATAAAAATATACATTTGTATACATAGTTTAAGGAAAACCTGTATAGCATGCTTTAATCAACACATATATCACATAACAGATGAGGCACACACACACATAACACATATCTCATAAAGAAATAAGCAGATCTATAAGATAGAAGAGAGTGAATACTCATTCACACATAACACAACCAAATATATACACATAGCACGTATTTTTATATAAAATACTTCGTATTATTGTATTAGAAGAAATAACTACACACTCACTTGATCAGAAGATGATCGGACAGCACTACGGCTTATAGAAGTAGTATTCCTCAGCAGATCTGGAAGATCTCCTCGAAAATCGAACTTCTCGCGGGCAGAGCTTCGACTCGGGAACCGCACTTTTCGGGATCTTCGGGATCTCGGGACTTGCCTCGGGGCTAGAGTATGATACCGGGGCTTCGGGGTAGCTTCGGGGGTTTTTGCACAGAGCTTCGACACGAAAACGAGAGAGAATTGGCAAAAATACCCGGAACCCTCGCATCCTATTTATAGGAGGCTGGAGCCTCGGAGTACGCGGGGCGTACTGCGTTACGCGGGGCGTACTGCCCAAAACGTCATTGCTTACGTATCCGAAGTGCTCGAGTGCGAGTGTCGACATCCCTCGGAGTACGCGGGGCGTACTCGAGTACGCGGGGCGTACCTCGGATCAGATCGGTGACTCCTTCGGATAATGCTTCCGAATTTTGAATTAAAAATAAATACAAAATGATTAATAAACTTCGGAAATTCATAACTTCTTCATACGAACTCCGTTTTCGACGTTCTTTATATCCACGCGAAGGTGAGACCACGCTCTACGACTTTCGTTTAGACTCCGTCGGCTAATTTTGACTTTATTTTTATTAATTATTTTTAATAGGCCGGGACAGAAACTTTCGTTATAAATTCATAACTTCTTCGTTTGACGTCCGCTCTCGCCTAACTTTTTAGCGTTTCAATACCAACAATGAGATCTTCGATTCTCATTTAGATTGCTTCGGCTAACAACCGCTCGATCTCAAATCGAGTAAAACAGGCTGTATACCGCTAAGCCGGAACTTCGATAAATCATAACTTCCTCATACGAAGTCAGATTTGGGCGTTCTATATATATTCGGAAACCTCGTTTCAACTACTACGACATTAACCAAATATATTAAGTTTATTTTACACTTAAATTTTGACGCTTATTTTTATTCTTAATTAATCAAACCACATAATTAAGCAATTAAGCACAAAACACATAATACTCAAATAATACACTTTTATTATTTCAAAACGGGTTACAGAGGTTAACCTAGACTATTACATTGCTACAAACGGCAAGCCCGGAAACATAGGCGTTACATGGATTCCTGAAGAACTGAGGTCCAGGACATCACAACTGAGATACAATTCCGAATCATTCTATGTTATTGTGATGTTCATGTAGATTTAGGGCTTTTGAACCCATTTGTGGCTAGATCTAGTGTCCTCATGGTCCCTTAGCGAGTTAAGGTCCTGGATCTGGACCCATAGAGGTCCAGAGCACCCCTTTACCAAAGCTTTATATGCATCCATGGAGGTTTTGGCTTGGGATCAATGTATTTGAGGCTAAAACACCATTCATGAGCTATTCGATGCTTAATGAGCACCAAGACTTGGACTTTACGTGGTCAATAAGCTTAAGGAGACTGGATCTATGAGTTAGTGAAGCGGATCTGACCTCAGAAGGTCGTTTGGGGTTGTGCATGGAATGCACTCGCCGAGTCCATTCCCAGACTCGGCGAGTTGGTGCGGGTTGTTCAATGATTACGAACCAGGGGTTGAGTAACCGAGTCGGGTGAGTGACTCGGTGAGTCGGAAGAGATTCAGAGGGATAGGGTTCCCGTAGGGACGCGGCGAGTCCACGCTAGACTCGGCGAGTCGGGTCGACCGTTGACCGTTGACCATAGTTGACTGGTTTGACTTCGTGGAATTAGTCAGCCAGAGTCAAGGTAGTATTAAGTAGAAATATGCTAGTGTTGTAGGAGGACGATTGCTCGGGAGATCGAGCACTAGTGGTTACGAGATTTACGAGTTACCGAAATACGCGAGGTGAGTCTTCTCACTATACATTACCTTGAGTGGTGTTTCGAGTTGACCAGAGGGTCTTATGTGCTATGTATGTGATTATGTGTTCTCTTAGAGATTTCGTGCTATGTGTTATTTGTATGCTGTATGATTATATAGACCGAGCCGGAGGGCCCAACGATTCTGACCGGGCCAAAGGGCCCAATGAGCTATGACTGGACCGGAGGGTCCGAAGAGCTGCGGGACTGGAGGGTCCCGCTGAGACATATAGACCGGAGGGTCGGATTTAGCCTTGAGTGGCGTATTTGTGGTATGTGGTATTTTGGGAACTCACTAAGCATTTATGCTTACAGTTGTTGTGTTTGATGTCTCAGGTACCAGCGAGGACCGTGGGAAGGCGACGGCTTGACATGTACACACACACCGATGGAGTTTATTATGTGTAGAGATCTTGGGATTTGTTTTGAAAACAATATTGATTATGGATCTGAAATTGTGATGTGATACATTATGTGATTTTGAAAATGAAAAATTATTTTGAAAATTTTCGGTGTTAGAAGTTGGTATCAGAGCCTTGGTTTGAGGGATTCGGATGCACCTTGAGGCATAATTGTACTCAAACCAAGGATTTGAGAAATTTTCAAATAAAACTAAAATTTTCTAAAACGAAAAAGAGGTATTGGAAACAAGCAGAGTGGAAGGTGTGTACGGTCAGCCAGCGCCCGAACGGTGAATCCCCAAAATACCCTTATATTATATGTTATGAGTTATGAGATATTATGTTATGCATGTTAGAGAGGCTAGGTATTCCTATTAGGACTAGAGTGGGCCTGATTTGTGATACCTTAGCTTAGGAGATCGCTGTTGCTATGAGATACTTTGAGAGTGAGTAGGTAGCAGTGAGGAGCTCATGAGAGGGCTATTGAGGGTAGCCAGTGCATAGCGAGAGTAGAGTATTTGCGATTTGGGATCCTAGGAGGAGGACTTGGGTTGTATATCGATTCGGTGTGGACGATAGTATTGGGCCCGTACTATTGAAGACACCAGATTGGTGCGCAGTCCAAGTGAGAATCCTTGGGGTACCAGAAGTTGAGGATGACTGAGTTATCGAGTGTGAGTATACTCGAGAGTTTCCCTAATATTCCTTATGTTGTATTTCAGAGGTTGATCATGGTCGGGACACACCATACCACCGGGAGCAGTGGGGTGAGTGATGAGGAGATCCGTCGGATCATCCATGAGGAGGTGGCTGCTGCCATCAGAGCCGAGATTCCGGAGATGTTTGGGTCTATCAAGACCACACTGATCAAGACATTTGACAAGCGTTACACTGCTTTGACTGATGCTGCTGTTGCTGCAGCCACAACGGCTGTTGCTGCTGCGAGACCCCAGGGTGGTGATTCGTTGCTGTACCAAGAGTTCAGCAACACGAAACCGCCAGAGTTCGATGGTACACAGGATCCGATCGCCGCTATGAGGTGGATCTCAGACATAGAGGGGTGTTTCTATACGTGCTCGTGTCCGGAGCACTTGAGGGTGCAGTTTGCACTCAACCAGCTTCGCTTGGGGGCGAAGGACTGGTGGAAGTTTGTAACAACGAGCTATTCGACAGCTGAGCTGACTGCAGTGACCTGGGAGAGGTTTACTGCGATGTTTCGTGACGAGTATGTTCCCCAGGTGGAGAGGGAACGTTTAGCTCAGGAGTTTCTGACCCTCAAGCAGGGGACTAAGTCAGTGACAGTGATTACGAGGATGTTTCATGAGCGGGTGCTGTTTTGCCCGGAACTGGTGTCCACTGAGCAGGCTCGCATGAGCCGTTATCTGAGTATACTGAGGAGGGACATCCGTGAGTTCGTGGCGAACTCGACTTACCTGACATTTGCCGAGCTCCAGGCAAATGCTCGGAAGAGGGAGATTGAGCTTGAGACACAGGCGAGGGAGGAGACCGAGTCTCAGAGAGGTGATCGGCGACCGGCGCAGTCGCAGCCCGCTGATTCGAGGACGAGTAGTTCGAGGGGCCGTACTTGTGGGAAGTGCAGCAAGAGCCATGATGGGTCATGCAAGACTGGGGTATGCTAGAAGTGTGGGAAGGAAGGACATGTCGCGAGGGATTGTCCTAAGGGGTTCTCGGTTTGCTTTCATTGCAACCAAACCGGCCATCGGAAGGCCAAGTGCGCCCAGCTTCAGAGGTCAGCGTAGGGATCTGCACCTGCGATTCGAGCTACTGAGACCCGGCCAGTGAAGGCGAAGCACCGATGGCTAGGGGAAGAGCCTTCCAGTTGACTGCGGAGGAGGTCCGCGCAGCGCCTGACGTCGTGGCGGGTATGTATTCTTTATCTATTTTATGTTGAGTTTATGCTATTGTAATTGCTATATGTTATGCGTAGGTACTTTTCTTGTGAGTTCTGTACCTGCATTAGTGTTGTGCGACTCAGGTGCGAGTCGGTCGTTCATATCTGTGACTTTTAGTCGGCACATTAGTATTCCGAGGGAGGCGTTGAGTCGACCTCTGCAGGTTTCCATAGCCGATGAGCGTGAGGTGTGTGCTACCGAGGTGATACGTGGATGCGTACTGGAGATCTTTGGGGTGGAGTTTCCGATTGATTTGGTACCGATTGCCATGAGGGATGTTTGTGTTATAGTGGGCATGGATTGGTTGAGCCGTTTCGTGGCTGTCATAGATTGCGAGCGTCAATTGGTGACGATCCGAGATCCTAGTGGGGGAGTGCTGACAGTTTATGGCGAGGGGACTCGTGGTGGTTCAGTATTCTGTTCGGCTGCTAGAGCGAGGCGGAGTTTGCAGCAGGTCTGCAAGGGGTTCGTAGCCTATGTGACGGATATGCGAGAGGCCGTTAGGAGGCCAAGTTCCGTGGATGATGTGCTGATAGTGCGTGAGTTCCCGGACGTGTTCCCCGAGGAGTTGCCGGGTGTGCCTCCCGAGAGACAGGTGGAGTTTTCTATCGATTTTATTCCCGGGGCTGCGCCTATCGCTAAGGCGCCATATCTCCTAGCGCCGCCAGAGATGCAGGAGTTATCCTCACAGCTGCAAGAGCTGTTGGGGAAAAGGTTCACTCGTCCCAGTAACTCTCCCTGGGGAGCGCCGATCCTTTTTGTGAAGAAAAAGGATGGTTCACACCGGATGTGCATTGATTACCGGGAGTTGAACAAGTTGACGGTCAAGAACCATTATCCATTACCGAGGATCGACGATCTATTCGATCAGTTGCAGGGGGCGTCTTGGTTCTCCAAGATATCCCGAGGTCGGGGTATCATCAGATGAGAGTTCGAGATGAGGATATCCCGAAGACGGCGTTTAGGACTCGTTACGGGCATTACGAGTTCGTGGTGATGCCATTCGGGCTCACCAATGCACCAACGGCATTCATGGATCTCATGAACAGGGTGTGTAGGCCGATGTTGGATCGTTCGGTAATTGTATTCATTGATGACATCCCGGTGTATTTAAGGACCAGAGAGCAGCATGAGGAGCATTTGAGGGAGCTCCTCGGAGTTCTGAGAGCGGAGAGGCTTTTCGCCAAATTCTCCAAGTGTGATTTTTGGTTACGGGAGGTCCAGTTCTTAGGGCATATCATTAACCATAATGGGATTCTGGTCGACCCGGCCAAGATCGAGGCTGTGATGAGTTGGGAGGTGCTGAGGTCACCTATGGAGATCAGGAGCTTCTTAGGGCTGGTAGGCTACTATCGAAGATTTATCATAAATTTCTCCAAGATCGTCGTGCCACTTACCAAGTTGACCCGGAAGGGTGTTACTTTCTCATGGGGTCCAGAGTAGCAGACCTCGTTTGACAACCTTCGCCAGAGATTGTGCGAAGCTCCTGTGCTCGCACTACCGGAAGGGATGGAGGATTTCATGGTGTACTGTGATGCATCGATATCGGGGTTGGGAGCGGTGTTGATGCAGAGAGGGCATGTGATCGCGCATGCATCGAGGCAGTTAAAGCCTCATGAGACGAGATATCCCACCCACGATCTGGAGTTGGGGGCTGTGGTGTTCGCCCTCAAGATCTGGCGTCACTATCTGTATGGGGTTTGGTGTACGATATACACGGACCACAAGAGCTTGAGGTACTTGATGGATCACCCCAACCTGAACATGCGGCAGAGGAGATGGCTGGATGTGGTAAAGGATTATGATTGTGAGATCCTGTACCACCCGGGCAAGGCTAGTGTGGTAGCCGACGCCCTGAGTTGTAGGGCAGAGGGTGCCCCGATGTGAGATATTTGTATGAGGTTGACGGTGATGACTCCGGTATTGGACACCATCAGAGGGGCCCAGGCCGAGGTAGTGAGACAGGAGAACCGTAAGAGAGAGCGAGTTATCGGGTAGGTGTTCGGGTTTGTTACCGATGGCCGCGGGCTTATGACCTTCCAGGGTTGGATTTGGGTACCGTTTGTGGGCGGGACGCGTACTATCTTGATGGAAGAGGCGCACAGATCGAAGTTTTCGATCCATCCTGGGGCCACTAAGATGTATCTGGATCTGAAGAGGGAGTATTGGTGGCCCTGCATGAAGAGGGATGTGGCGTGGTTCGTTGAGAGATGCCTAACCTGTCGTAGGGTTAAGGCCGAGCACCAGAAACCGCATGGTAAGTTGAAACCACTTGAGATTCCGGAGTGGAAGTGGGAGCAGATATCCATGGATTTCATCACCAAATTGCCGAGAACGGCAAGGGGTGTCGATGCGATTTGGGTGATAGTCGACCGATTGACGAAGAACGCCCACTTTCTCGCTATTAGTGAGAGTTCTTCTGTGGAGAGGTTGGCAGAGCTATACGTGAGGGAGGTGGTATCGCGGCATGGAGTACCCATCTCGATCATGTAAGACCGAGATGTGCGTTTCACTTCCAGATTCTGGAAGAAATTTCACGAGGAGCTGGGTACGATGTTGCATTTTAGTACCACATACCTCCCACAGATTGACTGGCAAAGTGAGCAAATGATTCAGACGCTCGAGGACATGCTCTGAGAATGTGTGTTGGATTTCGGCGGGAGCTGGGACGCGTATTTGCCCTTGGCGGAGTTTTCCTACAACAACAACCATCATTCGAGCATCGGTATGCCACCCTTTGAGCTGTTGTATGGGAGGAGGTGTCGTACCCCTATTTGCTGGGGTGAGGTGGGGAAATGCGTGATGGGTAGTACGGAGATAGTGCTTCAGACGATCCAGCAAGTCAGGTAGAGGTTGTTGACCGCTCAGAGTCGCCAGAAGAGTTAAGCAGATAGACGACGAACCGCGCTCGAGTTCCAGGTCGGTGATTATGTTCTTCTGAAGGTATCTCCTTGGAAAGGAGTGATCCGATTCAGGAAGCGGGGCAAGCTAGGGTTCCGGTATATTGGGCCGTTTAGAGTGATCGCGAGGGTGGGCAGGGTAGCATATCGCTTAGAGCTACCCGCGGAATTGGAGCGGATTCATAATACCTTCCATGTGTCTCAGTTGAGGAAGTGTATAGCCGACGAGTCGGCTGTAGTTCCGTTAGAGAACATTCAGGTGGATGCAAGCCTGAACTACGCGGAGAGACCAGTTACGATTGTGGATCGAAAGATCAAGGTTCTGAGGAACAAGGAGGTGCCTCTGGTACAGGTTCAGTGGCAACATCGGAAGGGATCCGAGTTGACCTAGGAGCCAGAGCGGGAGATGCGAGAGCAGCATCCGGAGCTATTTTAGGAATGAGACTTCGAGGGCGAAGTCGGATTCAAGTGGGGGAGAATTGTAACATTCGGGATTTCAGGTATACTAATTTTTCTTTTTATTTTGAGTTTTGTGGAAGAACTCGGCGAGTTGGTGCGTAGACTCCCCGAGTTGAGATGCGATTTCTCACCCGGATTGATGCCCGGACTCGGCGAGTCGCCTTGGTAGACTCGGTGAGTCTGCGCTGTTTAATGAAACCCTAATTTCTCGGGTTTGAGGCATATTTAAAGGGCCTTATGGCCGTCATTTGCGCTCATCAGTCCCCAGAGTGAAACCCTAGAGCATTTGAGCGATTCAAGTGAGGGAAGGAGCCACTATTGATCTTGGAGTTATTGCCTAGCAAGGAAAGAGGAGATCTAGCCACGAGGAAGCAAGAGAAGGGTGGATTCCTGAAGAACTGAGGTCCAGGACATCACAACTGAGATACAATTCCGAATCATTCTATGTTATTGTGATGTTCATGTAGATTTAGGGCTTTTGAACCCATTTGTGGCTAGATCTAGTGTCCTCATGGTCCCTTAGCGAGTTAAGGTTCTGGATCTGGACCCATAGAGGTCCAGAGCACCCCTTTACCAAAGCTTTATATGCATCCATGGAGGTTTTGGCTTGGGATCAATGTATTTGAGGCTAAAACACCATTCATGAGCTATTCGATGCTTAATGAGCACCAAGACTTGGACTTTACGTGGTCAATAAGCTTAAGGAGACTGGATCTATGAGTTAGTGAAGCGGATCTGACCTCAGAAGGTCGTTTGGGGTTGTGCATGGAATGCACTCGCCGAGTCCATTCCCAGACTCGGCGAGTTGGTGCGGGTTGTTCAATGATTACGAACCAGGGGTTGAGTAACCGAGTCGGAAGAGATTCAGAGGGATAGGGTTCCCGTAGGGACGCGGCGAGTCCACGCTAGACTCGGCGAGTCGGGTCGACCGTTGACCGTTGACCAGAGTTGACTGGTTTGACTTCGTGGTATTAGTCAGCCAGAGTCAAGGTAGTATTAAGTAGAAATATGCTAGTGTTGTAGGAGGACGATTGCTCGGGAGATCGAGCACTAGTGGTTACGAGATTTATGAGTTACCGAAATACGCGAGGTGAGTCTTCTCACTATACATTACCTTGAGTGGTGTTTCGAGTTGACCAGAGGGTCTTATGTGCTATGTATGTGATTATGTGTTGTCTTAGAGATTTCGTGCTATGTGTTATTTGTATGCTGTATGATTATATAGACCGAGCCGGAGGGCCCAACGATTCTGACCGGGCCAGAGGGCCCATTGAGCTATGACTGGACCGGAGGATCCGAAGAGCTGCGGGACTGGAGGGTCCTGCTGAGACATATAGACCGGAGGGTCGGATTTAGCCTTGAGTGGCATATTTGTGGTATGTGGTATTTTGGGAACTCACTAAGCATTTATGCTTATAGTTGTTGTGTTTGATGTCTCAGGTACCAGCGAGGACCGTGGGAAGGCGACGGCTTGACACGTACACACACACCGATGGAGTTTATTATGTGTAGAGATCTTGGGATTTGTTTTGAAAACAATATTGATTATGGATCTGAAATTGTGATGTGATACATTATGTGATTTTGAAAACGAAAAATTATTTTGAAAATTTTCGGTGTTAGAAGTTGGTATCAGAGCCTTGGTTTGAGGGATTCGGATGCACCTTCAGGCATAATTGTACTCAAACCGAGGATTTGAGAAATTTTCAAATAAAACTAAAATTTTCTAAAAAGAAAAAGAGGTTTTGGAAACAAGCAGAGTGGAAGGTGTGTACGGTCAGCCAGCGCCCGAACGATGAATCCCCAAAATACCCTTACATTATATGTTATGAGTTATGAGATATTATGTTATGCATGTTAGAGAGGCTAGGTATTCCTATTAGGACTAGAGTGGGCCTGATTTGTGATACCTTAGCTTAGGAGATCGCTGTTGCTATGAGATACTTTGAGAGTGAGTAGGTAGCAGTGAGGAGCTCATGAGAGGGCTATTAAGGGTAGCCAGTGCATAGCGAGAGTAGAGTATTTGCGATTTGGGATCCTAGGAGGAGGACTTGGGTTGTATATCGATTCGGTGTGGACGATAGTATTGGGCCCGTACTATTGAAGACACCGGATTGGTGTGCAGTCCAAGTAAGAATCCTTGGGGTACCAGAAGTTGAGGATGACTGAGTTATCGAGTGTGAGTATACTCGAGAGTTTCCCTAATATTCCTTATGTTGTATTTCAGAGGTTGATCATGGTCGGGACACACCATACCACCGGGAGCAGTGGGGTGAGTGATGAGGAGATCCGTCGGATCATCCATGAGGAGGTGGCTGCTGCCATCAGAGCCGAGATTCCGGAGATGTTTGGGTCTATCAAGACCACACTGATCAAGACATTTGACAAGCGTTACACTGCTTTGACTGATGCTGCTGTTGCTGCAGCCACAACGGCTGTTGCTGCTGCGAGACCCCAGGGTGGTGATTCGTTGATGTACCGAGAGTTCAGCAGCACGAAACCGCCAGAGTTCGATGGTACACAGGATCCGATCGCCGCTCTGAGGTGGATCTCAGACATAGAGTGGTGTTTCTATACTTGCTCGTGTCCGGAGCACTTGAGGGTGCAGTTTGCACTCAACCAGCTTCGCTTGGGGGCGAAGGACTGGTGGAAGTTTGTAACAGCGAGCTATTCGACAGCTGAGCTGACTGCAGTGACCTGGGAGAGGTTTATTGCGATGTTTCATGAAGAGTATGTCCCCCAGGTGGAGAGGGAACGTTTAGCTCAGGAGTTTCTGACCCTCAAGCAGGGGACTGAGTCGGTGACAGTGATTACGAGGATGTTTCATGAGCGGGCGCTGTTTTGCCCGGAACTGGTGTCCACTGAGCAGGCTCGCATGAGCCGTTATCTGAGTATACTGAGGAGGGACATCCGTGAGTTCGTTGCGAACTTGACTTACCTGACATTTGCCGAGCTCTAGGCAAATGCCCGGAAGAGGGAGATTGAGCTTGAGACACAGGCGAGGGAGGAGACCGAGTCTCAGAGAGGTGATCGGCGACCGGCGCAGTCGCAGCCCGCTGATTCGAGGATGAGTAGTTCGAGGGGCCGTACTCTTGGGAAGTGCGGCAAGAGCCATGATGGGTCATGCAAGACTAGGGTATGCTACAAGTGTGGGAAGGAAGGACATGTCGCGAGGGATTGTCCTAAGGGGTTCTCGGTTTGCTTTCATTGCCACCAGACCGGCCATCGGAAGGCCAAGTGTGCCCAGCTTCAGAGGTCAGCGCAGGGATCTGCACCTGCGATTCGAGCTACTGAGACCCGGCCAGTGAAGGCGAAGCACCGATGTTTAGGGGAAGAGCCTTCCAGTTGACTGCGGAGGAGGTCCGCGCAGCGCCTGACGTCGTGGCGGGTATGTATTCTTTATCTATTTTATGTTGAGTTTATGCTATTGTAATTGCTATATGTTATGCGTAGGTACTTTTCTTGTGAGTTCTGTACCTGCATTAGTGTTGTTCGACTCAGGTGCGAGTCGGTCGTTCATATCTGTGACTTTTAGTCGGCACATTAGTATTCCGAGGGAGGCGTTGAGTCGACCTCTGCAGGTTTCCATAGCCGATGAGCGTGAGGTGTGTGCTACCGAGGTGATACGTGGATGCGTACTGGAGATCTTCGGGGTGGAGTTTCCGATTGATTTGGTACCGATTGCCATGAGGGATGTTTGTGTTATAGTGGGCATGGATTGGTTGAGCCGTTTCGTGGCTGTCATAGATTGCGAGCGTCAATTGGTGACGATCCGAGATCCTAGTGGGGGAGTGCTGACAGTTTATGGCGAGGGGACTCGTGGTGGTTCAGTATTCTGTTCGGCTGCTAGAGCGAGGCGGAGTTTGCAGCAGGTCTGCAAGGGGTTCGTAGCCTATGTGACGGATATGCGAGAGGCCGTTAGGAGGCCAAGTTCCGTGGATGATGTGCTGATAGTGCGTGAGTTCCCGGACGTGTTCCCCGAGGAGTTGCCGGGTGTGCCTCCCGAGAGACAGGTGGAGTTTTCTATCAATTTTATTCCCGGGGCTGCGCCTATCGCTAAGGCGCCATATCTCCTAGCGCCGCCAGAGATGCAGGAGTTATCCTTACAGCTGCAAGAGCTGTTGGGGAAAAGGTTCACTCGTCCCAGTAACTCTCCCTGGGGATCGCCGATCCTTTTTGTGAAGAAAAAGGATGGTTCACACCGGATGTGCATTGATTACCGGGAGTTGAACAAGTTGACGGTCAAGAACCGTTATCCATTACCGAGGATCGACGATCTATTCGATCAGTTGCAGGGGGCGTCTTGGTTCTCCAAGATATCCCGAGGTCGGGGTATCATCAGATGAGAGTTCGAGATGAGGATATCCCGAAGACGGCGTTTAGGACTCGTTACGGGCATTACGAGTTCGTGGTGATGCCATTCGGGCTCACCAATGCACCAACGGCATTCATGGATCTCATGAACAGGGTGTGTAGGCCGATGTTGGATCGTTCGGTAATTGTATTCATTGATGACATCCTGGTGTATTTAAGGACCAGAGAGCAGCATGAGGAGCATTTGAGGGAGCTCCTCGGAGTTCTGAGAGCGGAGAGGCTTTTCGCCAAATTCTCCAAGTGTGATTTTTGGTTACGGGAGGTCCAGTTCTTAGGGCATATCATTAACCATAATGGGATTCTGGTCGACCCGGCCAAGATCGAGGCTGTGATGAGTTGGGAGGTGCCGAGGTCACCTACGGAGATCAGGAGCTTCTTAGGGCTGGTAGGCTACTATCGAAGATTTATCATAGATTTCTCCAAGATCGTCGTGCCACTTACCAAGTTGACCCGGAAGGGTGTTACTTTCTCATGGGGTCCAGAGTAGCAGACCTCGTTTGACAACCTTCGCCAGAGATTGTGCGAAGCTCCTGTGCTCGCACTACCGGAAGGGATGGAGGATTTCGTGGTGTACTGTGATGCATCGATATCGGGGTTGGGAGCGGTGTTGATGCAGAGAGGGCATGTGATCGCGCATGCATCGAGGCAGTTAAAGCCTCATGAGACGAGATATCCCACCCACGATCTGGAGTTGGGGGCTGTGGTGTTCGCCCTCAAGATCTGGCGTCACTATCTGTATGGGGTTCGGTGTACGATATACACGGACCACAAGAGCTTGAGGTACTTGATGGATCACCCCAACCTGAACATGCGGCAGAGGAGATGGCTGGATGTGGTAAAGGATTATGATTGTGAGATCCTGTACCACCCGGGCAAGGCTAGTGTGGTAGCCGACGCCCTGAGTTGTAGGGCTGAGGGTGCCCCGATGTGAGATATCTGTATGAGGTTGACGGTGATGACTCCGGTATTGGACACCATCAGAGGGGCCCAGGCCGAGGTAGTGAGACAGGAGAACCGTAAGAGAGAGCGAGTTATCGGGTAGGTGTTCGGGTTTGTTACCGATGGCCGCGGGCTTATGACCTTCCAGGGTTGGATTTGGGTACTGTTTGTGGGCGGGACGCGTACTATCTTGATGGAAGAGGCGCACAGATCGAAGTTTTCGATCCATCTTGGGGCCACTAAGATGTATCTGGATCTGAAGAGGGAGTATTGGTGGCCCTGCATGAAGAGGGATGTGGCGTGGTTCGTTGAGAGATGCCTAACCTGTCGTAGGGTTAAGGCCGAGCACCAGAAACCGCATGGTAAGTTGAAACCACTTGAGATTCCGGAGTGGAAGTGGGAGCAGATATCCATGGATTTCATCACCAAATTGCCGAGAACGGCAAGGGGTGTCGATGCGATTTGGGTGATAGTCGACCGATTGACGAAGAACGCCCACTTTCTCGCTATTAGTGAGAGTTCTTCTGTGGAGAGGTTGGCAGAGCTATACGTGAGGGAGGCGGTATCGCGGCATGGAGTACCCATCTCGATCATGTAAGACCGAGATGTGCGTTTCACTTCCAGATTCTGGAAGAAATTTCACGAGGAGCTGGGTACGATGTTGCATTTTAGTACCACATACCACCCACAGATTGACTGGCAAAGTGAGCAAATGATTCAGACGCTCGAGGACATGCTCTGAGAATGTGTGTTGGATTTCGGCGGGAGCTGGGACGCGTATTTGCCCTTGGCGGAGTTTTCCTACAACAACAACCATCATTCGAGCATCGGTATGCCACCCTTTGAGCTGTTGTATGGGAGGAGGTGTCGTACCCCTATTTGCTGGGGTGAGGTAGGGAAATGCGTGATGGGTAGTACGGAGATAGTGCTTCAGACGACAGAGCAAATCCAGCAAGTCAGGTAGAGGTTGTTGACCGCTCAGAGTCGCCAGAAGAGTTAAGCAGATAGACGACGAACCGAGCTCGAGTTCCAGGTCGGTGATTATGTTCTTCTGAAGGTATCTCCTTGGAAAGGAGTGATCCGATTCAGGAAGCGGGGCAAGCTAGGGTTCCGGTATATTGGGCCGTTTAGAGTGATCGCGAGGGTGGGCAGGGTAGCATATCGCTTAGAGCTACCCGCGGAATTGGAGCGGATTCATAATACCTTCCATGTGTCTCAGTTGAGGAAGTGTATAGCCGACGAGTCGGCTGTAGTTCCGTTAGAGAACATTCAGGTGGATGCAAGCCTGAACTACGCGGAGAGACCAGTTACGATTGTGGATCGAAAGATCAAGGTTCTGAGGAACAAGGAGGTGCCTCTGGTACAGGTTCAGTGGCAACATCGGAAGGGATCCGAGTTGACCTAGGAGCCAGAGCGGGAGATGCGAGAGCAGCATCCGGAGCTATTTTAGGAATGAGACTTCGAGGGCGAAGTCGGATTCAAGTGGGGGAGAATTGTAACATTCGGGATTTCAGGTATACTAATTTTTCTTTTTATTTTGAGTTTTGTGGAAGAACTCGGCGAGTTGGTGCGTAGACTCCCCGAGTTGAGATGCGATTTCTCACCCGGATTGATGCCCGGACTCGGCGAGTCGCCTTGGTAGACTCGGTGAGTCTGCGCTGTTTAATGAAACCCTAATTTCTCGGGTTTGAGGCATATTTAAAGGGCCTTATGGCCGTCATTTGCGCTCATCAGTCCCCAGAGTGAAACCCTAGAGCATTTGAGCGATTCAAGTGAGGGAAGGAGCCACTATTGATCTTGGAGTTATTGCCTAGCAAGGAAAGAGGAGATCTAGCCAAGAGGAAGCAAGAGAAGGGTGGATTCCTGAAGAACTGAGGTCCAGGACATCACAACTGAGATACAATTCCGAATCATTCTATGTTATTGTGATGTTCATGTAGATTTAGGGCTTTTGAACCCATTTGTGGCTAGATCTAGTGTCCTCATGGTCCCTTAGCGAGTTAAGGTCCTGGATCTAGACCCATAGAGGTCCAGAGCACCCCTTTACCAAAGCGTTATATGCATCCATGGAGGTTTTGGCTTGGGATCAATGTATTTGAGGCTAAAACACCATTCATGAGCTATTCGATGCTTAATGAGCACCAAGACTTGGACTTTACGTGGTCAATAAGCTTAAGGAGACTGGATCTATGAGTTAGTGAAGCGGATCTGACCTCAGAAGGTCGTTTGGGGTTGTGCATGGAATGCACTCGCCGAGTCGATTCCCAGACTCGGCGAGTTGGTGCGGGTTGTTCAATGATTACGAACCAGGGGTTGAGTAACCAAGTCGGAAGAGATTCAGAGGGATAGGGTTCCCGTAGGGACGCGGCGAGTCCACGCTAGACTCGGCGAGTCGGGTCGACCGTTGACCGTTGACCAGAGTTGACTGGTTTGACTTCGTGGTATTAGTCAGCCAGAGTCAAGGTAGTATTAAGTATAAATATGCTAGTGTTGTAGGAGGACGATTGCTCGGGAGATCGAGCACTAGTGGTTACGAGATTTATGAGTTACCGAAATACGCGAGGTGAGTCTTCTCACTATACATTACCTTGAGTGGTGTTTCGAGTTGACCAGAGGGTCTTATGTGCTATGTATGTGATTATGTGTTGTCTTAGAGATTTCGTGCTATGTGTTATTTGTATGCTGTATGATTATATAGACCGAGCCGGAGGGCCCAACGATTCTGACCGGGCCAGAGGGCCCAATGAGCTATGACTGGACCGAAGGATCCGAAGAGCTGCGGGACTGGAGGGTCCTGCTGAGACATATAGACCGGAGGGTCGGATTTAGCCTTGAGTGGCATATTTGTGGTATGTGGTATTTTGGGAACTCACTAAGCATTTATGCTTATAGTTGTTGTGTTTGATGTCTCAGGTACCAGCGAGGACCGTGGGAAGGCGACGGCTTGACACGTACACACACACCGATGGAGTTTATTATGTGTAGAGATCTTGGGATTTGTTTTGAAAACAATATTGATTATGGATCTGAAATTGTGATGTGATACATTATGTGATTTTGAAAACGAAAAATTATTTTGAAAATTTTCGGTGTTAGAAGTTGGTATCAGAGCCTTGGTTCGAGGGATTCGGATGCACCTTCAGGCATAATTGTACTCAAACCGAGGATTTGAGAAATTTTCAAATAAAACTAAAATTTTCTAAAAAGAAAAAGAGGTTTTGGAAACAAGCAGAGTGGAAGGTGTGTACGGTCAGCCAGCGCCCGAACGATGAATCCCCAAAATACCCTTACATTATATGTTATGAGTTATGAGATATTATGTTATGCATGTTAGAGAGGCTAGGTATTCCTATTAGGACTAGAGTGGGCCTGATTTGTGATACCTTAGCTTAGGAGATCATTGTTGCTATGAGATACTTTGAGAGTGAGTAGGTAGCAGTGAGGAGCTCATGAGAGGGCTATTAAGGGTAGCCAGTGCATAGCGAGAGTAGAGTATTTGCGATTTGGGATCCTAGGAGGAGGACTTGGGTTGTATATCGATTCGGTGTGGACAATAGTATTGGGCCCGTACTATTGAAGACACCGGATTGGTGTGCAGTCCAAGTAAGAATCCTTGGGGTACCAGAAGTTGAGGATGACTGAGTTATCGAGTGTGAGTATACTCGAGAGTTTCCCTAATATTCCTTATGTTGTATTTCAGAGGTTGATCATGGTCGGGACACACCATACCACCGGGAGCAGTGGGGTGAGTGATGAGGAGATCCGTCGGATCATCCATGAGGAGGTGGCTGCTGCCATCAGAGCCGAGATTCCGGAGATGTTTGGGTCTATCAAGACCACACTGATCAAGACATTTGACAAGCGTTACACTGCTTTGACTGATGCTGCTGTTGCTGCAGCCACAACGGCTGTTGCTGCTGCGAGACCCCAGGGTGGTGATTCGTTGATGTACCGAGAGTTCAGCAGCACGAAACCGCCAGAGTTCGATGGTACATAGGATCCGATCGCCGCTATGAGGTGGATCTCAGACATAGAGTGGTGTTTCTATACTTGCTCGTGTCCGGAGCACTTGAGGGTGCAGTTTGCACTCAACCAGCTTCGCTTGGGGGCGAAGGACTGGTGGAAGTTTGTAACAGCGAGCTATTCGACAGCTGAGCTGACTGCAGTGACCTGGGAGAGGTTTATTGCGATGTTTCATGAAGAGTATGTCCCCCAGGTGGAGAGGGAACGTTTAGCTCAGGAGTTTCTGACCCTCAAGCAGGGGACTGAGTCGGTGACAGTGATTACGAGGATGTTTCATGAGCGGGCGCTGTTTTGCCCGGAACTGGTGTCCACTGAGCAGGCTCGCATGAGCCGTTATCTGAGTATACTGAGGAGGGACATCCGTGAGTTCGTTGCGAACTTGACTTACCTGACATTTGCCGAGCTCTAGGCAAATGCCCGGAAGAGGGAGATTGAGCTTGAGACACAGGCGAGGGAGGAGACCGAGTCTCAGAGAGGTGATCGGCGACCGGCGCAGTCGCAGCCCGCTGATTCGAGGATGAGTAGTTCGAGGGGCCGTACTCTTGGGAAGTGCGGCAAGAGCCATGATGGGTCATGCAAGACTAGGGTATGCTACAAGTGTGGGAAGGAAGGACATGTCGCGAGGGATTGTCCTAAGGGGTTCTCGGTTTGCTTTCATTGCCACCAGACCGGCCATCGGAAGGCCAAGTGTGCCCAGCTTCAGAGGTCAGCGCAGGGATCTGCACCTGCGATTCGAGCTACTGAGACCCGGCCAGTGAAGGCGAAGCACCGATGTTTAGGGGAAGAGCCTTCCAGTTGACTGCGGAGGAGGTCCGCGCAGCGCCTGACGTCGTGGCGGGTATGTATTCTTTATCTATTTTATGTTGAGTTTATGCTATTGTAATTGCTATATGTTATGCGTAGGTACTTTTCTTGTGAGTTCTGTACCTGCATTAGTGTTGTTCGACTCAGGTGCGAGTCGGTCGTTCATATCTGTGACTTTTAGTCGGCACATTAGTATTCCGAGGGAGGCGTTGAGTCGACCTCTGCAGGTTTCCATAGCCGATGAGCGTGAGGTGTGTGCTACCGAGGTGATACGTGGATGCGTACTGGAGATCTTCGGGGTGGAGTTTCCGATTGATTTGGTACCGATTGCCATGAGGGATGTTTGTGTTATAGTGGGCATGGATTGGTTGAGCCGTTTCGTGGCTGTCATAGATTGCGAGCGTCAATTGGTGACGATCCGAGATCCTAGTGGGGGAGTGCTGACAGTTTATGGCGAGGGGACTCGTGGTGGTTCAGTATTCTGTTCGGCTGCTAGAGCGAGGCGGAGTTTGCAGCAGGTCTGCAAGGGGTTCGTAGCCCATGTGACGGATATGCGAGAGGCCGTTAGGAGGCCAAGTTCCGTGGATGATGTGCTGATAGTGCGTGAGTTCCCGGACGTGTTCCCCGAGGAGTTGCCGGGTGTGCCTCCCGAGAGACAGGTGGAGTTTTCTATCGATTTTATTCTCGGGGCTGCGCCTATCGCTAAGGCACCATATCTCCTAGCGCCGCCAGAGATGCAGGAGTTATCCTCACAACTGCAAGAGCTATTGGGGAAAAGGTTCACTCGTCCCAGTAACTCTCCCTGGGGAGCGCCGATCCTTTTTGTGAAGAAAAAGGATGGTTCACACCGGATGTGCATTGATTACCGGGAGTTGAACAAGTTGACGGTCAAGAACCGTTATCCATTACCGAGGATCGACGATCTATTCGATCAGTTGCAGGGGGCGTCTTGGTTCTCCAAGATATCCCGAGGTCGGGGTATCATCAGATGAGAGTTCGAGATGAGGATATCCCGAAGACGGCGTTTAGGACTCGTTACGGGCATTACGAGTTCGTGGTGATGCCATTCGGGCTCACCAATGCACCAATGGCATTCATGGATCTCATGAACAGGGTGTGTAGGCCGATGTTGGATCGTTCGGTAATTGTATTCATTGATGACATCCTGGTGTATTTAAGGACCAGAGAGCAGCATGAGGAGCATTTGAGGGAGCTCCTCGGAGTTCTGAGAGCGGAGAGGCTTTTCGCCAAATTCTCCAAGTGTGATTTTTGGTTACGGGAGGTCCAGTTCTTAGGGCATATCATTAACCATAATGGGATTCTGGTCGACCCGGCCAAGATCGAGGCTGTGATGAGTTGGGAGGTGCCGAGGTCACCTACGGAGATCAGGAGCTTCTTAGGGCTGGTAGGCTACTATCGAAGATTTATCATAGATTTCTCCAAGATCGTCGTGCCACTTACCAAGTTGACCCGGAAGGGTGTTACTTTCTCATGGGGTCCAGAGTAGCAGACCTCGTTTGACAACCTTCGCCAGAGATTGTGCGAAGCTCCTGTGCTCGCACTACCGGAAGGGATGGAGGATTTCGTGGTGTACTGTGATGCATCGATATCGGGGTTGGGAGCGGTGTTGATGCAGAGAGGGCATGTGATCGCGCATGCATCGAGGCAGTTAAAGCCTCATGAGACGAGATATCCCACCCACGATCTGGAGTTGGGGGCTGTGGTGTTCGCCCTCAAGATCTGGCGTCACTATCTGTATGGGGTTCGGTGTACGATATACACGGACCACAAGAGCTTGAGGTACTTGATGGATCACCCCAACCTGAACATGCGGCAGAGGAGATGGCTGGATGTGGTAAAGGATTATGATTGTGAGATCCTGTACCACCCGGGCAAGGCTAGTGTGGTAGCCGACGCCCTGAGTTGAAGGGAAGAGGGTGCCCCGATGTGAGATATCTGTATGAGGTTGACGGTGATGACTCCGGTATTGGACACCATCAGAGGGGCCCAGGCCGAGGTAGTGAGACAGGAGAACCGTAAGAGAGAGCGAGTTATCGGGTAGGTGTTCGGGTTTGTTACCGATGGCCGCGGGCTTATGACCTTCCAGGGTTGGATTTGGGTACCGTTTGTGGGCGGGACGCGTACTATCTTGATGGAAGAGGCGCACAGATCGAAGTTTTCGATCCATCCTGGGGCCACTAAGATGTATCTGGATCTGAAGAGGGAGTATTGGTGGCCCTGCATGAAGAGGGATGTGGCGTGGTTCATTGAGAGATGCCTAACCTGTCGTAGGGTTAAGGCCGAGCACCAGAAACCGCATGGTAAGTTGAAACCACTTGAGATTCCGGAGTGGAAGTGGGAGCAGATATCCATGGATTTCATCACCAAATTGCCGAGAACGGCAAGGGGTGTCGATGCGATTTGGGTGATAGTCGACCGATTGACGAAGAACGCCCACTTTCTTGCTATTAGTGAGAGTTCTTCTGCGGAGAGGTTGGCAGAGCTATACGTGAGGGAGGTGGTATCGCGGCATGGAGTACCCATCTCGATCATGTAAGACCGAGATGTGCGTTTCACTTCCAGATTCTGGAAGAAATTTCACGAGGAGCTGGGTACGATGTTGCATTTTAGTACCGCATACCACCCACAGATTGACGGGCAGACTGAGCGAATGATTCAGACGCTCGAGGACATGCTCCGAGCATGTGTGTTGGATTTCGGCGGGAGCTGGGATGCGTATTTGCCCTTGGTGGAGTTTTCCTACAACAACAACCATCATTCGAGCATCGGTATGCCACCCTTTGAGCTGTTGTATGGGAGGAGGTGTCGTACCCCTATTTGCTGGGGTGAGGTGGGGCAATGCGTGATGGGTAGTACGGAGATAGTGCTTCAGACGACAGAGCAAATCCAGCAAGTCAGGTAGAGGTTGTTGACCGCTCAGAGTCGCCAGAAGAGTTAAGCAGATAGACGACGAACCGAGCTCGAGTTCCAGGTCGGTGATTATGTTCTTCTGAAGGTATCTCCTTGGAAAGGAGTGATCCGATTCAGGAAGCGGGGAAAGCTAGGGTTCCGGTATATTGGGCCGTTTAGAGTGATCGCGAGGGTGGGCAGGGTAGCATATCGCTTAGAGCTACCCGCGGAATTGGAGCGGATTCATAATACCTTCCATGTGTCTCAGTTGAGGAAGTGTATAGCCGACGAGTTGGCTGTAGTTCCGTTAGAGAACATTCAGGTGGATGCAAGCCTGAACTACGCGGAGAGACCAGTTACGATTGTGGATCGAAAGATCAAGGTTCTGAGGAACAAGGAGGTGCCTCTGGTACAGGTTCAGTGGCAACATCGGAAGGGATCCGAGTTGACCTAGGAGCCAGAGCGGGAGATGCGAGAGCAGCATCCGGAGCTATTTTAGGAATGAGACTTCGAGGGCGAAGTCGGATTCAAGTGGGGGAGAATTGTAACATTCGGGATTTCAGGTATACTAATTTTTCTTTTTATTTTGAGTTTTGTGGAAGAACTCGGCGAGTTGGTGCGTAGACTCCCCGAGTTGAGATGCGATTTCTCACCCGGATTGATGCCCGGACTCGGCGAGTCGCCTTGGTAGACTCGGTGAGTCTGCGCTGTTTAATGAAACCCTAATTTCTCGGGTTTGAGGCATATTTAAAGGGCCTTATGGCCGTCATTTGCGCTCATCAGTCCCCAGAGTGAAACCCTAGAGCATTTGAGCGATTCAAGTGAGGGAAGGAGCCACTATTGATCTTGGAGTTATTGCCTAGCAAGGAAAGAGGAGATCTAGCCAAGAGGAAGCAAGAGAAGGGTGGATTCCTGAAGAACTGAGGTCCAGGACATCACAACTGAGATACAATTCCGAATCATTCTATGTTATTGTGATGTTCATGTAGATTTAGGGCTTTTGAACCCATTTGTGGCTAGATCTAGTGTCCTCATGGTCCCTTAGCGAGTTAAGGTCCTGGATCTGGACCCATAGAGGTCCAGAGCACCCCTTTACCAAAGCTTTATATGCATCCATGGAGGTTTTGGCTTGGGATCAATGTATTTGAGGCTAAAACACCATTCATGAGCTATTCGATGCTTAATGAGCACCAAGACTTGGACTTTACGTGGTCAATAAGCTTAAGGAGACTGGATCTATGAGTTAGTGAAGCGGATCTGACCTCAGAAGGTCGTTTGGGGTTGTGCATGGAATGCACTCGCCGAGTCCATTCCCAGACTCGGCGAGTTGGTGCGGGTTGTTCAATGATTACGAACCAGGGGTTGAGTAACCGAGTCGGGTGAGTGACTCGGTGAGTCGGAAGAGATTCAGAGGGATAGGGTTCCCGTAGGGACGCGGCGAGTCCACGCTAGACTCGGCGAGTCGGGTCGACCGTTGACCGTTGACCAGAGTTGACTGGTTTGACTTCGTGGTATTAGTCAGCCAGAGTCAAGGTAGTATTAAGTAGAAATATGCTAGTGTTGTAGGAGGACGATTGCTCGGGAGATCGAGCACTAGTGGTTACGAGATTTATGAGTTACCGAAATACGCGAGGTGAGTCTTCTCACTATGCATTACCTTGAGTGGTGTTTCGAGTTGACCAGAGGGTCTTATGTGCTATGTATGTGATTATGTGTTGTCTTAGAGATTTCGTGCTATGTGTTATTTGTATGTTGTATGATTATATAGACCGAGCCGGAGGGCCCAACGATTCTGACCGGGCCAGAGGGCCCAATGAGCTATGACTGGACCGGAGGATCCGAAGAGCTGCGGGACTGGAGGGTCCTGCTGAGACATATAGACCGGAGGGTCGGATTTAGCCTTGAGTGGCATATTTGTGGTATGTGGTATTTTGGGAACTCACTAAGCATTTATGCTTATAGTTGTTGTGTTTGATGTCTCAGGTACCAGCGAGGACCGTGGGAAGGCGACGGCTTGACACGTACACACACACCGATGGAGTTTATTATGTGTAGAGATCTTGGGATTTGTTTTGAAAACAATATTGATTATGGATCTGAAATTGTGATGTGATACATTATGTGATTTTGAAAACGAAAAATTATTTTGAAAATTTTCGGTGTTAGAAGTTGGTATCAGAGCCTTGGTTTGAGGGATTCGGATGCACCTTCAGGCATAATTGTACTCAAACCGAGGATTTGAGAAATTTTCAAATAAAACTAAAATTTTCTAAAAAGAAAAAGAGGTTTTGGAAACAAGCAGAGTGGAAGGTGTGTACGGTCAGCCAGCGCCCGAACGATGAATCCCCAAAATACCCTTACATTATATGTTATGAGTTATGAGATATTATGTTATGCATGTTAGAGAGGCTAGGTATTCCTATTAGGACTAGAGTGGGCCTGATTTGTGATACCTTAGCTTAGGAGATCGCTGTTGCTATGAGATACTTTGAGAGTGAGTAGGTAGCAGTGAGGAGCTCATGAGAGGGCTATTAAGGGTAGCCAGTGCATAGCGAGAGTAGAGTATTTGCGATTTGGGATCCTAGGAGGAGGACATGGGTTGTATATCGATTCGGTGTGGACGATAGTATTGGGCCCGTACTATTGAAGACACCGGATTGGTGTGCAGTCCAAGTAAGAATCCTTGGGGTACCAGAAGTTGAGGATGACTGAGTTATCGAGTGTGAGTATACTCGAGAGTTTCCCTAATATTCCTTATGTTGTATTTCAGAGGTTGATCATGGTCGGGACACACCATACCACCGGGAGCAGTGGGGTGAGTGATGAGGAGATCCGTCGGATCATCCATGAGGAGGTGGCTACTGCCATCAGAGCCGAGATTCCGGAGATGTTTGGGTCTATCAAGACCAAACTGATCAAGACATTTGACAAGCGTTACACTGCTTTGACTGATGCTGCTGTTGCTGTAGCCACAACGGCTGTTGCTGCTGCGAGACCCCAGGGTGGTGATTCGTTGATGTACCGAGAGTTCAGCAGCACGAAACCGCCAGAGTTCGATGGTACACAGGATCCGATCGCCGCTATGAGGTGGATCTCAGACATAGAGTGGTGTTTCTATACTTGCTCGTGTCCGGAGCACTTGAGGGTGCAGTTTGCACTCAACCAGCTTCGCTTGGGGGCGAAGGACTGGTGGAAGTTTGTAACAGCAAGCTATTCGACAGCTGAGCTGACTGCAGTGACCTGGGAGAGGTTTATTGTGATGTTTCATGAAGAGTATGTCCCCCAGGTGGAGAGGGAACGTTTAGCTCAGGAGTTTCTGACCCTCAAGCAGGGGACTGAGTCGGTGACAGTGATTACGAGGATGTTTCATGAGCGGGCGCTGTTTTGCCCGGAACTGGTGTCCACTGAGCAGGCTCCCATGAGCCGTTATCTGAGTATACTGAGGAGGGACATCCGTGAGTTTGTTGCGAACTCGACTTACCTGACATTTGCCGAGCTCCAGGCAAATGCCCGGAAGAGGGAGATTGAGCTTGAGACACAGGCGAGGGAGGAGACCGAGTCTCAGAGAGGTGATCGGCGACCGGCGCAGTCGCAGCCCGCTGATTCGAGGATGAGTAGTTCGAGGGGTCGTACTTGTGGGAAGTGCGGCAAGAGCCATGATGGGTCATGCAAGACTGGGGTATGCTACAAGTGTGGGAAGGAAGGACATGTCGCGAGGGATTGTCCTAAGGGGTTCTCGGTTTGCTTTCATTGCAACCAGACCGGCCATCGGAAGGCCAAGTGTGCCCAGCTTTAGAGGTCAGCGCAGGGATCTGCACCTGCGATTCGAGCTACTGAGACCCGGCCAGTGAAGGCGAAGCACCGATGGCTAGGGGAAGAGCCTTCCAGTTGACTGCGGAGGAGGTCCGCGTAGCGCATGACGTCGTGGCGGGAATGTATTCTTTATCTATTTTATGTTGAGTTTATGCTATCGTAATTGCTATATGTTATGCGTTGGTACTTTTCTTGTGAGTTTGTACCTGCATTAGTGTTGTTCGACTTGGGTGCGAGTCGGTCGTTCATATCTGTGACTTTTAGTCGGCACATTAGTATTCCGAGGGAGGCGTTGAGTCGACCTTTGCAGGTTTCCATAGCCGATGAGCGTGAGGTGTGTGCTACCGAGGTGATACGTGGATGCGTACTGGAGATCTTCGGGGTGGAGTTTCCGATTGATTTGGTACCGATTGCCATGAGGGATGTTTGTGTTATAGTGGGCATGGATTGGTTGAGCCATTTCGTGGCTGTCATAGATTGCGAGCGTCAATTGGTGACGATCCGAGATCCTAGTGGGGGAGTGCTGACAGTTTATGGCGAGGGGACTCGTGGTGGTTCAGTATTCTGTTCGGCTGCCAGAGCGAGGTGGAGTTTGCAGCAGGTCTGCAAGGGGTTCGTAGCCTATGTGACAGATATGCGAGAGGCCGTTAGGAGGGCAAGTTCAGTGGATGATGTGCTGATAGTGCGTGAGTTCCCGGACGTGTTCCCCGAGGAGTTGCCGGGTGTCCCTCCCGAGAGACAGGTGGAGTTTTCTATCGATTTTATTCTCGGGACTGCGCCTATTGCTAAGGCGCCATATCTCCTAGCGCCGCCAGAGATGCAGGAGTTATCCTCACAGCTGCAAGAGCTGTTGGGGAAAAGGTTCACCCGTCCCAGTAACTCTCCCTGGGGAGCGCCGATCCTTTTTGTGAAGAAAAAGGATGGTTCACACCGGATGTGCATTGATTACCGGGAGTTGAACCAGTTGACGGTCAAGAACCGTTATCCATTACCGAGGATCGACGATCTATTCGATCAGTTGCAGGGGGCATCTTGGTTCTCCAAGATAGCCCGAGGTCGGGGTATCATCAGATGAGAGTTCGAGATGAGGATATCCCGAAGACGGCGTTTAGGACTCGTTACGGGCATTACGAGTTCGTGGTGATGCCATTCGGGCTCACCAATGCACCAATGGCATTCATGGATCTCATGAACAGGGTGTGTAGGCCGATGTTGGATCGTTCGGTAATTGTATTCATTGATGACATCCTGGTGTATTTAAGGACCCGAGAGCAGCATGAGGAGCATTTGAGGGATCTCCTCGGAGTTCTGAGAGCGGAGAGGCTTTTCGCCAAATTCTCCAAGTGTGATTTTTGGTTACGGGAGGTCCAGTTCTTAGGGCATATCGTTAACCATAATGGGATTCTGGTCGACCCGGCCGAGATCGAGGCTGTGATGAGTTGGGAGGTGCCGAGGTCACCTACGGAGATCAGGAGCTTCTTAGGGCTGGTAGGCTACTATCGAAGATTTATCAGAGATTTCTCCAAGATCGCCGTGCCACTTACCAAGTTGACCCGGAAGGGTGTTACTTTCTCATGGGGTCCAGAGCAGCAGACCTCGTTTGACAACCTTCGCCAGAGATTGTGCGAAGCTCCTGTGCTCGCACTACCGGAAGGGATGGAGGATTTCGTGGTGTACTGTGATGCATCGATATCGGGGTTGGGAGCGGTGTTGATGCAGAGATGGCATGTGATCGCGCATGCATCGAGGCAGTTAAAGCCTCATGAGACGAGATATCCCACCCATGATCTGGAGTTGGGGGATGTGGTGTTCGCCCTCAAGATCTGGCGTCACTATCTGTATGGGGTTCGGTGTACGATATACACGGACCACAAGAGCTTGAAGTACTTGATGAATCACCCCAATCTGAACATGCGGCAGAGGAGATGGCTGGATGTGGTAAAGGATTATGATTGCGAGATCCTGTACCACCCGGGCAAGGCTAATGTGGTAGCCGACGCCCTGAGTCGTAGGGCATAGGGTGCCTCGATGCAAGATATCTGTATGAGGTTGACGGTGATGACTCCGGTATTGGACACCATCAGAGGGGCCTAGGCCGAGGTAGTGAGACAGGAGAACCGTAAGAGAGAGCGAGTTATCAGGTAGGTGTTCGGGTTTGTTACCGATGGCCGCGGGCTTATGACCTTCCAGGGTTGGATTTGGGTACCGTTTGTGGGTGGGACGCGTACTATCTTGATGGAAGAGGCGCACAGATCGAAGTTTTCGATCCATCCTGGGGCCACTAAGATGTATTTGGATCTGAAGAGGGAGTATTGGTGGCCCTGCATGAAGAGGGATGTGGCGTGGTTCGTTGAGAGATGCCTAACCTGTCGTACGGTTAAGGCCGAGCACCAGAAACCGCATGTAACAGCCCGGATTTCCAGGTATTTTATTGTTTTGTTTTTTTTGAGTTTTGAGAGGGGACTCGGCGAGTTGGAGCTCAGACTCGCCGAGTAGGGTCGCGATTCTGGACGCAGGATTCGTCTGGACTCGGCGAGTCCAGGATATGGACTCGGCGAGTCCACGCTGTTTAATGAAACCCTAATTTCTCGGGTTTGGGACCTATTTAAAGGGCCTTATGGCCGTCATTTGCACCCAACAGTCCATAGAGAGAAACCCTAGAGTACTTTAGCGATTTGAGAGAGAAAGGAAGCATTTCTTGACATTTATGTGTTGTTTAGCAAAGAAGAGGGAGATTCTAGCCAAGAGGAGGCAAAGGAGACTGCTATTTGGTGGATTTGAAGCTTAGCTCTTCAATCTAAAGGTATGGTTTCGGCTCATCTCCTGTTTTGTGAAGTATAATTGATTTTAGGGTTCCTTGTGACCTTGTTGAGTTGATTGGATGGCCAAATAGTCCCTTTCTAGTGATGAGACTTCAGATCTGGGTCCATAGAGGTCCAGAGAGCCTCATTCATCAAGCTTTATAGAGAACAATGGAGGTTATGACCTTGGGTAGTGGGATTTGTTGATAATTCTTCATATATGGTCATATAGAGGTTGTTTATGCACCAAGTCTGGGGCTTTACGTGGTGAATCAGTCTAGGAGGGCCAGATCTATGAATTGTTGGAGTAGATCTGACCTTAGAAGCAAGTTTGAGTGATTGCATGGCATGGACTCGCCGAGTCCGATGAGCAGACTCGGCGAGTAGCTTGAAGATTGCCTTGGACCGGCCAGTGAGTGGTCCAGTCGAGTCAGGGGTTGACTCAGTGAGTCAGGGCGAGTTAAAGAGGGTTGTCAAAGCGGACTGAGTCGAGCTGGGACTCGCCGAGTCGTTCTTGAGACTCGGCGAGTTGAGTCGGGGTGGCCCCGTGATTTCTGCCAGGTGAAACTCGTCGAGTCAGGGGGGGAGTACTCGACGTGTAGAAAGGGAATCCTAGAGAGTTGGTGAGAACGTCTAGACTTGCCGAGTTGCCGTGTGCACTCGCCGAGTCCGGTCAAAGTTGACCGTTGACCGTTGACCTGTGTTGACTTCTTTAGGGATAGTCAATCTTAGAGATAAAAAGTGTTAATTAGAGTCATGTGATGTTATAGGAGGATCAGAGCTCGGAGGATCGAGCACGAGGGGTTTCCAGGGTTCGTGAGATACCGAGACACGCGAGGTGAGTCTTCTCACTATACTTTACCTTGAGTAGGTAATCAGAGTTATGTGTTAGTGTATGTATGTTATATGTATGCCATATGTTGTACTGCATTATTTCTATGTGATTTATGCTGTGCATGATTACAGAGTTGGAACCGAAAGGTGCCTAGAGTTAGAACCTGAGGGTTCACAGAGTTGGGTGCACGGACCCATAGAGTTATAGCCTCGAGTGGCTAATATGTGTTTTATGTGGTATTTGGGGAAACTCACTAAGCTTCGTGCTTACAGTGTTAGTGTTGTTGTTTCAGGTACTAGCGATGACCGTGGGAAGGCGCCGACTTGATCTGTACACACGCAGGGGACTTTGATATATTTATGTGATCTTGGGATTTGTATGATACAGATTTGAATTTGAAACTTACTGTTTTTACGAAATTAAATGAGAAATGTTTTTTTTATATTGCGAAAAAATTATTTTGAAATTTACGGTGTTACAAGTTGGTATCAGAGCCTTGGTTTGAGGGATTCGAGTACACCTTCGGGCGTATTTGAACTCAAACTGAGGATTTGAAATGTATCTTCAAAAAGAGTAAAAGATTTTTGAAAAACGCAGAGTAAGAGATGTGTGTACGATCAGTCAGCGCCCGAACGGTGATTTCCAAAATACCTTTATATATTATGTGATATTGATATTGATATGATGTACCCGCATGCTAGAGTAGGCTAGGTATTGCTATTAGGACTAGAGTGGCCTGATTTGTGATATCTTAGCCTAGGGAGAGGTGAGCTTCTATGAGATGCTTGAGAGTGAGTAGGTAGCAGCGAGGGGCTTATGAGAGATCTATTAGAGAGTGGTCTATGCATGATAGAGTACTTGAGACCTGGGATCCAAAGAGGAGTACTTGGAGTGTATTCTGGTGCGGTGCGGACAGTAGTATTGGGCCCATACTACTGGAAGCACCGGAGCGGTGTGCAGCCCAAGTCAGAATCTTTGGAATGCCAAGAATCAAGGAGGAAAGAGTTGACGAGTGTGAGCATACTCGTGTGGATTCTAATTTATCGTATGTTGTATTTCAGAGGTAGATCATGGTGAGGACACGTTTGATGCCCGAGAGCAGTGGTACCAGTGAGGAGGAGATAAGCCGGATCATTCAGGAGGAGGTGGCTGCGGCCATCAGGGCAGAGATACCGGAGATGTTTGGGTCTATAAAGACCACATTGATTGAGACGTTTGATGAGCGTTATGCCGCTCTTTCTGAGGCTGCTGCTGCAGCGGCTACCGCAGCGATTGCTGCTGCGAGGCCGCAGGGTGGGGATGCGTTGTTGTTCCGTGAGTTCAGCAACACAAAACCACCAGAGTTTGATGGTACTCAGGATCCGGTGGCAGCTATGAGGTGGATATCTGATATTGAGGGGTGTTTCTTCACTTGCTCGTCTCCTGAGCATTTGAAGGTCCGGTTCGCGCTGAACCAGCTTCGCTTGGGAGCGAAGGACTGGTGGAAGTTTGTGACGGCGCATTGTACGCCTGCTGAGCTTTCTGCGGTGACCTGGGAGAGGTTCACCACCATGTTTCGGGATGAGTATGTTCCCCAGGTGGAGAGGGAGCGTCTAGCACAGGAGTTTCTGACCCTCAAGCAGGGTACTGAGTCTGTTACAGCGATCACGAGGATGTTCCACGAGAGGGCGATGTTCTGCCCTGAGCACGTGTCCACTGAGCAGGCACGTATGAGACGCTACTTGAGCATCTTGAGGCGGGATATTCGGGAGTTCGCTGCGAACTCCTCGTACCGGACATTTGCCGAGCTTCAGGCAAATGCCCGGAAGAGGGAGATTGAGCTTGAGACTCAGGCCAGGGAGGAGGCGGAGTCTCAGGGGAGGGATCGGCGACCGGCACAGTCGCAGCCGGCCGCCAAGCGGGCCAAGCCTGCTGATCCCAGACCAGGGAGCCAGAAGGGCCGCACTTGCGGAAAGTGCGGAAAGGGTCATGACGGAGTTTGCCGAGCGGGGTCTTGCTACAAATGTGGCAAGGAGGGGCACATGGCCAAGGACTGCCCCAAGGGGTTTGCAGTGTGTTTTCACTGCAACCAGACCGGACACCGGAAGGCCGAGTGTCCGCAGTTGCGCGGAGCATCTCAGGGGTCTGCTCCTGCCGCCATCAGAGCTACAAAGAGTCGACCTGTGAAGGTCGAGACGCCGAGAGCTCGAGGGAGAGCCTTCCAGCTGACTGCAGAGGAGGTCCGCACTGCGCCCGATGTTGTGGCTGGTATGTCTCCTTTCGTGTATTTATTTTGATATATGATGTTATGCTTATATTATGTTATGTGTAGGTACCTTTCTTGTGAATTCCGTACCTGCTTTAGTGTTATTTGACTCGGGTGCGAGTAGGTCTTTTGTATCTTTGGCCTTTAGTCAGCATATCAGTGTCAGTCGCGAGGCACTGAGTCGGCCTCTGAGAGTTTCTATAGCTGATGATAGAGTGATTAGTGCCACGGAGGTTTTCCGGGGATGTGTGTTGGATATTTTCGGGGTTGAGTTTCCGATTGATCTGATTCCTATTGCGATGGGTGATGTTTGTGTCATTGTGGGCATGGACTGGTTGAGCCGATTCGGCGCGGTTATCGACTGTGAGCGTCAACTGGTGACTATACGAGACCCTAGCGTGGGAGTTCTTTCGGTGTACGGCGAGGGTACCCGTTCGGGATCAGCCTTTTGTTCGGCCGCTAGGGCGAGGCAGTGTCTACAGCAGGGCTGTAAGGGTTTTGTGGCGTATGTGTTGGATACACGGGCGACTTCCGAGAGACCGAGTTCAGTTGAGGAGGTACCGGTGGTGCGTGAGTTTCCAGATGTCTTTCCCGAGGAGCTGTTGGGAGTACCTCCTGTGAGGCAAGTGGAGTTTGGTATTGATTTGGTTCCGGGGGCTGCGCCTATAGCTAAGGTGCCTTATCGTCTTGCACCTCCAGAGATGCAAGAGTTATCCTTGCAGCTTCAGGAGTTGCTGGGGAAGGGATTCATTCGGCCGAGCAGCTCGCCGTGGGGAGCACCTATTCTGTTCGTCAAGAAGAAGGATGGTTCACACCGGATGTGTATTGATTACCGGGAGTTGAACAAGCTGACGGTCAAGAACCGTTACCCGTTGCCGAGGATCGACGATTTATTTGATCAGTTACAGGGAGCATCTTGGTTTTCCAAGATCGACTTGAGGTCGGGATATCATCAGGTGAGAGTGCGGGATGAGGACGTCCAAAAGACAACATTCAGGACGCGATATGGGCATTATGAGTTTGTGGTAATGCCTTTTGGGCTCACCAATGCCCCAGCGGTGTTCATGGATCTCATGAACAGGGTATGCAGGCCGATGTTGGACCGGTCGGTGATTGTATTTATCGATGATATTCTGGTGTATTCGAGATCTAGAGAACAACATGAGGAGCATTTGAGGGAGGTCCTTGGGGTACTGAGGTCGGAGAAGCTTTATGCAAAGTTCTCCAAGTGTGATTTCTGGTTACGGGAGGTCCAGTTCCTAGGACATCTTGTTAACCAGGAAGGGATTCTGGTCGATCCGGCCAAGGTTGAGGCGGTGATGGGTTGGGAGGTGCCAAAGTCACCCTCTGAGATCAGGAGTTTCCTTGGATTAGCAGGGTATTATCGGAGATTTATCAAGGATTTCTCCAAGATCGCAGTGCCGCTCACCAGATTGACCCGGAAGGGTGTCGCATTCTCATGGGGCCCCGAGCAGCAGACCTCCTTTGAGACACTTCGCCAGAGGTTGTGCGAAGCCCCGATATTAGCTCTCCCGGAAGGGATGGAGGATTTTGTAGTATATTGTGATGCATCGATTTTGGGGTTGGGTGCGGTATTGATGCAGAGGGGTCATGTGATAGCATATGCATCGAGGCAGCTGAAGCCTCATGAGACGAGATATCCCACGCATGATCTAGAGTTGGGGGGCAGTAGTGTTCGCCCTCAAGATTTGGCGTCACTACTTATATGGGGTTCGGTGTACGATATACACGGACCATAAGAGCTTGAAGTACCTGATGGATCAGCCCAATCTAAATATGCGTCAGAGGAGGTGGTTAGATGTGGTCAAGGATTATGATTGTGAGATCCTGTACCACCCGGGCAAGGCCAATATGGTGGCCGATGCGTTGAGCCGCAGGGCGGAGAGCACTCCATTACGAAATGTATGTTTGAGATTGACCATGATAGCTCCGGTATTGGATGCCATTCGTGGGGCACAGGCCGAAGCTGTGCAGCCGGAGATGCAGAAGAGGGAGCGGGTCGTTAGTTTGGTTTCAGAGTTCGTTACGGATGGTCGAGGGCTTATGACTTTTCAGGGTCGGATTTGGGTACCGTTCGTGGGTGGTACGCGCACTTCCTTGATGGAGGAGGCTCATTGGTCGAAATTTTCGATCCATCCGGGGGCTACGAAGATGTATTTGGATTTGAGGAAAGAGTATTGGTGGCCCTGTATGAAGAGGGACGTCGCATGGTTCGTTGAGAGGTGCTTGACCTGCCGTAGGGTTAAGGCCGAGCACCAGAGACCGCATGGCAAGTTGCAGCCATTGGAGGTTCCCGAATGGAAGTGGGAACAGATCACTATGGATTTCATCACCAAATTGCCGAGAACTGCCAGAGGAGTTGATGCAATTTGGGTGATTGTGGATAGGTTGACGAAGAGCGCTCACTTCCTTGCCATCAGTGAGAGTTCTTCAGTAGAGAAGTTGGCAGAGTTATATGTGAGAGAAGTGGTATCTCGGCATGGGGTGCCGATCTTGATTGTTTCAGACCGTGATGTGCGCTTTACTTCCAGATTCTGGAAGAAATTTCATGAGGAGTTGGGTACTAGATTGCATTTTAGTACCGCATATCATCCCCAGACAGACGGTCAGAGTGAGCGGACGATTCAGACGCTTGAGGACATGCTTCGAGCATGTGTGTTGGATTTCGGGGGTAGCTGGGATGCGTATTTACCCTTGGCAGAGTTTTCCTACAACAACAGCCATCATTCGAGCATTGGTATGCCACCCTTTGAGCTGTTGTATGGTAGGAGGTGTCGGACCCCCATTTGCTGGGGAGAGGTTGGGCAGAGAGTGATGGGCAGTACAGAGATCGTGCTTCAGACGACAGAGCAGATTCAGCAGGTCAGGCAGAGGTTACTGACCGCCCAGAGCCGACAGAAGAGTTATGCAGACAGACGCCGATCCGAGCTTGAGTTTCAGGTCGGCGACTTCGTTCTCCTGAAGGTCTCTCCTTGGAAAGGAGTGATTCGATTCAGGAAGAGGGGCAAGTTGGGGCCCCGGTATATTGGGCCATTTCGTGTGATTGCGAGGGTAGGCCGGGTAGCCTATCGGTTGGAATTGCCAGCAGAGTTGGGGCAAATCCACGACACTTTTCATGTGTCGCAATTGAGGAAATGTATTGCCAATGAGTCGGCAGTAGTTCCATTAGAGGATATTCAGGTGGATGCGAGCCTGAATTATGCCGAGAGGCCAGTAGCCATCAAAGATCGGAAGATCAAGGTTATGAGGAACAAGGAGGTACCTCTGGTGTTGGTTCAGTGGCAACACCGGAAGGGATCAGAGATGACCTGGGAGCCGGAGCGCGAGATGCGGGAGCAGCATCCGGAGCTATTTTTAGAGCGAGACTTCGAGGGCGAAGTCTAATTCTAGTGGGGGAGAGTTGTAACAGCCCAGATTTCCAGGTATTTTATTGTTTTGTTTTTTTTGAGTTTTGAGAGGGGACTCGGCGAGTTGGAGCTCAGACTCGCCGAGTAGGGTCGCGATTCTGGACGCGGGATTCGTCTGGACTCGGCGAGTCCAGGATATGGACTCGGCGAGTCCACGCTGTTTAATGAAACCCTAATTTCTCGGGTTTGGGACCTATTTAAAGGGCCTTATGGCCATCATTTGCACCCAACAGTCCATAGAGAGAAACCCTAGAGTACTTTAGCGATTTGAGAGAGAAAGGAAGCATTTCTTGACATTTGTGTGTTGTTTAGCAAAGAAAAGGGAGATTCTAGCCAAGAGGAGGCACAGGAGACTGCTATTTGGTGGATTTGAAGCTTAGCTCTTCAATCTAAAGGTATGGTTTCGGCTCATCTCCTATTTTGTGAAGTATAATTGATTTTAGGGTTCCTTGTGACCTTGTTGAGTTGATTGGATGGCCAAATAGTCCCTTTCTAGTGATGAGACTTCAGATCTGGGTCCATAGAGGTCCAGAGAGCCTCATTCATCAAGCTTTATAGAGAACAATGGAGGTTATGACCTTGGGTAGTGGGATTTGTTGATAATTCTTCATATATGGTCATATAGAGGTTGTTTATGCACCAAGTCTGGGGCTTTACGTGGTGAATCAGTCTAGGAGGGCCAGATCTATGAATTGTTGGAGTAGATCTGACCTTAGAAGCAAGTTTGAGTGATTGCATGGCTTGGACTCGCCGAGTCCGATGAGCAGACTCGGCGAGTAGCTTGAAGATTGCCTTGGACCGGCCAGTGAGTGGTCCAGTCGACTCAGGGGTTGACTTAGTGAGTCAGGGCGAGTTAAAGAGGGTTGTCAAAGTGGACTGAGTCGAGCTGGGACTCGCCGAGTCGTTCTTGAGACTCAGCGAGTTGAGTCGGGGTGGCCCCGCGATTTCTGCCAGGTGAAACTCGTCGAGTCAGGGGGGAGTACTCGACGTGTAGAAAGGGAATCCTAGAGAGTTGGTGAGAACGTCTAGACTCGCCGAGTTGCCGTGTGCACTCGCCGAGTCCGGTCAAAGTTGACCGTTGACCGTTGACCTGTGTTGACTTCTTAAGGGATAGTCAACCTTAGAGATAAAAAGTGTTAATTAGAGTCATGTGATGTTATAGGAGGATTAGAGCTTGGAGGATCGAGCACGAGGGGTTTCCAGGGTTCGTGAGATACCGAGACACGCGAGGTGAGTCTTCTCACTATACTTTACCTTGAGTAGGTAATCAGAGTTATGTGTTAGTGTATGTATGTTATATGTATGCCATATGTTGTACTGCATTATTTCTAAGTGATTTATGTTGTGCATGATTACAGAGTTGGAACCGAAAGGTTCCTAGAGTTAGAACCTGAGGGTTCATAGAGTTGGGTGCACGGACCCATAGAGTTATAGCCTCGAGTGGCTAATATGTGTTTTATGTGGTATTTGGGGAAACTCACTAAGCTTCGTGCTTATAGTGTTAGTGTTGTTGTTTCAGGTACTAGCGATGACCGTGGGAAGGCGCCGGCTTGATCTGTACACACGCAGGGGACTTTGATATATTTATGTGATCTTGGGATTTGTATGATACATATTTGAATTTGACACTTACTGTTTTTACGAAATTAAATGAGAAATGTTTTTTTTATATTGCGAAAAAATTATTTTGAAATTTACGGTGTTACACCGCATGGTAAGTTGAAACCACATGAGATTCCGGAGTGGAAGTGGGAGCAGATATCCATGGATTTCATCACCAAATTGCCGAGAACGGCAAGGGGTGTTGATGCGATTTGGGTGATAGTCGACCGATTGACGAAGAACGCCCACTTTCTTGCTATTAGTGAGAGTTCTTCTACGGAGAGGTTGGCAGAGCTATACGTGAGGGAGGTGGTATCGCGGCATGGAGTACCCATCTCGATCATGTAAGACCGAGATGTGCGTTTCACTTCCAGATTCTGGAAGAAATTTCACGAGGAGCTGGGTACGATGTTGCATTTTAGTACCGCATACCACCCACAGATTGACGGGCAGACTGAGCGAATGATTCAGACGCTCGAGGACATGCTCCGAGCATGTGTGTTGGATTTCGGCGGGAGCTGGGATGCGTATTTGCCCTTGGTGGAGTTTTCCTACAACAACAACCATCATTCGAGCATCGGTATGCCACCCTTTGAGCTGTTGTATGGGAGGAGGTGTCGTACCCCTATTTGCTGGGGTGAGGTGGGGCAATGCGTGATGGGTAGTACGGAGATAGTGCTTCAGACGACAGAGGAAATCCAGCAAGTCAGGTAGAGGTTGTTGACCGCTCAGAGTCGCCAGAAGAGTTAAGCAGATAGACGACGAACCGAGCTCGAGTTCCAGGTCGGTGATTATGTTCTTCTGAAGGTATCTCCTTGGAAAGGAGTGATCCGATTCAGGAAGCGGGGCAAGCTAGGGTTCCGGTATATTGGGCCGTTTAGAGTGATCGCGAGGGTGGGCAGGGTAGCATATCGCTTAGAGCTACCCGCGGAATTGGAGCGGATTCATAATACCTTCCATGTGTCTCAGTTGAGGAAGTGTATAGCCGACGAGTCGGCTGTAGTGCCGTTAGAGAACATTCAGGTGGATGCAAGCCTAAACTACGCGGAGACACCAGTTGCGATTGTGGATCGAAAGATCAAGGTTCTGAGTAACAAGGAGGTGCCTCTGGTACAGGTTCAGTGGCAACATCGGAAGGGATCCGAGTTGACCTAGGAGCCAGAGCGGGAGATGTGAGAGCAGCATCCGGAGCTATTTTAGGAATGAGACTTCGAGGGCGAAGTCGGATTCAAGTGGGGGAGAATTGTAACATTCGGGATTTCAGGTATACTAATTTTTCTTTTTATTTTGAGTTTTGTGGAAGAACTCGGCGAGTTGGTGCGTAGACTCCCCGAGTTGAGATGCAATTTCTCACCCGGATTGATGCCCGGACTCGGCGAGTCGCCTTGGTAGACTCGGTGAGTCTACGCTGTTTAATGAAACCCTAATTTCTCAGGTTTGAGGCATATTTAAAGGGCCTTATGGCCGTCATTTGCGCTCATCAGTCCCCAGAGTGAAACCCTAGAGCATTTGAGCGATTCAAGTGAGGGAAGGAGCCACTATTGATTTTGGAGTTATTGCCAAGCAAGGAAAGAGGAGATCTAGCCAAGAGGAAGCAAGAGAGGGGTGGATTCCTGAAGAACTGAGGTCCAGGACATCACAACTGAGATACAATTCCGAATCATTCTATGTTATTGTGATGTTCATGTAGATTTAGGGCTTTTGAACCCATTTGTGGCTAGATCTAGTGTCCTCATGGTCCCTTAGTGAGTTAAGGTCCTGGATCTGGACCCATAGAGGTCCAGAGCACCCCTTTACCAAAGCTTTATATGCATCCATGGAGGTTTTGGCTTGGGATCAATGTATTTGAGGCTAAAATACCATTCATGAGCTATTCGATGCTTAATGAGCACCAAGACTTGGACTTTACGTGGTCAATAAGCTTAAGGAGACTGGATCTATGAGTTAGTGAAGCGGATCTGACCTCAGAAGGTCGTTTGGGGTTGTGCATGGAATGCACTCGCCGAGTCCATTCCCAGACTCGGCGAGTTGGTGCGGGTTGTTCAATGATTACGAACCAGGGGTTGAGTAACTGAGTCGGGTGAGTGACTCGGTGAGTCGGAAGAGATTCAGAGGGACAGGGTTCCCGTAGGGACGCGGCGAGTCCACGCTAGACTCGGCGAGTCGGGTCGACTGTTGATCGTTGACCAGAGTTGACTGGTTTGACTTCGTGGTATTAGTCAGCCAGAGTCAAGGTAGTATTAAGTAGAAATATGCTAGTGTTGTAGGAGGACGATTGCTCGGGAGATCGAGCACTAGTGGTTACGAGATTTACGAGTTACCGAAATACGCGAGGTGAGTCTTCTCACTATACATTACCTTGAGTGGTGTTTCGAGTTGACCAGAGGGTCTTATGTGCTATGTATGTGATTATGTGTTGTCTTAGAGATTTCGTGCTATGTGTTATTTGTATGCTGTATGATTATATAGACCGAGCCGGAGGGCCCAACGATTCTGACCGGGCCAGAGGGCCCAATGAGCTATGACTGGACCGGAGGGTCTGAAGAGCTGCGGGACTGGAGGGTCCCGCTGAGACATATAGACCGGAGGGTCGGATTTAGCCTTGAGTGGCGTATTTGTGGTATGTGGTATTTTGGGAACTCACTAAGCATTTATGATTACAGTTGTTGTGTTTGATGTCTCAGGTACCAACGAGGACCGTGGGAAGGCGACGGCTTGACACGTACACACACACCGATGGAGTTTATTATGTGTAGAGATCTTGGGATTTGTTTTGAAAACAATATTGATTATGGATCTGAAATTGTGATGTGATACATTATGTGATTTTGAAAACGAAAAATTATTTTGAAAATTTTCGGTGTTAGAAGTTGGTATCAGAGCCTTGGTTTGAGGGATTCGGATGCACCTTCAGGCATAATTGTACTCAAACCGAGGATTTGAGAAATTTTCAAATAAAACTAAAATTTTCTAAAAAGAAAAAGAGGTTTTGGAAACAAGCAGAGTGGAAGGTGTGTACGGTCAGCCAGCGCCCGAACGGTGAATCCCCAAAATACCCTTACATTATATGTTATGAGTTATGAGATATTATGTTATGCATGTTAGAGAGGCTAGGTATTCCTATTAGGACTAGAGTGGGCCTGATTTGTGATACCTTAGCTTAGGAGATCGCTGTTGCTATGAGATACTTTGAGAGTGAGTAGGTAGCAGTGAGGAGCTCATGAGAGGGCTATTGAGGGTAGCCAGTGCATAGCGAGAGTAGAGTATTTGCGATTTGGGATCCTAGGAGGAGGACTTGGGTTGTATATCGATTCGGTGTGGACGATAGTATTGGGCCCGTACTATTGAAGACACCGGATTGGTGCGCAGTCCAAGTAAGAATCCTTGGGGTACCAGAAGTTGAGGATGACTGAGTTATCGAGTGTGAGTATACTCGAGAGTTTCCCGAATATTCCTTATGTTGTATTTCAGAGGTTGATCATGGTCGGGACACACCATACCACCGGGAGCAGTGGGGTGAGTGATGAGGAGATCCGTCGGATCATCCATGAGGAGGTGGGTGCTGCCATCAGAGCCGAGATTCTGGAGATGTTTGGGTCTATCAAGACCACACTGATCAAGACATTTGACAAGCGTTACACTGCTTTGACTGATGCTGCTGTTGCTGCAGCCACAACGGCTGTTGCTGCTGCGAGACCCCAGGGTGGTGATTCGTTGCTGTACCGAGAGTTCAGCAACACGAAACCGCCAGAGTTCGATGGTACACAGGATCCAATTGCCGCTATGAGGTGGATCTCAGACATAGAGGGGTGTTTCTATACGTGCTCGTGTCCGGAGCACTTGAGGGTGCAGTTTGCACTCAACCAGCTTCGCTTGGGGGCGAAGGACTGGTGGAAGTTGGTAACAACGAGCTATTCGACAGCTAAGCTGACTGAAGTGACCTGGGAGAGGTTTACTGCGATGTTTCGTGAAGAGTATGTTCCCCAGGTGGAGAGGGAACGTTTAGCTCAGGAGTTTCTGACCCTCAAGCAGGGGACTGAGTCGGTGACAGTGATTACGAGGATGTTTCATGAGCGGGCGCTGTTTTGCCCGGAACTGGTGTCCACTGAGCAGGCTCGCATGAGCCATTATCTGAGTATATTGAGGAGGGGCATCCGTGAGTTCGTGGTGAACTCGACTTACCTGACATTTGCCGAGCTCCAGGCAAATGCTCGGAAGAGGGAGATTGAGCTTGAGACACAGGCGAGGGAGGAGACCGAGTCTCAAAGAGGTCATCGGCGACCGGCGCAGTCGCAGCCCGCTGATTCGAGGACGAGTAGTTCGAGGGGCCGTACTGTGGGAAGTGCGGCAAGAGCCATGATGGGTCATGCAAGACTGGGGTATGCTACAAGTGTGGGAAGGAAGGACATGTCGCGAGGGATTGTCCTAAGGGGTTCTCGGTTTGCTTTCATTGCAACTAGACCGGCCATCGGAAGGCCAAGTGCGCCCAGCTTCAGAGGTCAGCGCAGGGATCTGCACCTGCGATTCGAGCTACTGAGACCCGGCCAGTGAAGGCGAAGCACCGATGGCTAGGGGAAGAGCCTTCCAGTTGACTGCGGAGGAGGTCCGCGCAGCGCCTGACGTCGTGGCAGGTATGTATTCTTTATCTATTTTATGTTGAGTTTATGCTATTGTAATTGCTATATGTTATGCGTAGGTACTTTTCTTGTGAGTTATGTACCTGCATTAGTGTTGTTCGACTCGGGTGCGAGTCGGTCGTTCATATCTGTGACTTTTAGTCGGCACATTAGTATTCCGAGGGAGGCGTTTAGTCGACCTCTGCAGGTTTCCATAGCCGATGAGCGTGAGGTGTGTGCTACCGAGGTGATACGTGGATGCGTACTGGAGATCTTCGGGGTGGAGTTTCCGATTGATTTGGTACCGATTGCCATGAGGGATGTTTGTGTTATAGTGGGCATGGATTGGTTGAGCCGTTTCGTGGCTGTCATATATTGCGAGCGTCAATTGGTGACGATTCGAGATCCTAGTGGGGGAGTGCTGACAGTTTATGGCGAGGGGACTCGTGGTGGTTCAGTATTCTGTTCGGCTGCCAGAGCGAGGTGGAGTTTGCAGCAGGTCTGCAAGGGGTTCGTAGCCTATGTGACGGATATGCGAGAGGCCGTTAGGAGTCCAAGTTCCGTGGATGATGTGCCGATAGTGCGTGAGTTCCCGGACGTGTTCCCCGAGGAGTTGCCGGGTGTGCCTCCCGAGAGACAGGTGGAGTTTTCTATCGATTTTATTCCCGGGGCTGCACCTATCGCTAAGGCGCCATATCTCCTAGCGCCGCCAGAGATGCAGGAGTTATCCTCACAGCTGCAAGAGCTGTTGGGGAAAAGGTTCACCCGTCCCAGTAGCTCTCCCTGGGGAGCGCCGATCCTTTTTGTGAAGAAAAAGGATGGTTCACACCGGATGTGCATTGATTACCGGGAGTTGAACAAGTTGATGGTCAAGAACCGTTATCCATTACCGAGGATCGACGATCTATTCGATCAGTTGCAGGGGGCGTCTTGGTTCTCCAAGATAGCCCGAGGTCGGGGTATCATCAGATGAGAGTTCGAGATGAGGATATCCCGAAGACGGCGTTTAGGACTCGTTACGGGCATTACAAGTTCGTGGTGATGCCATTCGGGCTCACCAATGCACCAACGGCATTCATGGATCTCATGAACAGGGTGTGTAGGCCGATGTTGGATTGTTCGGTAATTGTATTCATTGATGACATCCTGGTGTATTTAAGGACCAGAGAGCAGCATGAGGAGCATTTGAGGGAGCTCCTCGGAGTTCTGAGAGCGGAGAGGCTTTTCGCAAAATTCTTCAAGTGCGATTTTTGGTTACGGGAGGTCCAGTTCTTAGGGCATATCGTTAACCAGAATGGGATTCTGGTCGACCCGGCCAAGATCGAGGCTGTGATGAGTTGGGAGGTGCCGAGATCACCTACGTAGATCAGGAGCTTCTTAGGGCTGGTAGGCTACTATCGAAGATTTATCAGAGATTTATCCAAGATCGCCGTGCCACTTACCAAGTTGACCCGGAAGGGTGTCACTTTCTCATGGGGTCCAGAGCAGCAGACCTCGTTTGACAACCTTCGCCAGAGATTGTGCGAAGCTCCTGTGCTCGCACTACCGGAAGGGATGGAGGATTTCGTGGTGTACTGTGATGCATTGATATCGGGGTTGGGAGCGGTGTTGATGCAGAGATGGCATGTGATCGTGCATGCATCGAGGCAGTTAAAGCCTCATGAGACGAGATATCCCACCCATGATCTGGAGTTAGGGGCTGTGGTGTTCGCCCTCAAGATCTGCCGTCACTATCTGTATGGGGTTCGGTGTACGATATACACGGACCACAAGAGCTTGAAGTACTTGATGGATCACCCCAACCTGAACATGCGGCATAGGAGATGGCTGGATGTGGTAAAGGATTATGATTGCGAGATCCTGTACCACCCGGGCAAGGCTAATGTGGTAGCCGACGCCCTGACTCATAGGGCAGAGGGTGCCCCGATGCGAGATATATGTATGAGGTTGACGGTGATGACTCCGGTATTGGACACCATCAGAGGGGCCCAGGCCGAGGTAGTGAGACAGGAGAACCGTAAGAGAGAGCGAGTTATCGGGTAGGTGTTCGGGTTTGTTACCAATGGCCGCGGGCTTATGACCTTCCAGGGTTGGATTTGGGTACCGTTTGTGGGCGGGACGCGTACTATCTTGATGGAAGAGGCGCACAGATCGAAGTTTTCGATCCATCCTGGGGCCACTAAGATGTATCTGGATCTGAAGAGGGAGTATTGGTGGCCCTGCATGAAGAGGGATGTGGCGTGGTTCGTTGAGAGATGCCTAACCTGTCGTAGGGTTAAGGCCGAGCACCAGAAACCGCATGGTAAGTTGAAACCACTTGAGATTCCGGAGTGGAAGTGGGAGCATATATCCATGGATTTCATCACCAAATTGCCGAGAACGGCAAGGGGTGTCGATGCGATTTGGGTGATAGTCGACCGATTGACGAAGAACGCCCACTTTCTCGCTATTAGTGAGAGTTCTTCTGCGGAGAGGTTGGCAGAGCTATACGTGAGGGAGGTGGTATCGCGGCATGGAGTACCCATCTCGATCATGTAAGACCGAGATGTGCGTTTCACTTCCAGATTCTGGAAGAAATTTCACGAGGAGCTGGGTACGATGTTGCATTTTAGTACCGCATACCACCCACATATTGACGGGCAGAGTGAGCGAATGATTCAAACGCTCGAGGACATGCTCTGAGCATGTGTGTTGGATTTCGGCGGGAGCTGGGACGCGTATTTGCCCTTGGCGGAGTTTTCCTACAAAAACAACCATCATTCGAGCATCGGTATGCCACCCTTTGACCTGTTGTATGGGAGGAGGTGTCGTACCCCTATTTGCTGGGGTGAGGTGGGGCAATGCGTGATGGGTAGTACGGAGATAGTGCTTCAGACGACAGAGCAAATCCAGCAAGTCAGGTAGAGGTTGTTGACCGCTCAGAGTCGCCAGAAGAGTTAAGCAGATAGACGACGAACCGAGCTCGAGTTCCAGGTCGGTGATTATGTTCTTCTGAAGGTATCTCCTTGGAAAGGAGTGATCCGATTCAGGAAGCGGGGCAAGCTAGGGTTCCGGTATATTGGGCCGTTTAGAGTGATCGCGAGGGTGGGCAGGGTAGCATATCGCTTAGAGCTACCCGCGGAATTGGAGCGGATTCATAATACCTTCCATGTGTCTCAGTTGAGGAAGTGTATAGCCGACGAGTCGGCTGTAGTGTCGTTAGAGAACATTCAGGTGGATGCAAGCCTGAACTACGCGGAGAGACCAGTTACGATTGTGGATCGAAAGATCAAGGTTCTGAGGAACAAGGAGGTGCCTCTGGTACAGGTTCAGTGGCAACATCATAAGGGATCCGAGTTGACCTAGGAGCCAGAGCGGGAGATGCGAGAGCAACATCCGGAGCTATTTTAGGAATGAGACTTCTAGGGCGAAGTCGGATTCAAGTGGGGGAGAATTGTAACATTCGGGATTTCAGGTATACTAATTTTTCTATTTATTTTGAGTTTTGTGGAAGAACTCGGCGAGTTGGTGCGTAGACTCCCCGAGTTGAGATGCGATTTCTCACCCGGATTGATACCCGGACTCGGCGAGTCGCCTTGGTAGACTCGGTGAGTCTGCGCTGTTTAATGAAACCCTAATTTCTCGGGTTTGAGGCATATTTAAAGGGCCTTATGGCCGTCATTTGCGCTCATCTGTCCCCAGAGTGAAACCCTAGAGCATTTGAGCGATTCAAGTGAGGGAAGGAGCCATTATTGATCTTGCAGCTATTTCCTAGCAAGGAAAGAGGAGATCTAGCCAAGAGGAAGCAAGAGAGGGGTGGATTCCTGAAGAACTGAGGTCTAGGACATCACAACTGAGGTACAATTCCGAATCATTCTCTGTTATTGTGATGTTCATGTAGATTTAGGGCTTTTGAACCCATTTGTGGCTAGATCTAGTGTCCTCATGGTCCCTTAGCGAGTTAAGGTCCTGGATCTGGACCCATAGAGGTCCAGAGCTCCCCTTTACCAAAGCTTTATATGCATCCATGGAGGTTTTGGCTTGGGATCAATGTATTTGAGGCTAAAACACCATTCATGAGCTATTCGATGCTTAATGAGCACCAAGACTTGGACTTTACGTGGTCAATAAGCTTAAGGAGACTGGATCTATGAGTTAGTGAAGCGGATCTGACCTCAGAAGGTCGTTTGGGGTTGTGCATGGAATGCACTCGCCAAGTCCATTCCCAGACTCAGCGAGTTGGTGTGGGTTGTTCAATGATTATGAACCAGGGCTTGAGTAACCGAGTCGGGTGAGTGACTCGGTGAGTCGGAAGAGATTCAGAGTGATCGGGTTCCCGTAGGGACTCGGCGAGTCCACGCTAGACTCGGTGAGTCGGGTCGACCGTTGACCGTTGACCGTTGACCAGAGTTGACTGGTTTGACTTCGTGGTATTAGTCAGCCAGAGTCAAGGTACTATTAAGTAGAAATATGCTTGTGTTGTAGGAGGACGATTGCTCGGGAGATCGAGCACTAGTGGTTACGAGATTTACGAGTTACCGAAATACGCTAGGTGAGTTTTCTCACTATGCATTACCTTGAGTGGTGTTTCAAGTTAACCAGAGGGTCCTATGTGCTATGTATGCGATTATGTGTTGTCTTAGAGATTTCGTGCTATGTGTTATTTGTATGCTGTATGATTATATAGATCGGGCCGGAGGGCCCAACGATTTTGACCGGGCTAGAGGGCCCAATAAGCTATGACTGGACCGGAGGGTCCGACGAGCTGCAGGACTGGAGGGTCTCGCTGAGAAATCTAGACCGGAGGGTCGGATTTAGCCTTGAGTGGCGTATTTTTGGTATGTGGTATTTTGGGAACTCACTAAGCATTTATGCTTATAGTTGTTGTGTTTGATGTCTCAGGTACCAGCGAGGACCGTGGGAAGGCGACGGCTTGACACGTACACACACACTAATGGAGTTTATTATGTGTAGAGATCTTGGGATTTGTTTTGAAAACAATATTGATTATGGATCTGAAATTGTGATGTGATACATTATGTGATTTTGAAAACGAAAAATTATTTTGAAAATTTTTGGTGTTACATGGATGATGAGAAGGAGCGAGAGGACAAATTTTTCGCTGCGAAACTTGTCAGTGCACAGATTAACGAGTGTGATGAGTTGATCAAGAATGTACAAAATATTCTAATTTCTCTGAAAATTCGTATTACTAACTATGAAAAGGAACTAAATGGACTAAAATCTAAATTTTCTAGTTTAAGTAGTAGTCTTACCTAAAATCGTGTCACAAACTCTAACTTGACTGATCAAATTAGCAAGATATCGTCCAAGAGTGAGGAGCGGAGAATCTGGATTGAGTAGAAGGAGAAGGAATTAATTAGGTCTAGGGACGAGTCAATCTATTTGCAATGAGACAATCTTAAGCTTTTAAAACAAGGAAACGTTTTTTGTTTGATTGCGAAAAGATTATATTTTAATATCACTCAGTAACATCTCGATTGTGAAATACGAAAGAAGATACATCACATGATTTTACCCTTCCTTGATTTGAAGGAGGCTGAAGTCGATGTCGAAGCTTACAACTGTGAAAATGTTGTATCTTCTGATGAAATATCTCCTGCCTACAAAATTGGTCTTGACGAAATAGAGTCCTACATAAAGTCAAAAGACCATAAGGACATGCTCAAAAATCTGTTGGATGAAAACGATAAACTGAAACTAAGAACCGAAACTGTACTGAAATTTGACTCGTTGAATACCTAATTATGTTCAGAAAATAAAATTCATGTTGAAAATGCATCTGAAATTAATGAGGATGATGACATGAGTGAAATCTCTGTAGAGGATGTGGTGGACTATTATGAATTTGTCAAGAGCGAACCCGAAACAAGTAAAAATCTCAATTCTGAAAAATCTGTTGAGTTCGCTCGCTCATCGATAGACAAGACCAAAGTCCTCAAGGAAAAATTTGTTGTATATCAAAAGGTTCAAACCACTCAAAATCAAGTTTACACAGTTCAAGGAGTCACACCACAACAAACAGCCGAACTGACAGCATTAGTAGAAGAAGATAATGCTAATGGATGTGATGAGTTTTTCTGGTCAGCACCGATAGATAACGCTGATGAAACAGAAGGTCTATCTCAGAAAACAACATGGAGAGTAAAGAGTAGGTATGTGGCAGAACCAGTTAATGAACCAACACGATATGATGTGCCAAGTACAAGTGGTACCAAAACATCTTCTGGCGAACCAGCGATGGCATCCAGTGACACATGTTTGTCAAAGAGCAAAAGTCATGCTCAAGTACCGAAGAAAAAGGCCAATATTCATAAAAATCCAAAACAGGTGGCAGAACGAAAGCAACAACGTAACCTGATATACAAGAAGAATCCCCATAATGAAAATAGTTTTGGTGATCCCAACATCTTCATTACGTTAGGTATGAAAAGACAAATAATTCACGAGGAAAACCAAGAGCCAACCAAAAGGAGAGTTTCGGGCATCAGGTGTTCTACATCCAAAATGGTAACTTCGGTCCTCATGGCAATAACAACCGAAAGGAAGGTTTCGGTCCTCAACATGTAAGCACCCGAAAGGAAGGTTTCGGTCCTCAACATGTAAGCACCCGAAAGGAAGGTTTCGATCCTCAACATATAAGCAACCGAAAGGAAGGTTTCGGTCCTCAACATGTAAGCAACCGAAAGGATGGGTTCGGTCCCAGATCCAATTATCAGAAGAACCAAAGGGAAGAAAGTTTGCATACTCAACCAAGTATGAGCAATAATCGACGATCTATTCTCTCTTCTAAACCTCATTTTTCTCATTCATATTCTAATTCTCCTTCTTCTGAAGATTCAAAGGGGGAAGGAAAGCTCTTTCCAAAAGACGATAGACGCCCGAAAGAGACCCAAAAGCATGCAGATATCCAAACCACAAATCCTATGTCTAAATCAAATGACTCCAAGTCAAATAAAATCAAATTTTTTACCATAAAAAGAAAACATGAAACAACTCTAATAAAAAGAACTTATCTGGTTGATGTTTCTATTACTATTCCGTATCCTGTAAAAGGCTCACAAGGACCCAAGAAACTTTGGGTTCCTAAATCTGCTTGATATTTTGCAGGTTATTCGTGACGAGCAGTTTGGCGAAGAATGGTACATTGACAGTGGCTGCTCACGTCACATGACAGGTAGAAGGTAAGAACTGAGGGAGTTTCATTCTGTCAAGGAAGGTGGAACAGTGAAACATGGAAATAATTCGTTTGGAACTATCAAAGGCTATGGAATGATCACTAATGGTCACTTCTCGATCAGAAAGGTTGCATATGTTGAAGGGTTGCAACACAACCTCATCAGTGTCTCACAGCTGGTGGTTAGCACCGGATTGAAGGTCTCCTTTGATTACAAAGGCTCAGAGATAGTCGAAAAAAGTCAAATAATATTCTGCTGAAGTCGAAGCAAAAGGGAGAAATGTACCTGTTAAATCTCAATCCAGTTCAAGGGAAACCAGTTGTTTGCCTGCTAACAAAGGAACACTCAAACGAAAGTTGGTTATGGCATCGAAGGCTCTCTCAAATCAATTTCAAAGATTTCAAGAAGATGGTACTTGGAGATCATGTTTGAGGTCTTCCAGTTCTGAAATTTGATAAAGAACATCTATGTGCAGCTTGTGAAATGGGAAAGCAAAGTAGTCAAAGTCATCCTTCTGTAATCAATACAAAGGTGATAGAACCACTAGAGCTACTACACATCGATCTGTGTGGTCCTTCTTCTATTGAAAGCATTGGTGGAAAAAAGTACATACTTGTTATCGTAGATGATTTCTCTCGTCTCACATGGGTATTTTTCTTGAAGCAAAAATTAAAGGGAACTCCCAAGCTCAAACTCTTCATAAAGCAAGTAGAGGTTCAACTACGAAAAATGGTTCGTAATGTGAGAAGCGACAATAGCTTGGAATTCAAGAACAAGGATTTTGAAGATTTTCTAGCTGAGAAGGGAACGACTCACAATTTTTCTGCTCCATATACTCCACAACAGAATGGAATCGTCGAAAGGCGAAATCGTTCTCTGTGCGAAGCAGCTCGAACTATGCTGAACTACGCTTCCTTGCCTATATATTTCTGGGCTGATGCTTTTGCTGCTGCTTGTTACACACATAATAGATCGTATCTAAAAAAGTGCTTCTCAATCACTCCTTATGAGATTTTAAACAACCGTAAGCCAAATGTGAAGTTCTTTCACGTGTTCGGTTCAAGATGCTTTATCTTCAACTTAACGGAGAACTTAAACAAGTTTGATGCTAACGCCGATGAAGGGATCTTTTTGGGCTACTCCTTGAACTCTAAGGCGTATAGAGTTCTGAGTAAACATTTAAAGAAGATTGAAGAAACATACTATGTCACTTATGAGGAAAATTATGTTAAGAAGTTGAAGGCAACTGAAGATGCTATGCAAGAAATCTTTTCAAAGTCTGGTCAAGTCACAGTGCCGATTTCAAATATTTTTGAGCAATATATGCTACTCCTCGATGAACCAAAAAAAGCTATTGATTGTGAATCCAAGGCTAAAGATAACCAAGTTGACAATTTGAATCGAATTATTGACGATGTTGCAAAGAAGATGGCAGATGAACAACCGAAGGCAACTGAAAGGCTAGACTCAAGCGAACCGTCTGGTGATAGTCCTTTTATCCAGGGGGAGAATCCATCATCTCTGTCATCAAGTTCAACTTAAGTTCAAACAAAGGGGAGTGTTTTGATGCAGAAATTTAACTTGTGTCGTCATTTGAGGGGGAGAATACGAATGCTAATGATGATGATACACAATAATAATTTAAAGAAGAAATCAATTAAGAACTGGATCCCTCTTGTGATCCAAATTACCCTCCTCTTTATCAAGTGGACCAAAGACCATCCTCAATGACAAATCATTGGAGAATCCTATGAAAAGGTCTTAACTCAATCACAGCTGAAAGCAAAGCAAGCTACATTATTCTCTCAAGTAGAATTTTGAATGTTCAACTCTTTCCTCTCCAAAGTTGAACCAAAGGCGATAAATACAGCTATCGATCATTCCGATTGGGTTCAAGCCATGCAAGATGAGATGAACGAGTTAGAAAGAAACATAGTATGACGACTAATTCCAACTGTAAAGGATACTTCGATCGTCAGTCTCAAATGAGTATTCATGAATAAGATGGACAAGGAAGGGAATGTGATTCGCAACAAGGCTCGGTTGGTTGTGAAAGGATACTGTTAAGAAGAAGGTATATATTATGAAGAGACCTTCGCTCCAGTTGCAAGATTAGAGCCAGTTCGAATCTTTCTTGATTATGCTGCACACAAGAATTTAGAAGTCTATCAAATGGACGTGAAGTGTGCCTTTCTCAATGGAGAACTTGAAGAAACGGTGTATGTTGAGAAACCGCCAGGCTTCGTGAACGAGAAGCATCCAGATCACTGCTACATTCTAGACAAAGCAGTATATGGCCTGAAGCAGGCTCCCAGAGCACGGTATGAAACCCTTATTCGATTCTTGAAAATGTCCAAATTTAAACAAGGTTCGGTTGACCCAACCTTCTTTCGTATGAAAGAAGGTAACCACCTTATGATAGTCCAAATTTATGTTGATGACATCATCTTTGGCTTCATGAATCCCAGCCTAACAGCTGAATTCAGGAAGTTGATGGAAACTAAATTTGAGATGAGCTCAATGGGTCCAATTAACTTTTTCCTTGAATTGAATATTAGACAGGGATCCGAAGGCATTTTAATCAATCAGGAGGCGTACACAAAGACATTGCTTTCCAAGTTTGGCATGATGGGAGACTCAAAGGTGAATGTTCCAATGACATTTGTAACTAAACTTACACCATCATTGGAGAAACCAGCTGCAGACATGACGCTTTATCAGCAGATGATTGGGTCTTTAATGTATCTTACAGCCAGTAGGCCAGACATCATGTTCTCAGTCAGCTATTGTGCCCGATTCCAAGATAACCCACGCAATCCTAACATGCTAGCAGTGAAGAACATTTTTCGCTATCTGAAGCGAACCTCCTCTCTCGGTCTATGGTATCCAGCCAATTCAGGTTTTTTTGTCCAAGCATTCTCAGACGCTGACCTAGGGGGCTGTGGATTGGATCGTAAAAGCAGTACTGGAGGATGCCAATTTCTGGATGGAAAATTAGTAAACTAGCAATCAAAGAAACGAATCTATGTTTCTCTCTCCACAGCTGAAGCTGAATATATTGTTGCAACCTCATGCACATCTCAGGTAATTTGGATACAACGTCAGCTTAGAGACTATGGGCGGAACATGAAGAAAATGCCACTATATTATGACTCAAAAAGTGCAATTAGGATTTGTCATAACCTAGTACAACACTCAAAGACAAAGCACATCGCACTGCGATATCACTTCAACAAAGATCATGTGGAAGATGGTAACGTAGAAATTCATTTCGTCAGAACCACTGATCAATTAGTAGACATCTTTATTAAGGCCTTACCTGAAGCAAGTTTCAATAAGATCCTTTAAGGCCTAGGAATGCTGGAAGCTGAATTAGTACCGAAATCGCCTTCGCTTCATTAAAGTTTAGAAGCAAAATAGAGCGAACGCTTGGTCTATTTCAGGTTCGGTTCACAAGGGAACCGAAATGAACAGAAGGCACGCTCTATTTCGGGTTCGGTCCTACTAAACTTAGTTCGCTTCTTTTTCACTAAAAGGTATTTTGGTTGTATTAATTTGTACATTTCTTTTACATACTCATTTTTATGTTTTTCTTTTAATTTTTCATTAAATCGAAAAATAATTTTCCTTTTGTTCTTATTTCTCTTTCTTTCAAAATTTTTCACCAAATACAAAAATGTTTTCCATTTTATTTAATTTTTCTAAAGTTTTTCTTTGTATAAAAGTTACTCTTAATGATGGAGCTAAATCAGGTATAAATTCTTTTCTATAAACTAGTTAAGTGTCCCTAGATGCTGATGCATGTTAACCAAAGCCTCATATGATTTTGAGCGAAGCCTTAATGTTGTGATGTATACAAATCATGTTTTCCCAATTAGGCTGTTACATTCTCTCTAATCGTGAGCTACCTTACTTTTCTCATATTGAGTTTAGAGTTTTCTGCTTGGTCCTACTTTTATAGAAGAGGAACATTCGCTTCTTAAACCACCTACATCATTTTTCTCCATCTCACTTCATATCATTCATGTAACCTTTGAGACACTCAGCACCTACCACTGAGGTTTATGGTTACACAATACTCTATGTTTTTTTTATCTTAGTCTCGTGTCACTACGTACTAAGTGAAAACAACAATCCACTACCAATAATGCATTGACGGTGAAGAAAAACTGTGTTCTAGCTTTTACCCATGAAATCTCTTTTTTTTTTGAGTGATCCTTTTGAAATTGTCTATCACCAAGACTTTTCTTCCCCAAGGATCCAATTTTATTTTGTGTTGAGATTTCTTATTTTCAACAGTCACTGAATACATGTCAAACCTACTTATTTAATAGTGTAAGGCTCTGAAACGGATCTTACCAGTGATCAAACAAACAAAAAAATCAATAAGAATGAGAATGAAGTATAAACAGAAATCAGAACAAGCTTGCACACGCTTCTATTAATGAAAAACGTCTGGTACAACTTGTCTATATCAGCCATGAACTCTGCTTCATCAACAACCATTAAATGATCTAGCTAGCATCTATATATAGTGTACTTGGGCCGCCTTTGGGTTTACGGCCGTAAACAGGCTTGCGGACGTAAACTCATGCCATGGCCGTAATCTATAATCAATGCTACCAAAACTTCATATTGACTCAAAAGACCCTATTACAACAAAAGCCTAGACCAAACCATTAACTATACCCTTCAATCTGCCCCTTGGTTTGGTGCTAGCTTGAAGTTAATCTTTGTTGACCACCATGACATCCGGCTGCCCCATTGCCCCGTTCCACATACGCTTATTGATAATCTCGGCAACTTTAGACGTGTACTCTTTCGCTTCTTGTTCAAAATGCTCCTCGGGAACTTTTATTTGATAAGTAATCAGATGATAAATGTCCCACCTCCCGAACTGGAACAAATCCCTTCGATCATACAGACGAATGCACCTATTTTTAAGCTTGATAATCGTAGACATTGTAATCTCGTCGAAAACCCAATACTCCATGGAGCTTAGAGATATATTTGGGTAACTTTGAAGCACATGGATTTGTTTGACCTGCTTGGTTGCAGGCCACATCACCACCTGAAGAGGATGACTAGTCTTGGGATCTATGACATCAGGATAATGCTTGATAATAGACTCAACGGTCTTCATCGAAGGTAAACCCTGTTTCTACTGGTCTTCTTGAAAATGTTTGAACTGAGTTGCCTGTGGATTATTCGAGGGATTTGAAAAAGGAGATCGTGACAACTCTAATAAATCCACCCTAGTCCATGAATTGAAATCATGACGGTCTTTGTAGAGCTCGGTGTTGCCACTATTTCTTCGTACGATCCACATGTTAAGAGGATCATGAAATCCACAAGAATTGATCCCAGATCTATCACCATACGTATCTCTAAAGTGAACAGCTCCAAGGTCTGTAACGGTGATTGTTGCTTGATCCGTAGGCACATTCTTGTCAGAACTCCTCTTAAACAAGATTTGTCATTTTTAGCAACTTCAGCTAGTCTATCACGCATAATTGCCGCAATGTGAGGAGCATGAACGGGCTCCTCATCAAAATGATTAATGACCCGTGAAGTTTGAATGGTTGGCATGGTAACAACAAAAGCTTTAGTATGTAGATTGATCCTATACTCGTTTGCAAATGTTTGGTATTTGTCACCAAGATCTCTTTCATGCTTCTTCTTCAACTCAAAATAACTGAAGGTAAGGATATTAAAATGGTCTTGAAGATCAGAGATTTTCTTTGTCTTTATCGCTCGATCATCCTGAAGATCAGACACTTGAGACATCAATTTAGCATTCTCAATCAATTACTCATTGACTTGAATATCAAGTTCAATGTTCTTCTGATCCAGGACACTGATCTTCTTTTGAAGCCCTTCAACTGATGGTTTGTCTACTCCTTAGTGACCCTCTTTGAAAGAAATCCCTTTGCCACGAGAAGAAGGATCCATATTTTCATTCTGAGTGAGATGCATCACTAATTGCACAGCGGCATCATCAGGATCTATCCTAGGAGGAGAGAATCCTGGTGGAGCAGAGGAGCCACCAACCTGAAAATTGGTGTTAGGACCTCCATAAAATGGTTCTGTTGATACGATGGCCGGTGTAGTAGTTGGTGTAATCGGCATGTCATGAGACAAGTTAAAATCCAAAGGCCCAAACCTAGGATCACGTATTTTTCTCTTTGGTTGAGGCTGCAAGGGATTGTTTGTTCTATCATCACCCTGAAGTGGTTCAATAGTAGGTGAGGCAAAGTAAATGGGAGGAATTCCTGACCTGTCGCCATTGGAACTGTAGAATCAACCACTTAATCTGTAGACATGGGTGTCGATTTGAGAACATCTTCAGGATCCCTTTTCTCCGTTGCCATGTGAGCAACATCACTGAGATTATCAAGCAACGAGTTGAGGTTGACATTTGATAGAAAGTCATCATTGCTTCCAAAATTAGTTGGAATCTCATCTATATCGAAACCTGTAAGATGAAGGTCTTCATACTGATTAGATTCAGCTGCATTCTTGGAAGACCCGTCATTGTAATCACCTTCAACTTGAACTGTTCGTAGGTAATGCTCCGCAGCTACTGATACAGTAGGAGCAACAGTCTCTTCCCCTTCTTTATCTGATACTGTGATCACATCTCCTTCCGAGATCACCTTTTCTGATGAAGTGGGCTCCGAGGATATCATATCAGAAGATCCGTGGGACTCGGACGCTTCATTCAGCTCAGCAAATCGTCTGAATTTAACTAGAGGATACAGTCCTTTAAAGATAACTTTCCCTTTGAGATTTTGTTTAATGAGTTCAATAGTGTGAGGGCCCCAGGACTTCATATCAAGCGTTTCTCCCTCCTTTACCATGTCAAGAAACTGTTTGTTGATAAAGATCTGAATGAAGCTAGGATACATCAAGAAGGTATCCCGAGTGATGGCATTGATGTTGACCACAAACTCGTCCAGGATAAACCTAGAAAAGTTGAAGCCAATCCACGCAGCAAGAGAAACAATAGCGCCAGTGTTTCTCAGGGATATTTCATCCGCACCGGACCTTCTTCCGGAGATGCAGCTCATGAAAACGTGGGCTAGGAATATCCAATGGGGTGGCAGAAGCTTTTTCACTGTAGGAGGAGAATCACTTTCATCCCCCATCTACTTTAGGATTTTCTGAGCATCTTCAATACTAATTTCTGTGGAAAAGCACGGTAGGTTATTGATCAACAATGTCTCTCTTACGAATTGCTCATCCATTACAATTGTGCATCCTTTCACGACTGCGTCTACGTTCACTGCTCCATCGTCCTCTCTTGTCATTTTGGCAGTTTGCCAGAACTCTCTGATAATATGCTGATAAACGACAACGTTCATGGTGATGGAAGAGGCCAGATGGCATTCACTGAGCCCATGAATCATCAACTTAAATTCTCCATGTGCCAGTGGAGGATCTGTCAGTACCATTGCCAGATTGTGCATGTATGCAAACTTTAAAGCTGTCATTTGATCTGCACTAAAACATACCAAATAAGAAACGAAAGACATTTGAGCAATGAATGTTATTTTGATCAAAATAATAAATTAATATTTTTTAATTGACTTGTATTAAATCAATTTGAAATTAGCCCAAAATAATAAAGTATCTTAATCAAAAACAATTTTACAGTCAACATAGGGTTTCTGGTCAAACTTGAGTTTGCGACCGTAAACCCATGGTCGTAAGCTAATGGCAGTAAACTGAGTTTACGACCGTAAACTCCTGGTCGTAAGCTTGGGCAGTAAACTGACTTCACGGTCGTAAACTCCTGGCCGTAAGCTTGGGCCGTAAACTCCGACAGTTTGTTTTTCGTCGATTTTGGCCTCAAAAATGATCGATTTCATGAAGCGAATGCATTTCCTTGGTCGGAATCCTCTTACCTACGAGATGAACGGAGAAATTTCACGAAATCTAACAAAAAGATTTCGAAGATGAGATAGAATAGAGAGTTGTTTGCGACCGGAATCAGAAAAGTGAAGAGTTTCCGGCTGTAAACCCCTATAAATACCTTTGACCTTTTACCTGCTTTCCACACTGTGTAAGACACAGTCCAATTTTTTTAAAAGTTTTCGAAAATAATACTTTGAGGATTTTAAAATAAAACTTAATAAAAATAAAATAATTAAAAAATTTAAAGTACAAAAAATAGAAATAAAAATAAAATCAAAATACCAAATAAAAAATAAAATTAAACACTTCTAAAATTTTGACATACACAAAGATAAAATAAAATCATAATTAAAACAAAACAAAACAATTTCCAAAATTAAAAATTTTTAAATTTTGATAATTACAAAATAAAATAAAATAAAAAAACAAAAAATAAAATAGACCAAACTTAATCTAAACGAACACTGAATATAATTTTTGTGACTTAGGGATTAAAGTTGTTAGACAGTCGTAGTCTACTTATCGGTACCTTTATCTTCATATATATGTCTGATCGATCGTTGGTATTGTGGTCCACATAAAGACGAAAAGTTTGTGATAATTTTGGACAAACTAAGAATGACAAGACATTTTGATTCTATATTCTTAGATAGATTTCCTAGGGACCATTTAGCTGACAACGACCAGGGATATTGTTGTCCACCTAAATTGAGCAGCGAGATATACAGAAAATCTGTATGTGTTCAATTTTAATTGTACCAGAACATGTTTCCCGCTTCCTGATATGCTCCAGTAATCAAAATTTCCAGAATACTGCTTACATTGGGTGAGCAGACAATTATTAAGAGTGAAGATAGATTTAGAATGTATATGCTATGCACCCAGGTCAGATCTCTTCCAATCACGCAGAGGATGAAACATATGAATAACTAAAGTTTCAGAGGGATTGAGAAATAGAATGATGTATATACTGTGTACCAGGTCGGATTTTGAGTCACGCAGAGGAGACAGTGCATGGCTAACAGATATAAAGAGTTGCATAGAAGGAAGATGTAGAGAGATAGAGTTGCATATGTTACAGTCTAGGTCAGATCTCTCGATCACGCAGAGGAGGCAACATATGGCTAACAGATAGAAAGAAAGAAAATAACCTTCTACAGACCTAATTTATCGGAATTCCCCAGTCACCCCATCAATACCAGAATTAAGGACAAAATCTGCACATCGAGGAAAAGTGAATCCACAGTTCTAGATATGGGTTCTTTTATTGTGACCAATAGATTCCCATGTATATCTCCCTGCTCAACATATCCGAGTGTCATGTAAAAGGCTCACAAGGACCCAAGAAACTTTGGGTTCCTAAATCTGCTTGATATTTTGCAGGTTATTCGTGACGAGCAGTTTGGCGAAGAATGGTACATTGATAGTGGCTGCTCGCGTCACTTGACAGGTAGAAGGGAAGAACTGAGGGAGTTTCGTTCTCTCAAGTATGGTGGAACAGTGAAATATGGCAATAATTCGTTTGGAACTATCAAAGGCTATGGAATGATCACAAATGGTGACTTCTAGATCAGAAAAGTTGCATATGTTGAAGGGTTGCAACACAACCTCATCAGTGTCTCACAGCTGGTGGTTAGCACCGGATTGAAGGTCTCCTTTGATGACAAAGGCTCAGAAATAGTCGAAAAAAGTCAAATAATATTCTGCTGAAGTTGAAGCAAAAGGGAGAAATGTACCCGTTAAATCTCAATCCAGTTCGAGGGAAACCAGTTGTTTGCCTGCTAACGAAGGAACACTCAGACGAAAGCTAGTTATGGCATCAAAGGCTCTCTCAAATCAATTTCAAAGATTTCAAGAAGATGGTACTTGGAGATCATGTTTGAGGTCTTCCAGTTCTGAAATTTGATAAAGAACATCTATGTGCAGCTTGTGAAATGGGAAAGCAAAGTAGTCAAAGTCATCCTTCTGTAATCAATACAAAGGTGCTAGAACCAGTAGAGCTACTACACATCGATCTGTGTGGTCCCTCCTCTATTGAAAGCATTGGTGGAAACAAGTACATACTTGTTATCGTAGACAATTTCTCATGCCTCACATGAGTATTTTTCTTGAAGCAAAAATTAAAGGGAACTCCTAAGCTCAAACTCTTCATAAAGCAAGTAGAGGTTCAACTACGAAAAATGGTTCGTAATGTAAGAAGCGAAAATGGCTTGGAATTCAATAACAAGGACTTTGAAGATTTTATAGCTGAGAAGGGAGCGACTCACAATTTTTCTGCTCCATATACTCCACAACAGAATGGAATCGTCGAAAGGCGAAATTGCTCTCTGTGCGAAGCGGCTCGAACTATGCTGAACTACGCTTCCTTGCCTTTATATTTCTGGGCTGATGCTTTTGCTGCTGCTTGTTACACACGTAATAGATTGTATCTTTACAAGTGCTTCTCAATCACTCCTTATGAGAGTTTAAACAATTGCAAGCCAAATGTGAAGTTCTTTCACGTGTTTGGTTCAAGATGCTTTATCTTCAATTCAACGGAGAACTTAAACAAGTTTGATGCTAAGGCCGATGAAGGGATATTTTTGGACAACTCCTTGAACTCTTAGGCGTATAGAGTTCTGAATAAACGTTTAAAGAAGATTGAAGAAACATACTATGTCACTTATGATGAAAATTATGTCAAGAAGTTGAAGGCAACTAAAGATGCTATGCAAGAAATCTTTTCAAAGTCTGGTGAAATCATAGTGCTGATTTCAAATATTTTTGAGCAATATATGCTACTCTTCGATGAACCAAAAAAAGCTATTGATTCTGAATCCAAGGCTAAAGATTACCAGGTCGACAATTTGAAGCGAATTATTGACGATGTTGCAAAGAAGATGGCAGATGAACAACCGAAGGCAACTAAAAGGCTAGACTCAAGCAAACCGTCCGGTGATAGTCCTTATATCCAGGGGGGAATCCATCATCTCTGTCATCAAGTTCAACTTAAAGTTCAAACAAAGGGGAGTGTTTTGATCCAAAAATTGAACTCGTGTCATCATTTGAGGGGGAGAATACGAATACTAATGATGATGATACACAATCATAATTTGAAGAAGAAATCAATTCAGAACTGGATCCCTCTTGTGATCTAAATTACCCTCCTCTCATCAAGTGGACCAAAGACCATCCTCAATGTCAAATCATTGGAGAATCCTATGGAAAGGTCTTAACTCGATCACAGCTGAAAGCGAAGCAAGCTGCATTATTCTCTCAAGTAGAATTTTGCATGGTCAACTCTTTCCTCTCCAAAGTTGAACCAAAGACGATAAATACAGCCATCGATAATTCTGATTTGGTTCAAGCCATGCAAGACGAGCTAAACGAGTTTGAAAGAAACATGGTATGGCGAATAATTCCAACTCCAAAGGATGCTTCGGTCGTCGGTCTCAAATGGGTATTCATGAATAAGATGGACAAGGAAGGGAATGTGATTCACAACAAGGCTCGGTTGGTTGTGAATGGATACTGTTAAAAAGAAGGTATAGATTATGAAGAGACCTTCGCTCCAGTTGTAAGATTAGAGCCAGTTCGAATCTTTCTTGATTATGTTGCACATAAGAATTTAGAAGTCTATCAAATGGACGTGAAGTGTGCCTTTCTCAATGGAGAACTTGAAGAAACGGTGTATGTTGAGAAACCGCCAGGCTTCGTGAACGAGAAGCATCCAGATCACTGCTACATTCTAGACAATGCAGTATATGGCCTGAAGCAGGCTCCCAGAGCACGGTATGAAACCCTTATTCGATTCTTGAAAATGTCCAAATTTAAACAAGGTTCGGTTGATCCAACCTTCTTTCGTATGAAAGAAGGTAACCACCTTATGATAGTCCAAATTTATGTTGATGACATCATCTTTGGCTTCATGAATCCCAGCCTAAGAGCTGAATTCAGGAAGTTGATGGAAACTAAATTTGAGATGAGCTCAATGGGTCCAATTAACTTTTTCCTTGAATTGAATATTAGACAGGGACCCAAAGGCATTTTAATCAATCAGGAGGCGTACATAAAGACATTGCTTGCCAAGTTTGGCATGATGGGAGACTAAAAGGTGAATGTTCCAATGGCATTTGTAACTTAACTAACACCATCGTTGGAGAAACCGGTTGCAGACATGATGCTTTATCGTCAGATGATTGGGTCTCTAATGTATCTTACAGCCAGTAGGCCAGACATCATGTTCTCAGTCAGCTATTGTGCCCGATTCCAAGATAACCCACGCAATCCTAACATGCTAGCAGTGAAGAACATTTTTCGCTATCTGAAGCGAACCTCCTCTCTCGGTCTATGGTATCCAGCCAATTCAGGTTTTTTTGTCCAAGCATTCTCAGACGCTGACCTAGGGGGCTGTGGATTGGATCGTAAAAGCAGTACTGGGGGATGCCAATTTCTGGGTTGAAAATTAGTAAACTAGCAATCAAAGAAACAAATCTATGTTTCTCTCTCCACGGCTGAAGCTGAATATATTGCTGCAACCTCATGCACATCTCAGGTAATTTGGATACAAAGTCAGCTTAGAGACTATGGGAGGAACATGAAGAAAATGCCACTATATTGCGACTCAAATAGTGCAATTAGGATTTGTCATAACCCAGTGCAACACTCAAAGACAAAGCACATCGCACTGCGATATCACTTCATCAAAGATCATGTGGAAGATGGTAACGTAGAAATTCATTTCGTCAGAACAACTGATGAATTAGCAGACATCTTTAATAAGGCCTTACCTGAAGCAAGTTTCAATAAGATCCTTCAAGGGCTAGGAATGATGGAAGCTTAATCAGTACCGCAATCACCTTCGCTTCATTAAATGTTAGAAGCGAAATAGAGCAAACGCTCGGTCTATTTCAGGTTCGGTTCACAAGGGAACTGAAATGAAATGAAGGCGCGCTCTATTTCGGGTTCGGTCCTACTAAACTTAGTTCGCTTCTTTTTCACTAAAAGGTATTTTGGTTGTATTAATTTGTACATTTCTTTTACATACTCATTTTTATGTTTTTCTTTTAATTTTTCATTAAATCCAAAAATAATTTTCCTTTTGTTCTTATTTCTCTTTCTTTCAAAATTTTTCACAAAATACAAATATGTTTTCCATTTTATTTCATTTTTCTAATGTTTTTCTTTGTATAAAACTTACTCTCAATGATGGAGCTAAATCAGGTATAAATTATTTTCTATAAATTAGTTAAGTGTCCCTAGAGTCATGCTGATGCATGTTAACCAAAGCCTCAACCGATTTTGAGTGAAGCCTTAGTATTGTGATATATACAAATCATGTTTTCCCAATTAGGCTGTTACATTCTCTCTAATCGTGAGCTACCTTACTTTTCTCATATTGAGTTTAGAGTTTTCTACTTGGTCCTACTTTTATAGAAGAGGAACATTTGCTTCTTAAACCACCTACATCATTTTTCTCCATCTCACTTCATATCATTCATGTAACCCTTGAGACACTCAACACCTACCATTGAGGTTTATGGTTACACAACACTCTGTGTTTATGATCTTAGTCTCGTGTCACTACATACTAAGTGAAACCCACAATCCACTACCCATAATGCATTGACGACGAACAATTACTATGTTCTAGCTTTTACCAATGAAATCTCTTTTTATTTTTTATTTTGAGTGATCCTTTTGAAATTGTCTATCACCAAGACTTTTCTTCCCCAAGGATCCAATTTTATTTTGTGTTGAGATTTCTTATTTTCAACAGTCACTGAATACATGTCAAACCTACTTGTTCAATAGTGTAAGGCCCTTAAACGGATCTTACTAGTGATCAAACAAACAAAACAATCAATAATAATGAGAATGAAGTAGAAACAGAAATCAGAACAGGCTTGCACACACTTTTATTAATGAAAAACGTTTGGTACAACTTTTCTATATCAGCCGTGAACTTTGTGGCATCAACAACCATTAAATGATCTAGCTAACATCTATATATAGTGGACTTGGGCCGCCTTTGAGTTTACGGCCATAAACAGGCTTGCGGCCGTAAACTCATGCCATGGCCGTAAACTACAATCAACACTACCAAAACTGCATATTGACTCAGAAAACCCTATTACAACAAAAGCCAAGACCAAACCATTAACTAGACCCTTCAATCCCCCCCTTGGTTTGGTGCTAGCTTAAAGTTAATCTTTGTCGACCACCATCACACCTGCCTCCCCCATTGCCCCGTTCCACTTACGCTTATTGATTATCTCGGCAACCATAGACGTGTACTCTTTCACTGCTTTTTCAAAATGCTCCTTTGGAACTTCTATTTGATAAGTACTTAGATGATGAATGTCCCACCTCCCGAACTGGAACAAATCCCTTCGATCATACAGATGAATGCACCCATTTTTAAGCTTGATAATACCAGACACTGTAATCTCATCGAAAACCCAATACTCCATGGAGCTTAGAGATACATCTGGGTAACTTTGAAGCATAGGGATTTGTTTGACCTGATTGGTTGTAGGCCACATCACCACTTGAAGAGGATGACCAGTCTTGGGATCTATGACATCAGGATAATGCTTGATAACAGACTCGGTGGTCTTCATCATAGGTAAACCCTTTTTCTACTGGTCTTCTAGAAAATGTTTGAACTGAGTTGCCTGTGGATTATTCGAGGGATTTAAAAAAGGATATCGTGACAACTCTGATAAATCCACCATAGTCCATGAATTGAAATCATGACATTCTTTGTAGAGCTCGGTGTTGCCACTCTTTCTTTGTACGATCCACATGTTAAGAGGATCATGAAATACCCAAGAAATGATCACATATCTATCACCATACGTATCACTAAAGCGAACAGATCCAAGATCTGTAACGGTGATTATTGCTTGATCCGTAGGCACATTCTTGTCAGAACTCCTCTTAAACAAGAGTTGTCCTTTTTCAGCAGCTTCAAGTTGTCTATCACGCATAATTTCCGTAATGTGAGGAGCATGAACGAGCTCCTCATCAAAATGATTAACGACCCGTGAAGTCTGAATGGTTGGCATCATAACAGTAAAAGCTTGAGTATGTAGATTGATCCTATACTCGTCTGCATATGTTTGGTATTTGTCACCAAGATCTCTTTCATGCTTCTTCTTCAACTCAAAATAACTAAAGGTAAGGAGATTAAAATGGTCTTGAAGATAAGAGATTTGCTTTGTCTTTATCGCTCGATCATCTTGAAGATCAGACACTTGAGACTTCAATTTAGCATTCTCATTCAATTACTCATTGACTTGAATATCAAGTTCAATGTTCTTCTGATCCAGGACACTGATCTTCTTTTGAAGCCCTTCAACTGACGGTTTTTCTACTCCTTGGTGACCCTCTTTGTAAGAAATCCCTTTCCCACGAGAAGAAGGATCCATATTTTCATTATGAGAGAGATGCATAACTAATCGCACAGAGGCATCATCAGGATCTATCCTAGGAGGAGAGAATCCTGGTGGAGCAGAGGAGCCACCAACCTCAAAATTGGTGCTAGGACCTCCATAAAATGGTTATGTTGATACGATGGAAGGTGTAGTAGTTTGTGTAATCAACATGTCATGAGACAAGTCAAAATCTAAAGGCCCAAACCTAGGATCACGTATTTTTCTCTTAGGTTGAGGCTGCAAGGGCTTGTTTGGTCTATCATCACCCTGAAGTGGTTTAATAGTAGGTGTGGCAAAGTAAATGGGAAGAATCCCTGACACTGTCGCCATTGGAACTGTAGAATCAACTAATTGATCTGTAGACATGGGTGTCGATTTGAGAACATCTTTAGGAACCCTTCTCTCCGTTACCGTGTGAGCAATATCACTGAGAGTATCAAGCAACGAGTTGAGGTTGACATTTGACAGATAGTCATCATTGCTTCCATATTAGTTGGAATATCATCTCTATCGAAACCTGTAAGATGAAGGACTTCATACTGATTAGATTCAGTTACATTCTTGGAAGACCATTCATTGTAATCATCTTCAACTTGAACTGTTTCCAGGTCATTCTCCTCAACTACTGATACAGTAGGAGTAACAATCTCTTCCCCTTCTTTATCTGATATTGTGATCACATCTCCTTTCGAGATCACCTTTTCTGATGAAGTGGGCTCCGAGGATATCATATCAGAAGATCCGTGGGACTCGGACGCTTCATTCAGCTCAGCAAATCGTCTGAATTTAACTAGAGGATACAGTCCTTTAAAGATAACTTTCCCTTTGAGATTTTGTTTAATGAGCCCAATAGTGTGAGGGCCCAAGGACTTCATATCAAGCGTTTCTCCCTCCTTTACAATGTCAAGAAACTGTTTGTTGATGAAGATCTTAATGAAGCTAGGATACATCAAGAAGGTATCCCGAGTGATGGCATTGATGTTGACCACAAACTCGTCCAGGATAAACCTAGAAAAGTTGAAGCCAATCCACGCAGCAAGAGAAACAATAGCGCTAGTGTTTCTCAGGGATATTTCATCCGCACCGGACCTTCTTCCGGAGATGCAGCTCATGATAACGTGGGCTAGGAATCTCCAATGGGGTGGCAGAAGCTTTTTCACTGTAGGAGGAGAATCACTTTCATACCCCATCTACTTTAGGATTTTCTGAGCATCTCCAATACCAATTTTCGTGGGAAAGCTCGGTAGGTCATTGATCAACAATGTCTCTCTTATGAACTGCTCATTGATTACAATTGTGCATCCTTTCACGACTGCATCTACGGTCACTGCTCCAACGTCCTCTCTTGTGATTTTGGTAGTCTGCCAGAACTCTCTGATAATACGCTGATAAACGACAGTGTTCATGGTGATGGAAGAGGCCAGATAGCATTCCCTGAGCCCATGAATCATCAACTTAAATTCTGCATGTGCCACTGCAGGATCTGTCAGTACCATTGCCAGATTGTGCATGTATGCAAACTTTAAAGTTGTCATTTGATCTGCACTAAAACATACCAAATAAGAAACGAAAAACATTTGAGCAATGAATGTTATTTTGATCAAAATAATAAATTATTATTTTTTAATTTAATTTTATTAAATCAATTTCAGGTTAGCCCAAAATAATAAATTATTTTAATCAAAAACAATTTTACAGTTAACATAGGGTTTATGTTCAAACTTGAGTTTGGGGCCGTAAACTCATGGCCGTAAGCTAGCGGTAGTAAACTGAGTTTACGGCCGTAAACTCCTAGTCGTAAGCATGGGTAGTAAACTGAGTTTACGGTTGTAAACTCCTGGCTGTAAGCTTGGGCCGTAAACTCCGACAGTTTGTTTTTCGTCGATTTTGGCCTCAAAACTTTTTGATTTCATGAAGCGAATGCATTTCCTTGGTCGGAATCCTCTTACCTACGAGATGAACGGAACAATTTCATGAAATCTAACAAAAAGATTTCGAAGATGAGACAGAATAGAGAGGTGTTTGCGACCGGAATCAGAAAAGTGAAGAGTTTCCGGCTGTCAACCCTTATAAATACCTTTGACCTTTTACCTGCTTTCGATACTGTGTAAGGCACAATCCAATTTTTTTAAAAGTTTTTGAAAATAATACTTTGAGGATTTTAAAATAAAACTTAATAAAAATAAAATAATTAAAAAAATTTAAAGTAAAAATAAAAATAGAAATAAAAATAAAATTAAAATACCAAATAAAAAATAAAATTAAACACTTCTAAAATTTTGACATACACAAAGATAAAGTAAAATCAAAATTAAAACAAAAAAAACAATTTCCAAAATTTAAAAGTTTTAAATTTTGATAATTACAAAATAAACTAAAATAAAAAAACAAAAAATAAAATTTAAAATAAAAAAGACTAAACTTTATCTAAACGAACACTGAATATAATTTTTGTGACTTAGGGATTAAAGTTCTTAGACAGTCGTAGTCTACTTATCGGTACCTTTATCTTCATGTATATGTCTGATCGATCGTCGGTATTGTGGTCCAATTAAAGACGAAAAGTTTGTGATAATTTTGGACAAACTAAGAATGACAAGACATTTTGATTCTATATTCTTAGATAGATTTCCTAGGGACCATTTAGCTGACAACGATCAGGGATATTGCTGTCCACCTAAATTGAGCAGCGAGATATACAGACAATCTGTATGTGTTCAATTTTAATTGTACCAGAACATGTTTCCCGCTTCCTGATATGCTCCAGTAATCAAGAATTTCCAGAATACTCCTTACACCGGGTGAGCAGACAATTATTAAGAGAGAAGATAGATTTAGAATGCATATGCTATATACCAGGTCAGATGTCTTCCAATCACGTAGAGGATGAAACATATGACTAACTGAAGTTTGAGAGGGATTGAGAAAAAGAATGATGCATATACTGTGTACCAGGTCGGATTTTGAGTCACGCAGAGGAGACAGTGTATGGCTAACAGATATAAAGAATTGCATAGAAGGAAGATGTTGAGAGATAGAGTTGCATATGTTACAGTCCAGGTCAGATCTCTCGATCACGCAGAGAAGGCAACATATGGCTAACAGATAGAAAGAAACAAAATAACCTTCTACAGACCTAATTTATCGGAATTCCCCAGTCGCTCCATCAATACCGGAATTAAGGACAAAATCCGCACATCGAGGAAAAGTGAATCCACAGTTCTAGATACGGGTTCTTTTTATTGTGACCAGAAGATTCCCATGTATATCTCCCTGCTCAACCTATCCGAGTGTCGTATTGTCAGGCTAAACGGATCTAACTAGTTCAATATCTGTCAAGTCCTAGAATTCCTTAAGTTCAAATCTTCCTAGTTAAGTCCAGTTAGAAACTTTCATGCCTACCGATGCATCGAGCACAGAGTGTAGACAATTCAATTTTGGTACGTTACGAATATTCAAATTGCCCGTTATCACTTGATAATATCAGTTCCCAACACATCACCTGCAAGCAAGACTATCAGCAACATCTCTTTGATTTTTTTGATTTTTATTGTTTTTGGATTTTTGAATTTTTAATTTTTGTTTGGTTTTTATGTTTATTTCTCTCCCTAAATTTGTGCATGGGTGACAATGAAATCACTAACATGCGCAAATTTAAATTAATCTAACCAAAAATAAAAAAAATAAAAATAGACGATAAGAATCAAAAAACAAAAATAAAAATAAAAAACTTAAACTTAAACTAAGTAAAAAAAAATAATCCTCAAAACGTATCATCTTCAAAAATCCCACAAGCACATCGAATCGAGCTTTGTTAAAAGGTTTGGTTAACAGATCTGCCAAATTATTAGCAGCGGGAACCTGTTCCAGCTGGATAAGTGAACGTTCATAACAATATCTGATAAAATGAATTTTGATATCAATGTGCTTGGTTTTTGAGTGTTGGACATGATTTTTAGCAATTTGAATCGCAGCCTCATTATCACAGTAGATAGGGGTTTCTAGATAATTCAAACCGTAATCCAACAGTTGATTTTGGATCTAGATAACTTGAGAGCAACAAGCAGATACAACAATGTATTATACTTCAGCTGTTGAAGTTTAGACAGTGTGTTGCTTCTTGCACTGCCATGACACCAGCCGATCTCCAAGATATTGACACCCTCCTGAAGTAGATTTCCTGTCAAGCTCACAGCCTACATAATTACTGTCAGCAAAAGCATATAAATCAAATTCAGAATTTTTCGGATACCAAAGACCCAATTTTGGGCTGCCTTTAATATACCAAAAAATTCTTTTGACAGCAATAAGATGTACAAGTTTAGGATTAGCCTGATCACGTGCGCATTAACAAACTGCAAACATGATGTCTGCTTGGTTTGCAGTAAGATACATCAACGATCTGATCATCGATCTGTAGTGTGTTTGATCTATGGATTCCCCATCAGTATCTGGAGTAAGAAGAGGTCTTTTAGCCATCGGCGTCGATGCAGAAACCTGAACATCTCAAGAGTATCCTCCACATACTTGGCTTGATGTAGCAGGATTCCAGTTGAATTTTGTTTGACTTGAAACCCCAAAAACATCGTCATTTCTCCCAACGAAGTCATCTCGAACCGCTTTTTCATAACACCTTCAAACTCCTTGCATAGTTGCAGACCGGTAGACCCAAAGATAATGTCGTCAACATAGATTTGAACTAATATCTTATCATTATTGACATGCTTGATAAACAAAGTTTGATCGACAGTGCCACGAGAGTATCCATGCTCGAGTAAGTGATTTGTAAGAGTCGCATACCACGCTCTAGGAGCCCGATGTAACCAATACAATCCCTTATCCAACTTGTAGACATTATTAGGAAACTTTGAATTAACAAACCCAGGGGGCTGATCAACATAGATTTCTTCCTTCACCTTGCCATACAAGAAGGCTATCTTGACGTCTATTTGATAAACCGTGAAGTTCATATAAGAGGCTTATGCAAGGAAGATACGAATAGCCTCCAAGCGAGCTACTGGAGCATAAACCTCAATATAATCAAGACCCTCGACTTGTCAAAACCCGCAAACCACCAATCTAGCTTTATTTCGCACTATAACCAGTGAATCATCCTGCTTGTTTCGATAGACCCAGCATGTGTCAAGAGAATTTTTGCCCTTTGGTAACTCAACCAATTTCTAAACCCCAAGTTTTTCAAACTGATGCAACTCTTCATGGATAGCATCTACCCAGCTGGGCTCATTCAGAGCCATTTCAACATTCTTGGGCTCTATTTGAGAGATAAAGCAAGAGTAGAGGCATGTATTGACATCTCCACTCTGACTTCTTGTTTTAATGCCATCGCCTAGCTGACCAATGATGTTCTCGATCGGATGATCACGTTGAATTCTTGAGGGTATCTCCTGCCTGATATCATTAAGTAAGACAGGAAGACTGTGAATATTGACACCTCCTTCATTTGCTGATTGACCCACACGGGATGACTCTGCTACAAACTCGTTAGAAATGTCTTCAGGAAAGAGTAGTTCCATAAAAGTTGAAGTGACAACGGAAGCATCTCTAGACATGAACTCTCTTTCAACATGAGTGAGTGGTGTAGCCTCAGCATCAGGAGTATAATTCTGAACTGGATATTTTGGACTATCAGGTGGTACAAATGACTCCCCCTCAGGCGAAGCAGAGGACTCTCCCTCAAATGGCGAAGAGGATACCGTTGGGGGTCTGTAGACAACTTCTTCTTCTTCGTCTTCAGAAACATTCTTCGAACCGGAGAAAGACCCATAAGAGTTATCCAAAGACACATTTATGGAGTCGAAAAGCGATGTATAGTCAAATAACCAATCCAGACCCACTCGAGCATCCGTTTCATTCACCTCTAACTAGTGCACGTCATAGGATTCCACAATCTGGTTCGTCTTCTTATTGTAGACCCTATATGCGGTGCGTGCAGCGTACCCTACAAAGTAACAATCATCGGCTTTGGCATTGAACTTTGGGTTGGACTCTAGGTCAAGAAGGGTGCAAGGGCAGCCACATATGCCAAAATGACTGACTGATGGTTTGTGACCATATAGAATCTCATACAAAGTCTTTATCTAAGCTTTGTTGATCAACACACAATTTTGAACGTAGCAAGCAGTGTTGATTTCCTTGGCCCAAAAGAAAAGTGTTAACATGGAGTCACACAACATCGTCCTTGCAGCGTCTTTTAAGGTTCTATTTCTCCTTTCAGCAACACCATTTTGTTGAGATGTGTGAGTGGAGCTGTATTTATGCATAATCCCCTTTTCAACGCAAAAATGATCAAGAATTGAATTCTTGAACTCTGTTTCGTTGTCGGTATGAAGCGCCTTCACCTGATTATTGGTTTGGTTCTCAATTAGCACTATGAACTTCTTTATCAGTTCTGCAATCCAGCTTTTGTTGGATAAGAAGAAGACCCATGTAAAACTAGAGAAATCATCAATCACAACCAGACAGTATAAACTTCTGTTGATGCTAAGGACGTTGACTGGACCGAACAAGTCCATATGTAATAATTGGAGCAGCTGACTGATTGAGTTAACCTATTTTGGCAGGTTTGGTTTTCTGTGATGTTTACCCTGAGCACATGATACTCACTTTTCAAACGTTATGAGGTCTTTGACAAGTAAACCACGAACCATGTCATTCTTTGCAATACGATTAAGGTTTTTGGTGTTAGAATGACCTAGTCTTCGATGCCACAACATTGCATTTTGTTCTGAGATCTTTGAAAATAGGCACGTAACATGTTCTGGAAGATTACTATTCATATCAATAATGTAAGCATTCTCATCCCTTTTAGATTTTACAAAAATCCACTCTTCTGGGATGACAAAGCCTGGCTTGAGAATCATACATTCCTTGTTAGTGAAATGTGTAGAATAGCCTTTGTCGCATTTCTGAGACACAATCAACAAACTATGGTTTAATTCGGGAGAAAAGTTGACATTCTTGAAACTTAACACTTCATTGATGACGCTTCTTCTCTGAGTGATCTTGCCACCTTCTCCACCCGCAAAGGAAACATATCCCCCATTAAAAGATTGAATGTTTTTCAATTAGGAGATATCTCCTGTCATATGCCGAGAGCAGCCGCTGTCGACGAACCAAGGTCTGACGACATTCTCCCGCAACTGTGCCTACAAAATGTGCAGGATCATTCAGATTTGGGAACCTAGGTCATCACTTTTCTGGGTTGACCCGTTGCCTTTTCAGATTTATCATTATTTATTAATTTTCCAGAGGATACAAATGATGGATTGGAACTTATTTTGGGCAGCCATTGATAATTAGGTTTTCTAACTGTCACCGATGTTTTTGAAATAGGATTTTTATCAGTCTGCCTTGAGCACCTAGGTTTTCTACCAAAATTGGTTGAAGACCCAGAGTTGCTCCTTAACGAAACCGATCTTGGCTGAGCCATGTTCGGTTTTGGCAAACTGTTCGAGACTTTGTTATGAAAGTCTTTTTTATTATTTCGAAAAACTCCCCGTTTTCTACTATGATCATCCTTCCAATCATCATTCTGAGAACGAGTTTTAGAGGACTTTCTAGTTAAAGACCTTCCTCTAAATTCGTTCTCTCCTCTTTGTGATATATAATGTACAAACATTCTATTAGGACAATTGCTAGCTATATGACCACCAGTACCACAATTGAAACAAATCTATTTGTTATTATTAAAACCTGTACTACTCTTTTCAGATTTGTTTTCCATACCGACACCCCTGCTTTTCTCACATGAACATGAACAAGAAGTAGGTTGTGAGATACGTGAGGGTGTATCAGATGGAGAAACTTGTGAAAATGGTGGTTTTTTATTATTATCATCACACATCAGAATTGTCAATCAACTCATCAAACACTTTAAAAACATTCAAACGAGTATCAGAAGGTGCAGAAAAATCACAAAAAGCATTGTGACCATCAACATCAGAAAAATTAAAGTCTTTATTTAAAACTAAAACTTTAGGTTTAGACTCAGTTTTATTTTCAAAAACATATCCTTCAACTTCGTGCTTTGACTGATTTAAGGATTGATCTGGAGGAGAAGTAGAAATTTTAGTACTTTCAACATTAATAAATCCTCCCGAAACAAAACAAGACGGTTTGCCATAAACCATGAATGGTTTATTGGCAATCTCCTCCTTGGAAAAAGGTTGAAATTGATATGAATGGTTGAAAGGAGGAGGCACTTTGTAATACCCTAGACCCTTACACTGATTACGTTTAAATTGCATGTAGTGGTCTATCATGTTGGCAACTACTTCACTTGATACATCAAATTTTTTAAAATCGAAACTAGCAGTCTCAAATTTACTCTTTAATGTGTCAAGTTCAGTAATTAATTCAATATTATGTCTCTTTATGTAGTCAGAATTCTCACATTTATCACTGTAGTCCTCCTGAAGTCTTCTAAAGTCCTTTATTTTAGTCTCTAACTGGGCCTTAAGGTGTTTTTGTCCTTTTCTAAGTTGATAGCCCTCATATCTAAGGTCCTTTACTTCTTTACATCATGTTTATATTTCCTCATGAAGAATTTTAAAATAATCAATACTCTGCACAGAAGCTTCATCTTTGACTTGGGCTAGGTGAGCATTTTAAGGTTTTAAAATATTCAAGGCCTGCATCTGGTCCTCCCAGTCAAATGACTGAGCAACCATAGCCTTCTCGTTTTGGACCTGAGGACCTCCCCAATTGTTTCCCATCCCAACCATTGTCCTGTCGTTGTTCAATCTTCGATCTGACATCGGGCACAAGCAAAATGACCTGGTTCGTGACAATTGAAACAACGTAGCTTTCTGTTGTTGAACCCTACCTTGTTATCGACACTCATACCCATTGCTTCGCCCTAAAAACTGCCATGGCAATTTTCCATGTAATATCCATTTCTTCCACGTCTTCTGGATGAATCTGATCCAGATCAGCAAACGATAATTGTGGTGGTAGATCTCCAGCATCAAGAGCATTGTAGCAGTTAATAAGTCATGTGGCGAGAGCAAGAATTTCATCACACTCCTTAGCACTTGAGGAAGAAGCCCTATTAGAAGAAGAAGCAACTTGAGCGGCAGTAAATGATTGGTTTTGAGGAAGAGGCATGGATGATGCAGCAGGAAGTGAAGTAGCTGATGAAGTGGAAAAGGATTGAGTCTGAACTTGCTGAGTAGCATAATGTTGACCTGTAGAGGGAAAAGTGAGAGATGAAAGAGCATTATTAGATGAAATTCCAAGATTTGCAGCTACATACGAATTCACATGGTTTATCTCCCGCTGTTTATCATCAATATCACATGCCTTGATGATCGCTATCACTTCAGCAAGAGTAAGGCGATTTAGGTCTTTGGTCTTCTTGATAATGGCTACATTCATGTCCCATGACTTTGGAAGGGAATTTAGTAGCCTCATGTTTATTTCAGAATTTGTCAAGAAGATTCCAACTATCCTCATCTCAGTGGTGAGACTTGTGAATTGTTGAAGTTGTGCCCCCATGGTCTCACCAGGAACATAATAGAACATGTTGAACCTTTGGTGTAGCATGTCCTGGCGACTCTCCTTCATATGTTCGTTCCCTTCATATACCTCAATTAGGCTCCCTACAAAGCCTTTGCTGAAGTATACTCCCTAAAACCTTGAGCTATATCCGGAGACAGGGCCATGGTCAGAGTGGCCAAAGCTCGTTCTTGCTCCTCAACATTCTCAAAATCTTCATCAGTGTAATTTTCAATCACTTTGTTAACCACTTGCCCTGCAACAGTTATGGTTATTCTGACGAGATTTTTAATGATGCTTCTCCAAATTTTGAAGTCCTTCATTTTAATGTACTTTTCAATTCGATATTTCCAATCAGGAAAACCATCTGCTGATAAGAGTCTTGGAATGCGAGTAGTGGTACCCATAACAGAGTCCAGCTCATGGTGATGTGTTTAACTTTGTGAATCCATTGAATATTAATTTAAATAAGAATTAAATTATTTTCTTTAAAAAAATATGAGTTTTCGGTCAAAACAAGCATTTACGGTGAAAGGGGTGTTTACGGCCGTAAACTCAGTTTACGTTCGAGAGTTTATGGTTGTGTTTGCGGTCGAGAGTTTATGGTCGATGTATACGGTTTATGAATATAAGCTTGCGGTTATTGATGAAACTTAATTTACGGTCTAAGAACTGAGTTTATGGTCCAAGAAACTTCTTGAGCTTGCGGCCGTAAACTGGGTTTGCTAGCGTAAACTCTAGGCAGTAAACTCCCAGAACTTCAAGAAATCACGATTTTTGGATTGAACTTAATTCCCCTTCGCGACAAACACCAACTCCAATCATAGACAGTGAAGAATATGCCCAAAAACTCGATTGTAAGATGCTTTGACACTGGTTACGCTCTAATACGAATTGTAAGGCCCTGAAACGGATCTTACCCGTGATGAAACATACAAAAGAATCAATAATATTGAGAATGAAGTAGAAACAGAAATCAGAACAAGCTTGCACACGCTTCTATTAATGAAAAACGTCTGGTACAACTTATCTATATCAGTCGTGAACTTTGTGGCATCAACAACCGTTAACTAACCTAACTACCATCTATATATAGTGGACTTGGGCCGCCTTTGGGTTTACGGACGTAAACAGGCTTACGGCCGTAAACTCATGCCATGGCCTTAAACTACAATCAACACTACCAAAACTGCATATTGACTCAAAAGACCCTATTACAACGAAAGCCTAGACCAAACCATTAACTAGACCCTTCACATAGGCCACATTGGTCTCACAAGTACTTCTTTCTCTTTCGGTCTTATATTAAGAAATGAAACTTGAATTAAAGAAAAAACCACCCATACAAGCCTAATATATAAAAGATGCCTTTCATTGCCTCTTAAAAGGCACTTGATCGTAATCTAACGGGAAACCTTACAGACACTTTGAAGTCTCTTTTGACTTGAAAAGAAGAGATTCATGCCCGGGATCCACTGTTTTGTGTCTTAATCGACATCACAATATCCCACAAAGCTAGATTTATTTCTTTATCATTCACACTCTATGCAAGAAAATCTGGTTCTATAACTAGTAGTTTGTAATGAAACTTGTTGATGCGCTAGCAGAAATTCTTGTATAGTTTATAGAAAATCCGATATTTTTTTTTAATGAAAATGTAGTGTTACCAGTTCTGTAGTTAACCATGAATATCTGTATGTTTCCAAGAAAATCCGATATTTTCTTTAGAGAAAATCTAGCATTATTGATTTTGTATAAAACCATGAATGTCCGTTACTGAGAACTGTAGTGATATGCGAACATACTACCTCATATGACAAGCTAAATCTAATCATGAAGTATAAGTATTTTGTATGTGAAGCCATTGCGTAATTGGTTCTGTTTGAAAACTCTGGCTTTGGCCAGTATACGTAGTGTGTTTTAGTTCTATTTAGTATAAATAAAACCGATGAAGAATGTCAGATTGTAAACTAAAAGTGATTTATACGTAATGTGAGTCGTATAACCACACTTTATTTGACTAGATACCTTTCCAAAGTTCTCCAGGCATCGAGTTAAATGATATTTGTCACCCTTGGCATGCCTGCCCAATTGTAGCTAGCAGTTCGGGTGTGGGATTGTCAGTCCTGAATAGATATATTCACAAATCTCACGCTCTCCCTCCAGCAGACTCTGGTTATACTATGATAGGATTTATCCCTGTACACCTAAGGGTACAGTAGTGAAGTAGCGCCTCACAGTATCGTACAATCTAGTTTACATGTAGTGTAGTAGCGTTCTACCGTAGTGAAAATCCGAATGTATATCGTTCATAGAGATAATTACAGTTATGAAAACGTGATAAAGTAGTGGTGAAAACTGTAAACTATTTATGTGTTAGTGCATGCGCTTAGTAGTGAAAGTTTCTATACTGGTTATGTTTAGAAAATTCCCAAACTATACCGATTATAGTTGCATGAATAAGGTAGTGAATAGCGAATCCAGAAAACTATGAAATTTCAGTGAAAAACGACCCTTATGCTCAACACAGTACTAAAGGGTTAAAGTATGAGAATTTCATGAGTTTTGAAAACATTTATGTTTAGCTTTTACTCCCCCCTAAAAACATTAAAAATACGGAAAATGTAGGGGTATGAACTCACCTCGGGTGATTTGAATGAAGGATCGACACGAAATGTTGGATGTTCAAGTGAAGCCTTGAACACGCTTTGATCCTAATTAACATGTAATGACACATAAAGGAGTCAAATAATGGTATTTCACCACTAGATGTGATGAAGAACCATTCTAAGAACTTGGGACTACTTGCACTAAGTGTTAGGACCTCAAAGGTTTGCATGAGTGAAGTGTATGGCCACTTTAAATGTGTTTTCAAGGTCCATACTTGCATTCCATGAAGTTTCCTAGGCCCATACTTGGTTGTAGTACAAGTTTAGTGTCTTAGAAATGGGTTTGTGGTCCTATGGTGTGTGTGTATTGTCGCACAAATGTGTGTGCTGCCGCACACAGGAGTGTGCTACTGCACACACGAGTGTACTGTCGCACACATGAGTGTGCTGCCATACACCGGAGTGTGCTGCCGCACACATGAGTGTGTGGCCGCACTCCTTCAACAAGATGAATCACATGACGGGACTTTCATGATTCAAGGCCTAGATCAAGAGGTTCTTCATGCACAACAAGTTAAGGGAGGGACTACTCACGTTTTTGAAGCTTTGGAAGGTTCAAAGTTGGAGAAACTTGAGAGGAAATGATGTTGTGTGCTGCCAAGGTGTTAAAGGAATGAAAGGAAGGGGGCTACCCTTTATATACTGGTAAAGGTGTTGCCCAAAAGTGAGTGTGCTGCCAAGGGAGTGGGTGTATGGCCGTACACTCCTCCAAGAGGTGTGTATGGCCCAATTTTTCACTATTCAACACTCCAAATCATAACTAAACTCAACCTTGGTTATATACACAAGCTTATAACACTTAAATGACCCCTTGAATAGCACTAGAAATCGACAAAACAAGTTGAATATTGATTGAATTGATTAATTGTACAAGACTGAAATTCTGGATTGTCACACCATCCCATCGTTAGTGGGAATTTCGTCCCGAAATTCAAGGATAAAGTACAATCATGAACTTGGAAAGAGATGGGGGTACTTCTGCTTCATTGAATCCTCACGCTCCCAAGTGAATTCAGGACCCCACTTTGCATTCCAGCGGAGCTTCACTATTGGGATGCGACTCTGTTTTGTACGCTTCACTTCCCGATCCATGATTTCGACAGGTTCTTCCACGAGGTGTAGACCCTCGTCTAATTTGATCTCGTCGAGAGGAATCACAAGTGTCTCATCGGACAGACACTTCTTTAGGTTCGACATGTGGTAGACAGGATGGATGTTGTTGAGCTCTCGAGGTAACTGGAGTTTGTATGCTACGGGACCGATCCTAGCAAGGATCTCAAATGGTCCAACGCACCTTGGCTTTAGCTTTCCACGTTTTCCGAAACGCATCATGCCTTTCCAAGGCGAGACCTTCAGAACGACGCGGTCACCGAGCTGGAATTCCAAGGGTTTTGGTCTGTTATCGGCGTAGCTCTTTTGTCTATCCCGAGATGCTTTCGGTCGCTCTTTGATTTGTAAGATCTTTTTTGTAGTCTCTCGGATGATTTCAGGACCCGTGAGAGTGCTATCAGGGACTTGAACCTTGACTAACTGCGTGTCACCCACTTTCGCCCAACACAGAGTGGATCTGCACTTGCGGCCATAGAGAGCTTCAACCGGCACAACCTTGATGCTAGTATGGTAGCTGTTGTTGTAGGAAAATTCGACCAAAGGAAGATGAGTGTCCCACGTGACACCGAAGTCGATGACACATGCTCTCAACATATTTTCCAATGTTTGAATTGTTCTCTCACTTTTTCCATCAGTCTGAGGATGATAAGTTGTGCTCATATCCAACTTAGTTCCATGTGCCTTCTGAAGCAATTGCCAGAACCTTGAGGTGAACCTGCAGTCTTGGCCAGAGATAATGGATACATGTACCCCATGAAGGCGAACTATTTCTTGAATGTAGATCCGTGTAAGTTTCTCCATCTTGAAGTTTTCTTTGATTGGTAGGAAGTGGGTGGATTTAGTCAACCGATCGACAATCACCCAGATGGCGTCGTGCCCACTCGAGGATCTAGGTAACTTGGTGATAAAATCCATTGCTATCATTTCCCACTTCCACCGAGGTATTTCTTGCTGCTGAAGTAAATCTGAGGGCTTCTGATATTCCACCTTCACCTTGGCGCAATTCAAGCAGTTGCCCACGAAGGTTGCAATCTCCGCTTTCATGTTTGGCCACCAATAGAGCTGTTTGAGATCTAGATACATCTTATCTGAACCGGGGTGAACGGAGTATTTCGTCTTGTGAGCCTCATTCATGACAACCTCTCTATACCAACCGAACTTTGGGGTCCAGATCCGATTCATGAAATACTACATTCCATCTCCCTGAACCTCTATGTTCTTGTCCATTCCCCTCAATGCTTCATCCGTCACTTTCTCGGGTTTCAAGGCTTCCTGCTGAGCCTCTCTGATTTGTACGGATAGATGGGAATGAACGGTCATTGTCAGTGCCTTCACCTTTCGCCCGGAGTATTCCTTTCGGCTGAGGGCATTTGCTACCACATTGACCTTGCCGGGATGGTAGCGAATTTCTCACTCATAGTCACAGAGTAGCTCTACCCATCGTCGCTATCTCATGTTTAACTCTTTCTGATCAAGGATGTGCTGCAAGGTCTTATGGTCGGTGAAGATAGTGCACTTGGTTCCATAGAGATAGTGTCTCCATATTTTCAATGCAAAGACAACTGCTCCCAACTCTAGATCGTTAGTTGTGTAATTGACCTCGTGTGTCTTCAACTGCCTCGAGCATAGGCGATGACCTTTCCTCACTGCATGAGCACACAGCCTAGTCCCTGATTGGATGCATCGCAATAGACCACGAAGTCTTCCATCCCTTCGGGCAGGGACAAGATAGGTGTGCTACACAGGGCCTGCTTCAATGTTTGATATGCATTGTCTTGCTTGACTCCCCAACTAAAGTTTACACCTTTCTGTGTCAAGGTAGTTAAGGGCTTAGCGATTCTGGAGAAGTTCTAGATAAACCTGCGATAATAGCCCGCGAGGCCCAAGAATTGCCGAATTTCTATGGGTGTTTTAGGTGCAGACCAATTCTCTATCGCTTTGATCTTGGAAGGGTTTACGTGAATACCTTCATTGCTAACCACGTGCCCAAGGAAATTTACCTTCCTGATCCAAAACTCTCACTTCGAAAACTTGACGTATAGCTTTTCCGCCCTTAATGTTTCCAACACCTGTTTCAAGTGGTGTTTATGATCACTCTCACTCCGTGAATAGACAAGTATGTCATCGATGAACACGATCACGAACATGTCTAAGAAAGAGCGACAGAATCGGTTCACCAGGTCCATGAATATTGCCGGTGCATTGGTCAGACCAAAGGGCATTACTAGAAATTCGTAATATCCATAACAAGTTCGGAATGTTGTATTAGACACATCATTCTCGTGGACTCACCACTAATGGTACCCTGATCTTAGATCAATCTTTGAGAAGTAACTGGCTCCCTGAAGTTGGTCAAAGAGATCGTCGATTCTGGGCAAGGGATATCGGTTCTTGATGGTCAGCTTATTCAGATCTCGGTAGTCAATGTACATCCGAAAGGATCCATCTTTCTTTTTCACGAATAAGATTGGAGCTCCCCATGGTGAGGAACTCGGCCTTATGAATCCTTTGATGATAAGCTCATTGAATTGGCTGGATAATACTTGCATCTCTGCTGACGCTAACCGGTAGGGGGACTTAGCTATAGGAGTAGCTCCCGGTAATAAGTCGATACGAAACTCAACTTGACGTTCGGGAGGAATTCCTTGGAGATCTTCAGGAAAGACATCAGGAAAGTTGCAAACTTCGGGGATACTCTCAAGGTTTTTAACTTTTTGCGTCCCATTAACAACATGAGCTAGAAACGCATAGCATTCCTTCCGTAGGTACTTCTAAGCTTTGATGCACGAGATGATACGAAGGTTCGAACTAAGTTTCTCACCATAAATCATGAGGACTTCGCCAGAGGGAAGGTTGAGGCGAATGGATTTTTCGAAACAAAGGATATCAGCGCGATTGGGGCTCAACCAATCCATATCGATAATGACATCAAAACTCTAGATAGATATAGGCATAAGAATGATATGGAAGGAATGATCGCCTCAGGTAAGAGTACATCCTAGGAATACGTCGTTCGCACTCTCTTTCTCTCCGTTAGCCATCTCGACGGTGAACGTTTCGGTTGGAGGTTGGGATTTACATTTGATTAGATGTTTGAATGCATGACTAAGAAAACTCCTTTCCGCACTAGAATCGAATAGAATGCATGCATGAGAGTTGTCAAGGAGGAACGTACCCGTAACAACGGTAGGATCAGCGACCACTTCATTATGGCCCATTGCCAAAATTCTCCCTGTATTTCCACCAGTCGTTGCCTTAGGGCGATTTCTCCGGAAATGCCCAACCTCCCCACATCCATAACAAGCTTGACCAACACCTGCTCCCGTAGTCTGGTTAGTGGGTTGGGCTAGCACCTTGCAGTATCGAGCTGGGTGACCCTCCTTCCCACAGCTATTACAACTCAACTCACCGCAGGGTCCGTGATGATGGAAGTTACACTTGTTGCATAAAGGTAATTTCCCAGCATAAACACCAGTAGGAGTTTGGGTGGTTGGAAAAGTAGTTGGGGCACCAGCAGGAGCAGTAACATCATGAACTGCTACTGTTTGTTGTTTCTTAGAGGGCTCCTGTGAAGACTGACCCTTGCGTTTGTTGCATGATTTCTTCTTCTTCCCACCATTTTCCTTCCGTGGCTCAGAAACAGCTGCCACTTCGTCTAGATAAACCCCATTATCTATCAGAATTTGTGCCATATCCTTGGCGGTCTCAAATGTAGTCGGTCTAGCAGCCAATACATTTCCCTTGGTGGGTTGTGTTAGCCCCCAGATGTACCTCTTGATTTTCTTGCTTTCCAGGGTGACCATTCTCGGACAGAGTAGTGCCAAATCACAAAATCTAGCAGTGTAAGAAGCAATGTCAGAACCCTTCATCTTCAAGTTCCAAAGTTCATGCTCAAACTTTTGCACCTCGCCCCTCGGGCAGTATTTGGCCAGCATGAGTTCCTTCAGTCTGTCCCAATTCATGGCATTAGCTACTGACAGGGTTAGGGTTTTGACTCGACCATTCCACCAGGTCAAAGCTCTGTTAGTGAAGGTGCAGGCGGCGAACTCACCTTGTTAGCTTCGGAATAGGTGCAAATTTCCAAGATGGATTCAATCTTCTCGAACCATCGAGTCAGGGCGATGACTCTTCCGTTTCCGTCGAAGGATTTAGGTTTCGCGGTCATGAAGTCCTTGTAGGAACATTCCTTTTGTTGTCCCTGACTTCCGTCTTGTCTTTATGGGTTGGTTCCACCTCCAGCCCCACCAGAGTTCACTTGTGCCATTGCTGCAGTCACGACGGCTGTAACTGCTACCTGAAACATGACGGGGTCGAACTGAGGGGGTGGTGGTGGCGGCGGAGTGTTTTTGTTTCTTCTAATGGGTCTTGGTCGAGGAGGCATTTTTCTCTAGAAACAATCAGGAAGAAGAGGATGGTAAGTCCTCAAGATATATAAAGATAATATATATCGCATCTTGATAATGATAGTGTTCTACCCTGCGATAAGCACAGAAAGTTTACTAATTTAACTAAGTTATCGCTACAAAATAGATAGGTAGTAACACTAAGAATGAATCTCCTCACTAAATATGGCTCTAGCGAAATACTCATATAGTATTTTCTAGTGAATGTTTTTGGTAAGTTTTAGGCCTGCTGTAACACCACCGTCACTCCCAAGCACATGTTGGTCATGTTTTGACTGAATATAGTTGAGTAGGCTATATTCACCCGAAACATGATTACATAACTGCCCAGGTTTGACCGCAGTGTTCCAACATCCAAATACTTTTTGTGTTGTTCCACTAATGACACAAATTATGTAAGGTATGCATGCTCATATACTTTTATAAAAATATTTATATTTTTGAAAGTATATTTTTAGTGTGGTGTAGTTAGGCCCCTTTAGTGTTTATAGTTGTATACCATGTAAGGTTTGGTATACTAGTTCGCTATAAACAAGGGCTCTGATACCAATCTGTCACACCTCAAAACCAGAAAGGCGGAAATGTTCTGGGGTGGAGGACGTCATGTATAGCATCACAACAACTATATAATAGCAATCATAGCAACGCAACCATTACATTGAATACTTAAATAAAAATGTTTACATCAATTTGGAAATTGTCTGAAACTTGTTTGGATTTCATCATACAGAATATATATAGAATATAAACAATAAAATCTTATTGCTCCAACTCCTCAACAACCCAGCAGGTACCTGTTAACTGATTTCCTGAGAATACAAGGAGTTTAAAAATATCATCATAAAGCTGGTGAGTTCATAAGCAGTAGTTTGTAATGAAACTTATTGATGAGCTAGCAGAAATGTTTGTATAGTTTTAAGAAAATCCGATATTTTCTTTAATGAAAATGTAGTGTTACCAGTTCTCCAATAAACCATGAATATCTGTATGTTTCCAATAAAATCTGATATTTTCTTTAGTGAAAATCTAGCGTTATCGATTCCGTATAAAGCCATGAATGTTCGTTACTGAAAACAGTAGTGATATGCGAAAATACTACATCATGTGACTAGCTAAAGCTAATCATGAAGTATAAGTATTTTGTATGTGAAGCCATTGCATAATTGGATCTGTTTGAAAACCCTGGCTTTGGCCAGTATACGTAGTGTGTTTTAGTTCTATTTAGTATAAATAAAACCGTTGAAGAGTTTTAGATTGTAAACTAAAAGTGATTTATACATAATGGGAGTCATATAACCATACTTGATATGACTAGAGACCTTTCCGATGTTCTTCAGGCGTCGAGTTGAATGACATTTGTCACCCTGGGCATGCCTGCCCAACTATAGCTAGCAGTTCGGGTGTGGGATTATCTGTCCCGAATAGATCTATTCACAAACCTCACGCTCTCTTTCCAGGAGACTGTGGTTATACTATGATAGAATTTATACCTGTACACCTAAGGGTACAGTAGTGAAGTAGCGCCTCACAATATCGTACAATCTAATTTACATGTAGTGTAGTAGCATTCTACCATGGTGAAAATCCGAGTGTATATCGTTCGTAGAGATAATTACAGTTATGAAAACATGATAACGTAGTGGTGTAAACTATAAACTATTTCTGTCTTATTGCATGCACTTATTACTGAACGTTTCTATACTTGTTATGTTTAGAAAAATCCCAAACTATACCGATTATAGTTGCATGAATAACGTAGTGAATAGCGAATCTGGAAAACTATGAAATTTCAGTGAAAAACAACCCTTATGCTCAACATAGTACTAAAGGGTTAAAGTATGAGAATTTCATGAGTTTTGAAAACATTTATGTTTAGCTTGTATTCCCCCCCCCCCCCCTTGAAAACATTAAAAATACGGAAAATGTAGGGGTATGAAGTCATCTCGTGTGATTTGAATGATGGATCGACACGAAATGCTGGATTTTCAAGTGAAGCCTTGAACACGCTTTCATCCTAATTAACATGTAATGACACATAAAGGAGTCAAATGATGGTATTTCACCACTAGATGTGATGAAGAACCATTCTAAGAACTTAGGACTACTTGCACTAAGTGTTAGGACCTCAAAGGATTGCATGAGTGAGGTGTATGTCCACTTTAAAGGTGTCCTAGGCCCATACTTGGTTGTAGTACAAGTTTAGGGTCTTAGAAAAGGGTTTGTGGTCCTATGGTGTGTGTATATGGTCGCACAAATGTGTGTGCTGCCGCACACATGAGTGTGTGGCCACACACAGGAGTGTGCTGCCGCACACATGAGTGTGCTTCCATACACTGGAGTGTGCTGCCGCACACATGAGTTTGTGGTCGCACTCCTTCAACGAGATGAAGAACATGACAGGACTTTTATGATCCCAAGCCTAGATCAAGAGGTTCTTCATGCACAACAAGTTAAGGGATGGATTGCTCATGTTTTTGAAGCTTTGGAAGGTTCAAAGTTGGAGAAACTTGAGAGGAAATGGAATTGTGTGCTGCCAAGGTGTTAAAGGAATGAAAGGAAGGGGGCTACCCTTTATATAGGGGTAAAGGTGCTGCCCAAAAGTGAGTGTGCTGCCAAGGGAGTGGGTGTGCTGCCGCACACCCGTGTGTACGGCCGTACACTCCTCCAATAGGTGTGTATGGCCTAATTTTTCACTATTCAACACTCTGACTCATTCCTAAACTCAACCTTGGTTATATATAAAAGCTTAGAACACTTAAATGACCCCTTGAATAGCACCAGAAATCGACAAAACAAGTTGAATATTGATTGAATAGATTAAGTCTACAAGATTGAAATTTTGAATTGTCACAACCTTATCCTCCACCTGTTTCCATTCCAATTTCCCTTCCTCCTACTTTCCCAGTTATCACATCCCGACCTTCTTCCACTATTCCAATCCCTACACCCATTTTTGTCAACGCTACCACTACCACTACCACGGGAGTTTAAACCAATGTATCTAATACGGGGGTTCGTTCTTCTCTACTCGAAACCCCTGTCACTACTAAGCCTCCATATCCTACCCGTTCAACCGAACCAACACTGTTCTTGGAGGTAAGGACTTGGAGTTTGATTCTACTTACTTCAGTCCTTATCGTGTTCAGATCGACGAGGATGATGACGCTCCTCTCACAAGGCGACATCTCAAGGCAGTGACTGATAAGCTTGATCAGTTACTTTCCTCTTCCTCTGCTAATCCATACTTAGAAGCTACTCTCAAGGCCTTGTTCTCTTCTGCAGTTAAGGAGCATGACATCTCTATCTCCAATGTAGCGAAGGCTATTGATGCCTCCACTTCTCAATGCCTAATGGCTTCGCTTGCTGTGGAAGCCTCTACTAAAGATTGCAAGGATGCGACCGCAAAAGTTGAAAAACTAATTTCAGAAGCTCAAATCTTTCTAGAATCCCTTGAACCTGCTGCTCAGAAAAACGCACATACCGTGAATGATTCGGTTGATTCTCTCAAACGCTCACTGGAGGCCAAGCTGTCACAACTTGGCGTGGCTCATAATGCCATTGAAGCTGCTAATGAAGAGCTTCATTCCAAAGTTAATGAATGGTTAACTCAACTTGAGGCAGAGCTTGCAGTTGAAAACAAAGTCATGGATGAGCTAGACAAGCGAACCTCTCAGCTCAAAGTTCAGAACATAAAGCTCCGCACTACAACTCAAGAGCTTAATGATTTAAAATCTGAAAGAGAGGTGATTCGCAGCTCTATTGGTGATGTCAATTCGATCCTGCCTCATCTTCTGGACGCCCATGACTCTATCTTAACAATCACCATTTGCCGTCACTTGGCTGAGAAGCTACGTTCAGCCTTGGATATTCTCAGTTGAATTGAAGGTGTTTCGGAATCTGTTGTTCTTCCGAAATAAGAGGGAGAAAAGAAATCCCAAGGAGGAAAACTTGACAAAACTCAACCTTTACCTCCTCTAAAACCGAAAGCTACTGCTGGACCGAAGGATAATGAAGCTTCAGCCAGCAAAAGTCAAAAGAAAAATAGATCATTCAAGAAGATGATGAAGATGAATAGGATGATATTGATGATATTTGTTACAGGAGCTCCTTCCAAGCCTGATCTAAAATTCAAGCCTTCTGAGCAAGAGCTTCGGGAGAAGATGGATCAGTTCGAGAAAGAAATGAAAGAGAAGGAACTTCTTGATAAAAAGAAGTCAATGTTTCCTAAATGGAATATTGAATCGCTCTAGAGGGAATTCATTGATGAACCGAGTACTCATTGGCTTGAACCCGTTTTATTGTTCTGTCTTGAGAACTCGAAGGAAGCTCAGTTCGACATGCCAATTAACCGAAAGGCATTCATCTTTCATAGCTTTGCCTCGACTGCCATCGTTCCTTTTCCAGACCCAAAAGTTGATCGGGACTTGCTGAAATTTTATCTGGAATTTGCATAACCAGAATACCTAAGCTGGAGCTTGAAGAAAATTACAATTGTCAGAGTATTGAAGCCCTCTTCAGCTGGGAAATTTATCAATGTCAAATTCAAAGTGACCCGAGGCTCAGATAGCTCAGTCTATACCATTTCCCTAGCTGACCTTCCAAATCTAAACCCACACGACTGGATACTCCTCAACAATATTCTGCTATGCAATCCACAGGAGTATCAGTCGATCATTGATCATATCAAGCAAATGCTTATTTGTTACATTCATGAAGTAGCAAAGATGGATCAAGAGATTGCTACCGCTATTCACAAGAGTCCTACGGTCAAACAGATTAGAAGAGTTGGCAATGTAAACACGATGATCAAGGGCAAGATTGACTCGAAGTTTCATATTGTGATGTTCATTAGGGGCGAAGGTCAAAAATGCCTATTCTCTCTTATTGACAAACACATGTTCTCTACTGTTTTCTTGGAGCATATTTTGGAGATCATCCATAGGTGTAATCAGAACAGTGAAGCTGACAAGAAGTTGTTTATTGATATGCTTCGTTGGTATATTTAGTTTTGGTAGACACTTCTTGCTATTTTTCCTCAGTTGTTTAAAGTTGTGAAGCAAGTCAAGGTCACACAACCGAAGTGAATGTATCGCCCCAATTGACGCAAAGGGGGAGATTGTTGGGATCATATTCTTCCTTTTAGCCCGATGTTGTAACCAGTTTGGGCCTGTCCAACTGTGCATTATTTTATTCTAGGGTTTTAGTATTTAAGGTGCATGCATGCATCCTTTGTTTTTGACGCTTTTGATTATTCTCATTATAGGATTGTAACCCTAGCTCGCGTCTACAGTGGATGTTCTTAATCGATCTTTGATGAGGCGTGACTAAGTTTGAATCATAAGCATTATATTGATTCTATATTTTGTTCATTGTCTTGTTTGATTTTGTTATTTGTTCTTCATTGATTTACCTGTTAAAGATCTAAACGATCTAGAGACTTTATCTCATCAGGGTCCCGGGTCATGTGCATTGGGTAGTAGTGACTTATAGTATCATGTTAAGACCCATGGATGATATATAGGTCCGGGTTCATGTGCATTGGGTAATAGTGGCTTATGGTAGCAGGATAAGAAGAATGGATGACAAATGGGTCCGGGGTTCTGTGCTTTACGTTGTATTGGCTTATAATTTCATGTAAAGACACATGGATGACAAAAAGGTCTCGGGTTGTGTGCATTGTGTGGCAATGGCTTATAGTCTCATGTTAAGACCCATGCGTGATATATGGGTCATGAGTCATACGCATTGGGTGGTAGTGGCTTATAGTGTCATGTTAAAACACATGGATGACATATGGGCAGTGGGTTGTTTGCATTGGGTGGTAGTGGATTATAGTGTTATGTTAAGACCCATGGATGATATATGGGTCGTAGGTCATGTACCTTGGGTGGTAGTGGCTTATAGTGTCATGTTAAGACCTATGGACGCCATAAGGGTCCCGGGTCCTGTCCTTTAGGTGGTAGTGGATTATAATGTCGTGTTAGGACCGATGAATGACATATAGGCCATGAGTCATGTTTTTTGGGTGGCAATGGCTTATAGTTTTATGTTAAGACCTATGGATTACATATGGGTCGTGGGTCGTGTGCATTAGATGGTAGTGTCGTAGTGTCATCTCAAGACCCATGGATAAAATATGGGTCATGGTTCGTATGTATTGGGTGATAGTGGCTTTTGGTGGCATGTTAAAACCTATGGACGATATAAGGCTCTTGGGTTGTGTGTATTGGGAGGTAGTGTCATGTTATGACCCATGAAGGACCTATGGGTCATGGGTCGTGTGCTTCAGTGCTAGTGGCTTATAGTGTCATGTTATGTACCATTAATGACGTGTGGGTCCCAGGTCGTATGCATTGGGTAGTAGTGACTTATAGTGTCACATTAATTCCCATGGATGATATAAGGGTCCCAAAGAATGTGTATTGGGTGGTTCTGGCCTATAGTGTCATGTTAAGTCTCGAGGATGACAGATAGGTTGTGGGGCTTGTGAAATGAATGGGAGTGGCATATTATGTCATGTTAAGACCTATGGATGCCATATGAGTCTCAGGTAATTTGCACCGTGTGGTAGTGGCTTATAGTGCCATGTTAAGATCGATGGATAACATATAAGTCTCAGGTCGTGTGCATTGGATGGTAGTGGCTTATAGTGTTAGCTTAAGACCCATGGAAGACATATAGGTCCCACGTCATATTCATTGGGTGGTAGTGGTTTTTGGTATCATGTTAAGACACATGGATGTCATGTGGGTGTCAGGTCATATGCATTGGTTGGTAGTGGCTTATAGTGTCATGATAAAACACATGGATAAAATATGGGTTGTAGGTTGTGTGTATTGGGTGGTAGTGGCTTATAGTGTCATGTTAAGATCCATGAATGATATATGGGTCGTGGTTTGTGTCCTACAGGTGGTAGTGTCTTATGGTGTCATGTAAAGACCAATGTATGACATATGGGTTGTGGGTTATGTGAGTTGGGTGGTAATGGCTTATAGTGTCATGTAAAGACTCATGGATAACATATGGGTCCAAGGTTATGTACATTAGATAGTAATGGCTTATGTTGTCATACTAACACCTGTGGATGACATATGGTTTTGTCTGCATTAGTTTATATTAGTTTATAATGTCATGTTAACACCCATGGATGACCTATGGGTCGTCGGTCGTATGCATTGGATGGTAGTGGCTTATAGTGTCATGTTAAGACCCGTGGATGACATATGGATTACGGGTCGTGTGCATTGGGTGGTAGTGGCTTATATTCTTATGTTAAGACCCATGGATTATATATGGGTCATGGGTCATGTGTAGTGGATGGTAGTGGCTTATAGCATCATGTTAAGACCCATGGATGACATATGGGTCCTGTTCGTGTGTTTTTGGTGGTAGTAGATTATAGTGTCGTGTTATGACCGATGGATGACATATGGGTCGTAGGTCGTGTGCATTGGGTTTAATGACTTATAGTGTCATCTTAGGACCAATGGATGACATATGGGTCGTGGGTCTTGTGCTTTAAGTGGTAGTGGCTTAGTGTCATCTTAAGATCCTTGGATGGCATATGGGTCGTGGTTTGTGTGAAATAAATGGGAGTGGCTTATAGTGTCATGTTAAGACCCATGGATGACATATAAGTCTCAGATCATGTGCATTGAGTGGTAGTGGCTTATTATTGCATGTTAAGATCGATGGATGACATATGGGTCCAGGGTTGTGTGCATTGGGTGGTATTGGCTTATAGTGCAAGGTTAAGACCCATGGATGACATATAGGTCCCATGTCATATACATTGGGTGGTAGTGGCTTATGGTGTCGTGTTAAGACAGATGGATGACATATGGGTCTCGGGTCATATGCATTGGGTTGTAGTGGCTTATAATGGCATGCTAAGACTCACGCTTAACGTATGGGTCACGAGTCATGTATAATTAGTAGTAGTTTCTTATAATGTCAGGTGAAGACCCACATATAACAAATAGGTCTCCGGTCATATACACTAGGTGGTAGTGGTATATAGTTTCATGTTAAGACCCATGACAGATATATGGGCCATGGATTGTGTGCTATTGGTGGTAGTGGATTATAGTGTGATGTTAAGACCAATGGATAACATATGGGTTGCTGGTTGTGTGAATTGGGTGGAAGTTGCTTAGAGTGTCACGTAAAGACCCATGGATGACATATGGATCCCGATTCATATGCATGGATGACGCATGGATGAAAAATGGGTTGTGGGTTGTAAACATTGGATGACATATGGGTCGTGGTTCGTATGTATTGGGTGGTAGTGGTTTATAGTGTCAAGTTAAGACCCATGGTTGATACGGGCCATGGTTTGTGTGCTATGGGTGGTTGTGGATTATAGTGTGATGTTAAGATAGATGGATGACATATGGGTCGAGGTTCATGTTTATTGGGTGGTAGTTGCTTAGAGTGTCATGTAAAGACCAATTGATGACATATTGTTCCCGAGTCATAAGCATATGATGGTTGTGTCATATATTGTCGTATTAAAACCCATGGATGATATATGGGTCCTGTTAAGACCCATGAAAGACAAATGGGTCATGGGACGTTTATCTTGGGTAGTAGTTGCTTATAGTGTCATCTTAAATCACATGGATGACATATGGTCCGTGGATTATGTCCATTGGGTGGTAGTGGACAATAGGGTTATGTTAAGACCCATGGATGATACATGGGTCGTATGTCATGTTCCTTGGTTGGTGGTGGCTTATATTGTCATGTTAAGACACATGGATGACATATAGATCCCGGCTCGTATGCTTTACGTGGCAGTGGATTATAGTGTAATGTTAAGACGGATAGATGATATATGGGTCGTGGGTCGTGTGCATTGGGTGGTAATGACTTACAGTGTCATGTTAAGACCCATAGATTACATACGGGTCGTGCGTTATGTGAATTAGGTGGTAGTGTCTTAGTGTCATCTTAAGACCCTTGGATGACATATGGGTCGTGGTTCGTATGTATTAGGTGGTAGTCGCCTATGGTGACATGTTAAATCCCACGGATGATATATGGGTCGTCGGTCATGTGCATTGGGTGGTAGTCCCATGTTCTGACCCATAAATGACATATGGTTCGTGAGTCATGTGCATTGTGTGGTAATGGCTTATAGTGTAATGTTATGTCCCATGCATGGCATGCGGGTCCCGGGTCGTATGCATTGGGTGGTTGTGGCTTATAGTGTCATATTAAGACCAATGGACTATATATGGGTCCAAGATCATGTGTATTGGGTGGTAGTGGCATATAGTGTCATGTTATGTCCTATGGTTAATATATGGATTTTGGGTTGTGTGAAATGAATGGGAGTGCTGTATTGTGTCATGTTAAGATCCATGGATGACATATGGGTCTCGAGTCATTTGTATTGGATGGTAGTGGCTTATAGTGCCATGTTAAGATAGATGGATGACATATGAGTCCCTGGTCGTGTGCATTGGGTGGTAGTGGCTTATAGTGCCAACTTAAAACTGATAGATGACATATAGGTCCCCCACCATATGCATTGGGTGGTAGTGGCTGATGGTGTAAAAATGAGACACATTAATGACATATGGGTCTCCAGTCATTTGCATTGGTTGGTGGTGGCTTATAGTGTCGTGTTAAAACATGTGGATGACATATGGGTCGTGGGTTTTCTGCATTGGGTGGTATTGGCTTATGTTTTCATGTTAAAATCCATCGATGATATAAGGGTCGTGGTTTATGTTCTGTGGATGGTAGTGGGTTATGGTGTCATGTTAAGGCCAATGGATTACATATAGATCGTGCATCATGTGTATTCGTTGGGAGTGGCTAATTGTGTCATCTAAAGACCCATGGATGATAAATGGGTCTCAACTTATGTACATTGGAGAGTAGTGTCTTATGGTTTAAGTGCATTAATTTATAGTGGTTTATAATGTTACGTTAAGACCGATTGATGACATATTGGTCGTCGATCGCATTTTTGGATGGTAGTGGTTTATAGTGTCATGTTAAGACCCATGGATGACATGTGGGTCGTGGGATGTGTATATTGGCTGGTAGTGGGTTATAGTGTCATATTAAAACCCATGCATGGCATATTGGTCATGTGTTGTGTGACTTGGATGGCAGTGGCTTATAGTGTCATGTTAAAAGACATGGATGATATATGGGCTGTGGGTTGTGTGCATTGGGTGGTAGTGGATTAAAGCGGTATGTTAAGACCAATAGCTGATATGTGGGTTATACGTCGTGTGCCTTGGGTGGTAGTGGCTTATAGTTTCATGTTAAGACCCATGGATGACATATGGTTCCCGGGTCTTATGCTTTAGGTGGTAGTGGATTATAGTGTAATGTTAAGACCGATGGATAACAAATGGGTCATGGGTCGTATGCATTGGGTGTTAAGACACATAGATTACATACGGGTCGTGGTTCGTGTGCATTTGGTGGTAGTGTCATCTTAAGACCCGTGGATAACATATGGGTCGTGGTTCATATGAATTGGGTAGTAGTAGCTTATGATGGCATGTTAAAACCCATGCATGATATATGGGTCGTGGGTCGTGTGCATTGGGTGGTAGTGTCATGTTCAGACTAATGAATGACATATGGGTCATGGGTCATGCGCATTGGCTGGTAGTGGCTTTTAGTGTCATGTTATGTCCTATTCATCATGTGTGGGTCCTGGGTCATATGCATTGGGTGGTAGTTGCTTATAGTGTCATATTAAGACCCATGGACTATATATGGGTCTGAAATCATGTGTATTGGGGGGTAGTGGCTTATAGTGTCATGTTAATGATGGGTTTTGAGAACTATAACTTCCTTATGCTTCGCATACAATTCTAATTCTTTGGATCTAAGTTATCTCAAGTTATACCTGCAATTTAATTTTATCCAAACCATATACCCTTGCTAGCATGCAATTGGAGTATACAACATAAAAACTAGTTAGATGAATACCTATTAGTTGTAGCATGTAGTTCTTCGCCTTTAAAGAGCTTCTTACCTCAAGTGTGATACATCTAAAAAGTTACAAGCACCTAAAGCAAATGGAGGCTAATTAGAGAGAGTTTAGGAAGAACAAATCGGCTAGGGTTTCACCTTTTAACTCTTATGTCCAATTTTAGTGATATTAGGGGTTACTTTTATAGTATGGAATTCCTAGGATTTCTTACGTGTAAACCCTAATTCACCATGACTCTTCACATTTGATAGGCCCTTTGGACTAAACCTTCATTGACTCTCATATAGGTTTAGTCCACCCCTAATCAACATGAATCATTATCCCAAACCATAAGTATTACTGATTTACTTAATCAGTCCTCGTAATTCAATCAGTCTCATTTGATCACTAAATTAATTCCAAATTAATTCTTGACCAATACAAATTAATTAATATGATTTGTTAAATAACATATTATTCATATAATATATTAATAAATTACAAATAACCTCTTTCTCAAATATGCATCCTATCAAATTGCTCCAGCGAAGGGAACCCAAAAGGACTGTACTACTATCGGTTCAAGTACATACCAATTATAATTATGGGCTTAGACACCTAATCCAACAGTTTCCCACTTGGATAAGTCTAATAACTATAACTGCCAATGTAACTTCAAAATCTGATTAGAAATCGCAACTCTCAAAAGCTACTATCGAACTTTGACCTAGTCAATGACGAGTCCTTTAAATAAGGGATCATATATTCCTCTGTTCTTCAATATAATGTGTGGGCAAAGAGATGGAATAAAGTCATACCCGATTTCTGATTTGTCTGACATAGAACTTAATTGAACACATTAATTCAGTCCTGACTGGGCCCGACACATAAGTCAAAACAACATCATCGAGGAGCTCAAGATATCGCTTTTAATCCTCTTAGGATAAAAGAAAGAGATAAACTTTGACTTATATGCTTACACTAATAACGTGTTAAGTTATACACAAGAACACGTTTTATAACATCAAGTTACTGATGCGTTTTTGTGCTGTCAATGCACAACCAACTCGTAATTAACAACCCATATATCTTCGTTTGAAGATTATATGATATTATTGTCTCACAATCACTCATGATAAATTCCATGAAGTGATTCATGTGAGAGTGGGTTTAATCCAATACTCAAATCTTATTTCAAGAGCACTCATGAATGTTGTAGCAAACTTTTGCTATGTCTAAACACTTTAGAAAATCTACAAGCCAATTCATGAAAGTCTAACCTCATATATTACTTCCAAAGTATGATTGACTGTGGATAGTTCGAATAATCATATTATCTTGGAAGTCAAAACATGGTAAAGTGAAACATAAAATAAACAATTGACAGAAGACAGTAAGCTTTACTTATAAATAAAACTTTTATTATTTAATCATCATATGTTAATTACATTTATTTATTACAAGTTTCTAACTACCTATCTAATCACCAAAACTAATATCGTCTCTTAGGCCAATGCTCTTAGCATGCTGCAAATGCTTAACCCTACTCAGTCTCCATGTAAGGGGATCTGATGGGTTCTCCTCTGACGATACCCTCTTCACTACGTGGAGTCCCTCTTCTACCCACTATCTTATGAAGTGATATTTTTTGTTGATGTGCCTGGATCTGCCATGATCCCTTGGTTCCTTGGTTAAGGCAACCGCACCCTCATTGTCATAGAAAATCTCCATAGTCTCCTTTACAGCTGGTACAACTTCAAGGTCTCCAATGAAGTTCTTTAGCCATATCCCCTACTTTGATGCTTCACTTACTGCTATGTATTCTGATTTGCATGTTGAATCAGCTACAGTCTCTTGTTTGGAAATTTTCCATGTTACTGCTCCTGCATTTAGGGTAAATACCCAACCCTACTAAGAGGCGAAATCATCTTTGTCTGTCTAAAAGTTGGCGTCACTATACCTTGTCACTCTCAAGTCATCACTCCCACCGAGGATAAGGACCCAATCCTGAGTCCTCCATAGGTAGTTAAGAATGTTCTTTACTTAAATCTAATGTGCTCTACCAGGATTCCCTTGATATCGTCTAACCAGGCTCAAACCAAAAGCCACATCAGGGTGAGTACACTACAAGAAAAACAAGATTTTGCTATGGAAGGAATTCGTTGTGAAAAGCTGAAATTCCATTGCAAAAGATGATTTGCTATGGAATTTGCAACGACCCATTTCCGTCCCTAAAAATGCCATAGTGAGGGTTTGCAACGGAAACAATACTTTCGTCACAAATGTGACAACGAAATGAAATCTGTGGTAATGGTATTCCCTCGTGTATTCTATAGTAGGATTCCGTCACACAGTCCGTGGTAGTTATTCCATCATAAATTCCGTGGTGGTGATTCCCTAGCAACTTCTGTGGTGGTGAATCCCTAATAAATTCCGTGGTGGTCATTCCCTAGTAAATTCCATGGTGGTGATTCCCTAGCAAATTTCGTGGTGGTCATTCCATAGAAAATTCAGTGGAGGTGAATCCCTAGTAAATTATGTGGTGGTTATTCCCTAGTAAATACTGTGGTGGTCATTCCATAGAAAATTCCATGGTGGTGATGCCGTAGAAAATTCTGTCGTGTTGAATCTCTAGCAAATTCCGTTTGATGACTTACTAGCAAATTTCGTGGTCATGAATCCCTAACAATTTTCGTGGTGTATATTATATACCAGATTCCATATTAACCGATGGATAACTGATTTATAAATTATATCCAAATTATTTTGTAGTAATATATGAAAAACAAAAATAACAAAAATAATCAAAACCAATATATCATAAAATAATACAATAAATATTTATTACATGGAAAAAGGAAAGTTGCTAATATAAAATAAATACTCTACAATAAACCTATATCAAGCTACTACTGTTGGTGTTTTGTAAAGATATTAATAAGATCCAATGTCGTTTGATGTTTTTTTTTCAAGATGCCTGACCCTTGCGTTGTTTTCTTCTTATTAGGAGCTCATCATTTCTTTAAGCTCTTTGTTTTGCTGTTTTTGTTTACCAACAAGCTCCCTCATCTCTTCTTTTTTATCATTTTTATTTTGGAATGTAAGATACATCTGTTTTACCATTCCTATTGGGAACCGTCTTTGCAAAAGAGCCAAATCCATAAAGTCTTTTTTGTTATCATGACCACCAACAACAGCATAAAATAGTTTGTCCTCCTCAAATTCAACACCTTCTGCTTCCAACTCTTCCCGTTTTCTATATACGCCGGCTACAAAATAAAAATAATATAAGTTAAAAGATATCAAATTTATGAATGATATTATGACCTAGCTACAATATAAAAGTTTAACACTGAAATGAATATTACATGGATTTGTCTATCTTTTTCATTTGTGAAAGTTGATTCTTCGTGTGTGTATACAAGAATAATTCACTATGGGGTGGATCACGTCCTAATTTCCTCTTCTGCATAAATTCCATATAAAATGTCAAATATACAGATAAACATATATAAACATTGATATGATGTACCATTTAAAAAATTACCAAATCAGAAGCTATCTTCAAATGACTTGTGGATCCAACGTTATGTGTAGGTTTTTCTGCTCCATCAGCCACACCATTACACCTATTTTTCTTGTTCTGCTCAGATTTTGTCACACCCCAAAACCGGAACGGCGGAAACGTTCGGGGGTGGAGGACGTCATGTCAAGTATCACGAGATATGTATATGGTAAGCATGTAATGAACAACCATTTCATATAGAAAGAAAGTGTTTACAATGTATGTGTTCACAAAACATAGAAGTCATAAACAAATAACAAAACAAGACTTGAAGCTATAATGCTCCATCTTCTGAAGTCCCAGCACGAGCACCTGTCTAATAGTCTCCTGAGAATACAAGTTATTTGAAAGAGTTGATCAGCAATTAAGTTGGTGAGTTCATAAGATTTTAGTGATGTGAGTAAGCTGTAAAATGTGGAAAAAGTATATGTAAAAGTGATGTAAGTTGTAAGTTCTGTTTTGAAATGATCGCCTGTTCCTCTAGAAAATCCTATATTTCCTACTTTAATAGAAGTTAAGTAAAATGACACTACAAGCCTTTCTATGCGTACTAAGTGGGTACAAGTTATATATACTTGGAGTAAACAAACAATCGATTGTGCGCATCTGCCCTCAACTTACAACCCAACGGGGTACAGTGAGTAAGGCGGATAGCACACCTTCCATTGGTTGTTAGATCGTTGTCATATGTAACCATGGTGTATTCACTTGTTACTCATGGAGTTATTTGTAATGGTTCCTTTATGTCTAATGGAGAGTTCCGTTTAAGAAAACCTATATTTCTTATAATAAAACATTGACTATGGTGATTACTTTTATAATAGCTTTGTTTATACTGCTATATATAATTTGGTATCGGGTAGATAATAGATTGGGTGACCTCGGTGTAAACCCACATCCAACGGGAACAAGACGTACAGCGAATAACACACATCCTATTAGCTGTCGGATATTAGTCTTATATATAAACATGGTGTATAAACTAAGGTATTATAGAGTTAACTCACTTAAAGTCTTTTAAAACTCTACTGACTTAATAAAATGGATTAAGCCCTTAACTGGGAAATCACTAGTTTTGAATATCCAAAAGTACTGACTTTAAAACGATAGTTTTATACTAGAAAAGCTGTACATTGACTCTGTGTCCTATGACTTGATCCATACCTGGTATACTTATGATGACTTAATGTATACTAAGCATAAATATATATAGATTCGGGTAGATAATAGATTGGGTGACCTCGGTGTAAACCTACATCCAACGGGAACAAGACGTACCGCGAAGAACACACATCCTATTAGTTGTCGGCATCTACTTAACATATATGTATCCTAAAGTGTATACATTACGGAATCATAAGGTTAGCATCATGGTCCTAACTTTTAAAAGTAGCTTCTACCAAGACTCGATTGTTTTGAAAGCAGTCTTCTACCAAGACCCTATTGTTATGAAAGCAGTCTTCTACCAAGACTCTACTATTCCTTTGTCAACTGAAAAGTACATTCTCCCTAGTTTATAACCTATCTCATTAGAGAATAGATCAACCTTCAAGTGTTACCGACACTTTTATGAAAGTAATGGGAGAATTGAGTACCCTGGTGTCGTTTATAATGACATACGGAGGTACTATCAACCTAAAAACATAAGTATGTTTTATTACGGTCATAATGTGAAAGCTAGAACCCCTACTAACCCGCTCTCATGTATGGAGATTAAGGGAACCAAACATGACCCGAGCAAATTCATGCAAGCCGTGTAATTCACATTAAATTTAGATCATGTCTGCGTGTTGTCATGTTATAGCAAATTTACTTGTTTGTTATGTTCTATTCTGGTATTGTTTGATTCTCTTTACTGTTTGTTCTGTTTTGTTCTGTTCTGTTCTGTTTGTGCTTCATTGTACTAGAAGTAATGAATAGCATTCTCCTAAACTATACCTATAATAGTTTACTCATGTTCTAACTGGACTGATACTGAAAAGACTCATTTATCTACAAAGTTATGCTTATACTTTAAAATGGAGTTTTGTATAACTATAAAGTAACATAACCTTTAGAAGAGTTTGGAAAAGTTTTAACAACTTATAAATAACATAAGTAACATTTTGAAAGAATGTTTAACAACAAATAATTACACAATTATCATTGTGTTCAACTTGTATTCCCCCCTTAAAACAATTAAAATAGTTAAAAGATTCATTACGGGGTATGAACTCACATGATGTGGGTGATTCAAACGGGTATGCGCGTACGGATGAGAAGTTCCACGAATGAAGTTCCGAGACACAATAAGTCCTAAATGATATTTAAGGACACATAATGACATGAATATAGTGTTTATAAACAACTATATGAAAGGAAACACCTTTCGGGACTAGGAAACACCTTAACCAAGTGTTGGAATCACATGTGATTCAACCTAGGAGGGTATCAAGGCACTTAAATGAGTTTACTAACATGAGTTCACGGCCCAAGGGAGTTTAAGGCCGTAAACTCATGGCCAAATATTCTTATGAGGGTCCTAAAGGTCATAAAGAAGCATTCTAAATTCATGCCTAAGCCCTTGGAAGTGTTTGTTGCATCAAAACACCTCTATTTTGAGTTTACGGCCCAAAGACCATTTGGTCATGTGTTTACGGCCGTAAAGACTTATGGAAGATGATATTTTGGTTGTTTTGGGTCCTAAACACATCTAGGTAAAGTTCTATACTTGTCTCTTGGGCTATGGAAGGCATTTAGGGCATTTTGGCACACTAAAATGGAGTTCACGGCCCAAGAACTTCCTTGGCCGTGAACTCAGTTTTGGTCCTTGTTTCTAATTGTTTTTTATGCCTAAACATGTCTAGTTTTGTCCCATGTTTGGTTTCCAAGGTCTAGGGGTCATTGGGCACACTTTGGCCCTTGAAATGGAGTTTACTCCCAAGGGTGTTCTTGGGCGGTAAACTCATAGATCTTGGTGTTTCCCTATGATTTCTAGTGTATTAAGCATATATAAAGCTTTAAAACAACACTAGATAGAAGTACTCACTTTCCGGAATGAAAGTCCGAACATCCTTGAGAGAGAATTTGGCTTTTCTGTAGTTGGAATTGTAACTAATGAATAATTTGGTTCAGAATTCTATATATAGTCCTGGTATTTTTGGCAGAAAATATTTTATTCCTGGAATGAACTCTAATATCATAGAGTTTTGGAATAACGGAGTTGCACAAAACCCAAGTGCAACCTCTCTCCTGATATTTCCTTAAGTGTAAATCCTGAATTGCTCAAACTTACCCCAAAAGTTTGAAAGTTAGCAGCAACAAACTTGGTTTCTATTGAAGTGGAAATTTTTGGGTTGTCACAGATTTTAGCTTGTATTCTTCTGTATTCTAGTTTAATTGCCAGGAGTTCTAGATTTCCTGTGGAATATGAGCTGGTTTAAAGCCATGTTTGTTTCTTTTTAGGCTCTGCATGTTGAAGAGATATTGACCATAACTTTCTGCCGCTTTCCTTGCCCAAGCTTGCCTCACCAGCGAGTCTATTGTTTCATCCTAACAACATTTTTTCTACACATTAACAATATAAACATAAGTTTAAGTGTAAATTTTTACCACACAAAAATTTATAACATACAGTTAATTACCTGAAACTCCTCCCAATATAATTCATGAATTTCTGTGCTTGATTTTCCCCAAGTGTACCCTTCTGGATCTACTCTTTGTTTAAAGGACAAACTAATAAAGTGTGCACAAGGTCCTAGTGGCATTACACTAAAAGTAATCATGTGATGTGTTAAGTTATGAATTGATATGTATGTCTAAACCAAAATATTATACATAAAAAAAGTTGAAATTAAGATTTGACTGGTAACTCACATTTTTTCCAAACATGCAAAGTTAAACATCCATCTGGTCCACAATCTTCAGAGGAATTGTTTTCCCTTCTATACTTTCCACTACATATCCATTCATGGTTGGTTGTGTTGGTGATGGGGTAGATTCTAGGATAGGTGTTGTTGAAGGTGTATATTTTGGGGTAGGTGTTGGGATAGATGTATATATTGAGGATGTGGTAGTTCCTTTACTTAAGTTGGGTGTGGTAGTTACTATAGTTGTGGAGGATGGTAGTTTTTATGCAAGTTTTGAGGTTGTGGTAGTAGATATAGGTATTGATGATGTGGTAGTGGGTATCGGTATTGAGGATGGTCGAGATGATGTAGGTGCTGAAGTTTTTGTTATTGATGTAAGTGTTGAGGATTGTATTGTTCCAGTTTCTGAAGTTTAAGATTTATTTTCTAAGGAAGGCGTGGATGTTGTAAGTGATGCTGAGTAAGTGATAGTCATGGTTGATGTTAATGATTTAGGTACTGCGGTTTTGTTGGTAGATATTATTGGTGCTTTGAATGTGGTTGTTGGTATTGGGAATTCGATTTCATCATCTTGAAATTGTCTGTTTATGAATTTTGCATTTGAAATGCTATTGCGTTTCATAACCTGTGGTGCAATTAAGTTAGTTGGCTTCACACCGAATGCTCCTTTAGCTTTCGAGTTTGACATCTTTCTTGCTTAAAAATTAACAAAAAACTCTACTCAATACCAACGTATTAAAGACGATAAACAACTGATGAGAAGAGAGAAACAAACAATAAAAATAAATTATGTATGATGGCATTACTACGCATGAAAACTACTGAATACAATCAAGACCAATTTACTTGTAATTTAAGATGATAATATACATGAAGATGATCAGAGAACAAGAAACGATCATCACGATAATAGTAAATTAAGTAAAAATAATTTTAGATGAGTGACAACCTATATCGCCAGAGTGCACAAACGTATAATGAACAAAGATTTCGATCAATTAGCCACCATAGATGATGCTTATAGAAAATGTAAACCCTTTTCTAATCAGTAAACTTACCCTAATATGTAGCGTAATCATGTGTAGGTTGGAGGGACAGGAACTGTGAAATATTTTGAAGCACCGCTAATGAAAAATTCGAACTGTGCTCATTACCGCTAAATATTTAGTAATTCAAATTTATTAAAGTAGTTCCATATTGATAGATAGGGTATATACATCTTGCTAATGTCAAGAAAAAACATAGACTAATGAGGTGTTCATAGTATAATTTAAATTTAAAATTATAAACGAGGATTAAACATTAATAAACTATACATCTTTATGCTTTTATGTTTAAACCAAAATTTATATAAAAAAGACGTACGGTCATGTCAATAAATAAGGTAGTTGCTTATAGAGTGATGATAAAATATGGTATTTGCTTATGGTGTGATGATATCACCCATGGATGACATATGGTGTCCATGGATGACATACGGGTCATTGGTCAACATGGTAGTCGCTTATGTTGTCCATGGATGAGATACAGGGCATTGGTCAACATGGTAGTTGCTTATGTTGTCCATGGATGACATACGAGTCATTGGTCAACATGGTAGTTGCTTATGGTGTAATGGTATCACCCATGAATGACATATGGGTCACTGGTCAACATGGTATTTGCTTATGGTGTCAACCATGGATGACGTATGGGTCATTGGTCAACATGGTAATTGGTTATGGTGTGATGGTATCACCCATGGATGACATACGGGTCATTGGTGAACATGGTATTTGCTTATGGTGTCAATGGATGACATACAAGTCATTGGTCAACATGGTGGTTGCTTATGGGGTGTTGGTATCACCCATGGATGACATATGGGTGATTGGTCAACATGGTATTTGCTGATGGTGTCCATGGATGATATACTGGTCACTGGTCAACATGGTAGTTGCTTATGGTGTGATGGTATCACCAATGGATGAAATATGGGTCATTTGTCAATATGGTATTTTCTTAGGGTGTCCATGGATGACATATGGGTCATTGGTCAACATGATAGTTGCTTATGGTGTGATGGTATCAACCATGGATAGGGATGGCAAAAAGCCCCATACCCAATGGGGAACCCGAAACCCGCACCCGTTTTTACTGGGGAATCCCCAAGTTTACCGGGGATGGGGACAGGGATTGGGAATATCCGAATAAAAAAAGTGGGATGGGGATGGGGATGGGGATACGCTTAATCCCTGACCCTGGACACGCCCCCGACATATATTAATATATAAAAATAATACATAACATATATTTATAGTATAGTTTATAATACATAAAATTTGATCTAAGTAACCTAACTCATTAGTAATTACCTGGATGAAATTATACTTGTTGTCTTTTCTTTTATCTAATTTAAACTCGTGTATATATATATATATATATATATATATATATATATATATATATATATATATATATATATATATATATATATATATATATATATATATATATATATATATATATCCTTTGTTGATCTATTTTACCTTAAATATCAATCTGATAATTTTTTTCTACTTGATTTTTCATGTATGTATTTAGATTTGGTAGAAAATTTATTTATATTTTTTCTGCAATTTATGAGTACTTATATATTTTATAAAATCTTTAAACTTAAGCTGGTAAAATTGAAATATAGAGTTTTTTCTTACGTAAAAGTTTGCATGTTAAAAGAGAAAAAAAATCCCTGTTTCCCCGTTGGTGATCCCCAGTCCCCGTTGGGGGTGGGGATGGGGGTTTATTTATATTCCCCAATGGGGATGGGGATGGGGGTGGGGATTGGAATGAGGATTTGGGGATAAGGATGGGGATTGGGGTCCCCTGTGTTCCCCGCCCCCGTTGCCATCTCTATTCATGGATGACATATGGGTTATTGGTCAACATGGTATTTGCTTTTGGTGTCAATGGACGCCATACATGTTGGGTCAAAAATATGGTTTATACTTACTTGTCTAGAAAAATGTATTTTTGTGTCTTGGACCGTAAATAGCTTGGTGTTTACGGCCGTATACGTGTTTACGGTTGTGTTTACGGCCGTGAACAGGTTTATGGCCGTAAACCCATTCACGGCCCATGTTCTCCAAGCCCATGTTTTTTATGTATAAATATAGGTGTAAGGGGTGAGGAGTAGATTGATAAACAGAAAAGGAGTGTACGACCTAGAGAGATAGAGAGTGAGAGAGAGAGTGAGAGAGAGAGGAGAAGAAGAAGAAGAACAAGTGTGTTAGTGTGTGTGAATCTCTTGTATCTGGGTCATCATTCTATTCATCAATACATTGAGATTCATATTATTCTTCTTCTCCTTCTCTTCTATTTGATTTGATATCATTCGTTTGATTAGGATTCCGCACCATCAAACGGATCTGATTGATACATAGGCAAATTAGGGACTTACAATTGGAATCAGAGCTTGGATTGTATCAATCAATTTTGTTAGATCTGGAGCTTATTTGATCTTATTTTTGAAGGATTCTTGCGTTTTTGGATAGATCGTGGCGAAATAAGGGAGGGTTTGTTCTTCGTGTTTTTCATAAAAAAGGGTTTTTGATCGACTATTGGAGCTTCAGAGTCGAAAAATCGTTGTTTTTGGACGTAATCAGCGAGGGGGGTGGCGGCATTTGCGGCCAGCAGCTAGGGTTTCCGGAGTTTACTGCCCGAGTTTGCAGTCGTCGGAGCTTGCGGTCCGAGATTACGGCCCTTCGGTTTACGTTCCTCGCACGTGTACGATCCGAGCTTGCGGTCCGTGGAGTTTGCGGTCCACCTGCGTGTCCGAGCCTTGTTCAGCGAGTCCGAAGTTCGCGGCCAGTAGGAGCTCTCGCCTCACAACAGCCTCGCCTCGCAGCCACGTCCTTGCATCGCGTCATCGGTCTCGTCCTCGCAATTGCTTCCTCGCGTCACATCGCATCTGAAAAAAGGGGAAGTGGATTTGGGGGTGCCTGGGATCGAACCTGGGACCTCTGGTTCATAAACCCAACACCCTAACCAACTCCTCTAGCGACACATTTGTTCGTTTCCTTCGTAATCGGTATTCAAAAGCACTCCTTCTCGGTTCCTTTTCGCATTTTTTACATTTTTAACCCAAAAATCAATTTTCTTTATTTTAAAATTCCATTTTCAACCCAAAAATTTAGTTTTTAATTTTTAACTTTATTTTTTTTTTTACTTTTGACCTTAAAATTTTTACTTTGACTTTCAAGTTTGACGTTTGACTTTAAACTTTGACTTTTTTGTTTAATTTAAAAATTTTTAAATCTAGATTTTCGGTTTGACTTTTAACTTTGACTTTTGAGTTTGACTTTTCAAATTTGACTTTTAAGGTTGACTTTTGAGAAAAAGGGTATTTTTAAATTTGACGTTTAAGTTTTATTTTAGCTTCGAGTTGTGCTTTTAATGGCTTTTGAGGTCAACAAGGGAATTGAAGACATGAAAGAGAATCATCAAGATATGTTAAGACAAAATTTCAACATGTTTAACTACATTCCCGAGCTCAGTTTCAACGATTTACCACACTCATTACTGAGATGAATATAGTTGGGATCTTCTTGACCAAATCTGAGATAAACAAAAAGCTTCTGAAGTCACTTCTGAAATCGTGGGATATGAACGTAGATGTCATCAAGAAGGCAAAAGATCTCAATCGTCTTAGTATTATTGATGTAATTGAAGAGTTTGATGCTTTGAAATGTGGAAAAACAATGAGTTCCACAAACATCCCGGTCAATGAAGTTTCATGTACTCCATCTTGTGAAGATACAATTAAAATTCTTCTTGAACATAATGATTTGCTAAAAAGGGAAGTCGAGGACCTAAGATACGAAGGATATCAACTTAGGAAAGGACAGAAACCCCTGAAGGCTTAATTAGAAGCAAAAACCAAAGACTTTAGGAAGCTTCAGGAAGAGTATAGCAACAAGTGTGAAAATTATGACTATATTAAGAGACAACTTGCTGCTGTAACTGAAGAACTTGACACTTTGAAAATTAAGTGTGGAAAAACACATGTTAGTTTCAAAAATTATATTGCGTCACGTCAGACAGTTGAGTCCTTATTTGAAACTCAATTAAAATTCAAAGATAATCAAAACAAGGGTCTAGGGTATGATAGTGTTGTTGGATATAGTGTCTAAGTCCATAACTTTATTTGGTATGTACTTGATCCGACCCGGCATGGTCCATTTGGGTTGCATGACATTGCAATACTTGGATAGACTAAATGAGAGAATATGGCACTTATGATTATTAATATGTTATAAGTTCTAATATATTAATAATAGTGTTATTTAATTAGTATTGATCAAGTATTAATCTGTGACAATAGTCAAATACCGGTCAAGTCAAAGCCGGACAAAGTCAACGAGTCAAACCGATCAACTCTATTAAAACTTGTATATTAGGGTTTGCATTATGTAATTTCTGTATAACTCACTATCTTAATGAGAAAACATCACTTGGAAAGTTCGTGTGTTTAAATTTCTTTAACCTTAGTGCTAAACAATGAACAAGAACCATAAAACAATGTTGCATACTCATAGGGAGTGTGTAAGATCCTAAAACATGGCATAACGGAGCTTACGGACCTTACATTGCGACGCCGGACACTCACATTCGTCACACACGGAACTGCTCTCAATCATTTTCACTCTATCTCTTCTTATCGAGAATCTCTCCCAAATCTCTCCAAGTATGTGAGATCTCTCCCAAATATCTCTCTGTATGTGAAATCTCTCCAAGTATGTCAAATCTCTCCCAAATCTCTCTAAGAAAGTGAAATCTCTCCCAAATATCTCTCTGTATGTGAAATCTCTCCAAGAATGTCAAATCTCTCCCAAATCTCTCCAAGTATGTGAGATCTCTCCCAAATATATCTTTGTATGTGAAATCTCTCCCAATATGTCAAATCTCTCCCAAATCTCTCTAAGAAAGTGAAATCTCTCCCAAATATCTCTCTTTATGAAAAATCTCTCCAAGAATGTCAAATCTCTCCCAAATCTCTCTAAGAAAGTGAAATCTCTCCCAAATATCTCTTTGTATGTGAAATCTCTCCAAAAATGTCAAATCTCTCCCAAATCTCTCTGTGTATGTGGAATCTCTCTCAAATCTCTCTCGAAATCTCTCTCAACTTTCTATAATCACTCGGGGCATCCCGACCCTCGAATTTGGCGAAAACAGCCCAAAAACGGAAGTATGAGCGAAAAACGGACTTAAGGAACCGAAACCCCTCTTAGGAACCGAAAGTCCTCTTAGGAACCGAACCCTCCTGATGAAGAAGGCTGCCGAACCGAACCCTCCTGATGAAGAAGAACCGAACCGAACCCTCCTGATGAAGAAGAACCGAACCGAGCCCTCCTGATGAAGAAGAACCGAACCGAACCTTCCCTTCTGACCACTTTCGCTTCTGACCCTCGCTTCTGAGCTTCAGACCAAACCCTCGGCCTAGGATTCTTTGCATCTCGCCTCTGGTTCGCAACCCACTTCCGACTCGGCACCAGCAAGGACCGAACCTCGGCCTAGGGACCGAACCTCGGCCTAGGACCGAGAGGTCTCGCTGGGAAGCCTTTTTCTCCCGGTTTTCGACCAAATTTGCGTTTTAGGCCCGTTTTTAATTGTTTTAACATGGGATTTTCACCAAAAACTTTATTTTAACATATAAGGACTGTTAACTATTAATTATTCACATTTTTAAGGATAAAACCTTATCCAAAAGAGAGTGGGTGAAGTACAAAGGTAGAGTGTTGACTTTACTTATTTCTATGACAAAAGCAACCACTCCCATACCCACTCCATGTCACTATTCACCACCAGCCCATCCCTAGTCACTTCATAGGTCGTTTCTCACTATTTTCAACTATTCCCACGTTCTTAGGGCTAGAACATCCATCCTCTCTCCTCACACTTTAATCATTCTCTCATTTTTACCAAGAATCACACTCCAAACTCTCTCATCTTTTTCTCTCTAATTCGAGAATTTCAAGGCATACTCCAAGACTCTTCTCCTACAATTAGTAAGTATCATCATCTTTCTTATGATTATTACACATCCTCCTACTCAAAATCATAGATTGCTTACACAAACATCATCACATTCTTGTTAGATCTTCGAATCTTCAAGTGATTCTTCAAGTGTTCTTGGGTTGAACACATCTCTTCTTCAACACTTACCTACTGAAATCACTCAAGGTGAGTTCATACCCCTACATTTTCATGTTTTCTCAATTTTTTAGGGGGGGAATACAAGTTAAAACACCAAGAACATAACTAAACTTTTCTAACAGCCTTCATCAGAAAAGTCCAACTCCATTCACGGACTATTTTGGACAACTTAAACATTTTAGTTTTCAAAATTGTTTTAGGTGCATGTAGTTCCACTTCTTAGCTTTAAAATGACTACTTGCACATCTACATACGATTTTTCTACAATTTATGGTGATTTTTACAAAACTGTCTATCATTTTAAACATCAATCTGGACCAGTCTGTGATTATGGACTTTTTCACACAAGTAAGATGTCATTAAAAATTATAATAAAAATTATGAACAAACTAGACTCATTTTCCAAACTCTCAGAAGTTACAGAACTTGATTTGGACATTTTATGATTTTTCTACAAATTTTCTAATAACAGTTAAAGAAAATGTTAGAATCAGAAAAGCACTAGCGATTTCATTTCACTTTGTAACATGTTGAGCAAGGTGTATATTATTATGTGTTTTTGTGTTATTGCAATATATGACATTCTTGTGTTAGTATCTAGATATCACCAGTTAACAAATGGAGTTTTACTAAATAAAGCATAGATTAAACAAAGGGTTATTATTGAAGTATACCCATTACACACAAACATTTTATTAAAACTATGTTAAGTATAGTTTACGTACTTTGCTTTTACTACCCTTGTTTTGATAAACTATAATAGGTATAGTTTATGATACATTTCCAAATGCATACATTTCAGAAGAGTACATTTATACAAAAGGGAAATTTTTGTTATGTTAAGTGTAAATTCGTTAATAACTTTGTGAGACATTCGCTTCGTATAAATCACAAGTCCTGTATTGTAACCAGAGTCTCCTGGAGGGAGAGCGTGATAGTTGTATATAGATCTATATTGGGCTTGACAAACCCACACCAGAGCTGCTTGCAACAGCTAGACCGGCAGGTCTGTGGTGACAAGTGTCATTTCAGTTCTACGACGCCCGAAGAACGTCGTTTTCAGGCCACCTAGGTCATAGTATGGTTATAATAACTCACAGAAAGTATTAACAAACTTAAGAATTTACGGGAAATTCACTAATATCATACGCGTTTATATTTAAATACACTCACGTTATTTCTGTAAATAAGGAAGATTACTCATATGTTTCAGTCTTTGGATACAAGACTACAGTATTCATTTTAAGGAAAATATCGGATTTTTCTGGAATAACTATACAATTATGAGACAAGTTTTTTTTTTCATAATCATATACAAAAACTTATGAACTCACCAACCATTGTGTTGACACTTTTTCAAACTACTTGTATTCTCAGGAAATCGCTAAACAGGTAACAAAGTACTTTTGAGGATGGGACGTTGAGGCGTCAACTTATCAAATTTTGTCAACATATTGTAATTGATTTTGTAACATGTAATTCATACAATGATGTAACTCTTTCAATTATATATATGTTGGTTGTGTTTACTTTCATCACTATTGCGATTGTTGTTATGATACTACACATGAAGTCCTCCACCCCCGGACGTTTCCGCCATCCTTGGTTTGGGGGTGTGACATAATCTAGTATTAATTTGGTGATCAAAGTGAGACTAATTAAATAGATAGGGTTGATTATGACAATCATCAATTCTTTTATGGTGAATTAATGATCCATGGTTTATGGGTTATGGATGTAACCATTTGGAGCTCCATAGGTCATGAGAAATGAAGAGTCATGACAATTATGGGTCTTCTTCATGAAACCCTAATTGTGACACCACTATAAAAGGAACCCTTTGGCTAGCAAAATCGTGACCTAGTGTTACTAGAGAGGGCATAACCGATTTTGAGTGCTAGAAGTATTCTCTCAAGTTATTCCAAGTTTTGTGGTGTTGTGTGAAGCATTTGAGGCACAACATTTGGGGTGCTAGGCTCACAAAGTCTTGAAGGAATCCAAGCAACAACAAGGTATGTATTTCTACTAGTTTTTATGTTTCATATATTCCCCATGCCATGCTAGTTAGGAAATAACCTTGAAAAAGAAATTTGCATGTATATAGAGAAAACATAGATTCAAGGTTATTAGGGTTTCATGTAGACTTAGGAAGTGTTAGAATGCTCAAAACCCATCAGTGGTATCAGAGCCTAGGATTGTTTTCTGTATACTTGATGCAAAACTGCTTGAAAATCGAAAATTATGCTCACTGTCGACTGGACTCGCCGAGTTCATGGGGAGGACTCGCCGAGTCCATGTACAAATTCATCCAATCATCGAGTAGGATCATGCACTCGACGAGTAGGTGCGTGTGCTGGGCAGTCTTTTCATGTTTTGTTGCTGGAAATGGATTAAAATCATTATCCCAATCTGTTTTGGACTTGTAAAAACTGTTTTTCAAATTGATAATGATTATGTTAACCCATTTTCACATGACTTTTATCAATTTTCGAGAATTGTATATGTTAATATGATTCATGAAATTGCTTGACATGAATTTGTGTTCTTATGAGTTTTTAGAAGATCATAGGAATTATGTGTAACCTCCATGTATGTTTAATTCATGATCTTAATGGCAATGATGGTGTCCATAACTTGTCATCAAGTTATGGATAACCAAAAGTCACTTCTTTAAATTATGATTATAGAACTAAAGAGGTTTCATAAAATGAAGAGTCTCCATTTTTATGAACCATTAAAACTCATAAGTTACAAATTCAAGAGACTTGGAACAGTTTCAATTCTTGCCCTCAAGTTTTGGAATTTGAAAAGTCTTACACTCTAATACTTTAATTCCAAATTAAACCTTAGATTTTTAAAAAGTTTAAAAATCAACACTTATACTATTATTATAATTTTATTATATAGATATGTATAAGAATATGTCGTTCTTACCGTTAGTAGGCATCATTCACGAAGTCGGTTTATAAGGGGGGTTTAAGGTTGTTGCCTATAAAATGGTGACTTAATGGGTGTCCACTCTCACCCACTGCTTCCTTGATCGGTGGAGGGTCGTTAGCCGAACGGGTAGGATATGACTTTAAATTCTCATTAAATTATAAAGTAACTATACATTATAAATTCCCAATCTTAGTTACTTTAGGAAAATGTGAATTTGGTGCTAGCTCATAAAATTACACTTTGTACCTTACCAAGTCGTTAGTGGAGCGTGTGTGGTTAACCGACACACTAACATGAACTAGTAAGAGTGGAAAAGGGTAACTTGACTTTATTATAGATCGGTGGAGCGTGTGTGGTTAACCGACACATCGATTAGGTAATATTTTTAAGGGTACCAAGTCAATTTGTATGGTTATTCACACCTTGTTTGTGATCCTCGGCATCCCAGACACAAACTTGAGAGGGCACATTCGAGATTCAAACATGCCATTGAAAAGTTCAATGTATCTCAAAAGATCTAGGAGTTTCAAACCCAATAAAACCTAATAATAAAATATTTTGTCTTATGGTGGAAACTGGTAAATCGTCATTTACCTACCTTCAAATATTTTATAGTGCGGATTACGGCATCCCTCTTCCACCTATAAATAGTCTGTTGGATCCTAGCCTTAACATTTCATTTGCGTGACTTATTAAGGACTCTTAATCTAATGAAATTTATCTTCCTTTTATTCCAGATGTCTTCCAATAACACTGCTGGCTCAAACCCGACAGGCTCCTTTTCCCTAATGAACTTGTGTGGTAAGGTCATCTTTGATGGATCCAACTTTAATGAGTGGATCAGAAACATCAGGATGATTACCCGCTATAAGGACAAAGAATATGTCCTTGACAGGGAGGTTAAGGTTGTTAATGAAGCCACTTCTACTCCAGAAGAGCATGCGGAGTTCATTGCACATGAAAAGGATGCCACCAAGGTGTCCTGCATCATGATGGCCACAATGACTCCGGAACTCCAAAAATCTTATGAAGATTTCTACCCTTATGAGATGCACCTAGATCTGATGGAAAGGTACGCACGTCAATAGAGGTATGAAATCATTTCCTCCATGATAACCGCAAGGATGAAGCATGGTGAACCCATCGCCGGTCACTTGCAGAAGATGCATAGGTTCATTGATCGGTTGCTAAAGCTTAATGTTGACTTGCCTGAGGAATTGGCGATTGACATCATTCTCCATTCCTTACCTCAAAGTTATGATTAGTTTCGTATGACTTATCATATGACCAAGGAGGAAGTCACACTTAGCAAACTTCAAGGACTCTTAAGAACAGCTGAAAAGGGCCTTAAGGGTAAAGCGGTTGCTACTTCTACTCCTTTAACAGCCCATGTTCTTGCAAATGGGCAAAGGAAGGGTAAGAAGAGGAAAAGCCCTTCAAAGGGTACCAAGGGTAGGAATCTTGATGGTTCCTCTTCAAGTGAAACAAAGAAAGGTCCCATTACTCCTTCTTCGAACCCAAAGGAAGCACAATGCTTCTATTGCCAAGATAAGGGACACTTCAAGCGAAGCTGCGCCAAATATCTGCAAGATGTAAAGGATGGGAAGGTTAAACCCAACCATGCAGGTATTTACACAATATTGTCTAATAACTCATCTAATGCTAATTCTTGGGTGCTTGATACAGGGTGTGGTATTCACATTTGTACTGATTTGCAGGCACTAAGAAGAAGTGAGCAAGTGGAGCACGGGAAGATAAACTTAGTCATGGGCAACATGAAAGCATCACCTGTTACCAAGATAGGAGTTTATTCTTTATTGCTTAATAATGGGTTAATGTTAGATTTGAATAAGTGTTGTTACTCGCCCGAATTGGCGAGAAATATTATTTCTTTTCATGGCTTGTACAAACAAGGTTTTACATTTTCATTTGATAATAAAAATGGTGCTATTAATGTTGTAGACAATTTAGGGAATAATGTGTTGTATATTGATTCTTCTGATAGCTTGGACAAAGCATCCTTGTGGCATTGTCCTCTTGGACATGTTAACAAGGAACGCATAGGCCAACTCCAAAAGGCTGGAGTCTTGGAATCATTTGAGCTTAAGTCAGATGATAGTTGCGAATCTTGTTTACTTGGAAAAATGACAAAGTCACCCTTCACAGGTACTTGTGATAGGGGTGAAGGTTTGTTGGACCTTATACACACGGATGTGTGTGGGCCCTTCAGAGTTGCTACAAGGGATGCTAATCGTTATTATGTGACTTTTACTGATGATTACAGTAGATATGGATATATTTACTTAATCAAGCATAAGTCAGAAACCTTTGAAAAGTTCAAAGAGTTTAAGCAGGAAGTTGAGAATCAATTGGGCAGGAACATCAAGATGCTCCAATCCGATCGGGGAGGAGGCTATCTTAGCATTGAGTTCCTTGACTATCTTAAGGAATGTGGGATTGTCTCACAATTGACACCTCCCAGGACACCACAATTGAATGGTGTAGCTGAGAGGCGCAATCGAACCCTGTTGGATATGGTTCGTTCCATGATGAGTCGAGCTTCGTTCCCAATCTCTTTCTGGGGGTATGCCTTAGAGACGGCTGCCCATATCCTTAATCTAGTCCCGACTAAAAAGGTTGCCAAAACACCTCACGAGATGTGGACTGGGAAAGTGCCCAATTTGGACCACATCAAGGTTTGGGGTTGTGAAGCTTTTGTGAGGCGTGAGACTCATGACAAGCTTGAGCCCCGAAGCGAGAGGTGTATTTTCATCGGCTACCCAGAGATCCTTTGGTTACCTCTTCTACAGACCCAGTGACATTGTGGTCTTTGTAGCATGAAGAGGAGTCTTTCGTGAGAGAGAATTCATAAGCCAAGGGGACAGTGGGAGGCAAATTGACCTTGAAGAGATTCAAGAGTCAAGTGGTGAAGGAACTTCAAATGCTGTCAGCCAACCTGAGGAGGAAACACCTGTTGAGCCGATAGATGAGTCTGTACCTCCAAGACGTTCCACTAGGGTGAGGAACACACCTGAATTTTATTATGGCTATCACATCACCACTGAAGGTGATACATTTATCAGTGATAGTACACTGATAGATTTGGATGAACCTAATAATTATAAGGAAGCCATGGCAGGCCCTGAGTCTGCGAAATGGAAGGAGGCTATGGTCAACGAGATTCAGTCCATGTATGACAATCATGTTTGGAACTTGGTTGACAATGTACCAGGTCGTAAGACAGTTGGGTGCAAATGGATCTTCAAGAAGAAGGCCGACATGGATGGGAAAGTACACACTTATAAAGCGCGAATGGTTGCGAAGGGCTTTACTCAAACTCCGGGAGTTGACTATGATGAGACCTTCTCACCAGTAGCTAAGATTAAGTCTATTAGAGTGCTGTTAGCCATAGATGCATTTCATGACTATGAAATATGGCAAATGGATGTCAAAACCGCTTTCTTTAATGGGAAGTTGGCTGAGGATGTTTACATGGCTCAACCAGAGGGTTTTGTCGATCCGAAATACCCTAATAGAGTGTGTGAGCTTGAAAAATCCATTTATGGATTGAAACAAGAATCTCGCAGGTGGAATCTTTGCTTTGATGAGAAAGTCAAAGAGTTTTGCTTTTCTAGGAGTGAGGATGAGTCTTGTGTGTATGTCAGGGCTAGTGGGAGCATAGTTAGCTTCTTGGTGTTGTATGTGGATGACATACTTCTCATAGGAAATGACATCCCAACTTTGCAGGAGGTTAAGGCTTGGCTTGGGAAGTGTTTTGCTATGAAGGACCTTAGGTAAGCTGCCTATATCCTAGGGATAAGGATATTGAGAGATAGGAGTAAGAGACTAATTGGACTTAGTCAAAGTACTTATGTGGATAAGGTACTGAAGAGGTTCAGTATGCAAGATTCCAAGAAAGGAGAATTACCAATCAAGAGTAATGCCAAGCTAAGTAAGACTCAGAGTCCGAGTACAGAGGCTGAGATAGCTGAGATGAGTCAGATACCATATGCTTCCGCTGTGGGCTCGATCATGTATGCTATGACCTGTACTCGCCCTGATGTGGCCTTTGCTTTGAGCATGGTCAGTAGATATAAAGGGAACCCTGGACAGTGGTAAAGAATATTCTCAAGTATTTGCGGAGGACTAAGTACTGGGTCCTTACCCTCGGACGCAGCGATGACTTGAGAGTGGAAGGATATAGTGATGCTAGCTTTCAAACTGATAGGGATAATTTCCGCTCTCAGTCAAGCTGGGTCTTTATCCTAAATGGAGGAGCAATTACTTGGAAAATTTCCAAGCAGGAGACAGTAGCTGATTCGACTTGTGAATCAGAGTACACAGCAGCAAGCGAGGCAACAAAAGAGGCGATATGGATAAAGAACTTCATCGGAGACCTTGGAGTTGTGCCAGCTATAAAGGAGCCAATGGAAATTTTCTGTGACAGTGAAAGTGCGGTTGCTTTGGCGAAAGAACCAAGAGATCACGGGAGATGTAGGCACATTGATAGAAAATACCATTTCATCAGACATAGAATAGAAGAAGGACACCTCGTGGCAAAGAAGGTATCATCAGATGAGAACCCGGCAGATCCCCTCACGAAGGGACTGAGCAGGGTTAAGCATTTACAGCATGCAAGGCGCATTAGGATGAAGGATGATATTAGTTTCAATAATTAGATTCCTGAAACTCATAAAATGTAATTGACATTTGATGATAAATAAAAGTTGTTATTTATTTATGAGTAAGGTGTTACTATCTTGTGTTGATTGTTTACTATGTTTCAATTTTGCATGTTTTTACTTCCAGAATAATCATGTTATTATTCAAACCATCCACAGTCGGTCAAACTTTGGAAGTAAGTATTGATTCAAGACTGTCATGAATTTGGCTTGTATGATTTGTCTAAAGTGCTTTAGACAATGCAATGGTTGCTACAACATTCATGAGTACTCATAAGGGCTGAGTATTGGATTCAACCCACGCTCACTTGCATCACTTCATGGAATTTATCTCGAGTGATCGTGAGACGGTAATATCATATAAATCTTCAAACCTAGAGATATGAGTCGTTGACTATGAGTTGGTTATTCATTGATTGTACGAAAACGCATTGGTAACTCAATGTTATAAACCGTGCCTTTGTGAGTAATTCAACGAGTAGTTAGTACAAGCATATCAGTCGAAGTTTATCTGTTCCTTCTAGAAATAGAAGCGATATCTGGGCCCCTCGATGATTTGGTTTTGACCTATGTACTGGGCCCCGTCAGAACCTAATTGATGTGTTCAATTTAGTTCTATGTCGAAACAAATCGGAGAACGAGAAACAAATGCTGGACAATAAGTAAGACCATGTTCCATGTGTTTGTCCGACTGATATCATGAGAGCAGAGGATTATATGATCACTTATCTTAAAAGGCGTATCATCATCATCTCAGTTCCAAGAGACTTTGAAAGAGCTATGATTGCTAGTCGGATTTTGAAGTCATATTTGCAAATATAGTTATTAGACTTATCCAAGTGGAAGACTGTTGGATATAGTGTCTATGTCCATAACTTTCTTTGGTATGTACTTGATCTGACCCGGCATGGTCCATTTGGGTTACATGGCATTGCAATACGTGGATAGGCTAAATGAGATAATATGGCACTTATGATTATTAATATATTATAAGTTCTAACATATTAATAATAGTGTTATTTAATTAGTATTGATCAAGTATTAATCTACTATTAATTTGGTGATCAAAGTGAGAATAATTAAATAGATAGGGTTGATTATGACAATCATCAATTCTTTTATGGTGGATTAATGATCCATGGTTTATGGGTTATGGATGTAACCATTTGGAGCTCCATGGATAGTCCATGGGAGTTACAAACCCATGGGTCATGAGAAATGAAGAGTCATGACAATTATGAGTCTTCTTAATGAAACCCTAATTGTGACACCACTATAAAAGGAACCCTTTGGCTAGCAAAATCGTGACCTATTGTTACTAGAAAGGGCATAACCGATTTTTAGTGCTAGAAGTATTCTCTCAAGTTATTCCAAGTTTTGTGGTTTTGTGTGAAGCATTTGAGGCACAACATTTGGGGTGCTAGGCTGAAAAAGTCTTGAAGGAATCCAAGCAACAACAAGGTATGTATTTCTAGTAGTTTTTATGTTTCATATATTCCCCATGCCATGCTAGTTAGGAAATAACCTTGAAAAAGAAATTTGCATGTATATAGAGAAAACATAGATTCAAGGTTATTAGGGTTGCATGTACACTTAGGAAGTGTTAGAATGCTCAAAACCCATCAAGTGTTTCTCCAACTTTCAATCATAACTACACATCCATCCCTATGACATAGGAAGAAATTGGCAGGGAGGCACATCTTCAATATGGCAAACCAGCTGGATTTGTGTCAGGAGGTATTCAAGTTGAGAATACTAATGCTTCTACTTTATGTGCAGGTAAAGTAGCAGAAGATGAGAACAAGGAGAAAACCATTGAACAAACCAACATCTCCTTGAACTCAGAATCTATTGCTTCGAATTCTCTAATTCCTAACAAACATTTTGTTGAGAAATACAGGCCACCAATTCCTGCGCAACAGAGTGTTTGTTGCAAGTGTGCATGTGGGATCAATAAGAGACAAGGCATGGATACGCCACCAGGGGCAGGAAGAGACAACTTCCCAGTGAAGAAAAAGATATGTTTTCACTGTGGAACACCTGGACACATTGCCAGAAATTGTCCTAATCGCACATACGTTCCCTAATACGCACAAGGATGGCAAAAGGCACCAATTCGGAGATACTTCGAAAGAAACCCTTCTAGGTCACGTTCAGAAAATGGTGACTGGAACACGCAGAAGGCCAAGAATCAAACCCACAAGGCCAAGAATCTGAATCCCAAGGGCAAGAAGGAAATGTCGGCCAAGAAGCCAAATCCAAGAGATGCTTCCGTGAAGCCAAAATCAAAGTCATCTAAATGGCCGACATCAAGATCAAAAGCAAGTACTGAGCCACCCATCAGATAAAAAAAGAAATGGGTTAAACTTGACTATAGATGGGTTCCGAAGGCTCAATCTCCCAAATCACCTAATGCTTCTAATATTTCTACATCTTTTGTTTGTGATAAGCAGGATATGTTGTGGGAGAGAGTATCGTGCAAGGATGAAAAGGTCAACCCAGTTTCAAAATGGACTGGGTTCCAAAGACCAATTGATCCCGGTCTGTGTCAGAGCAGCTATGGAGGCATATCATCAGACTTCGGTTTGTTGGTAGTGGCTGCTCCTAGCATAAGATATAGGACATCTCTCAACTGTACAACACTTATAACTTTGTTCGAGAGTACGTGTCCTTTGCGGGAAAGGAAATAAGGGAAGAAACGAAGGGAACACATGGGGTTAGTGCTTAATGAAATGAAGAATTTTCGTATCTGTTTTGAGATTAAGCATGCTGTTCTCAGACCTTCTGGATGCAAATTCAATCGGTGAATTACGATTTGAGTTTTCTTCTCTATACTCCTGAGTTTATTTTACACTGATTCATTTCAAAGAAATTTTTTCATAGTTTTTTGTTTGTAAGTATTGTTTGGGAAGTGATATCAAGAAAGTGATAGCAGGCAGTCGTGCAGTTTAGAACATGTGTAAAGGACTGAATTTGAATTGTCTAGACTCTGTGTTCAATGTGCTGGTAGGCACGAAGGATTTGAAAGTGTGGATTTAGATAGGATTGTTTGGACTGACCATACGACGCTCGGGTAGATTGACAGTGAGATAAACACAGGTACCTACGTGATACACTAAATTAATATGCATCTAGAACAGTGATTCAACTTTTCCTTGATGTACAGACTTATGTCCTTAATTCTGGTCCTGATAGGGCAACTGGGGGTTCTGATAAAGTAGGTCTGTAGGAAATTATTTTCTTGCTTTCTATCTGTCAGTCATATGTCGCTTCCTCTGCGTGATTGGAAGAGATCCGACCTAGAATGCAACATATGCAACTCTATTTCTACACACCTTGTTATCTATGAAATTCTTTCTATCTGTTAGCCATATGCTGTCTCCTTTGTGTGATCGGAAGATCTGACCTGGGACACAACATATGAAACACCCTACTATCTCTATAACCCTCTATCTCTATTAGCCATATGTTGTCCCCTCTACGTGATTGAAAGAGATCCCACCTGGGACAAACATATGGACCTATATCTAAATCGAACTTCCCTCTTAATAATTGTTTACTCACCTAAAGTAAGGAGTCCTTAGGAAGTTCTTGATAACCAAGGTATATCAGGAAGTGGGGAACACATTCTAGTGCAACTAACATCGAACCATTTAGAGGTTGCCTGTAGATCTCGCTACTTAATTTAAGTGGACAACAATACTTGTGGTCATCGTCAGCTAAATGGTACATTTGGAAAAGTTTGTCTATATCCTTTGTGTTTAAGTGGACCACAGTACCGGTAATTGACCAGATCTACTAATGAACGTGAAGGTACTGATAGACAAGTTCAGGCTGTCTCACAACTTTGATCCTAAAAATTTTTGTTTTTGTTAAATTTGTTCATAGTATCCTCTATGTACAAATTTAGGGGGAGAATTAAAAAAGAACTAAAATTAGAAAATTAAAATATCCAAAAATGGTGTTATTTCTGTTTTATTTCTTGTTCAAGAAAATCAATAAAAAATAATAACATTATAAAAAGAATCAAAAAATATTTTTGTTTCTATTTTATTATTTCAGAAAATATATGAAAAACCGAAAAATAATGTGTGATAAATTTTCTTTTAGTTTTGTTTGTCTTGAAAAGTGTATTAAGGTGTAGATGAAACTCATGGAGTTTGCGTCGAAGATTTCTGAGCCAAGGCTTCATCTATGATCATCAAAGAATTCTCATTCGAAGGAGCAAGAAATTAAGATTTTTCTTTCGACATTCAATCTTTCAACCACAGAAGCAAGGTGAAGCTGAAATTGAAGATTATGTGACGGATTGCACTGAAGCCTCCTCAATCAGTCTGCTGCTATCGTTGTACCTGCTAAAGTGATCCAGAAGATTTGTTCTCTCTGATGTTCTCTTTGAAGATTCTCAAGCTGAAAGCACTATCTTTCAAGAATCTCTACATCAAGCATCCTCAACCAATGTGCGTTCAATGTTGAATTCTAAAGAAAACCCCAACTGCTCAAGATGAAGTCATTTATTGAAGATTCATCAAATTTATCTTGAATCTGTGACTTCATCGAAGATAAACGCTGAAGCCAATCTCAAACTAAAGATTAGCAATAAAAGCCAACTACTTTTTAGGGGAGCTTGTTGGGTCAATTAAGAAAATAAAGTTATAAACCAAGGGGGAGATTATTGGGTCAGTAATATGGTTTATACTTTACTTTTCTAGAAAAATGTATTTTCGTGTCTTGGACCGTAACCAGCTTGGTGTTTACCGCCGTATACGTGTTTACGGTTGTGTTTACAGCCGTGAACAGGTTTATAGTCGTAAACCCATTCACGGCCCATGTTCACCAAGCCCATGTTTCTTATATATAAATATAGGTGTAAGGGGTGAAAAGTAGATTGATAAACAGAAAAGGAGTGTACGGCCTAGAGAGAGAGAAAAGAACAAGTGTGTTAGTTTGTATGAATCTCTTGTATCTGGGTCATCATTCTATTCATCAATACATTGAGATTTATATTATTCTTCTTCTCCTTCTCTTCTATTTGATCTGGCATCATCCGTTTGATTGGGATTCCGCACCATCAAACATATCTGACTAATACACAGGAAAATTAGGGACTTACAATATGTGTCATTGGTGAACATGGTAGTTTCTTATGGTGTGATGGTGTTACCCATAGATGACATATGGGCCATTGGTCAATATGGTATTTGCTAATGGTGTCCATGGATGACATACATGTCATTAGCCAACATGGTAGTTTCTTATGGTGTGATGCTATCACCCATTGATGACATATGGGTCATTGATCAACATGGTATTTGCTTATGGTGTCCATGGATCACATACATGTCATTAGTCAAACATGGTAGTTGCCTATGGTGTCAATGGATGACATATGGGTGATTCGTCAACATGGTAGTTGCTTATTGTGTGATGGTGTCACAACTAGAAACTTTGGTGCCTTGTAACTACAACACATATAATAATTATGAATCAATAACATGAAAGCATGCATGATGCTCATTCAATAACAAGAAAACACCATCAAATACTATATTCTAGCTCTACAAGTGGTCAAAAAGGAATTGGAAACCTTTGAAATTCCACTTTGAGTTCACTATGAAGTAGGACTTCCTTATTGGACCTAATGGACCAATAAACTTCCAAATTATCCATCTTGAACCTAGAACTCTCAAATGGGCCCTAATTGGACCTATATACACGAAACTTAACATTTTTGGGCCTTATGAACCCAAAATAAACTAGATTAACTTTAATGGGCCTTATTGGACCAAAACAAATTTATTTTAGCCCTAATAGGTCATAAAAATCATTCTTTGATTTTTATTGGGCCAAAAATCACCTAACTTAACCGTAAAAACGATTTAAGCATTCAAGGCCCAATTCTTTCCTTTTCCCCTCTCCATTCTCGGCCCAAGCCCATCAAGGAAGGAGAAGTTGACTTATGCTTTCCACCTCATTTTTACATGGAGGTTTTCCATGCACATAACTCATATCTACATGCACCATCTCATCACTCACTTTCTCTTCTCTTCCTCTCTCTTTTGCTCTCGGCCGAACCGAAACACACATACAGGCACACACATACACTTCACTCAAAATTATCTCAAGGAAACTCTCTCCACTCATCTCCATATTTTCGAGATCTAAGAGGCTTTCAAAGAGATTCTTCCACAAAACCATCATCTAAAAACCATCTAAACTCGAGATCTACCAAGAGGAGTTGCTAGGATCGAAGTTTCTTCTTCTAGTCTTCTTCAAAACCAAAAATACAACTCAAGGTGTGTTTCATACCCCTCTGTTTTCGGTTTTCATATGTTTTATTGGGGAGAACACAAGAAAATGTCTATATCTATGTGTATGTTTATGCTATGTGTGATTTTATGCATGTAAGTGTATGATGTTATGTGTTTTGGAGATAAATATGTAACAAAAAGAGTGATAATTCGGGATCTATGACATGAGAAAGGAAACAAACATAATCTAAGTTATTTTACACTAATCTTGTCAAGAAAAATAGCTTATAAGGTCATAATGAACAAACTTTAACATAAAACTCATTTTAGGGCTTAAAATGTTAAAAATACAAAACTTGGGGTAAAAACTGCCAAGTCACGGTTTCTTGAGGGTCAAATGAGTCAAAAGAGTTTTTATAATCCCTCTTCTGAATATTAAAATTTTCAAAGGACTAAGAATGCAAAAAATTGAGTTATTGGGCTAAACATGGGCTTTTCGAACCAACAAGCCCAAAATTGCGAAAATTGAAGTTCTTAAAGGGCTGAATTGTAATATTCTGTAAAACATGGGACATGAAGTGTAACAAAACTATTTCTAAGGTCAAAAATGCTTTTAAACTCCAAAAAGGGTCAAAATGTAAACTTTTTGTATTTTGGGTCAAAACTGTAAAAATTGCGAAATTTGGGGTTCTAACCGAGAAATACCATTCTGGAAGGGCTAAAATTGTTTACTAAATGTAATTTGGGTTAAAATTGTCTTTTCAACAAGTTTATGATACAAAAGTGTCAAGAAAGGTAGTGAAAAGGATCAAAGTCATACTTCTAAACAAATTAATTCATTAAGATAAAATACAGGATATTAGACTAGCGACAAAACGGAAAACAAATACACCTTCAATACCAAATATCGTTATAAACGAATTGATTCGGTCTCGAATCAATAGAAAACGACAATCGCTAAAACAAAACTCTCCGATAGATATGTGATGACTAAAAGGAATAAACCTACCAACTTTGGGCTTATGAGTTTCAAATCATGCTTGTTGGGCCTTGCAAGCCCACCAACATGATCTTTGGGCCCAAATGGATAACGCTTAAATGTTATTGGGCTTTCAATGACCCAATATTTTATAAAAGGACTTTCAATAATTTTATGTGCTAGTGGGCCAAAGTGTCCCGTTAGAAAAGATAGTAAGGTCATAGTAACCAAGTGCGAGTTGGATCATTGTGTCTTTCGCATCCACGACAGCCTAAGGTTCTTACGGTAGTAGTGGGACATAATACTCCCCTTCTCTTCATTTGTTAAGGCTTATGGGAAATCAAAGTAGACAATAATTAGGACGATATACAATACGGATTAATCAATACTCATTCGTTAAGACAATACAAAAATCAGTCATTTCGAATACATGTCAACATCGAAAAACATCGGGTTTTCTGGAGAATTTAATACTAATCGTTCGAAACTTCATAACAATATTACAAAATACCCTTCGTATATATATATATATATATATATATATATATATATATATATATATATATATATATATATATATATATATATATATATATATGTTTTAAAAATCATTCATGCATCAACTTATGGATCTCACGCTTTGATAAACAAAAGTCTTTTTAGAAAATATCGGATTTTCTGGGTTTTTACAAAACTGCACAAACCATTTTATCACAACATTTCTTATGAACTCACCAACATTTCATATGTTGACTTTTTCCAAAATAACTTGTATTCTCATGTAACAGGTAAGAGGAAGAATATTATGAAGTAATGTGAGATGTTGTGTTGTTAAAAACACTCAAAGTATTTATGTTATGAATGTGTAATGTTAAAGCAATGTACTTGATGTAAAACAATTCCAGTTGTAATATATTGATGCATGGTGATGTTTATGTTATGATTCATTTATATTCATTGTGACGGTATTCAATTAAAGTCACGCGACCCTCGGACGTTTCCGCCGTATGGTTCGGGGGTGTGACAGGTTGGTATCAGAGCACTGTTTATAGTGAAGTAGCATATCTAACCTCACATTGATATGCAACAATAAACCAAAAAGGGACTAACCCAACTCTGAACAAACAAAAAAAATAAAAACACAACTATAAAACATCTTTGCTTGCGTGAATTAGGAAACAAAACATAAAACCGAACCAAACAAGATAATGCTAGCATCTCGGTTAAGCCAAGACTGTTCATAGTCGTATCAAGGAGTGGATGTAGCCTGATTAACTACATTCCTCCAAGCGGTACAACTATCACATGTCCCGAGGAGATCGTCATGACTTGGGAAGCTAAAAGCATACCCCTTTAGCACCAAAAAGAGAACAACAACTTAATCTATACATTAATAGAAGCGTCTTAGGGATGATATTAGCATGTTTATACAAGCTCGCAGATAGCATTGCTGGTTTCCATCACCCTGGAGATCCCTATTTCCCTAGTCAGGGGAATAACGGATGCCTGGAAGAGTCAGAGGAGGAACTTGAAGAGGACCCCGAGGAGGAGTCGGAAGAGGAACCCGAGGAAGACCCCGAGAAGGAATCCGAGGGGGAACCCGAGGCGGAAGCCGAAGGTGGACTTGCCGAGCAAGTGGTGGACCAAGAGGAGGAGGAAGCCGAAGGAGATCTCAAGGAAGAACCCAACAAAGATGAAGATGGTGATTCGGACGCAGAGTCCGAAGTCATCAACCCCCCTTATCCGATTAGGGTGCCCGCGTATCGGGTAGGCCCCACTAGTCCTATACCCCCCCCAGGGGTATCGACCTTTGGATGTGGAGTAGGAAGCAGGGGTAGCGACCCCAGTTCGGCATGTCACGCGAATTCTTAGATCTAAGGGGTGGAGGACCGGCCGATCGTGCTCTCCCATTCATGGTGAGACGATTGCAGAACACTGGCGACCTAGCTTAGAGCACCGCCGACCAGATGCACCAGATGCGGACTAGGGTCGAGCGTGCAAAGCAGGAAATGCGAGAGGTTATCCAAGAGCTCCACATGAGACAGGTGAGGTGGGAGGCTCGACTCCGAGATGCGAAACGACAGGTAGCTAGTCATCAGGGAGTGTCCACATACTCAGCACTACCCCTTGGCACATCCCCCCACGACTAGGACTAGTCATACCCGTCTGTAGTACTATGTCACTAGGATCTATGCTATGTACCCCGACTCTATGTTTAAGTGATTACACTACTCATAGAGCCGTTATGCTGCCGAAATTGCACTATTTATGTATTGCTCTTTTGAGCAAAATTTTCATGTATCGAAAAATGCGGATAATATTAATGAAAGGTTTTATGTGTTCCACTGTGATGTTGTAATATGCTATGTGTTATATGGATCCATGATTGTATGCTAAATTGTGAAATTTCTTAAGTTCATGCCACACACCTAGTTTATAGGATCACCATCTCAGGAAACCATAGGCACTCAACATCTTTCCGTTCCATGACAGAAAGATGTCACGACGACCAACTCGCGGTAACCCTGGACCAACCCCTCCAGAGGTTGACTCAGGTGCATTCCAAGTAGCTGTGTCTGCTGCGGTCACCGCAGCTATGGCATAGATTCACCAAGGGAACAATGGAGGAGTCACTGGACAAGAAGCAGGAAGTGCGAACAATGGGATCAATCAAGGACCGACCAAAACATGCTCCTACAAGGATTTCACCAATGCCAAGCAGCGAACCTTTAATAGCACAGGTGGTGTCATAGCCCTGAAAAGGTGGATAGAGAAGGTGGAATCAGTGTTTGGAATATGCGAATGCCCCAAGGAATTGAAAGTGAAGTTTGCCGCGTGCACCTTTCTCGACCAGGATCTTACCTGGTGGAATGGGCATATAGAGGCCACGACTCTCCCTGTAACCAACTCGATGCCATGGACGGAGCTGAAGAAAATGATGATGGCTGAGTACTGAACTCATGGCGAAATCCAGAAGATGGAGGAAGAGCTGTGGGATCTCACCGTCTGAAACTCTGATATAGATGCATACATATCAAAGTTTAGCGAGCTGTCATTATTGTGCCCTTGCATGATTACGTCTGAAGGAAAGAAGATCGAATGATTCATCTGGGGATTGACCTCCCCGGTTCAAGGAAATGTGATTGCTGCAAAACCTGAGACGTTCGACAGTGCCAAGAGGTTGGCCAAGAAACTATACGACCATAACAACAAAAAGGGCGGGAAGCCAGCGGAAGTTAAAGGCAAGAAAGAGGATGACAACAACAAAGGGAAGAACAACAAGAGGAAAGGGTGACAAGGCTTGGAATCGGAAAAGAAGCAACAAATTGTGATGGTCAACACTGCAACCACTCAAGTACCCTTCGCACCACATGCTCCAGCCTCAACTAATCCAAGTGTTCCTAGGCAGTATTCTGGGAATATCCCAAAGTGCAACAAGTGCAACTACCACCATAATGGCGACTGCAGGGAAATGAATTGCACCAGTTGCAATCGGAAGGGTCACACTGCAAAGTATTGCAGGACCTATCCTCCCTAGAATCAACCACAAGGAAACAACAACAACAACGACAACTGCAACAATAACAACAACATAAACAACATCAGTAACAACACAGGATCAAGTCCCACCTGGTATGGATGTGGGAAGACTGGGCATATCCGTCGCAACTACCCCAACACCAACAACCCTGTGAACGCAGGAACAGGAAGGGTGCTAGCTATGGGTCAGGGAAAAGCAGTTCAGGATCCCACTGTTGTTACTGGTACATTTCTCCTAAACCACACCTATGCGTGCATCCTATTTGATATTAGATCAGAACGAAGTTTCGTGAGCAATAAACTCAAACACTTATTAAACCAACAACCCCAGAAGCTTCATGAAACCTTCACGGTGGAAATGGATAATGGGAAGACAAAATCCACTGGGGAAATCTATATCGGATGTACCCTAACCTTAAATCACTACGTCTTTCAAATAAACTTAATGCCTGTTTCCATTAGGAGTTTTGATGTGATTATTGGCATGGATTGGTTAAGCCCCCACCATGCTGAAATTATGTGTCACGAGAAGGCCATTCGCCTCCCAAACCACGAAACCCTAGTTATTTACGGAGACAAACCCAACACGAACCTTCATCTTATCTCGTGCATTAAAGTGCAGAAGCACCTACGAAAGAAGGACTTGACGTTCCTAGCACACATAGTAGACAATTCCAAGAAAGAGGTCAAAATTCAAGACATTCCATTAGCTCGCGAATTCCTAGACATCTTTCCTGATGATCTTCCGGGGATACCCCCAAAAAGACAAGTCGAGTTTCGAATTGACCTTGTACCAGGAGCTACCCCTATCACCAAATCGCCCTACAGATTGTCCCCTGCAGAGATGCAAGAGTTGTCCAGTCAACTCAGTGAGCTTTTGGATAAAGCATTCATCCGACCTAGTTTCTCACCTTGGGAAGCTCCATTTCTCTTTGTCAAGAAGAAAGACGGTACATTCAAGATGTGTATCGACTACAGAGAACTTAACAAACTTACTGTCAAAAACCGATATCCACTTCCACGAATCGATGACCTATTCGACCAACACCAAGGAGCTAGTTACTTCTCAAAGATAGATCTGTGATACGGATACCACCAACTCAAGGTCCGAGAGGAGGATATTCCAAAAACCGCCTTCCGAACTTGTTACGGACATTATGAATTCGTTGTAATACCCTTCGGTCTAACAAATGCTCCTGCCGCATTCATGGACCTAATGAATCGAATCTGCCGACCTTTTCTTGATAATTTCGTAATCGTTTTCATCGATGATATCCTAGTATATTCCCAAAGCGAAGAAGAACACAGCCAACACCTTCGACAAATAGTAGAAATCCTGCGAACCAAAAAGTTGTTCGCAAAACTCTCCAAGTGTGAGTTGTGGCTCCGAAGCGTGAACTTTTTAGGTCATGTTGTTAGTCAGGAAGGAATACATGTGGATCCTTCTAAGGTCAAAGCCATCGAAGGATGGGCAATCCCAACAACACCCACAGAATTTTGCCAATTTTTGGGTCTCGCAGGCTATTATAGAAGATTCATCCATAACTTCTCTAAGACCGCCAAGCCACTTACCGCGCTTACACAAAGAGGTGTACCTTTAGTGTGGATGGACAAGCAGGAAGACACGTTTCGATATCTGAAGCAAGCACTCTGCAGTGCGCCGGTGCTATCATTACCAGAAGGAACATAAGACTTTATAGTCTACTGCGATGCATCAAATCAGGGTTTAGGCTGTGTACTCATGCAGTGTGGAAGCGTGATAGCTTACGCGTCCCGACAGCTAAAGACACAGGAAGTGAATTATACGACCTATGATCTGGAACTGGGAGCAGTGGTCTTCGCCCTGAAAATCTAGAGACACTACCTATACGGTACCAAGTGCACTATCTTCACTGACCACAAGAGTCTTCAACACATCTTGAATCAAAAGGAGCTAAACATGAGGCAACGAAGATGGGTCGAACTGCTGAACGACTATGAGTGCGACATCAAGTACCATCCAGGCAAGGCTAATGTGGTAGCCGATGCCTTGAGTCAGAAAGAATACTCAAGCCATCGTGTGAAAACTCTCTCGATAACCATCCAATCCCACCTGACCTCGCAAATCAGAACGGCTCAGTCAGATGCCATGTAGGCGGAAAACAAAATGAGTGAAGCGCTATGTGGAAATGGAGAAGGATTACCATGGATTTCGTGACCAAACTACCCAAGTCGCCGGACGGTTTGGAGACGATCTGGGTAATAGTTGATAGACTAACGAAATCCGCCGAATTCCTACCAATAAAAGAATCCTACAAGATGGAGCGCCTGACAAGAATCTACATCAAGGAAATCGTGAGACTCCATGGAGTACCGGTATCTATCATCTCAGATAGAGATAGTAGATTTACTTCACGCTTTTGGCAGTCGCTTCAGAAAGCTATGGGAACACAACTCGACATGAGCACTGCCTACCACCCACAGGCGGATGGCCAAAGCGAGCAAATCATCCAAACGCTAGAAGATATGCTTCGCACGTGCGTAATAGACTTTGGAAAATTGTGGGATACCCACTTGCCATGGATCGAGTTCTCGTATAACAATAGTTATCACTCGAGTATCAAAGTTACTCATTTTGAAGCATTATACGGGCGCAAATGTAGAAAACCATTGTGCTGGGCTGAGGTAGGAGACACCCAGCTAGCAAGAGAGCAAATGCCAAACAATGCCTCAACGGGACCGGAGATCATTCGCGAGACGACCGAGAAAATAATGCAGATCAGAGCACGGGTGCAATCGTCACGAGACAGACAAAGAAGCTACGCCGATAAACGACGAAAGCCCTTGGAATTCGTAGTCGGAGACATGGTGCTACTAAAAGTCTCTCCTTGGAAAGGAGTGATTGATTTTGGGAAGCGGAGCAAACTGAACCCTCGATACATTGGACCCTTCGAGATTCTTGCTTGAATCGGTCCAGTGGCTTATAGATTGCAACTACCCGCCGAGCTCAGCAATGTAAACCCTGTGTTCCACGTTTCCAACTTGAAGAAGTTCTTATTCGACGAGACTCTTGTCATTCCATTAGAGGAAATCGAAATCAATGAGAACCTTCTGTTCATCGAAGAGCCGGTTGAAATAATGGACCGAGAGGTAAAGCGTACCAAGCAGAGTCACATTATGATCATGAAAGTTCGATGGAATGCACGGTGCGGACCAGAATTCACATGGGAACACGAAGATCAAATGAAGCATAAGTACCCTCATCTATTCTCACATTCTTAAATCTAGCTTTCAAAAGAAGTTTGGGACGAAATTCCCTCTAACGGGGGGATGATGTCACAACTAGAAATTTTGGTGCCTTGTAACTACAACACATATAATTATTATGAATCAATAACATGAAAGCATGCATGATGCTCATTCTATAACAACAAAACACCATCAAAAACTATATTCTAGCCCTACAAGTGGTCAACAGAGAATTAGAAACCTTTGAAATTCCAATTTGAGTTCACTTTGAAGTAGGACTTCCTTATTAGACCTAATGGACCAATAAACTTCCAAATTATCCATCTTGAACCTAGAACTCTCAAATGGGCGCTAATTGGACCTATATACATGAAACATAACATTCTTGGGCCTTATGAACCCAAAATAAACTAGATTTACTTTAATGGGCCTTATTGGACCAAAACAAATTTATATTAGCCCTAATAGGTCATAAAAATCATTCTTTGATTTTTATTGGGCCAAATATCACCTAACTTAACCATAAAAAGGATTTAAGCATTCAAGGCCCAATTCTTTCCTTTTCCCCTCTCCATTCTCGGCCCAAGCCCACCAACGAAGGAGAAGTTGACTTATGCTTGACACCTCATTTTTACATGGAGATTTTCCATGCACATAACTGATATCTCCATGCATCATCTCATCACTCACTTTCTCTTCTCATCCTCTCTCTTTTGCTCTCGGCCGAACCCAAACACACACACACACACAGTTCACTCAAAAATCTATCAAGGAAACTCTCTCCACTTATATCCATATTTTCGAGATCCAAGAGGCTTTCAAAGAGATTCTTCCACAAAATCATCATCTAAGAAATCATCTAAACTCGAGATCTACCAAGAGGACTTGCTAGGATCGACGTTTCTTCTTCTAGTCTTCTTGAAAACCAAAACTACAACTCAAGGTGAGTTTCATACCCCTCTATTTTTGGTTTTCATATGTTTTATGGGGGAGAATACAAGAAAATGTGTAGATCTATGTGTTTGTGTATGGTATGTGTGATTTTATGCGTGTATGTGTGTGATGTTATGTGTTTTTGAGATAAATATGTAACAAAAAGAGTGATAATTCGAGATCTATGACATGAGAAAGAAATAAAACATAATCGAAGTTATTTTACACTAATCAAGTCAAGAAAATAACTTATAAGGTCATAAGGAACAAACTCTAACATAAAACTTATTTTAAGGCTTAAAATGATAAAAATACAAAACTTGGGGTAAAAACTGCCATGTCACGGTTTCTTGAGGATCAAATGAGTCAAAACAGCTTTTATAATCCCTTTTCTGAATATTAAAATTTTCAAAGGACTTAAAATGCAAAAATTTGAGTAATTGGGCTAAATATGGGCTTTTCGGCCCAACAAGCCCAAAATTGCGAAAATTGAAGTTTTTAAAGGGCTAAATTTTATTATTCTGTAAAATAGGGGACATGAAGTGTAATAAACTATTTCTAAGGTCAAAAATGCTTTTAAACTACAAAAAGGGTCAAAATGTAAACTTTTTGTATTTTGGGCCAAAACTGTAAAAATTGTGAAATTTGGGATTCTAACCGAGAATACCATTTTGGAAGGGCTAAAATTGTTTAATAAATATAATTTGGGTTAAAAATGTCTTTTCAACAAGTTTATGATACAAAAGTGTCAAGAAAATGTTTTTAAGGACTAAAAATGAAATTCTTTTATATAAAGGACTAAAAGTGTTATTTTTATAAAAGAAAGGTAGTGAAAAGGGTCAAAGTCATACTTCTAAACAAATTAATTCATTAAGATAAAATACATGATATTAGACTAGCGACAAAACGAAAAACAAATACACCTTCAATACAAAATATCGTTATAAAGGAATCGATTCGGTCTCGAATCAATACAAAACAACAATCACTAAAAAAAACTCTCCATTATATATGTGATGACTAAAAGGAATAAACCTACCAACTTTGGGCTTATGAATTTCAAATCATGCTTGTTGGGCCTTGCAAGCTCAGCAACATGATCTTTGGGCCCAAAGGGATAACGCTTATATGTTATTGGGCCTTCAATGGCCCAATATTTTATAAAAGAACTTTCAATAGTTTTATGTGCTATTGGGCCAAATTGTCCCATTTGAAAAGCTAGTAAGGTCACAGTAATCAAGTGCGAGTTGGATCATTGTGTCTTTCACATCCACGACAGCCTAAGGTTCTTACGATAATAGTGGGACATAATACTCCCCTTCTCTTCATTTGTTAAGGCTTATGGGAAATCAAAGTAGACAATAATTAGGACGATATACAATATGGATTAATCAATACTCATTCGTTAAGACAATACAAAAATCAGTAATTACGAATACATGCCAACATCGGGTTTTCTGGGGAATTTAATACTACTCGTTCGAAACTTCATAACAATATTACAAAATACCCTTCGTGTGTGTATATATATATATATATATATATATATATATATATATATATATGTTTTTAAAATCATTCATGCATCAACTTATGGATCTCACACTTTGATAAACAAAAGTCTTTTTAGAAAATATCGGATTTTCTGGGTTTTTACAAAACTACACAAACCATTTTATCACAACATTTCTTATGAACTCACCAACATTTCATATGTTGACTTTTTCCAAAATAACTTGTATTCTCAGGTAACAGGTAAGCGGAAGAGTATTATGAAGTAATGTTAGATGTTTTGTTGTTAAAAACACTCAAACTATTTATGTTATGAATGTGTAATGTTAAAACAATGTACTTGATGTAAAACACTTACAGTTGTAATATAATGATGCATGGTGACGTTTATGTTATGATTCATGTATATTCATTATGATGGTATTCAATTAAAGTAATGCGAGCCCTTGGACGTTTCCTCCGTCTGGTTCGGGGGTGTGACGAATCGTGTCACCCATGGATGACATTTGGGTCATTGGTCAACATGGTATTTTCTTATGGTGTCCATGGATGACATAAATGTCATTGGTCAACATGGTATTTGATTATGGTGTCCATGGATGACATACGGGTCATTGGTCAACATGGTAGTTGCTTATAGTGTGATGGTATCTCCCATGGATGACATATGGGTCATTGTTCAACATGCTATTTGCTTATGGTGTCCATGGATGACATACGAGTCATTGGTCAACGTGGTATTTGCTTATGGTGTCCATGGGTGATATACAGGTCATTGGTCAACATGGTAGTTGCTTATGGTGTGATGGTATCACCCATGGATGACGTATGGGTCATTGGTCAACATGGTATTTGCTTATGGTGTCCATAGATGACATACGAGTCATTGATCAACAAGGTAGTTGCTTATGGTGTGATGGCATAACCCATGGATGACATATGGATCATTGGTCAACATGGTATTCACTTATGGTCCATGGATGACATACGGGTCATTGGTCAACATGTTAGTTGCTTATGGTGCCCATGGATGACATACATGTCATTGGTCAACATGGTAGTTACTTATGGTGTAATGGTGCACCCATGGATGATATATGGGTCATTGGTCAAGATATATAATTTGTGCTGGTTGTGTATTAAAATAGAAATTGATTTTTCTTTTAATTATGAATTTTGACAAAACTACCTTTACTAATTAAATATGAGTCATTGTATGTATTTGGAAAATTTGGTCATTTTATAATGGAACATATTCTAGGATCCATAATGTTTTTTGATGAAACACATTGTTTCATTTCTTCACTCTTATTTCAGTCACTTGCAAACAACCCTAATTTCAAAATTCCGACAGTCAAAAAAACCCTAAAATCATTTTCGCAGAATCGTAATCTTTGTGAATGTTTATTATTATGGAAGCTAGTACTTCTTCTAAGATTCACTCAAGAAATCAAAGGAAATCGCTAACGTACATGCCATTTGAAGTGATGGAGAAAATAATAGTCGACTTGGGAAAAATTTCAGCAGTCGAGGCTCTCAGGATGAAGAGTGTGTAAGTTTTGTCTTCGATCATTCTATTTCACAAGTGTAATTTAGTTGTCTTTACATTATGGAGAGAATATTGTGTTTCGTTTGCAGTTGCAGATTCTTCAACAAGGCAGGAAAAACGGATGAAGTATATAAATATATGGAGTTAGGTGGATTACGATTTTGTGGTTGGTCTGACCAGAAACATGCAGTTGTCAACAAATGCATAGAGATGAGAAATCCAAATATTCTGTTCAGGAATTGATTGGTACGTTGTTATATATATATATATATATATATATATATATATATATATATATATATATATATATATACACATAGTAGTAATTAATCTGTTTCTTGTTTTGCATAACTTTAACTAGAAATTATGCGTTTAATTTTTTTTTTTTTCAGATGAAGTTATTTTTCTTAGAAGTTGAGCTTGAAGGGAAAACGATGCTTGAAGAAGCATCTGCATTGGGACATTTGGATTTAACATTTGTCACGGGAATGATGCTGATGGCTGAAGGGAGACATAGGAAGCAGGAAGCTTTGGACATGTTGAACAATGCTTACTGCAAAGAAAAAGGTAAGTGGAATCTTAGAGAAACTTGTGTAAATCATGCATATTGATCAAGATTTAATCTAGGATTAATTAAGTGATCAAAAGAAGACTAATTAAATATATGGGTTGATTGTGTAAATCATGCATACTTGTATAGTGGGCTATTGCTCCATGGATGATCAAGTTGGGATAAAACCCATAGGATGGTCCATGGATGCTCCATGGTGTATTTGAACCCATGGATCCAAGGAAATCGAAAGTCATGACAATTAGGGTTTACCCTAATTGTAACACTATATAAAGATCTTATTGTTGACAAAATTGGCCACAAGTGTGGGTAATGAAGGGCTAGCCGATTTTCATGAGTTGTAGATTTCTCTCAAGTTATTCCAAGTGTATTTGGTGTTGTCTGAACTTTGAGGTGTCACACTTGGGGCACTAGGCACTCAAGCTTCATGAAGACTTTCTACATGAAAGAGGTATGTATTCTATCTTGTTATATTCATTATTTTATATGCTAGATTAGGATAATACCTTGGATATTCATATTTGTATGTATAATAGAGAAAACATAGATCCAAGGTATTTAGGGTTGCATGTACACTTAGGAGTGTTAGAATGCTCAAAACCCAACAGTTTTTACTTGATTAGTAAATATGTTGTGTTGTTAATAAGGGACTAAAAGAGTAAAAGTCTGGAATGATGTTTTAATAATGTGTTTTGGACTTTCAAAATTAGTTTTTATATTGTATTGTGATTATAGTTGTATGTAGCACATGCTTGTTATTTTCTAGTATTAAATACATATAAAATACAATTGTAAAGGCATGAACATACATGTATTTTATTTTGGATTTCATAATTTGGTTTAATATCAACTAGTGGAGAACCCATGCTTTGCATGGGGTAAAATTATAAAGGCATAAAGATAAGGACTAAAAGTTGCAACAAAGAAAAAGTATTGTGGCTAAAATGAGAGTAAAATCAATTACTATAAACATAAGGACAAAAAGTGGCAACAAAAGAAAACTATTGTGTCTAAGATCTAATGTAAAAAAGTTTGCTGTTAAAATCTTGTTCCACTTTTAATATATATATTAATACATGAATATATACTAGTAATTTGGTGAAATGTTAATATAAATCTATTAGATTATGGATTATGATACATGTGTTATTTTTATATTTTTCATTTCAACAATCAAAAGTCCATTGTTCCCTAGCTATGAAAGGTTATAATATTTGAATAATGTTTTGACACAAATACCCTTAGTATTCACATATTTGGAATGATTTCAAGGGCAATTTGGTCTTTTTTCACTCTAAATTTTTAAGGAGCCATCATACCTCTGACGTCACGCCAAGGTTCCAGTTCTTCAACCATTCAGAACATCTCAACTTTTCCGGACCATAATCTGCACACAAACACTAAAATCCCCAAATCGTCGAAGGATAATCGTTCTCAAAAACACTTTTCTCTGATAATAGATTCTCATGTACTCCTCTCACCCAAATCTGCATAAAGTAAGTTTTTTTCTCCATACGTTGTTACACTATCGTTCATATTTACGCTTAATTCAAAAAAATTGATATCAACTACTCCAATGTGTATTTTGTATGTAGAATGTCGAATATTAGAAGTCGTCGTTCATTAGATGATTTCCCACTAGAGCTTTTGAGTCGGATATTTGTAGTATTAGGGGCAGAATCTGCGAAAGACATCGTCTCTGCAAGACTTTGGTAATTCTCATTAAACATCAACTAATGAATGTATATTTGATGAAAAACAACTTTATTTATTTGTTATTTACTGTGTATTTAAATTTGGAGTTCAAAGAAGATGTATGACGCGGGGGTCATCCTCAAGTGTACAGAACAACGTGCATTGACATGTTTGAAGGAATGGGTCCCAAAAATCTGAAAGCTGATTTATTTATATGTACATGTGCATTGCAGAATAACATTGAAACCATGTTCAGAAAAGGAACTGTATGTGTTGTTTTAGTAATTATATGTAATATATACCATTTATCAATATTTAGGGTCATTGATATTATATATTGATATTGTTATTCTTTCAATAGGATGAGTGCTTTTATTATGGCAATTTTGATTTAGGATTGACTTTGTTGAGACAAGCAGCAGATGAAGATCATCTTGAGGCAATTTATTTGCTTGGAAGGATCTACATTTCAAGAGGGTCTCATCAATGTGATGATGTCACACCCCAAAACCAAGAACGGCGGAAACGTTCTGGGGCGGAGGACGTCATGTATAGTATCACAACACAGTAAATGTAAATAAGCAAACAACATCATCCATTGCATTAAATATATAATTTTAATACAAGTGTGTTCTGTACAGTTATAGACACCAAAAATAATGAAACACAAAATAATATGAGATGAGTCTTGAAAGCACTCCATCTTCTCAAAAGCAGGCCTCGGTACCTGTCTACTGATGACCTGAGAATACAAGTTATTTTGAAAGAGTTTATCAGCATTAAGCTGGTGAGTTCATAAGTATTTTAGTGTCAATGTTTCTTGAAAAAAAAACGTTTGAACCTGTCTCAATGTATAAGTTTGTAAAAATGTAAGCAAATGTTTGAAAGTGTTTGTAAAAGTTTGAATCTCTCAGAAAATCCTATATTTTCTATAAAAGTAACCTTCTACCAAGGCTAAACTGTTTTGTAAACTTGTCTGTTGTAAAAGTATGTAATTACCCAAGTATAACTATCATTTGTTAAAAATATAGTTTGTACACTAATGCTTAAGTGAGATTATCAATAAAATATGTAATGGGTAAATCATTGTAGTACTGTAGCTTTGTATAATAAGACTACTGTTGTACTAAATACTACTACCTTAAACCGGATTTATATTAAGGCATAATGTGATAAATTGCACCATGCTATCGACTGGTAACAACGACATAATGAATGGTCGTAATAAAAGAAATGACATTTGGCACCCGCAGACCTGCAGGTCCGGCTGTAGCTAGCAGCAAGGTGTAGGATAGTCAATCCAGTATAGATCTATACGCAAACTCACGCTCTCCCTCCAAGAGAATTCTGGCTAGAACTCGGGCCATGACATTTAAGGCATGCCCGATACAGTGGATCACAATTATTACGTATTTATGTATATGTATTGTTTCTCGTATATCTGTATATGTATTGTTTCTCGTATATCTGTATATGTATTGTTTCTAGTATATCTGTATAGGTATTGTTTCTAGTATATCTGTATATGTATTGTTTCTAGTATATCTGTATATGTATTGTATCTAGTATATCTGTATATGTATTGTTTCTAGTATATCTGTATATGTATTGTTTCTAGTATATCTGTATATGTATTGTATCTAGTATATCTGTATATGTATTGTTTCTAGTATATCTGTATATGTATTGCTTCTAGTATATCTGTATATGTATTGATCCTGCGTTACCCCGATGGTAACCAGCTAATGATGTACTGATGAGTATGAATATGGAAGTACTTTTATGTCTATATATGTATATATGATATATAAGTAATATTGAAACGACCTTCGGATGGTCACCTGAAATCCCACCAGACCACATCTCAAGGCGCGAAAAGGAAATAGGGCGGATGGCCTTCCTAAGTCCTTTAAACATTATTTATACATCTATACATATATGGGCATGCAATTGAATATATATAAAGCATAAATAAGTTTTCATAAAACATTTGAAGCATAAATATTGTATCAAGAGGAGATCGACTTGATGTCGATCTATAAAACAATTTAAAGGCATAAGTAAAATAAAACAGTTCAAGTATAAGAAGCATTTGTTTAAATCACAGTCTATAAGTAAGTTTGGATAGTAAAACAGTTTGTAAAACATTTCAAAGTGAAGTAGTTTGAAAAACAGTTTGAACAGTGGTAAAAATCGTTGTTTTCCTAGTTATTAATCACATGTGATTAAATGCAATCACATGTGATTGAGGCAATAACTTATAAGTATTTGACTTGTATCCCCCCCATAAAGTACCGTGCTAGGTGGCAAACGGAGACTTGTTTACACGCACGAGCCTAGTTATCATATAATAAGCATATATATAACCAATTAGACAAATAATAACTTAAATAAATAAGTTAAGACACTTAGAAAACATTTAAACACTTTATGAGTGTTTAAGGTTCAAATGGTTGCATCTAAGTTGCTACGGGACAAGGCAAAAGGGTTTGAAACATCAAAGGGCCTTGTATAGGAGTTCACCACCCAACAAACCCCACACCTTGGAGTTTACGGCCGTAAACTCATAGGTTTATGGACGTGAACTCCTCAAATGGTGTTTTTGGGTGTTTTGTGGTGTTATCTTGACCCTAGAACACTCCTAGCTTTATTGGAATAACA